>NC_068914.1:134059368-134693118 GCF_023091745.1 Budorcas taxicolor | reverse complement strand
ATTATCATGAGTTATCTATTGTATACATAATAGTGTATATATATCAATGCCAATCTCTCAATTCATCCTATCCCACCTTCCTCTCTGGGTAACCATAAGTTTATTTTCTATGTCTGTGATTGTATTTTTGCTTTGCAAATAAGTTCATCTGTACCATTTTTCTAGATTCCACATACAAGTGATATTATACTAATCTGACATTTTCCCCCTCTGTTTTAATTAGATATACAGAAATGCATGAGTGACCCTGTTGCTGTTAGTAAACAAGACAATAGTACTTCATAATATCCAGTGGCAAAAGTCACTTAATATCATATATGCAATGAGTCACCAGTCCAGGTTCAATGCATGATACTGGATGCTTAGGGCTGGTGCACTGGGACGACCCAGAGGGATGGTACAGGGAGGGAGGAAGTGGGGGATTCAGGATGGGGAACATGTGTATACCTGTGGTGGATACATGTTGATGTATGGCAAAACCAATACAATATTGTAAAGTAATTAACCTCCAATTAAAATAAATAAATTTATATTTTTTAAAAGTCACTTAAATTATCACTTAAGTCACCCACAATGGCATGCCTATCAAAGTCAAGGCTTGGGTGACCAAATTGCTGCCATCCATCAAACATCATCATGAAGAATAAAGACTATGGAGTTTTTTGTCTACCAGTGGAGCTCAAAGAAAAAAAAAATGATCATCTCTGAGTTTAAAGTTCTCTCATCTTGACTCAGGTAAGAAGGCAAAAAACATTTAATGTTTCTGCAGGAAATACTCTTCTCGTCATGCAAGGTTTTTATTTCTGAAAATGAAACCCCAAATCTGAATCTGTAGGTGATTGAATTACAATGCAAATTGAATTTGTAGCTTTAAGAGATCTCTTATGCTAAAGATATTAACTAGGAAAATAATGGGGTCCCGAAAACTTGGGCAGATAGAAAGGAACTGCAGGCCTTGGACACCTGAATTCCACTGAACTCCCTCTTATAACAGAAATAGCTCTTCATCTCCTCTCCAAAGAGAGCAAAGAGAGGAGCTTTCCCTTATCTGAAGATACTGCAGTGATCTTTGCTGATGTAACTGACCTTGCAGGGGAATGATGATCCTCTTTCAAGACTCATCTCCATGACCTCTCATTGCTTCTACATTTATAACTAGCCTCAGATCCTAGGGACTAAGGACAAAGCATGGCCCAGTAAGAGGTCCCACACATGACGAAATATCAGGTTTTTCCAGTTTACAGTGATGGAAACCTGGAGAATAAAAATATGTATGGAAATGAATTTTATTGTAATGGCAGCAAAGCTAAGCCATCAGAAAGTACCCCCCACCCCCAGTTCTTTCATATTGGATCATGCTGTCACTAGGACTGGAACCAATGGGAAGATGCTGCTGCTGCTGCTGCTGCTAAGTCGCTTCAGTCGTGTCCGACTCTGTGCGACCCCACAGATGGCAGCTCACCAGGCGCCCCCGTCCTTGGGATTCTCCAGGCAAGAACACTGGAGTGGGTTGCCATTTCCTTCTCCAATGCGTGGATGTGAAAAGTGAAAGTGAAGTCACTCAGTCATGTCCGACTGCTAGCAACCCCATGGACTGCAGCCTACCAGGCTCCTCCGTCCATGGGATTTTCCAGGCAAGAGTACTGGAGTGGGGTGCCATTGCTTTCTCCAATGGGAAGATGACAATAGTTTAATTTTATTTGTCTTGTTCTGATGAGCAAAACTGTGATTTCAATAACCTCCACAGAGTTGTGTGTCCTCAACTGATTTCCAGACTTTACAGTATTCCCAGACCCAGAGTCCACTGATGAAGAAAAGGCCAGGTCCCCATTAAGAAGATCCTTGCTACCCTTTTAAAATGTGTACTATAAATCTTCCTTTCACACTTTATTAAAGAGACCAACAGGTTCCCCTAGTGGCTCAGTAGTAAAGAATCTGCCTGCCAGTGCCGGAGACATATAAGACACATGAGTTCAATCCCTGGGTTGGAAAGATTCCATGGAGAAGGAAATGTCAACTACCTCCAGTATTCTTGCCTGGGAAATCCCATGAACAGAGGAGCCTTGCAGGCTACACTCCATGGGGTCACAAAGAGTCAGATACACCTTAAAGACTAAAACAACAACAATGTGACCAACAGCCATTTACCCAATTAACCATTTTCCAGAGAATTGCGCATTAGGTAAAGTAATTACCCACATTTTTCAGAGATTTCTGTTCAGTAGCTCACATCCAACATGAATTCCTAGGGACCCAAACTCAAACGTGGTCTACTAGTCAGAGCACAGAATTAGAAAATCGGGTGGGAATTTTGGCTTGGATTTCTCTCAAAAGAATCTCAATGATTCTCCATGGCTACTTCCTCAATCACAGAAGGTAATTAACAGAATAAGTCTTATGAACTGAACTGTGTCTTCCCAAAATTCCCATATTGAAGCCCTAAGCCCCTGCACCTCAAAATGTGACTGTATTTGGAGACAGACCTCTAAAGAGGTGACTAGATTAAAATGAAGCCATTATAGAGGGCCCTCCTCCAATCTGACTGATATCTTTATAAGAAGAGGGGATTAGGACATGAAGAGAAATAGCAGAGATGATGTGCACACAGAAAGGCCACGTGAGGACAGAGCAAGAATGGGGCCATCTTCGGGTCAAGAGGAGAGAGCCCTCAGGAGAAACCAACTAAAGCCAACACTTTGATATTGGACATCCAGCCTCCAGAACTGTGAGAAAATAAATTCCTACTGTTTAAGTCACCTAGTCTGTGGTGTTAGGTTATGGTATGCCTAATAGACTAATACCAAACAGATCCCCTAAGGAATATTAAGGGAAAGAGCAAGTGAAATTTTCTATAACGTGTTTTCCATGATGGCTCAGTGGATAAGAATCCGCCTGCTAATGAAGGAGACACGGGTTAAATCCCTGATCTGGGAAGACTCCCACACGCCTCAGAGCAACTATGCCCGTGTGTCCCAAATATCAAGCCTGTGCTCCAGAGCATGGGAACAACTACTGAAGCCTGAGTGCCCTAAAGCCCATGCTCCACAACAAGAGAAGCCACCACAATGAGAAGCCTGCACACCACAGCAAAGAATAGCCCCACTCACCACAACTAGAGAAAGACTGAACGGCAATGAAAACCCAGTACCGCTAACAATAAAAAATAAATAAACAAAATTATTTTTTAAAAAGTGATGCCCCAATGGCTCAGTGGATAAAGAATCTGTCTGCAATGCAGGAAACACAAGAGATGCATTTGATCCCTGGGTCAGGAAGATCCCATGGAGGAGGGCGTGGCAACCCACTCTAGTATTCTTGCCCGGGAAATCCCATGGACAGATGAGGCTGGTGGGCTACACTGCATTGAGTCACAAAGAGTTGGACATGACTGAGCAACTAAGCACATAAGGAATTTTTTTTTTAATCTTCGGTAACTTTTACCTACAAAAAGAGTAAAGTACATTTCTGTAAGGACTGCAAAAATTAGTGCTACCATCAAGGACTTGAAGGATGAATTATGATTCATCCTACCAAGTGAAAAAGAAAAGTGAAAGTGTTAGTTGTTCAGTCAAGTCCAATCCTCTGCAACTCCATAGACTGTAGTCTGCCCAGCTCCTCTGTTCATGAAATTCTCCCGGTGAGAATACTGGAGTGGGTAGCCACTGCCTTCTTCAGGGGATCTTCCCAATCCAGGGATCAAACCCAGGTCTCCTGCATCGCAGGTAGATTCTTTAATATCTGAGCCATCAGGGAAGCCCAATTCCTACCAAATCCCCATTTGATCCACCTCTCTGGACTGTGAGAAAATAAATAGCTCTGAGAAATCTGTATGCAGGCCAGGAAGCAACAGTTAAAACTGGACGTGGAACAACAGACTGGTTCCAAATAGGAAAAGGAGGACGTCAAGGCTGTATATTGTCACCCTGCTTATTTAACTTATATGCAGAGTACATCATGAAAAATGCTGAGCTGGATGAAGCACAAGCTGGAATCAAGATTGCAGGGAGAAATATCAATCACCTCAGATATGCAGATGACACCACCCTTATGGCAGAAAGTGAAGAGGGACTCAAAAGCCTCTTGATGAAAGTGAAAGAGAAGAGTGAAAAAGTTGGCTTAAAGCTCAACATTCAGAAAACGAAGATCATGGCATCTGGTCCCATCACTCCATGGGAAATAGATGGAAAAACAGTGGAAACAGTGTCAGACTTTATTTTTTGGGGCTCCAAAATCGCTGCAGATTGTGACTGCAGCCATGAAATTAAAAGACGCTTATTCCTTGGAAGAAAAGTTATAATCAACCTAGATAGTATATTGAAAAGCAGAGATATTACTTTGCCGACTAAGGTCTGTCTAGTCAAGGCTATGGTTTTTCCTGTGGTCATGTATGGACATGAGAGTTGGACTGTGAAGAAGGCTGAGTGCCGAAGAATTGATGCTTTTGAACTGTGGTGTTGGAGAAGACTCTTGAGAGTCCCTTGGACTGCAAGGAGATCCAACCAGTCCATTCTGAAGGAGATCAACCATGGGATTTCTTTGGAAGGAATGATGCTAAAGCTGAAACTCCAGTACTTTGGCCACTTCATGCGAAGAGTTGACTCATTGGAAAAGACTCTGATGCTGGGAGGGGTTGGGGGCAGGAGAAGAAGGGGACGACCAAGGATGAGATGGCTGGATGGCATCACTGACTCGACGGACACGAGTCTGAGTGAACTCCGAGAGAAGGTGATAGACAGGGAGGCCTGGCGTGCTGCGATTCATGGGGTCGCAAAGAGTCGGACACAACTGAGCGACTGAACTGAACTGAATTGAACTGAAGGAATAACAATAATTCAGGTTTCAGCTTCAGTTGCAACTTCTGGTCCAGATGTTTTGTTTTTTTTTTTTTTTTTTTCCCTAACTGGAGCAAATAAACACAGACTTGAATTCTTGCTATTATTTCCAGGGGTTCAAAGGCTAGGGCACATTGAGATAGCCCCCCTGAGATGGATGTGCTGCTGACCTTGTACCAGCTGTTACTAAAAGACAGATACAACAATACACACATCACTCTGACCCATCTGCCAAGTAATCTATAAAATTATCTGTTTTGAGTGAGAGTCACAGGAAGAGAAGGCTCTGCGCCAGATACAACTTATCATGCAAGCTACCCTACTGTTTGGTCCATATGACCCCGTAGATCCAATAGTGCCTACAGAGATGCAGTAGGAAACCTGTGGTCATTAAAGGTGAATCACAATATAGGACTTTGGTATTTTGAAGCCATGAATCTTTACTTCAACTTCTACATACAACTGTTCTCCATTTAACTATCCTCCCTAGCTTGCTCACAGGACCTAATACAAACTGAATGCTTGAACATAAACTAGCAATTTATCTGAGCCACCAATCATGAACCACCAAGGTTGTGAAAATAGGGGCCAGTTAGCTGATAAATGAAAAATGTGAGCCTGTTCTGCACATGGTTTTGTACAAATATTGATACAACCTATAAGTGGCTGGTTGGAGCACTGTAGTCCATTCAGGGATGGACAGTAGTAAAAGGAAACCATCCCAGCAGGCACATCCTTGGGCAGAGAACTGGATACATTCATTTTGACTGGAAGGAATGATTTCCAGAGGTACAGATCTACACTTATTCAAGAGCAGTGGCTAACCATTTCTCTAGGTGACTGGAGACTTGGGAAGAGCACAACTGTAACACTGATGACAACAAGGTCAGGGGAAGAGTTATCTGGACAGACCTCTCAGAATTGGCAAACCATGTGAGAATATCTGTGCCTCATGTAAATGATCACTGCAATTTGAGCAGAGAAGGCTCTTATGAATCAAAAAGAAAACACGACCCACTTGGGAAGGTCAGTCACTTATCCTCCAGTCACTTCTGTCACTGCCATATGGGCTCCTGAGTAGAATGACAAGAGCAACAGGAACGGAGATATATATATGAGTTCAGCAACACAGGCTTTTGCTGAGAAAGGTCAACCTGCAACCATGACCGGCCATCAGCAGGAACCAACACTGAGCTCTCAGTGTGGCAACTAAGAAGAAATGAAGGTACACTGATTAACTGAATGAGATCCATCACAGAAGAGGCATCAATCTGTTTCATTTCTTCATGTGGATCTGCCTTGCCTTACATACTTCTGACAAAACTAGTTTCCAGGTTATTATAGATCCTTTATTCACCCTCATGGTATTCCAACCAGAATTGCTTCTGACCAAAGGGCTCACTGTCCAGTGAACGAAATGTGGTTATGCTCCTGATCAAAGGATTCCCTGCTTTCATCATGTCTACATCACTCTGAAGAGGTTGGCTTGATAGAATAGAGGAGTGGCCTGAAGACTCAGTTATCATGCCAGCTTTTACAGCTTGGATATTGCTCTTAAGAGTCAATATATGCCCTGATTCAGCAAACAAAAGACAATACTCATAGCCAGGATTCATGGCCTGGGAATCAAGAAATACAGATGTGAGTGATTCCTCACAACTTAATCATCTAGTAGCAAAAATTTTACTTTCTCATGTCACATGGAGATCAGTGTAGAAATAACTCCACAAAGAATGAAGGACGGAGCCAAATCAAAAACAACATCCAGTTGTGGATGTGACTGATGATGGAAGCAATGTCCAATGCTGTAAAGATCAATACTGCATAGGAACCTGGAATGTTAGGTCCAATAATCAAGGTAAATTGGAAGTGGTCAAACAAGAGATGGCAAGAGTGAACGTCAATATTTTAGGAATCAGCAAACTAAAGTGGACTGGAATGGGTGACTTTAACTGAGATGACCATTATATCTACTACTGTGGGCAAGAACCCCTTAGAAGAAGTGGAGTAGCCACCATAGTCAACAAGAGAGTCCAAAATGCAGTACTTGGATGCAATCTCAAAAACGACAGAATGATCTCTGTTTCCAAGGCAAACCATTCAATATCATGGTAATCCAAGTCTATCCCCCGACCACTAATGCTGAAGAAGCTGAAGCTGAATGGTTCTATGAAGACCTACAAGACCTTCTAGAACTAACACCCCAAAAATATGTCCTTTTCATTATAGGGGACTGAAATGCAAAAGTAGGAAGTCAAGAAACACCTGCAGTAACAGGAAACTTTGACCTTGGAGTACAGAATGAAGCAGGGCAAAGGCTAATAGAGTTTGCCAAGAGAATATACTGGTCATAGCAAACACCCTCATCCACCAACACAAGAGAAGATTCTTCATATGGACATCACCAGATGGTCAATACCGAAATCAGATTGATAATATCGTCTGAGGCCAAAGATGGAGAAGTTCTATACAGTCAGTAAAAACAAGACCTGGGACTGACTATGGCTCAGTTCATGAACTCCTTATTGCCAAATTCAGACTTAAATTGAAGAAAGTAGAAAATTGAAAGTAGAAAATTGAAAACCACTAGACCATTCAGGTATGACCTAAATCAAATCCCTTATATTATATAGTGGAAGTTAGAAATAGATTTAAGGAACTAGATCTGATAGAGTGCCTGATGAATTATGGACAGAGGTTTCTGACACTGTACAGAAGACAGGGATTAAGACCATCCCCAAGAAAAAGAAATGCGAAAAAGCAAAACGGCTGTCTGGGGAGGCCTTCCAAATAGCTGTGAAAAGAAGAGAACCGAAGAGCAAAGGAGAAAAGGAAAGATATATCCATTTGAATCAGAGTTCCAAAGAATAGCAAGGAGAGGTAACAAAGGCTTACTCTGTGATCAATGCAAAGAAATAGAGGAAAACAATAGAATAGGGAAGACTAGAGATCTCGTCAAGAAAATGAGAGATACCAAGGAAACATTTCATGCAAAGATGGGCTCAATAAAGGACAGAAATGGTATGGACCTAACAGAAGCAGAAGATATGAAGAAGGTGTGGCAAGAATACACATAAGAACTATACAAAAAAGATCTTCATGACGCAGATAATCACAATGGGGTGATCACTCACCTAAAGCCAGACATCCTGGAATGTGAAGTCAAGTGGGTCTTAGAAATCATCACTGCGAACAAAGCTAGTGGAGGTGATGGAATTCCAGTTGAGCTATTTCAAATCCTGAAAGATGATGCTGTGAAAGTGCTGCACTCAGTATGCCGGCAAATTTGAAAAACTCAGCAGTGGGCACAGCACTGGAAAAAGTCAGTTTTCATTCTAATCCCTAAGAAAGGCACTGCCAAAGAATGCTCAAACTACCACACAATTGCACTCATCTCACACGCTACTAAAATAATGCTTAAAATCCTCC
The DNA here is from genome assembly GCF_023091745.1 of Budorcas taxicolor. Taxonomy (NCBI): domain Eukaryota; kingdom Metazoa; phylum Chordata; class Mammalia; order Artiodactyla; family Bovidae; genus Budorcas; species Budorcas taxicolor. The sequence goes on along the minus strand of NC_068914.1, from coordinate 134,684,857 downwards.
AAGCCAGGCTTCAATAATACGTGAACTGTGAACTTCCAGATGTTCAAGCTGGTTTTAGAAAAGGCAGAGGAACCAGAGATCAAATTGCCAACATCTTCTGGATCATGGAAAAAGCAAGAGAGTTAGAGAAAAATATCTATTTCTGCTTTATTGACTATGCCAAAGCCTTTGACTGTGTGGATCAAAATAAACTATGGAAAATTCTGAAAGAGATGGGAATACCAGACCACCTGACCTGCCTCTTGAGAAACCTATATGCAGGTCAGGAAGGAACAGTTAGAACTGGACACGGAACAACAGACTGGTTCCAAATAGGAAAAGGAGTACGTCAAGGCTGTATATTGTCACCCTGCTTATTTAACCTATATGCAGAGTACATCATGAGAAATGCTGAGCTGGATGAAGCACAAGCTGGAATCAAGATTGCCGGGAGAAATATCAGTAACCTCAGATACGCAGAAGACACCACCCTTATGGCAGACAGTGAAGAAGAACTAAAGAGCCTCTTGATGAAAGTGAAAGAACACAGTGGAAAAAGTTGGCTTAAAACTCAACATTTAGAAAACTAAGATCTTGGCATCTGGTCCCATCACTTCAAGGCAAACAGATGGAAAACAGTGGAAACAGTGTCAGACTTTATTTTTTGGGGCTCCAAAATCACTGCAGATGGTGACTGCAGCCATGAAATTAAAAGACGCTTACTCCTTGGAAGAAAAGTTATGACCAACCTAGACAGTATATTAAAAAGCAGAAAAATTACTTTGCCACCAAAGGTCCATCTAGTCAAGGTTATGGTTTCCAGTAGTCATGTACGGATGTGGGAGTTGGACTAGAAAGAAAGCTGAGTGCTGAAGAATTGATGCTTTTAACTGTGTTGTTGGAGAAGACTCTTGAGAGTCGGTTGGACTGCAAGGAGATCCAACCAGTCCATCCTAAAGAGGATCAGTCCAGGGTGTTCATTGGAAGGACTGTTGTTGAAGCTGAAACTCCAATACTTTGGCCACCTGATGCAAAGAACTGACTCATTTGAAAAGACCCTGATGCTGGGAAAGATTGAAGGCAAGAAGAGAGGAGGACAACAGATGAGATAGTTGGATGGCATCACCGACTCGATGGACATGAGTTTGGGTGGACTCCAGGAGTTGGTGATGGACAGAGAGGCCTGGCGTCCTGCAGTCCATGGGGTCACAAAGAGTCAGACACGACTGAGTGACTGAACTGAACTACAACGTTGGGCTATGCCGAGTTAGAAGTCTTAGTTCCCAAAGAAGGACTGCTTCCATCAGAGGACACAGCCATAGCTCCCCTGAACAGAAAGTTGTGACAACTGCCTGGATACCATAGGCTCTTTATTCCACTGAAACAAAAGGCAAAGAAGGATGTTACCACACTGGTTGGGGTGGTCAATTCTGACTATTAAGGAGGAACTGGATTTCTCCTACTACTATGTAGACTAGGAGGAGTATGTTTGGTACCTGGAAAATTCTCTGTAGTGCCATTTAGCATCACACATGCTGTGGTGAAAGTTCCAGGTCCACAACAACCCAATATAAGCAAGACTGTTGACATCAGAGACCGTTAGGGATTAATGCATTTGATCATAGAGAACCGTGAGTAGCTCAGGTTCTTTCTAAGGAAAAGGTAACATGAAATGAGGAGCAGAAGAGGGAACTTTTAAATATCAGCTTCAGGACTTCCCTGTTGGTACAGTGCTTAAGAATCTCCCTTGCAATGTCGGGACTGCCAGTTGGATACCTGGGTAGGGAGCTAGGATCCCACATGCTTTGGGGCAACTATTCCCACATGCCAAAACTAAAGAGTTGGTGTTCTGCAACAAAAGATCCCATATACCCCAACTAAAACTCAATGCAGCCAAATAAATAAACAAGTATTTTTTTTTTTTTAGGTAAAGACCAGCTTCACCATGTTACTACTGGCAGAAACTAGTAATGGTTGTAAATATTTTTTCCTTAGTTTCATAGGAATATATTCAAATAAATATGAACCAAGACTTTCCTCCCTCATTAACGTACTAGCTAATTCAAAGAGAATCAGGATTTAACGACAGTCTCTCAAATGGGAAGTATGACGTAGCTAGAAGAGGAATTAACATTCCCAAAAGGTGGATAAAATGGTATATGAGACTTTTCTCTTTTGAGGGTAGGATTAGCATGGTTCTGTTTGTACAAGGGATAGTTTGATATCTTTTGATATGAAATATATGATAGATCACATATTACAGAAGCATGATTCTTCTATGCTTCTAAAATAAAATTATTTTCAGTTCAGTCGCTCAGTCATGTCCGACTCTTTGAGACCCCATGAATCACAGCATACCAGGCCTCCCTGTCCATCACTAACTCCCGGAGTTCAGTCAAACTCATGTCCATTGAGTCGGTGATGCCATCCAGCCATCTCATCCTCTGTCTCCCCTTTTCCTCCTTCCCCCAATCCCTCACAGCATCAGAGTCTTTTCCAGTGAGTCAACTCTTTGCATGAGGTGGCCAAAGTACTGGAGCTTCAGCTTCAGCATCATTCCCTCCAAAGAAATCACAGGGCTGATCTCCTTCAGAATGGACTGGTTGGATCTCCTTGCAGTCCAAGGGACTCTTAAGAGTCTTCTCCAACACCACAGTTCAAAAGCATCAATTCTTCGGCGCTCAGCCTTCTTCACAGTCCAACTCTCACATCCATACATGACCACAGGAAAAACCATAGCCTTGACTAGACGGATCTTTGTTGGCAAAGTAACGTCTCTACTTTTCAATATGCTATCTAGGTTGGTCATAACTTTTCTTCCAAGGAGTAAGCGTCTTTTAATTTCATGGCTGCAATCACCATCTGCAGTGATTTGGGAGCCCCCCCAAAAAAAGTCTGACACTGTTTCCACTGTTTCCCCATCTATTTCCCATGAAGTGATGGGACCAGATGCCATGATCTTTGTTTTCTGAATGCTGAGCTTTAAGCTAACTTTTTCACTCTCCTCTTTCACTTTCATCAAGAGGCTTTTGAGTTCCTCTTCACTTTCTGCCATAAGGGTGGTGTCATCTGCATATCTGAGGTTATTGATATTTCTCCTGGCAATCTTGATTCCAGCTTGTGCTTCTTCCAGCCCAGCGTTTCTCGTGATGTACTCTGCATATAAGTTAAATAAGCAGGGTGACAATATACAGCCTTGACATACTCCTTTTCCTATTTGGAACCAGTCTGTTGTTTCATGTCCGGTTCTAACTGTTGCTTCCAGACCTGCATATAGGTTTCTCAAGAGGCAGGTCAGGTGGTCTGGTATTCCCATCTCTTTCAGAATTTTCCACAGTTTGTTGTGATCCACACAGTCAAAGGCTTTGGCATAGTCAATAAAGCAGAAATAGATGTCTTTCTGGAACTCTCTTGCTTTATTTTATTTGAAGTTAAATATGTATGCAGAATGCTACATTGTAAAAGGAATTTGCTCTTGTTCAGTTGCTCAGTCATGTTCAACTCTCTACAACCCCATGGACCTCGGCATGCCAGGCTTCCTTGTCCTTCACATCTCCTGGAACTTTCTCAAACTCATGTCTATTGAGTCGGTGATGCCATCCAACCACCTCGCCCTCTGTCATCCTCTTCTCCTTCTGCCTTCAATCTTTCCCAGCATCAGGGTCTTTTCTAATGAGTCAGCTCTTCGCATCAGGTCACCAAAGTATTTAAACTTCAGTTTTAGCATCAGTCTTTCCAATGAATATTCAGCGTTGATTTTCTTTAGAAGTGACTTGTTTGATATCCTGGCAGTCCAAGGAACTCTCAAGAGTCTTCTCCAACACCACAATTCAAAAGCATCAATTCTTTGGCACTCAAACTTCTTTATGGTCCAACTCTCACATCCATACATGACTAATGGAAAAACCATAGCTTTGACTATATGAACCTTTGTTGTCAAAGACTGTGCTAAAGCATGTTTTGTCTATTAGTTTATTCATCTCCTGTCTATGCTTTGAAACTAAGTATGGTCTGGATTAGAGTTGACCAAGAGGGAAATTTGTAAGAAGTTCAGTAGTCAGAAGTGAAACAGGGGCCATTACTTTCAACAAGCAATGGCAGTGAGACACAGTGACAGATGGATGTGGAGACGTACAGAGAGGTCTAGATTTCTCTGGTCTTCCTGACTCCCGACCTGCCCACTGATGGAGGGTCCCAAGCCAACCACCAGATGCTTGACTGCAGTTCCCAGGGAGACAGCAGCTTCCACACCCTTCTCTTATGAACACCCCTTCCAGTAATGCAATTCCATTCCAATAACCTGAGGTGGCTCAGATGGTAAAAAATCTGCCTCCAATGTGGGAGACCAGAGTTCTATCCCTGGGTTGGGACGATTCCCTGGAGGAGGGCGTGGCACCCACTCTAGTATTCTTGCCTGGAGAATCCCATGGACAGAGGAGCCTGGTGGGCTACAGTCTATGGGGTCGCAAAGAGTCAGACATGACTGAGTGACTGAGCACAACCTGACACACAGCTTGAGGGACTCTCCTACAAACCCCAACCTGCACATTTTCACCAAACTCCATGTCTGAGGCTCCAAACTGTTTGGCCTCAGAACTTTGTTCTTTTATACTCTTAAAAACAAATGCAGACCCCCAAAGAGTTTTACTATACACGGATCATATATCTAGAAATATTAAAAAATAAGAGGCATTTTTATTAATAAAACACAAAATATACACACACACATTCCATGTCAATAAGATCTCAAGTCATGTAACCTCAGAAATTCCCCACCATACCCTCACGAGAGACTTGAAAGAGAAAAAGGAAAATATATCTCAGCAGCATTATTAATATATTTTGATCTTATAGGCTTCCTGAGTCTTCCCAGGTGGTACTAGTGGTAAGGAATCCACCTGTCAACACAGGAGACAGATGCAGGTTTGATTCCTGGGTCAAGAAGATCCCCTAGAGAAGGGCATGGCAAGCCACTCCAGTATTCTGGCCTAGAGAATCCCGTGGAGAGAGGACCCTGGCGGGCTATAGTCCATAGGGTCAGAAAGAGTCAGACACGACTGAAGTGACTGAGCATGCATGCACAGGCTTCTTGAAAGGTGTCTTTGGGACCCCCGAGCAGTCTTGGGAATGCCAGTGTGTCAGCACACAGCACTCTGAGAACCCGTGTTCTGTGCCACTGTGGTTAGTGACTTGATTCTCTTCAGGTGTTCACTCTTCTCCCTGATCCCATTTGTGTAAGCTCCAACTTATACAGCAAACTTTTTCTTCCCTTAATACTTTAACTAATTTGCTAGGGCTGCCTTAACAAAATATCACAAACAGGGTGGCTTAAATAGAATTTATTTTCTCCCAGTTTCGGAGGCTGGAAATCCAAGATCAAGATGCTCATAGTAGGATTTCCCTGGTGGTTCAGTGGTTAAGAATCCATCTGCCAATGCAGGGGACACAGGCTCAACCCCTGGTCCTGGAAGATCCCACACACAGTGGAGCAACTAAGCCTGTGCCCCACAACTACCGAGCCCACACTCTAGAGCCCGTGCTCTGCAACAAGAGAAGCCACCACAATGAGAAGCCCCTGCACCACAGCTAGAGTAGCACCCACTTGCCACAACTAGAGAAAGCCCGTGCACAGCACCAAAGTCCCAGCACAGTCAAAAAAAAAGATGCCAGCAGGACACGTTTCTTCTGAGCCTTCTCTCCTTGGCCTGTAAGTGGCCCAAGAGGGTCTTGCTGCCTCTCTGTGCATGCACATCTCTGGGGTCTCCCCTGTATGTCCGAATTTTCTCTGTTTTTAAGAACACCAGCCATATTGGATTCATCCAATGGGATTCATAACCCACCGTAACACCTTCAGATGTGAGAGTTGGACCATAAGGAAGGCTGAGTACCAAAGAATTGATGTTTTCAAACTGTGGTGCTGGAGAAGATTCTTGAAAGTCCCTGCAACAGCAAGGAGATCAAACCAGTTAAACCTAAAGGAAATCAAGCCTGAATGTTTGTTGGAAGGACTAATGCTGAAGTTGAAATTCCAACACTTTGGTCATCTGATGCAGAGCTGACTCATTGGAGAAGACCCTGAAGCTGGGAAAGGTTGAGGGTAAGACAAAATGGGGGCAGCAGAGGATAAGATGGTTAAATAGCATTACTGACTCAATGGATGTGAGTTTGAGCAAACTCTGAGAGATAGTAAAGGACAGGGAAGCCTGGCATGCTGCAGTCCATGGGATCAAAAAGAGTTGGACATGACTTACTGACTGAATAACAAGCTCTTTAAAATCCCATCTCTAAATACAGTCACATTCTGAGGTACTGGGGGTTCAAGCTTCAACATAAGAATTTGGAGGGGAACATAATCAGGCCACAACACCACTTTTGGTCACTCTGTTTTCCCAGCAACATTCTGATTGATACACTCTTAAAATCTTTGGCCACAGAACCTATTTTATGTGAACAGCTTCATAGTTTAGCCAGACAGGATGAATATTACAAGTCAGGACTGGTGGCCCACTGTAAACATGCTTTATCATAAAGAGGTCTTTTATATATAAATAATCTCCAGACATAATAAAAAAGGAAGAGTAACCAGGAACTAACTTAGAACTCATTCTCTTCTCTCCATAGACTAATTTCTCCTCAGCCCTTTTAAAATTCAAAAGGTAAAATGATAAGGAAAACTATGATCAAATATCAGCAATGCAGCTTATAAAAAGTACTTTGTTCATGTTATCAAATTGTATATTATTGTTTCTCTGCATATTAGTTTACACCAGTGAACCAAAGGTTAATTCTGTCTGTAAATTAAATGGATTTGTAAGTAGAGCCTTTGTTTAATTTGCTTTAAAGATCATTCCTGTTTATGTGTGGACCACAATTCCATTTTTAAATGTAATTGCTTCTAAATCCCAGGGGAGGCTAATGTAGATTCAGACCAATACAGTTTAATAGCAGAATTATGATTTAAGGATTAACAAGGTAAAATTTTATAAAGAAGAAAGAAAAGAGAAAGTGTTAGTAGCTCAGTCATGTCCATCTTTGTGACCCCATGGACTGTAGCCCACCAGGCGCCTCTGTCCATGGAATTCTCCAGGCAAGAATATTAGAGTGGGTAGCCATTCCCTTCTTCAAGGGATATTCCCAACTCAGGATCAAACCCAGGTCTCCTGCATTGCAGGCGGATTCTTTACTATCCAAGCCATCAGGGAGTGCAACTTTGTGGCTTTTTGGCGGGTAGTTTCTGATTACCTGTTGCTGAGAAGTTAACCTCCAAAAGTCCTAGGACACAGCTTCTTCAGCCACGTTCACTGTGGAGAGTGTCTAGAATACAAACTCTTTATAAGTCTGTCTTTTCTCAGGCAGAACTCAGAAAGAAAGAAGAAAATAATTACAATCCAAGGAGTTTCGATTTTTTCATCTCTGAATTGGATGCGTTCAAAAAGTCATCTGCAAAGGTTAGAAGGGACTGAGATGGATTCCAGGATATTTCAATTACACTGTAGTGTGTGGCTCAGCCATGTCCTGAAGCCAAACTCTTGATCCAAACTTTTCACATCACAAATTCTGCCCTAAGCCAGTTCCCAGGCCAGGCAACTGTACATAGTACCCACTTATGAAGTCACTACATGTCACTGGACAAGAATGAGTTGAGGAAATTTGTTTTTATCTTGACTCTTCTCAGAGCCAACTGGTTATAGACAGAAAGAATAAACTCAGAAGGTGGGAGGTCAGAGGAAGTTAGACATCATAACAGTCTGCTAACCCTGCCTTCCTTCCAAGGAGACTACGTTTGACTGACCTCAAGGTTTTTTTAGGTTTGGGGTTTTTTTCTTTTGCTAAGAGGGGAATGTGAGTTTCAAGCCAAAACTGATTTTCTGGGGATTATTTTAGAAAAGCTGAGAACTGCCATAACTGGCTCTCTTTCTGTATCCTCCTCTCACATCTTATTCAGCTACTTCTCAAAATAAAAGTTAAAGGAATATTCACAGAAGAGTAACAATCACTACATTATTACAACCATCCAATCTCTTCTGCTGCCCTCTCCACAGCATGAAGAGATTAAGCTAGGCTAAGTAGTTCTCTGAAAACCACATGCTACAGATTCAATGTTTGGGCACTCCCCCAAAATTCACATATCAAAAGCCTAATCCCTAAAATGATGACATTAGGAGGTGGGGCCTTTGGGCAGTACTGAAGTCATGAGGGTGCGGCCCTTGTAAAGGGATCAGTGCCCTTATAAGAGAGACTCCTGAGAACTTCCTTGCTCTTTCCACCATGTGAGAACACAGTGAGAAGTAGGCAGTCTGCAACCAGGAAGAGGATTCTCGCCAGAACCCTACCATGTTGACACCCTGATCTTGGACTTTCAGCCTCCAGAACTATGAGAAATGAATTTCTGCTGTTCGTAAGCCACCCAGGCTGTGGTATTTGGTGGTGGTGTTGGTTGTTCAGTCACTGAGTTGTGTCTGACTCTTTGCTACTCCATGAACTGTAGCACACCAGGCTCCTCTGTTTATGGGGTTCTCCAGGTTAAGCACACTGGAGTGGGTTGCCATTTCCTTCTTTAGAGGATCTTCCCAGCCCAGGGATCAAACCCATGTCTCCTGAAATGGCAGGCAGATTTATTGAGCCACCAGGGAAGCCCTGAGATTTGATTATAGCAGCTGAAATGGACTAAGACAGCACATGATCATCCCTACCTGAGCTTAAAACATGTTAAAGACTCTGCTTAAAGACTTACACCACAGTAATAAGCACTAAACTGGGATTTCGGGTTTCCCAGGTATCTCCGTGGGTAAAGAATCTGCCTACAACATAGGAGACCTGGGTTTGATCCTTGGGTCGGGAAGATCCCATGGAAGACAGCATGGCAACCCACTCTAGCCTGGAGAATTCCATGAACAGAGAAGCCTGGTGGGCTATAGTCCATAGGATCACAAAGAGTCAGACACTAATGAAGTGACTCAGCATGCACTCAAACTGAGATTTCAGCTTAAAAATACTTTATTAAAATACAGCTATGTGACTAGACATGTGTTAAGTGTTAGTGGAGGTTACAATGAGAAATATACAACATGGTCCTTCCTGTCAAAGAGCAGAAAACAAGATTACATTAAGTTTCTGCTAAACCTTGGGCTATTTTATATAAGCTTGTGCTCTTCATCTGGCACCTTTACAACATGGAGTATATCAAAGTAGAATTATGGTGGGACTGGACCTCATTTCATGAGTGTGTGTGTGTGCATGTGTTTGAGCGGAACTTCTCAGATCTGCATATACACAATGACCTCATGGCCAAACTGTGAAGGTACAGAATTCAAAGGATTTAGCAGTTGGCAAATGTCAGCTGCAGAGATGGGGGAAAGAGCCTGCATATACAGAGGCAAACATGAAGAGGAGAGAGAGATGCCCTCAGAAATTTAATCGTGCTGGACCCCCTATCTGGATAATTCAGGGGGAAATGAGAAAACTATTTCTGCAATTTTGTCCATTTTAGAGAGATTAGCAACATAATTGTCTTGACTCCCCTCTTCCCCCAGTGGGTGGAGACACAGCTGGGTTTTATGTAGAGGCCAAGCAAATTTTGATCTAAATGAAGGGTGAATTGCATCACAGTTGCAAAAATGAGATTCTACATTCCGCCTCTGCTCTTCTTGTAATCTGTGTTGTGAAAGACCTTTTTCTCTGTGCTGGGATATAATTAAAGCTTATCAAATTATCCCACTCATTTCCCTCTACACAACTGCTCTCTGTATTGTGTTTCTGACTAATCTGCCCAGGTGTCTTTAAAATTTTCTCAAGAATAACTGTTGGACAATTCTTGAGGAGATCCATATATTTTGCAACCAAAGCTTCACTTCTGGTTGTATACAGCTTTCCTCTTCACATGTGTGATTTTGCCATAATCTAAAGGGTTTACTTTCCTTGTTCATTCATTTATTCAGTCATACTTGTTGAATAAATTGTTTCAGAAATATGGGGTGAGTGAGAGAGTAAATTTCTCCCTGTAGTTCTGGAACCAACATGCATCTATCAACTGGGTCTACCACAGAGAACTAGAATCAAGGAAACAAGAAAACTTTAGAAATGTACTTCTGCAAAATGTCTTCTTATGATATATTAGTCACACATAGTTGAAGGAGGTGTTCTACAAAGATGATTCTGGGGCCTCACTTTATAATAGCAGCATGCTTTGAATTTTTTGTCTCGTTTTTTAAAATATTTTTAATTAATTATTGTTGGTAGCACTGGGTCTTTGTTGCTACATGTGGGCTTTCTCTAGTTGCAGCAAATGGCAGCTGCTCTCTAGTTGCAATGAATGGGCTTCTCATTGTGGTGGCTTCTCTTGCACAGGGTTAGTTGCTTCACTGCACATGGGATCTTCCCAGACGTAGGATCGAACCCATGTTCCCTGCATTGGCAGGAGGATTCTTATCCACGATGCCACCAAGAAAGTCTATGGCTTGGATTTTGAGTCACCTTTACTCATGCAGTTCCCTTACATGGCAAAATGCTGTAGACACGTACACATCAATCTAAATGAATTTGTAGTTTGATCCTGACATCTAATTTTCCTGGTGATGTGAATATTTGTTTCTAAACCACCTCCAACATATGCATGGATTTCCAGAAATAAGCGTTCCTCAAAACTGTACGCATGATCATTCCAAGAATAAAAGCAAGAATTACCAATAGTCTGCTTTACCATAATTTTTATGTAACTGACTAACCTTAATTCTTTGTTGTTTGTGAATATCTTTTCCTCATACACTTCTCCCATATGTGTCTTGTGCTTTATAAAAGTTCTTGCTGTGATTTCTGGGTGTGTTCAAAGCAGAGAGGTTTTCTCTGTACTTATCAGTGTTTATGATATCTTTGAGTTAACATAATCTGTCAATCTGGCATGTTTTTCAAACACTTAAAATTCACTGAAAATTTGAAGGAGAAAATTCACTGTGTCTCTAATTCTAACTGCAGCATATGTTCTATCCAATTTACCCAGAAGGCTTCAAGATATTTTTTAAAAATTAATCGCCCTCAAGGTCAGAATCAGCAGCCTTCCATCTAGACATAATAGTAAAAGTTAAAACTCTGCAACTCAAGAAGCTAAGCTTTGTATTATAACTCATCAGAGCAAAAACTAAAAAAGCTAATAAAATATGCTCATATTTTCACAAGCTTAAAAAATTTTATAAATATTTGCAGTTATCTTTATTTCCATGTATACTAAGGACAAAAATATCAACTATACTTTATGGTAAAATGTTAGTTTAAAAAAACTAGGGACACTAAAATGTTAATAATCACGATCTCAGAGATCAGGCTAATTGATAATTTGGGGGGGGATATTTTTCAATTTTCTACATGAACACACATTACTTTGAAAATAAGTTTTAGAGCACTGCAAGTAACCAAACATCTGTCTTCCTATTTAAAGGACCAAATTAATTTCACATTTTTCATATCCTTAAATTCATTTCATCAGGAATTTTAGAGAAATATAATTTTTCTCTCAATTGTCAACAGAGCAATATTTTGCCTAGCAAATCAATAATTCATGGAAATTACCAATATAAGCTGGAAAGGATAATAGTAAATTGAAACAGATTAATAGAAATTATTAATTTAGTAATCACTGTGGATAAACATTAAAATCTAAATATGTTATAGAATTAAGGATTTATCTTCTTTAACTTCTTTTTATTAAAGATAAATTTTTTGTAAATCTAAGATATTCCTCCACTTGGAATAGATTACATAAGTGACCCTAAGCTGCACTGTTAAAATAGACATGAAAATCACCTGTAACCTGAAATATATATAATTATTAGTTACTATTTTAGAAAACGGTGTGATTTAACATAAGTGCAATGAATACTCAGGAAACTGGTGATGGAGAAAACTCAGAATTCACTTGTCATTATTACTAAAATTCATTTGCACAGTGTTTTATTTTAATGCATTTGTCAAGACCCATGCTATAATAGTAAAATTTTCCCAAAAGCAGCTGAACTAAAAACCTCAAATCATACAACACAATCCTGACAAGAAGAAAAGGGAAAACAATACACTTAGTCAATAGGTTTTTAGTACCCGTTTCATGCCCATCTGAAGCCTGCTCAACAAGAGAAAAATGTCTAGGACAAGGACTCTGTCTTAAGAAAGCTTATAGCTCATTTAAGAGATACAACATACCTCATTTAAAAAAATTCAGAACAGTTAGGCAGGAAATTTTGTGCTTTGATTATAAGAACAATAGATATTCAGAGAAAAGGGAAAGCAGGGGCAGGCTGAATGGCAGTCATAAAAGGTTTTTTGAAGGAGAGAGAATTCAGGAAGGTCTAAGAAGGATTGATATGGTCTGATTAGAAGACGAGAGGCATTATTTCAGAAGACAGAAGTTGACTGAATAAAAACAAGAAAGCCATTGATTTACATTTGATGGGGAAATGAAAGGCACAAGGAAGAGAGGAATGAGAACACGTGATGGGTAGAAGCAACAAGAGTGAAGCACAGTAAGGTCAAGAGAAGAGGACAGGAACTATAAACCTGTCAGCACTCTGCCAGGCACACACAACCAAATGCCCTGAGTCTGGCCCATCTTTAGGCAAGGCTCCCCAGAGTCCCTTAGAGGAATTCAGCATCAATTCATGGTATCAAATATCAGGCTTGGTATGAAGTGAACATGAGTGGATGGCTTGGATCCTGTGCTTAACACAAGGCTTCATCTCCAGACACTCCTCCAAAGGATTATTTTGTTTTAAATTTGGCTCCACTGGGATACTGTTCTGTTCCTCGACTCACCTTGTTCTTCCTTGGGCTCTAATTCATGGGTCTCAGGCTCACTAAGTAAAATAACCCTTCTGGCTCTATCTCTGTTGTGGGAATTGAGGCTGACCTTCCTCAGAGTTATATTCTACAAAAGTCAGATAATTCATAATTTGAAAATCTATGAATAGATAATGCGATACATAAATGCTATGTCTTTTTCAACCAGTAGTAGGAACTTTGGTATTCATGGCTTATGCAAATTTACTGAGTTAAAACTGTGTAATTTATGAGAGGAAACTTGAGTCTAAACTCTTCTGCTCAGGAATTTGCAATGAATGAAGGGGAAATCATTGGAATGAATATGGATTTGTTTGGAACAACGGAAACTCATATGCGGAAATGATCTATAGAGCATTCAATTCAGCTTCCTGCCAATGCTGAATTGCTTCCTACCATAAAAGCTCAGAGGTTAAGTTTAGACTATTTTAAACTATGATTCAGCTGCTACCAAAACGTCAAGGAGAGCTTGAATGAGTCCTGGGCGATATAGTTTAATGTGAAGTAGTGGCCTGATTCAGTCATCAATACGGTATTGTATATTTGAAAGTTGCTAAAGACTAGATCTTTAAAGTTCTTATCATAAGCAAAAACAAAAATTCTAACTATATGTGATGATATGTTAACTATATGAGGTGATAAATGTTATTGTGGTGACCCTTTCATAATATATACATGTATCAAATTTTTATATTATACACCTTGGAAGTTAGATCATATTATGTATCAAATACAGCTCAATAAAACTGGAAAAAAATTTATGGCCTTCTTCTGGAAACTGTACTACCGATCCACATCTGAACATATTTTTTGCCTGCAACTATGTAAAGTCCCTGATTAATCTGGTTAGTGGATCAATATTTTAGGATTATAGCCTGTCCCTGGGGAATATATTAAAAAGACAAGGTTTACTATTATATGTCTTAGCCTACAACATAAAACCTATCCCAGGACCAACACTTTAGCTGCCACATCAAAGCAAACCACAAACAACTAAGCACGTTGGAGACAATTTCCCTGCACTTTCTCTGGCTTCTGTAAAGATAACGCCAGCTGATTTAGCAGCTTTAGGGCTTCCTGGGTGGATCAGACAGTAAAGAATCTGCCTGCAGTGTGGGAGACCTGAGTTCTATTCCTGGGTTGGGAAGATCTCCTGGAGAAGGGAAAGGATACCCACTCCAATATTCTTGCCTGGAGAATCCCATGGACACAAGAACCTGGCAGGCTTCAGTCCATGGGGTCGCAAAAAGCTGGACACAACTGAGCGACTTTCACACACACACACACACACACACACACACACACACAGCTGATGCAACACTTTGCTATGTAATTCCCATGGTCAAGCTGAATGGATAAATAACTAAATGAACAAACTTAAATGCAGTCATAAGCCCAAATCTCATGTTGTCAATGGACTTCTTAGGTGGTGCTAGTGGTAAAGAACCTGCCTGCCAATACAGGAGACATAAGAGACTCAGGTTTGATCCCTGGGTCGGGAAGATCCCCAGGAGGAGGGTATGGAAACCCACTCCAATATTCTTGCCTGTAGAATCCCATGGACAAAGGAGCCTGGTAGGCTACAGTTCATGGCGTCACAAACAGTCAGACAGGACTGAGCTAGCAAGCATGCATGCTCCAGCCTCAGATTCCTCACAAAATAGCGCTACTTACTCAGCAGAAAGCCTTGGATCCCAACTCCTTCCCATCATTTTCCTGGCCAAATGCAACTCATCTTTCAGCTCTCAACGCCAATGTTGCTTCCTCAAGACACCTTCTGATGCCCTTAAACAGATCAGTTCTCCCCAGTATGTGCCTTTATATTCCTGTGTAATTTTTATTCAGAGCACTTATCATGGATTATGATTAGCAATGGTACTAGCACATCAGTTCAGTTCAGTTGCTCAGTCATGTCTGACTCTTTGCAACCTCATGGACTGCAGCACGTCAGGCCTCCCTGTCCATCACCAACTCCCAGAGCTTACTCAAACTCATGTCCATTGAGTCAGTGATGCCATCCAACTGTCTCATCCTGTCGTCCCCTTCTCCTCCTGCCTTCAATCTTTCCCAACATCAAGGTCTTTTCAAATGAGTCAGTTCTTCACATCACGTGGCCAAAGTATTGGAGTTTCACCTTCAACATGAGTCCTTCCAATGAATATTCAGGACTGATTTCCTTTAGGATAGACTGGTTGAATATCCTTGCTGTCCAAGGGACTCTCGAGAGCCTTCTCCAACACCACAGTTCAAAAGCATCAATTCTTCGCAGCTCAGCTTTCTTTATCGTCCAACTCTCACATCCATACATTACACTAGTACATATTAGGCCATTCATAAGTCTGTAAGATTGAATGTATATTGGCTGTATATTGTCACCCTGCTTATTTAACTTATATGCAGAGAACATCATGAGAAATGCTGGACTGGATGAAGCACAAGCTGGAGTCAAGATTGTTGGGAGAAATATCAATAACTTCAGATATGCAAATGACACCACCCTTATGGCAGAAAGTGAAGAAGAACTCAAGAGCCTCTTGATGAAAGTGAAAGAGGAGAGTGAACAAGTTGCTTAAAACTCAACATTCAGAAACCAAAGATCATGGCCTCTGGTCCCATCACTTCAAGGCAGACAGATAGGAAAACAGTGGAAACAGTGACAGACTTTATTTTGGGGGGGGGGGGGGGGGGGCTCCAAAATCACTGCAGATGGTGACTGCAGCCATGAAATTAAAAGACGCTTGCTCCTTGGAGGGAAAGTTATGACCAACCTAGACAGCTTATTATAAAGCAGAGACATTATTTTGCCAACAAAGGTCCATCTAGTCAAAGCTATGGTTTTTCCAGCAGTCAGGTATGGATGTGAGAGTTGGACTGTCAAGAAAGCTGGGTGCCGAAGAACTGATGCTTTTGAACTGTGGTGTTGGACAAGACTCTTAAGAGTCCCTTGGACAGCAAGGAGATCCAACCAGTCCATCCTAAAGGAAGTCAGTCCTGAATATTCATTGGAAGGATTGATGTTGAAGGTGAAACTCTAATACTTTGGCCACCTGATGTGAAGAACTGACTCATTGGAAAAGACTCTGATGCTGGGAGGGATTGGGGGCAGGAGGAGAAGGGGATGACAGAGGATGAGACAGTTGGATGGCATCACTGACTCAATGGACATGAGTTTGAGTAAGCTCCGGGAGTTGGTGATGGACAGGGAGGCCTGACGTGCTGCAGTCTATGAGGTTGCAGAGAGTCAGACTCGACTGAGTGACTGAACTGACTGAACTGAAGACTGAATGAGGAGCATGCAGTGTGTGCCATTCTATACCTGAAGTTTCTGTTTAACACAGATAGAGCACCCACATTCAAAATGCTCTTGGTTTTGATCTCAGATCACTGGCATTCCTGAGATTAAAATCTTGGAACCACCAAAAGACTTATCAAAAGAGAGAAATAAAGTACATGTGTTTAAAGTCTACTGATCATTTCAGACATATGAAGCTTTAGGGAAAACGGAGACTATGGGCACCAAGACCCATCATGGCACAAAGGGACTGTCCACCCCACTCAATCTTTTTTCATCCCATCTACACTCATTCAGATGGAAAGGGAATCTTTGAAAGACCAAGGAAAGAGGCAAAGACACTGTAAGTTTTTCTTTTGTTTTCTTTCAAACTGAAGAGTGTGTGGATATTAGTAAGACAAGATATTTATTTTATCTCTCTAGATGTTCCACTCTAAACAATCTAGGACAGATAATCCACTGTTAAAGAAGACTGTGTCAGTCAGTATGAGCCAGGTTATGCTTCAGTAAAAATCAACCACAAAATCTCAGTGTCTACTGATTCAAATGTTAACGAAACTGCCTGCCAGTGCAGGAAGAGATGTGGGTTCGATTCGTCGGTGGGGAAGATCCCCTGGAAGGGAATGGCAACCCACCCCAGGATTCTTGCCTGGAAAATCCCATGGACAAAGGAGCCTGGCGGGCTACAGTCCATGGGGTCACAAAGAGTCAGACATGATGAGCAACTCATACACTAAAATCACAGTGACTAACCACAGCACAAATCTGTTTCTCACTCCCTCTTTCGTGCCCAGTGTGAAATCATGTTGGAATTCTGCTCATTCTAATCACTCAAGGATGAGATGAAAAGGAGGTCCATCTTGATACAGGTTTCCTTGATGATCCACAGAATTATGTGGGGCAACAAAAATTATCATGCACCAGCTGGTAAAGTTACCCCTGGAAGTGACACACATCACTTTAGTACACATTTCATTGGTCAAAACAAGTCATGGCCACGCCTAACTACAAAATCAAGATAGTACAACCCTACCACCTGCCAGTATTGAGATGAAACAACTCTAATGACTCTACCAAGCAACCATAAGAGTTGATAGCAGACATTCCAGTCCAAAACAAAAGTGATCATGACCTTGGTTTTTCTGTGCACCAGCAGAACTGGGACTTGTGTAGAACAGAAGAGAACAGGGAGAGAGAACTTGCAAAACCCCAATAACTTTAACTCAGAAGTGGCAAGTCAACAGGAAAAGGAAAGAAGTAAAATGGTTGCTCACCCTCACTCGCCTCCTCTGGAAAACATGTTTATGGCCAACTACTGTAAAATTGTTTCCTCTCTAGAAATACACTGCATGAGCATACACACAATAGAAGAGTTAAACTAATATAGTGCAATTAGTGATTATCATTATTCAAAAAGAAGGCATTTAGGGGAAGAAATGGCAAATGTTTTTTAGTAGAGATCTGAAGTAGCTTTAAGATGTAGAAAACACTGAGGATCTATAAAAATACTGAAAGTAAGGCAATGTAGTAAAGAAAAAATTCAGAAGAGAAAGTGGGTCTCACTAAGAATTCTACTTCCTTTAATGACAATGAGGCAAGATATTTTACCTATATTTAATCATATCACACCTCCCTTCCATTTTCTTTCCATGTTACCAAGCAGGTAGCTAGATGCTTTAGATCAGCAGGCCTTAACCTTTTGGGCACCAGGGACCAGTTTGTGGAAGACAGTTTTTCCATGGATGGGGGAAATGCAAGCGATGCAGAGCAGTTGTGAATACAGATGAAACTTCACTCGCTTGCCCACTGCTCACCTCCTGCTCTACAGCCCAGTTCCTAACCAGTCATGGATCGATACCAGTTCATGGCCCAAGGACTGGGGACACCTACTTTAGATTTCTCAATTCAAGTGTTTTGTTGTGCAGACAGCAGAGGAGTGACTTCATGGAAGATATCACACCAGGATCTTAAGAAGACAAGGGATAGTCCGGCTCTATAACAGTGACTGGAAAAGGCAGCTAAACTCAGACCACTGCTATGCAGTCGCTCAAGGACACTGAGCCCTAGCTCAAAAGTAATGATTTTCACATCTTCAAGTTTGAAACAAAAGTAGCACAGTTGTTTGTCTTGGAAGGATCGTGGACAACAGGCATCACAGGGGTTATCAGCGAGACTGGAGGAGCTTCCCTGACATTCTGCTGAAGCCATGAATGCCCTGGAGCTGTGTGCAGTCTGGTGGAATAGAGGGCAGACAACACTGAAGATCAAATGTGCCACCAGTGCCGACAGCATGGCAGCTCAGAGGCAGATCTGAGTTGGCGTAAGGGTAAAAGAGAATGTTACTGGTGGTACTGTGGATAAGAATCTACCTGCCAATGCAGGGGATATGGGCTTGATCCCTAGACCAGGAAGATTCCACGTGCCAAGGGGCAACTAAGCCCATGAGGCACAACTACTGAACCCGAGTGCTGCAACTACTGAAGCCCAAGCGCCCAGAGCCTGTGGCACACAAGAGAAGCCACCTCATTAGAAACCCATGCACTGCAACGAAGAGCAGCCCCTGCTCGCTGCAACTAGAGAAAGCCCACATGCTGCAACGAAGACACAGCACAGCCAAAAATAAATAAAAACTATTTTTAGAAAAGGGGGAAAGAAATGTGTCAGTTCCTATATAGTGGAGCATATAGTTGAAAATCTGTACTCTAAAAGATTAGGACTTGTACCAGACTTATGAAGCCATTAGCAAAGGAGAGCTCTTTCTACTTCTCTCCATATAGTTTTGCCTACCTTGAGATTTCTTTTTTTTTTTTTCTTAAATGGTGGACAGGGACTTCTCACAGATATTATGATGTTAGTTCTTAGGATAAGTGTCTAAAAAAATACCTAAAGCCTGAGGGCTACCTACCCGCAAAGCTGCCAGGGGTTCTATCCAAATTGTTAGAGAGCACAGAAAACAGGGATCACCATCTCAGGGAGAACGAAGATAGGAAAGCAAATAGTTGAATAATAAAGGGTGCCCTGGGTTGGACCTTGGAATCAGTATGTGACCTACCACATTTTCTCTAGGAGTTTAGCATTTATGTTACCTTTTTAATGAAGATTTTATTTTGCCTATGGACTGGTCATCTCAGAAATTCTTAGTAATTTGTTGTTGTTGTTGTTTAGTCACTAAGTTGTGTCCAACTCTTTTGCAACCCCATGGACTGTAGCTCACCAGGCTCCTCTGTCCATGGGGCTTCCCAGAATACTGGAGTGGGTTGCCAGTTCCTTCTCCAGGGTATCTTCCCCATCAGGGACCAAACCCACGTTTCCTGCATTGGCAGGCACTTTCTTTACAACTGAGCCACCAGGGAAGCCCTCTTAGTAAGTATCAAAGGCTAAATATTATTCCTAAAAATCAGAGCTCCATGTTATCCTTACAAACTGTCTGTGGTCAAAATCATTTCTTTCAAATCCTATGCAATGGAAATACAATGACGTAACCCATCTACTTTGAGTTGGTTAAAGATTTACAGATGTGAAGTAAATGTTACAAGGGGAAAAAGCAGTTTAAATTTAAAGACAGAGAGAGGCCTGAGTTTTGAATTTCAATCCATGAAGCTTTTCATTAGAAGTTTTAGAATGCTTTCATCACTAATTAATAAATTATGATATGTCAGACAAGTAAATTTAATACTGAGATAACTAACAGACACACATACCAAAATCTATTTAACACTAACTTCATCTCATTTGAGCACCACTATTTCAGTGTTTTGTTCAATGAAAACTGACACTTGGTGTATCAGAGCAATTATCAAATAGAAAATAGCATGCAAAATAATTATAGCCAAGCCCTCAGTTAGGTCCCTGGCCTTCCTTCTGCAACTTCATTCTTCCCAAAACAAATCATTTTCTCCTGCTCTATTCTCTGAACATCTTGCAAATCCTCATTGCCTCCCTTATGCTTTTGCTCATGCGATTTCTCCTAGAATTGTCCCTCTTCATTCGTAATTGCTTTGAGAACAGAAACCAACTCTTGGTCAGCCTTGCACCCTCTGGAGGCTCTAATGTGGCATCTGCATATAAAAAGGCATATGATAAATGCTCACTCAATCGAACTGAATTTTGACTGCTGACTTCAGCCGTTATTACAGTGATCTTCATAACGTAGGGCAAATATGAGTTTACCAACCTATACTGCTACTCTTTCTTAATCTCACAAGAAAACCCACATTTTTCTGAAAAAAAAAAAGAAAGAAAAATCAAGTAGGCAGGTTAAGGCAATAAAAAACTGGACTATAAAAGTCAGTTCCATGGAAGAACAATTTTCTTACTGTCCTTAATAAGTGCACTGGTCCAAAGTACAGATGTTAAAGAAACATTCCTATTTAGTTAATAGTGCATGATGGATCTCATCAGAGCCAGTCTTCATTCTTTTGAGGACTCTGTAGACAGTATTTTTTTAGTTTCTGTCTTAGAAGTTTTGGGCTGCTTTGAGATTGCCCACCCCACCCCATGCCTTTTTTTTGGGGGGGGGGGGGGGCGGTTCGTAGATCTCCAAGGCATACTAGAAGAGTGAATCAGTTCTGCTCAAAATGAAAGGACTTTGGTAATTAGGTGAACCATTCCACTTATTTGAAGTCATTCCTTAAATGTGTGAAATAGTTTGAATAAGCTCATGTTTATGCAAAGATTAATAGGGGCATTAAGCTCTTATGTTAGTAATGGTAAAGGAAAATTTAAGTATTTCATGTATAGTTCCCTCAGTCTTCGTGTTTTTAAGAGATGTAAACGCTTTATGCTTAAATAATAATGATGTTGATAATGATGATTAAATGTCTCCTGTGTGCCAACCCCTGCAATAAGCACTTACCCACCCCACCTAATTCAATTTAAAACTCATTAACACTAACAGATATTCATAGCCTCTTGTCACAGATGGGAACACAGAAGCACTGAGAGGCTATATAACTTAGCTAGGGCCACACAGTTCACCAGCAGAACTGAAACTGGACCCGAAATAAATTCTGTAATTCCCACTCTTCATTAGATTATGTTATATCCCAAGTTAACTAAATACCCTACCAATTAGTTCGCACCTGAGATGGTAACTGGGAGAAGGCAATGGCGACCCACTCCAGTACTCTTGCCTGGAAAATCCCACGGATGGAGGAGCCTGGTAGGCTATGGTCCATGGGGTCGCTAAGAGTCGGACACGACTGAGCGACTTCACTTTCACTTTTCACTTTCATGCATTGGAGAAGGAAATGGCAACCCACTCCAGTGTTCTTGCCTCAAGAATCCCAGGGACAGGGGAGCCTGGTGGGCTGCCATCTACGGGGTTGCACAGAGTCGGACACAACTGAAGTGACTTAGCAGCAGCAGAGATGGTAACAGAGTTTGGAAAGAGTTGGCCAATTTACTACTTAAGATGCCATCAACAGGAGTTTTGACTGAAGGTAAGAAAGCAAATGGGAAGTTCAGGCAAAATTTTCTACAACTGGAAAATTTTAGAATGGAGAGCCATCTTTCTGCCAGGTTGTACTGGCACAGCTGGGTATGGAGGGAGCTCTTGCCAAACTGCTGGAACCAGACAATCCCAGCTGAGAAAAAAATCTGTAGGTCACAAAATCTCACTATACATTATTCAAGTGTGTGCACGTAGTTGTCTGCCTCACATCATATCAAAAAGGCTTTGCTCTGCTTTCCAGTTCTGTGCTGATTTGAGCCCAGACTACACAGAAAGAAAAAAAAAAAGCTGAGAGTTGATGATTAACCAGCTATTTTTAAACATCCAACCATCCATCCAACATGTTTAGCAGTGATCTGAAAACATATTAATAAATACGATCCCTACTGTATTTTCAGATGGCTCAAACTGAATGAGAGAGCTAATATAATTAAGATACTATACTGTGATACATAATTTTATGTATAAAATTATGTTAACCAATCAGAACACTCAGAAAAAACAGCAAACTTTAACAGAGTTAACTATAAAGTTGTGTATTTGATTTCAAAACTTGCAGAAGTTGAAAAGAGAGTGAAGAAGGCATAGATAAACCTCCTGTGTGAAAAAGCACTGCACAGAAGGTAGGTTGCAGCCCATAATAAGCCGAATGTGCAACAGACTTAAGTAAATGAGGACTAGCCCAGAGTCTGTACCAAAGGAGGTAATGGTGATGGAAGATTGTGTTCCGTTTACATGCCACTATTTAAAATCAAGTCTATTCAGGGCTTCCCTTGTGGCTCAGTGGTAAAGAATCTATCTGCCTGCCAATGTGGGGACACAGGTTTGATCCCCGGTCCGAATGTTGTGCAGCAGCTAAGCCGGAGCGCCATAACTCCTGAACCAGTGCTCTGTGCTCTGCAATAAGGAAAGGCACCTCAGCGAGAAGCCTGCACACCATAGGTAGCGAGTAGCCCTGCTCACCACAACCCAAGAAAAGCCCACATGGCAATGAAGACCCAGCAGGGCCAAAAATAACAAATGCCTGAGTGCTAAATCACTTCAGTTCAGTTCAGTTCAGTCGCTCAGTTGTGTCTGACTCTTTGCGACCCCATGAATTGCAGCACGCCAGGCCTCCCTGTCCATCATCATCTCCCGGAGTTCACTCAGACTCATGTCCATCGAGTCCGTGATGCCATCGAGTCCGTGGTGCCATCCAGCCATCTCATCCTCAGTTGGGTCCAATTCTGTGCAGCCCTATGGACCGCTAGCCCACCAGGTTCCTTGTCAATGGGATTTTCCAGGCAAGAATACCAGAGTGGGTTGCCACGTCCTTCTCCCTTCCTGACCCAGGGATTGAACCCGCACCTTTTATGTCTAAAATTATTTCTTTTAAAGTTTATCTGGAATACAGTAACCAGTACAATGAAGGCTTTGAAGACCTTCATAAGGCAAAGCTAGAAAAACAGAGGAAATTTAGTCTGAAGAGGAAAACACTAGAGGTAAATTGGCTAGCACTCTTCATGGTATAATGGAAAGTACACAGTCTACAGACCAAGTCAGAGTTCTATCCTAGCCCTAACACTCTGAGAACGAGGGCGACCATTTCATCTCAACCTCCCAGGATCCTCAGCCCATACGGTCTGCTTATTCTTAAATTATCTAGGCTCAATACGTCAGGTACTAAAAACAGAATAAAAGCAAGCTTTTGATCTTAGAGAACTAACAGTCTGG
Source organism: Budorcas taxicolor (assembly GCF_023091745.1). Taxonomy (NCBI): domain Eukaryota; kingdom Metazoa; phylum Chordata; class Mammalia; order Artiodactyla; family Bovidae; genus Budorcas; species Budorcas taxicolor. The sequence continues at coordinate 134,661,599 of NC_068914.1, read as the reverse complement.
TGCCCAAAATAGACAATTTTCAGTCCATTAACATATAAAGTAATGATCCTCTGAGAGTTCAAAGGACAGACAGTTCACCCTGAAACAGGACATTTTGACCAGGTCTTCTCGATACGGTTGTTTTTCATGATATATTAAGTTTCCTGGGGCTGTTTTAATGAAGGACTGCAAACTTGGCAGTGAAAACAACAGGAATTTTTTTGTCTCACAGTTCTGGAAGCTAGATGTCCAAGATCAACGTGTCCATAGGGTTGGTTCTCTCTGAAGGCTGAGAGGGACAATCTGTTCCATGAATCTCTTATCTGCTGGTGATTTGCTGGCAATTCTGTGTTGCTTGGCTTCTAAATACATCACCCTGATCTGTTTTCATCTTCACATGGTGTTCTCCCTGTGTCTCTTCACGTAGTCTCTCCTTTATGTGTGTCTCCTTAGCCAAATTCCCCTTTCTTATAAGGACACAGTCATTTTGGATTTGGGCCCACCCTAATGACCTCATCTTGACTTGTGTGTATGTGTGTCAGTTGCTCAGTCATGTCTGACTCTTTGCAACCCCATGGACTGTAGCCCGCCAGGCTCCTCTGCCCATGGGATTGTACAGGCACGAATACTGGAGTGAGTAGCCATTCCCTACAGAGGATTTTCTCAACCCAGGGATCGAACCCATGCCTCCTGAATTGCAGGCAGATTCTCTACGTTCTGAGTCACCAGGGAAGCCCCATCTTGACTTGCTCATCTGCAAAGACTATTTCCAAATATGGTGACATTCACAGGTACTAGGGCTAGGACTTCCATACCTTTTGGGGGGATGGGGACAGAGTTCAACTCATAACACATGGCTAATTTGAAAGATGTCAAAATATCTTTTCTTTCTATTTTGTTAAGTATCTAAATGGGGGCAGGAGGAGAAGAGGACGACAGAGGATGAGATGGCTGGATGGCATCACTGACTTGATGGACGTGAGTCTGAGTGAACTCCGGGAGTTGGTGATGGACAGGGAGGGAGGCCTGGCGTGCTGCAATTCATGGGGTCGCAAAGAGTTGGACACGACTGAGGGACTGAACTGAACTGAAACAGAAGCTGTAACAAAAGTGATACCCCCACATTAGCAGGGGCCTCTGACCCCAATCCTCCCTTCATCATGGACCATTTCTCCACCTCAGACTCCACTCCAGTCCTCACTCTCATCTTCACACCATCCCTAAATCAAATCCCATCGCTCTCTCCACCCCTAGAGTAGAGGGTTAGCAATGCTGTAAAGGTCAGTAATAGGATACGAATAACTGTTTTTCCTCAGGATTTTTTGAAGTCAAGAATTTAGTGGTTCACATTTTTAGGCTCCATCAAAGTGAACTCAAGTAAATGATGGTGTATAAAAATGTCCCTGGAATCAAAATGTCCTCAGGGTAAAATTTACCAAAATAGCCGAGTCCAAATCTCTCACAACAAATGATGTCGTGCAGGAAGAGTCTTGGATTAACCTATTTATGAAGGTCATGCCAAAGCTGAATGTAGAAGGACAAATAGAAAGTTAATTAGGCAAGGAAAGGAGCATTCTTGGCTGAAGCAAGAATGCAAAGGTATGACCCTGACAAAGGAAGAAGCATCAGAGAATCTTAAGTGATGTGGCATAGCCAGGGCACCAGGGGTGAACGGAGACAGACGGAGGCCTAATAAGTCATTGATTGTCTGTTTATTTTACTTTATTTTTATTTTTTTATTGAAGGACATTGCTTTGTTGTTTTCTGTCAAACCTCAACCTGATCAGCCATAGGTATACATATATCCCCTCCCTTTTGAACCTCCCTCCCATCTCCTTCCCCATCCCACACCTCTAGGTTGATACAGAGCCCTTGTTTGAGTTTCTTAGCCATACAGCAAATTCCCACTGGTTATCTATTTTACATATGGTAATGTAAGTTTCCGTGTTACTCTTCCCATACATCTCACCTTCTCCTCCCCTCTCCCCATGTCCATAAGTCTGTTCCCTATGTCTGTTTCTCCATTGTGGCCCTGTAAATAAATTATTCAGTACCATTTTTCTAGATTCCATATATATGCATTCAGTTCAGTTCAGTCGCTCAGTCGTGTCCCACTCTTTGCGACCCCATGAATCACAGCACTCCAGGCCTCCCTGTCCATCACCAACTCCCGGAGTTCACTCAGACTCACATCCATCGAGTCAGTGATGCCATCCAGCCATCTCATCCTCTGTCATCCCCTTCTCCTCCTGCCCCCAATCCCTCCCAGCATCAGAGTCTTTTCCAATGAGTCAACTCTTCACATGAGGTGGCCAAAGTACAGGGGTTTCAGCTTTAGCAAATGCAATATTTATATTTCTCTTTCTGACTCACTTCACTCTGTATAATAGGTTCTTGGTTCATCCACCTCATTTTATTTCCCTTATCATTGCCATGGTCAGTGAGCACAGGATTGCAAGTGCCATGCTCATATATGTAGTTGTAAGAGATCACTTTGGCAACTGTGAGAAGGATGGATTAAAATTAGGATGAAAAGCTGGAGGTGGGAAGACCAGTGAGAAGTCTATGTAGTAACAGAGGTAGGCAGTGATGAGAGCTGGCACTAAGATGGCACAGGCGGTAAGGAGGGCAAGCCTTGCCAGCTGTTTATGGAAATATTTGGCAGGTAGAATTAACAAGATTTTTTTTATTTTTATATAATTTTTAGAGGTTACTTCCCATTTACAGTTATTACAAAATATTGGCTATCTTACCAGTGTTGCACAATACATCCTGAGCCTCTATTTTACACCCAATTGTTTGTACCTCCTCTCCCCTACTCCAAAATTGCCCCTCCCTGCCCAACTGGTTAGCTCTCTACAAGTGTTAGACTGCTTCCTTTTCACAATGTTTACTACTTGGTTGGATTTTAATAAGGGAAAATACATGAGTGTTTTCCGACTCTAGTTGCACATGGCAGACATTTTGGGAGTTTTTCAAAAACACAGACTCTCTCTGGCCCTGCCTCTGACTTAGTGAATCCAAATTTCTGCTGCTTAAGCCTTGAGAATTTGAAGATTCTTCCAGCCAGTCTCTGTGACTAACAGTTTAAGAGCTGGCCCCCAGGAGAAAAAGAAAATACTCTCTATTGATTCAGGAGCAGATATCAGTGCCACATAACGAAACTGTATCACAAACTGTTTAAAGATAGAACCATTAACTCAGAAGCTTGTTGCTGAATATATTTGAGCAAGAATCAGTAAACCAGTTACAGAGAAGTGACAGAGGGTTTTTTGCTTATCAGAAACACTGTATGTTAGTCACTCAGCCATGTCTGACTCTTTGTGACCCCGTGGACTGTAGCCCATCAGGCTCCTCTGTCCATGAAATTCTCCAGGCAGTACTGGAGTGGGTTGCCACTGCCTTCTCCAGGGGATCTTCCCAATACAGGGATTGAACCTAAGCCTCCTTCATTGAAGGCAGATTCTCTACTGCACTACCAGAACTATGAGCATGCCTTTAAGGCACCTCAGGGCCAGAGGACTCTCCAGAACAGTAAGCAGGGACCAGAGACATCAGAGCTTCAGCCAGGTACATGGAGGACATCTGTGGGCCCCGGCCTGTGTGTCTGCTCTCTTTCTGCTCCAGCTGTGGCTTCAGTTACTATCTCACTGGTTGGATTCCAGGCTCTGGCCTTTGGATCTCTCTCTGTTTCTATGACAACCCAGTCCTGGTGGAGCCATGCTTGCTAGCTGGCTGCTACATCTGGATTTACCCAGGAAACCCCACCTCATGGTGACACCATCTCTGAGGCAGTATTCTATTCTGCCCAGCCCAAGTCTGCTTCCCAGTTCCCTTTAACCCCTCTTAGCTTCCACCAGACTCAGGCCCACATTCAGGACCCTACTTCAAGCTCAAGGTGTAGACCACTCCCTCCCACCCAATTCCAACGTTGGTTGGCAAGATATATTTCTGTATGAGACAATGGATTTCAGGAGAGGGAACATACAGTAACTAAAATCTCAAGCCCTGAATTCAAATCTGAATTCACAACTAGACTCTGTGACAGTAAACCAGTTACCTTACCACTCCAAGTCGCCAAAACAATCTAAACATGATAAATACTTCTCACCTACCCCGGAAGTTATAAAGGTATAAACAGCATAGTTAGCTTCACCAACTCAGGATAAACACACAGCCAAGTCTCTTCATTCAGTTAATAACTCAAGCATCCAGATACCTGCAAAGACTCTATTTCAAAGATCACATCCTTGGGTTCCAGTGGACATGAATTTGGGAGGACACTATTCAATCCACTACAAGATTCTCCTTTTTTAAAAATAATTTATGTAATTACTTATTTTTAGTTGCACTGTCTTTGTGGCTGCACACGGGCTTTCTTTAGTTTTGGTGATCGGGGGCTACTCTTCGTTGAGGTGCACAGGCTTCTCACTGAGGTGACTTCTCTTGTCACAGAGCATGGGCTCCAGAGCATGGGCTTCGGTTGTTGTGGTGCCCAGGCTCAGCTGTTCCACAGCATGCAGAATCTTCCTGGACCAAAGATTGAATCTGTCCCTCCTTTATTGGCAGGCAGACTCACACCCACTGTATCACCAGGGAAGTCCCTATAGAGTCTTCTTGAGAGCAAAGTTTGAAGACCCAGTTCCTAAATTTCAAATCACTGAAAGGAGAGTTCTCACACCCCTTCTTCCAAGAAAGTCCACTGGGATCCCTAGGTAAATTTTTCTTTTATCTTCCCTCCCATAGCTAGAGACAGCAAACAGGTCTTATATTTCCAATGTTTCACTTAGTAAGAAGAATCTGCCCCAGGAGTCTTTCCAGACCCCTCTTAGAATCTAGGAGAAACTGGCGTGATTTTTATATCACTTCATGTGTGAAGTATACTTACCATGTCTGGTGCATAGACAGTCCTCAATTACTGGCAACTATTTATTTTCTCTGAAAGTAACCAAAAATGCCCTGAAGATACAGAGCATCAGAATAAAACTTACTTTGCCAGAGGCAAAGTATCTGCCCTCTTTAGTTTTTAAGACAATTTGAGTGGAACACAGGTAGAATCTGTATCCTTTATATAATATCTAGATAGATTTTATGTATCATTGGTTCTTGGATCAGACTAATGATTATATGTTTCAGAGCTCTTTGATACTGCCAACACTTCAAGGCTTTTGTGCTCAGTCCCGTCTGACCCTTTGGACTGAAGCCTGCCAGGCTCCTCTGTCCATGGGATTTCCCAGGTAAGAATATGGGAGTGGATTGCCTTTTCCTTCTCCAGGGGATCTTCCCAACCCAGTCTCTTGCATCAGCAGGTGGATTCTTTACCCCTGAGCCAGCAGGGAAGTCCCAGTATGAGCAATGCTGCTGCTGCTAAGTCGTTTCAGTCGTGTCCGACTCTGTGGGACCCCATAGACGGCAGCCCACCAGGCTCCCCTGTCCCCGGGATTCTCCAGGCAAGAACACTGGAGAGGATTGCCATTTTTTTCTCCAATGCATGAAAGTGAAAAGTGAAAGTGAAAGTGAAGTCGTATCCGACCCTCAGTGATCCCATGGACTGCAGCCCACCAGGCTCCTCCGTCCATGGGATTTTCCAGGCTAGAGTACTGGAGTGGGATGCCATTGCCTTCTCCAGTATGGGCACTGCTGCTGCTGCTGCTGCTAAGTCACTTCAGTCGTGTCCAACTCTGTGCGACCCCATAGACACATTCCTGACTTTTACAAGGTCACTACTTTAGATTGAGATGAAGTACATAGGTAGATTTTCAGTTATTTTCATCTTAAATATTTCATCAAGAATTATAGGACCAGAAGAGTTCATCTAAGTGAACTCTTCACTGACTAAACAGTAGATCAGAGACTCAATGGGGCTCAGGGATTTGACCAAGGCCATGCTACTTAGTGTAGGAGTAGATTATAAAACACAAGGCTCCTAAACCCCAATCCAGTGGTCTTTCAACCCATCCACCTGTGAGCCTGGAAAAAGGATATAAGTATTTTCTTAGACAGTCCCAGGTTTCTATAGTTACTAAATACTCAAAATTAATGCCACCTCCAGCTACTTTATGAACTTCATCTTCCAATCCTTTCTTCCCTTTTCTCTCTAGCATTTCCTTCATCCTTTTTCTTTCCAGTACTTTCCCCCTGCCCTGGAAGAGAAAAAAACATTTACTGAGTACTCACTATGCACTAGACACCATGAAATAAACAAGTAGCCCATGCCAAATCACTTGCTATCTCAACACTCTAGACAACTAAGACGTATTATACCAATTTTACTTATTAGGGAACTGAGACTTAAAGAATCTAAGTGTTCAAGGAGGCACAACTAATGCTCAAGCTTCAAGCTCAGTGTGCTGGCTCCAGAATCTGTACTCTCCCCACGGTGCCATGATGCAACCCGCAGGTGAGTGAACCTTCGTGCTCCCCATGCCTCCTGGCCCTCGTCCCTCCCCAGTTCTGCCCTCCCTCCTCTCCCTCATCCTTACCCTCCTCCCTCCCCCATCCTGCACTCACCTATTCTCAGTGTTGCAGCATTCCTCCGGTTTTCAGATCAACATAGCCATCTTAGGTCTGATTCCATTAGCCAATAAAAGAAAACTAGCAATTTTGAGAAATCCCATCTCTTTTTCAGGATTTTTATTTTTTCAAGGGATGCGTGTGTGATAAGTCGCTTTAGTCGTGTATGACTCTTTGTGACCCAATGGTCTGTAGCCCACCAGTCTCCTCTGTCTATGGGATTCTCCAGGTAAGGATACTTGAGTGGGTAGCCATGCCCTCCTCCAGAGGATGTTCCCAACTCAGGGATTGAACCCTCATCTCTTACATCTCCTGTACTGGCAGGCAGTTTCTTTATCACTAGTGCCACCTGGGAAGCCATTTTTAAAGGATGCCTAGAACCAAAACCTAATGTGGCCTCTACAAGTGCAGAAAATAGTCAAATTGCAACTCATGCCACGTACTGGCATCAATCCTCCATGGAAAAGAAGACAGCACTGCTAGCCTTTGTTGAAAAGCATACTTAAATGGAAAGAAAAGAAAAAGATCCTTTCTTACACAGTCATTTAGTTAGAAGTTGATGCATTAATTTTCAAAGCACTGCTGGAAACTGGGGGAAACAAACAAGTGCTACTTGGAATTCAGACTCTGCAAATGGAGGGCTCCAAAACAAAGAACGGGACTTCCCTGGTGGCTCAGTGATAAAGAATCCACCTGCCAATGCAGGAGACGTGGATTCAATCCCTGGGTTGGGAAAATCCCCTGGAGGAGGAAATGGCTACCCACTCCAGTATTCTTGCCTGGAAAGATCCTATGGACAAAGCAGTCAGGGCTGCAGTCCTGAGGTCGCAAAGACTCGGACACAACCTAGCGACTAAATAACAACAAAATGAAGAACACTGCATTCACAATATAAGAAAGGAAAGTGAGGAGATAACGTTTGCAACCAGCTTTCAAGTCCAAACAGAGGCTGAATTTGTAAGAAAGTACTATACCCATTGCATTTATTTGTACAACTTATTTTCAGCACAACGGGTAATTATTTTTACAGTTTTCTCTCCTTCATCTTCTGCAAGCTTCACAAAGGCAGCAGCTGTGTCTTATTTATCTTTGCATCTTCCACATCCCAGAGTCAGGATCTTATACATAGAATATGCTCAGTAAGTGTTTTCATTGAATACACACTCTGCCTTTTCAGGTAACAGATTCACTTAACGAGCCCACTCAAAATTTTATTCCTTATGTTGAACACACTTCAGAACCACATTTTCAAAGGTATGGGTAAAAATTAGATTTCACAGTAGAATCAGAGGTACAATGGGAGGCTATTGTCAAAAATAATGAAAATAAGTGCCAAAGGTCATCAGCTTCCAAGTTTGCTCCTCTTATGACTTTTTCCTCTTTTGCATGGCAGAGACTTGGCCCTTCACTGTTATTATTTTTTTCTTTTTTGTCTTCAAATACCTTTAATATAAAATATACTTCTGAGGCACAATACTGTTCCTGATGCATTCAGAAGACTTATATGCTAGACACAAAAGAGCTCCTCAGGCTCCTATGACACTATTATACACACCTGTACATTTTAAGTAGATTTTCAACACAATAGATATTAACAGTGGTTCTCACAAGCACTCATTGTTTGAGGGGTACTTATTCTTGCTTCTTAACAGGATTTAGTTTTCTTCTTTTGAATTTGTATCTACAATAATACCTCCAGTGGTTGTTAAATTAGGGAAGAAATTCAGCATTTAAATCATTGTCAGTTTGTTTTTAGGAAGAAGAAAACCAATAAAGAAAAGAAGCAAATTTCAAAGCACAGAGAGCTTATGATGCCACCTTTTTAAACATCATAAGTCCATCCTAAATTATTACCGAGCTCTTCAGAAATAAGTCTATAAGTGACTCAGCTGTTTTTGTTTTTATCTTTTCTCTATATTTTTACTATCAGTTTGAATAAAAGTAAGTTGATCTTTTTTGAGCTCTATATTCTTACTAATTGAGAGTTAAAAGTAGTCAGTATCATGGCTTACTTTGCTGAATCCATTGTGTTAAAAACAAGATGCCTTTGTGGACTCCATAAAACTGAGTAAAATGGGGCACAGGAAGGTTGGTGAGTAAAGCTGAACTAGGCATGATTCTGATATGCCTTTTAAAGTTAGCAATCTTTTTGGCCCTTTTGAAGTGAGCAATCAGAACCAGTTTTCTACAAACAGTAGGCTATCCTCAATGAGATAATATTCAAACATCTGCAACATGTAGGAGCTCCAATTCATAACAGTGGTGATGAATTTGGCCCTGGCAAATAGAAGGTCCAGCCATCCACTCCTCTGGGCTTGCAGGTCACCGTAACTGATTATGAGCACTCAGCTGGCTTTCCAATCTTATTTCTCCCCTCTGGCTAGAATCATGGCACCCAACTTTTTTTTTTTTTTCTATAACTCTAAATTGGATTGCACGGGGGCTTTGCCACCCTTCTGTTCTAAAGTTAAACTAATTAGGAGCTTGCTATTGTTATTGCTGTTGTTACTGTTTGGTCGCTAGGTTGTGACTAACACTTTTGCGATCCCATAGACTATAGTCCTCCAGGCTCTGCTGCCCAGCCCCAAGTAGGAGCTAGTATACTTCATAACCATTAAGTGAAATTTGCACATTCCTATATTTATATCATACAAGAGATATAAATATATATTTATATAACACATGGACATTACCAGATATTCAACACCAAAATCAGACTGATATAATATTCCTTGCAGCCAAAGATGGAGAAGCTCTATACAGTCAGCAAAAACAAGACCTGGAGTTGACTATGGCTCAGAACATGAACACTTTGTTGCAAAATTCAGGCTTAAAATGAAGAAAGTAGGGAAAACCACTAGGCCATTCAGGTATGACCTAAATCATATCCCTTATGATTATACAGTACAGGTGACAAATCAATTCAAGGAACTAGGTCTGGTAGACAGAGTGCTTGAAGAACTATGAACAGAGGTTCCTAACACTGTACTGGAGGCAGTGAGCAAAACCATTACCAAGAAAAACAAATGCAAGAAGGCAAAGCGGTTGTCTGAGCAGGCCTTACAAATAGCTAAGAAAAGAGGAGAAGCGAAAGGTAAAGGAGAGGGAAAGATATACCCAACTGAATGCAGAGTTCCAGAGAATATCAAGGAGAGATAAGAAGCCTTCTTAAGTGAACAATGCAAAGAAATAGAGGAAAACAATAGAATGGGAAAGACTAGAGATCTCCTCAAGAAAACTGGAGACATCAGAGGAACATTCATGCAAATATGGGCACAATAAAGAACAGGAAAGCCAAAGACCTAACAGACGTAGAAGAGATTAAGAAGTGGCAAGAATACACAGAAGAATTATATTCAAAAGGTCTTAATGCACCAGCCCCAAGCATCCTGCTGTACACCCGTGGCAGATTCATGTTGATGTGTGGCAAAACCAATAAAATATTGTAAAGTAAAAATAAATAAATAAATAAAAAGGTCTTAATGACCTGGATAACCACAAAGGAGTAATCTCTCACCCAGAGGCAGACATCCTGGAGTGTGAAGTCAAATGAGCCTTAGGAAGTTTAACTGCAAACAAAGCGAGTGGAGATAATGGAATTTCAGCTGAGCTATTTCAAATCCTAAAAGATGATGCTGTGAAAGTGCTATACTCAATATGCAACAAATTTGGAAAACACAGTTGTGGCCACAGGACTGGAAAAGATAAATTTTCATTTCAATCCCAAAGAAGGGCAATGCCAAAGAATGTTCAAACTACCATATAATTGCACTCATTTCACAAGCAAGCAAGGTAATACTCAAAATCCTTCAAGCTAGCTTGAACTGTAAATGAACTGAGAACTTCCAGATGTACAACCTGGATTTAGAAAAGGCAGAGGAACCAGAGATCAAATTGCCAACATTCACTGGATCCATAGGAAAAGCAAGGGAATTAAAAAAAAAAAATCTACTCTGCTTTATTGACTACGCTAAAGTCTTTGACCGTGTGGATCACAACAAACTGTGGAAAATTCTTAAAGAGATGGGAATACCAGACCACCTTACCTTTCTCCTCAGAAACCTGTATGCAGCCCAAGAAGCAAGAATTAGAACTGGACATGGAACAACAGACTGGTTCCAAATTGGGAAAGGAGTACATCAAGATTGCATATTGTCACCTTGCTTATTTAACTTACATGCAGAGTGCATCATGTGAAGTGCCAGGCTGGAAGACTCACAAGCTGGAATCTAGATTGCCAGGAGAAATAGCAATAACCTCAGATATGCAGATGATACCACACTAATGGCAGAAAGTGAAGAAGAACTAAAGAAGCTCTTGATGAGGACAAAAGAAGAGAGTGAAAAAGCTAGCTTAAAACTCGGCATCCGTAAAACTAAGATCATGATATCCAGTCCTAGCACTTCACAGCAAACAGATGAGGAAAAAGTGGAAACAGTGACAGATTTTATCTTCTTGGGCTCCAAAATCACTGCAGATGGTGACTGCAGCCACGACATTTGCTCCTTCGAAAGACACTTGCTCCTTCGAAAAAAAGCTATGACAAACCTAGACAGTGTATTAAAAAGCAGAGACATCACTTTGCCAACAAAGGTCCATCTAATCAAAGCTATGGTTTTTCCAGTAATCATGTACAAATTTGAGAGCAGGACCATAAAGATGGCTGAGCGCCAAAGAATTGATGCCTTCGAACTGTGGTGCTGGTAAAGACTCTTGAGAGTCCCGTGGATAGCAAGGAGATCAAACCAGTCAATCCTAAAGGAAATCAATCCTAAATATTCATTGGAAGGACTCGTACTGAAGCTGAAGCTCCAATATTCTGGCCACCTGATGTGAAAAAGCCAACTCATTGGAAAAGACCTTGAGGCTGGGAAAGACTGAAGGCAAGAGGAAAAGGGGGTGACAGAGGATGAGATGGCTGGATGGCACCTCTGACTCAATGGACATGATTCTAAGCAAACATTTGGAAGTAGTGAAGGACAGGGAAGCCTGGCATGCTGCAGTTCACGGGGTCACAAAGAGTTGGACAGGACTGAGCAACTGAATAACAACAAATATCTATATGATGATATAGAGTAATATTTTAATATTTGGGCTTTCCTGGTGGCTCAGTGGTAAAGAATCTGCCTGCAGTGTAGAAGATGTGAGTTCAGTCCCGGGTTTGGGAAGATTCCCTGGAGGAAGAAATAGCAACCCAATCCAGTATTGTTGACTGGGAAATCCCATGGACAGTTCACTGGCAGTCTTCAATCTATGAGGCAGCAAAGAGCTGGACATGACTTAGCAACTAAACAGCAGCAGCACCAAATGTGAGGTACTTCAGGCTGGCCTCTCTATGAACTCTCTGGCTATCAGAGAGGAAGAAAAGAAAGTGGGACAAGCCAAACACCAGTGATTAGCTAGAACTAGTCTCAGCATGTGGCAAACAGTGGCCCCAACTGCTGCGGTCCTCCTCCCAGCTTAGGATGGGGATGCAGAAAAGAGGGCAGGAAAGAATCTGCAGAGGACTCTCTCCCATCCTCCACACTCAATCTAAAATTCTTCCCAACACTGCTCCACCCTTGGAGACACATCTATAGACTCTACACAGAACTCATCTTCCATTCTTGAGCCAGAAAGCAGGGCAGACCGTTCAAAAACATGAGTTATGGATAATATAATTAGATTTTCTGAATCAAAATGGAAACATACTGGTCAGACACATTGGCCAAGCAGTCTACAGTCAAACAAGAGTGCAGAATAAGCTACCACAACATAGTTAATCAGCTATACTCCAACACAAAATAAAAAGTTTAAAGTTAAAAAAAAATACAGATTTTGAAAAAAAGAACACAGAATATTTTTATCAATGCTAATAGATGCATAGTTTTATTATTCTGACATCACTGAAATAAGGATAAGAATGTGTCTTGTAATCACTAACATGTGGGTTTAACTGATAGCACTTTTTTTCTTGATTTGTGGTATAAAAAGTAACAGTATGCCTTACAATCAATAACATCTTAGATTTGATCAATCTGACCCCAGGATTATCCCAGAAAATTCAGGAAAAGCAATCTGATTTTCTGTCATGTTCAATACACAGGTTCAAACCTTGCAATTCTCTAAACCCAAACTGGATTTAAGAGGGAGAGTGTAACAGTCAGTTTTATTGTGTCACCTTGCCTGGAATCTAGTCTCCATGTATTCAAACACTAATCCAGGTATTCCTGTAAAGGTGTGCTGTAGATATGAGGTTAACATCCTCCATCAATAGATTTTAAGGAGATTATCCTCCATAATCTGGGTTGACCTGATCCAATCAGTTGAAAGGTTTTGAGAGGAGAACTGCGGCTTCCCTGAGGAAGGAACTTCCCCAGCATCAGATCCTTCGAGAGACTTTCCAGCTGGTCCTTCCTGACAGCCTGAGGTATGGATTTTGAAGTTGCCTAACCAGCTCTCAGTCACATAAGCCAATTTCTTACAATAAAATCTTTTATAAATATTCTATAGTTCTATTTCTCTGTGGGAACTCTGACTGCTACAGAGGGTCAGCGGTATTTTTGTCTTCTAATATTTTCTCTCTTTTTGACATTTACTTAACTGAGAAGGTAATACGGTCTCCTGTTCCTTTTATTTATATAAAAGTACAGAGTGATGATTTCTGCCAACTCCCTTTCCCATCTTCCAAGGTCTGAACCTACCATCTGTCACATGTAACCACTATGATTTTTCTTTGTGAATAATTCTATATTTTTATATATAAGCAAAGAAATACAGATTTACATCTCTTCCAATCCCCACCAATTTGCCAAAAAAAAGAAGAAGAATAAAAGGCAGCCTACTCTTTACAATGTCCTGTACTCTGTCGCTTTTTCTTAATATTTCTGAAAGCTTTTCCATTTCAGTATGCAAAGAACACCTTTATACTTTTTTCACAGCTGTATTATATTCTACTGCATGTCCATACCATGATTTCTTTAACCAGTCACCTACTGGTGAACATTCAGCTTATTTCAACATGTTTGCTATTATTCACAAGGGACTATCCTTTAAAACATTTAAAAATATAAATAGATGGATAGAAAGAACTGCATATAATAACTTATGTCTGTATAATCATTGCATACTTTGAGCAAGAATAGAACATACAAGGGGAATTACTTAAAATGTCAGAGAGTATGTGCATTTTCAGTTTTGAGAAACTTTCCTAAATTGTCCTAAATGTCCCACTATAGGTGAAGAAAGTATTTTTTTAGGAAATGTTTGTTTTTCCATAGCCTCAGCTATACAAGTGTGTCATTCATCTTTGGCATTTGTGCCAATTCAATAAATTACAAAAGTATGTTTCAGTGGATATATATTTGTATTTCTTAATCAGAGTGACATAGAATATTTTTTTTTAGTATTAACTTAATAGTCAAAGGAGAGAATGTATAACAAAGGGTAGCAAAGACAAGAGCTATATCTTTGGGTTCTTTTTATTTCCTTTGCTGTATAAGCTCTGTGTATATCTTTGGACTAGTTTTCGATCAAGTTGGTCTTTGTATCATTGAAGAGTTCTTAGATATTAAGGAGGTTACTCTATATATAACATAAGAATGCTAATATTTTCACCATTTTTTTTGTCTTTTGGCCTTCTTGATGGTCTCACCATAAAGAATTTATTTTTACGTATTTTGATTTACCAGTCGTTTCTTTTTATGTCCTCCATATTTTGTGTTTTACTCAAAAAGGCCTTCTTCACACCAAGGTTCTAAAGGCATTCACTATTTTTTTTTTCTATAGAATGTTTAAGGTTTTCTTTTTTTTACATTTAACTATTATTTTTCAGATGACTGACAAGCTGTCACAAGATCATATATTAAATTAGGCTACTTTTTCCCTACTTACCAGAGATGCCTTTGTCATATACTGAATTTCTAAATATACTTGGATTTAGTGTGTTCCATTGGTTTATATGTCTATGAACCAGCACCACATCTTTTAATTGGGCTTCCCTGGTGGCTCAGATGGCAAAGAATCCACCTGCAATGTGGAAGACCTGGGTTCGATCCCTGCATTGGGAAGATCCTCTAGAGGAAAGCATGGTAATCCACTCCAGTATTCTTGCCTGGAGAATTCCAGGAACAGAGAAGCCTGGCAGGCTACAGTCCATAGGGCTGCAAAGAGTCGGACACTAATGAGCAACTAATATTTTAATTAATAAAGCTTTATAACATATTTTAACTTCTTGGCAGGGTTAATTCTTCCCTGTCTTTCTCCACCCCCATCACTGCTCTTCTTTCAGAGCATTTTCTTGACAATTCTATTTGGTGCTGCATAAGAACTTTAGAAATAGTCTTCTGTCCACCTTGCCCACCTCCCAAATATTTCCACGCTGGTTTGTCTAACCACAGTCCTAAAACTCTCCCATTAGATATAATGAATCAAATAGCCACAAGCCTCAGACAATGGTCTTCTTATCTTGTGCTGTGAACTGGGACAGCAACCACATCTCTTAGGGTTTTAGTTTTCTTCTTGACAGAATGGGGACAAAGATAAGGAGAAAAAGTTTTAATAGATGTTCTCTAAGATACCTTCCAGTTTTAAAATTTTCAGTTCAATATCAAACCTCTTTTTGAGTGTTTTAATTAGCAGTATGCTCATTTTTCATAAAAATGCTTGCTTTGTTCCTTCAGCTTTTAAATAAATATAAAAGACACATTTTTCATTTTCACTAAGAATTTTATTAAGTAACATATTCAACTCTCTGTTTCACTACCTTTTGCCATTTTTCAGGCAACTTCATAATTCCACCATCCTAAAACATCATTTTGAGCAAAGAACTGTTCCACGTGTCTTTTACAGTCTTCCAGGGAATTGAAATTTTTTTCCTTTGAGAGAATTTTGTGAATGGAAATTTAAAGTTGCAATGTCTGGTGAATACAGCAGATGAATCAGAACTTCCCAACCAAGCAATAACAGTTTTTGCCTGGTCATCAAAGAAACAAGCAGTCTTGTGTCATCCTGATGGAAAATTATGTGTTTTCTATTGACTAATTCTGGATGCTTTTCATCAAGTGCTGCTTTCAGTTAGTCAAACTGGGGGCAGTACTTGTTGGAATTAACTGTTCAGTTTTCTGGAAGGAGTTCATAATAGAGGACTCCCAATCCCACCATATACACATCACCTTCTTTGGATGAAGACCGGTCTTTGGTGTGGTTGGTAGTGGTTCATTTCACCTGCCCCATGATCTCTTCTGTTCCACATGATTGTACAGTATCCACTTTTCATAGCCCCACTTGATTATATTCACTTTTCATAGCCTGTCACAATGTTTTTAAAAGAGAACACTTTGTTACATTTAAGTAAAGAATCACAAGAAGAAATATGGTCAAGAAGATTTTTTTGGTTCAATTTATGTGGAACCCAAACATCAAAGCAATGAACATAGCTGAGGTGGTGCAAATGATTTTCAACACTTGATTTGGATATTTTGAGTAGGTCAGCTATCTCTCATGTGCTATAAACACTGATGGTTCTCAATTAATGTCTCAATTCAAGTGTGATCATCTTCAACTGGTCTACCAACCATGGAGCATCATCCAGCGAGAAATCTCCAGCTAGAAACTTCACAAGCCACTTTTGATGCATTTGATCAATCACAGCACATTGTACACTGCACAAATCTTTATTTGCATTTCAGTTGCAATCTTTCTTTTCTTGTAATAATAAAGCATAATATGCCAAAAGTGCTGCTTCTTTTTCACCTTCAATTTCACCTTCAATACCTACACAAAAATTCACCCATTTTGGTAAGTTTCTTTTTTTTTTTTTAATGCATGCTGATAGCACAGCTGTCAAAATACAATCTAACAAAATTATTTCAAATGAAGTTGAAAGACAACTAGATGCTATTAGTGCCATCTTATAAAAAATCAAATGAACTCTGGTCAATGGAATTTTTTGAATCATTTGTCATAATTTACAGTAGGGGGGAAGATTAAAAAGAAGTCACTTATTGCCCCTACAGATCAAACTGTATACAACAGAATTTCCACAGAGTCCTGTTTTCTAAGCCATTTAACTTCTCTAAATGCAACATGTAGAAGTCCCGAGAGAGAAACAAGCTCAGAGTGTTCAGTGACTCAGTCGTGTCTGACTCTCTGTGACTCCATGGACTGTAGCCCACCAGGTTCCTTTGTCCATGGAATTTTCCAGGCAAGAACACTGGGGTGGGTTGCCACTTCCTCCTCTAGGGGATCAAACCCAAATCTCCCGCTTCCAACACAGTATAAGTGAAAGTTCTGGCACCCAAAAAGTATTAACAAACAATAAAAGCTTCACAAGGTCTGTTTCTATTTTCATTTTTGCTTCTCTTTTTCTTTTTACCATATCTGTAAATTGCTAGCTGACCAGCCTGTGCAAGATCAAAGCCTCTAAATGCAGTTCTCTCACACATGCCTGCGTGGCCACTGAGTGCATTGATTACACATCACCACTAAGTAACTGGGACAATACTCTACTCTAAATTGTGTGTCTTGGACGAGGGTGAAAAAAGGAAGCAATAAAAACTTTAGTTGGTTGCACTGCTCTGAAAGGTACAGTATTTTTTTTTTCTATCTTGCCAACAAGCTGGCACAGATCAGTCTGTGACACTTACGTTGTACTGAAGTTAAGGGTTTGGTGGCTTCTGATGAACCACCTGATCTATGAACCTGGTGTGCGTGCGAAGTCACTTCAGTTGTGTTTGAATCTTTGCAATCCTATGGACTGTAGCCCACCAGACTCCTCTGTCCGTGGGATTCTCCAAGCAAGAATACTGCAATGGGTTGCCATGCCCTGCTTCAGGGGATCTTCCAGACCCAGGGATCAAACTGGCATCTCTTATGTCTCCTGCATTGGCAGGCAGGTTCTTTACCACTAGTGCCACCTGAGAAGCCCATGAACCATCTAGATCCATGAATTAAGAAGTTGAGAGAGCTTCTCTCTGGCAACCTCCAGGCTTTTCAAGACTGTTTCATTAACAGGTTTTTCCCTCTCCTTTTTCCTCAATGGCTCTACGTTAGGTGGAATTCATTAGAATGTGGACTATAAAACCCAAAAACTAAAGAAAGAGTTTATTTTCAGGAATAGTATTTTTATCCTTTCTGCAGAATAGTGCCTTACATATGTAATATGCCTCCTGTCCCCAAATGAAAAATTCTTAAAGTGATTGACCTACATGAAAAATCTCATCTCAGCCCTAAAACACTCCTGTGCAAAAATGTAAAGCTGGGATACGAGGGTCTGAATTTATTTCAATAAGTCAGAAGTTACTTGGGCACTAATCCTCACAGGAGCTGTACACAAAGCCCTGGACATCAAAATATCCTTGACTAGGCTGACTTTTAATTTAGGAGTTTACTAGAGCCTGCAGCTATACTGCTGGAGTCTGTGATAGTGTCAGATTCCATAAATGAAGCGTGGAGGACTTGGTTAGCAGCCTGGGTAGAATGCCAAAGAACACCCTGGGGACATGCTAATTCAGTACTCAAGGTAGCCTGCCCTTCTGTGAGCCGGCACTAAATCAGTGCCCTGTAATGGTGTTCGAAGCACGGCAGTGCAAGCTCAAATTTTGCTATCAGCTCCTCGCACTTATTTACAACACTCTTTTCTCTGGCATTTGCAAGGTAGCTGCAAGGACAATAAGCTACAGCTGCCACATCAAATTTTCCAGCAAGCAGTGACTGCCTGGCATCCCGCCACCAGCCAGGGTTTCCACAAATCCCCTTCCTGATTGGCAAAGGAGGCTGGTGAGAGAATGAATGCCCAGGGAGGGGACTCCTCCAACACTGCCCATGGGTACATGATAGGAATAATGAGAGCAAAGAATAATGGACTGTGACCATCTCTTACTTCTTTTCATCTCTTTCCAAGACTCTACTGGAGTGCCACCCTGCCACTGCCCAGGCATTTCCACCACTCTAAGAGTAGAGGGCTGGGGGAATTATCACAGGCAGGACATCTCATCATTGGCTGCAGCTTTCTCTTTAATAGATGGTGGTGGGAAGAGAGTCAAGAACCTAAGGAAACCCAGCCAATGCCATCATTACATTCATCATCTGAGGAGCCCCACATCCTCAGTTCATAACAGTACATTCCTCATCACAAACCTATTGCTGAGAAATATTATCTTCCCCTTCTTAAAGAAGTAAGAACTGAAGCTGAAAGAAATTAAGTGACTTGCCCAAGGTGGCTCAGTTACAAGTAGGAGAGCCCCCATTCAAACGCCCATCTGACCCCAAAGCACAGAAGACAGGTGGTAAAATTACACATATCTCAGTTTCAGCTAGCTTCCCTGGTGGCTCAGCAGTAAAGAATCCGTCTGCCAATGCAAGAGACTTGGGTTTCATCCGTGGGTCAGAAGATCCCCTGGAGAAGGAAATGGCTACCCACTGCAGCATTCTTGCCTGGGAAATCCCACAGACAGAGGATACTGTGGGCTACTGTCCATGGGGTCACAAGAGTTGGACACAACTAAGCGACTAAACAACTGTTTCAGTGGAGTTTCCAAAGACCAAGGATAATACAAGTGGCAAACACTGCCCCCAACCCTTAAGTGAGATTCCAGAGCACCAATAAGCGTGTGGCATGCTGGGAAAGTAGAAAACCAGTTCTGTCAACCTTAGCCTACCTCATACCTTGAGGGTTTAAAGAGTGAGGACACTAAAGAAAATGCTTCTTTTAGAGAGACTTGTTGGGTTACCATGGCCCCTCTCCTCTCTCTACCTTGGGACAGGAGGAGGAGTCCCTATTTTGTTGCTGTTTTTCAGTTGTTAAGTTGTATCTGACTCTTTGTGATCCCATGGACTGTAGTCTGCCAGGCTCCTCTGTCCATAGCATTTCCCAGGAAAGAATACTGTAGTGAGTAGTCATTCCCCACTCCAGGGAACCTTCTCGACCTAGGAATCAAACTCATGTCTCATGCACTACAGGCGAATTTTTTTTTACCACGGAACCACCAGGGAAGCCCAAGTCTCCATTGCCTCAAGCCAAAGAGAGGAACATCACAGGACACTGGAAAAGCCTGACGCGTGTCCCTTCAACTTTGAAAAATAAACTCATTCACACTGGGCAAAAACTAAAGATGGTGGCTTGAAGAAAGGGGGATGTATCAGGAGTGAACTGTTCTGCTACTGATGTAGGAAAGGGGTAGGTTTTTCTGAAGAAGAGCTGTTGTGTTTCCACATAAAATGCCCCCTTTGCTCCCTATCTACTCTCTGACTGGGCCGGCTCTGGAAGGGGTCAAGCAGTTACTTTCCAGGGAGAAAGAAACACATCAAGAGCCTGAAGAAGATTACAGCCACTCTCCCACGGTGGGCTGACAAGCCTGAAGCAGGCTGGAGCTGAGTAAGTGAATTTGAACTACACTGGACTTATTTTTCCTTTTTATACAACAGTGGACTAGAGAGGAATTATCTGATTATTAGACTGATCTGGGCTTTTAACACTAAAACAAGGGGATCACTGATTCATCTCAAAGTAGTTTTAAAACTATGAAACCTGCTTGAAATGTTATATGAGAACTAGGGAGAGGGAATAGACACCGAGCCTATGTAAGAGGCATTTCTGAAACAAGTCAAAATTGTCTTATGCTTTTCAGATCCTCTGAATCCAGCTCATCCCCTCAGGTAACTGATATAAACTCAACGTTGCCTCAAGAGGGCATTTTGGAATGCCCTCTCCCTTGGCCTACTCTTTAGGGGAATTAAGTTTCTAAAGGTCTTCCTGTCACATCTGGTATATACTGTTTTCCCTACAGCCCTCCCTCCGCTTGCTCATAGCTATCTGGCCACCCTACCCCATCTCAGCTCCACTTAAGGAAACTAGCGCCTCATAGCCTTGTACACCTGAGGAGTGCGTGTGCGTGCATGTTAGTCGCTCAGTCATGTCTGACTCTTTGCAACCCTTTGGATTATAGCCTGCCAGGCTCCTCTGTCCATGGGATTCTCCAGGTAAGAAAAGTAGAGTGGGTTGCCATTTCCTCTTCCAACACCTGAGGAGTATTCATACATAACTCGGTACTTTGGAATGGGCATCACAAAACGCCTTCTACCCTAGACGTCATATCTTTGCTTCCTATGTTTCAAATCAATCTTTGGGGGCCTCAGTCACAAGTCCTGTGACTCCTCGAGAAGTTGCCAGAAGAACTCATCAGGTCAGAGTACTCTGAGATCCCTGAAGCAATTATTTCTTAAGCACTACTCCAGGCAAGCGATAGAGGCCCAGGATAGGAAGCAATTTGTCTCTCAGGAGCTCTCACCCAGATGGCGCTTCTGCAGCCATGAGAGAGCAGGCAGGGAGCCCGGGCAGAGAGGGAACGGAACCCTCCCCATGATGAAGTACAATTCAAGCTACATCTGGACTTCAGTGTGCATGCTGCGTTTTTAAAATATGGGACATACTTTAAGCCCACAGATTCAAAACTACCTGTCTATAGCCATAAATATATGTCTGTCGACATTCTGTCTTGCTTTTTAAATTTCAAGAATTGTCAGTAAAGGAATATAACTTGCCTTCTCATTTGAAGATCAAACACCTCTTGATGGCACCTAAAAATGGTTAATAACATTTCAGGTAATATGAGCGTACTCATTGTGTGTGTGTGTGTGTGTGTGTGTGTGTGCGCGCGTGCGTGCGCACGCACGCGTGCACACGCCCACCCGCACTAAGTCACTTCAGTTGTCTCTGACTCTTTGTGACCCCATGGACTGTAGCCCACCAGGCCCATGGCCAATGGGTTCTCCAGGCAAGAATACTAGAGTGGGTTGCCATGCTCTCCTCTAAGAGAGGACCCAGGGATCGAACCGACATCTCTTCTGTCTCCTGCACTGGCAGGCAGGTTCTTTAAAACTAATGCCACCAGGGAAGCCCAACCATACTCATCATACAAGGTTAAGTTATAGAAAGGTATAAAATTGGACATGTAGCATGTATATGTATATGACAGCATCTAGCCATCCCCCAACTTGGGGATCTCAAGCCTGTTGAGTTCAGACATCTCAAAATACCTATGTGACCCACAAAGTGTCCAGGGTTCTCTGCTGAGTCTCTGGGTGCCAGAGTAGACACTGTCAGCCCCAGCACGTTTTCTCAGTTCTTACAGGGCAGGGTACGCTGTTTGGGTTCCAGCTGCCTTAGGGTTTTCTCTGGCATTCAGAATCTGCTCTGCCTGTACCTGGGACAGGCTGGAAATGACCAACAGTGAACATCTTCTGGCCTTCCTTGGTGGCTCAAATGGTAAAGAATATGCCTGCAGTGCAAGGGACCCAGGTTAGATCACTGGGTTGAGAAGATCCCCTTGAGTGGGATCTTCAATACCCACATCAGTATTCTTGTCTGAAGAATCCCACGGACAGAGAAGCTTGGTGAGCTACTAGGGGGTCACAGAGTTGGGCACAACTAAGCATATATACCAACTGGACTAAATGGCAATGTTAGTCACTACAGCAGTGCCATAAGTAGTATCTTTACTAGAAGAAATTAGCACAGACTCTAGAATGAAGCTACAGATTAGGAGTTTGCTTCAATTCCCTCCGGGAAAGAAGTTCTCAAGTAGTGTACATTTGCTTGGATTAGACAGCAGCTTACATTCATTCCCACCATACGCTTTCATGTCAAAAGCTATTAGTCTTTTAGGATGTTTGAACAGCATCTTAAAGGCACCACTGAAGTGCCAACTATAGGATGATACCCCATGAGGTTAGAATGCAGTACATATTTTGAACCAATGGCCATCATCTGCTGATCTGTGTCAACAGCTAGAATTCAAATGGGTACCAAAGAATGAAAGTGAGGGTGGCCCTTCTCACCATCAGTCCCAGTAAATTATTCTAGGAATTTGTGCCTACTACTCCTCCAACTTTAAGGTCAACTGGGCTGAAGATCCTGGTTCCCGGGTGAGTGAAAATACAGTAAAGGACAAAGTAAGGGTCCACTAAGCCTAAAGCTATGACTGCCTCACAGTCATTTTCATTGTTCATGCTAATAGCCACCTGGTGTGAAGAGCCGACTCATTAGAAAAGCACCTGATGCTGGGAAAGATTAAGGGCAGGAGGAGAAGGGGACAGGATGAGATGGTTGGATGGCATCATCAACTCAATGGACATGAGTCAGAGCAAACTCTGGGAGATCGTGAAGGACAGGGAAGATGGCATGCTGCAGTCTATGAGGTCGCAAAGAGTCGGACACAACTGAGTGACTGGACAACAAAAACAGACCAGCAGACAAAGTGAGTTATTATACCAGCAAGCATGACCAACTCACGAGGAGCTAGAATTTCTTATACAAAATGGACAAAGGGCTTAAGTATGTTTCAGACTCGGGATTTAGACAGCACTTGTTGAAAAAGAGAAGTTATGACCAACCTAGATAGCATATCAAAAGCAAAGACATTACTTTGCCGACTAAGCTCTGTCTAGTCAAGGCTATTGTTTTTCCAGTAGTCATGTATGGACGTGAGAGTTGGACTGTGAAGAAGGTTGAGCGCCAAAGAATTGATGCTTTTGAACTGTGGTGTTGGAGGAGACTCTTGAGAGTCCCTTGGATCCAACCAGTCCATTATAAAGGAGATCAGCCCTGGGATTTCTTTGGAAGGAATGATGCTAAAGCTGAAACTCCAGTACTTTGGCCACCTCATGCGAAGACTTGACTCATTGGAAAAGACTCTGATGCTGAGAGGGATTGGGGGCAGGAGGAGACGGGGACAACAGAGGATGAAATGGCTGGATGGCATCACTGACTCGATGGACGTGAGTCTGAGTGACCTCCGGGAGTTGGTGATGGACAGGGAGGCCTGGAGTGCTGCAATTCATGGGGTCGCAAAGAGTCGGACACAACTGAGTGACTGAACTGAACTGTTGAAAAAGAATTTGTAACTAGCCATCTTGAAGAATAAATGGCAGAACAGAACGGAGCAGAAGTGTACCTGAGCAGTGCAAGGGGCAGACTGTAGCAAAGATTGTCTGTGCACCATCATACACCCTGAAACTGTACCACTGTGGGGCATAAAGCTGACTTCCAACTGTGCAATGACTCTGTCCGGTGGTCAAAGCCTCACTGTCCACACGTCATGTGAAGGGAGGATAATTCAAGCACACGTTCTGCAGTTTCCCAGAGTTCCTCAGTGAGCTCCAGTTATCTACAGGTAACTTGCTTGACTACGATCTCTTTATGGGCTATTGTGCATGTGTGCTTAGTCGCTCAGTTGTGTTTGACTCTTTGTGATCACATGGACTGTAGCCTGCCAGGATTTCCGAGGTAAGAATACTGGAATGGGTGGCCATTTCCATCTCCAGGGGATCTTCTCAGCTCAGAAATTGAACCTATGTTTCCTGCATTGGTAGGCAGATTCTGTACCACTGAGCTATCAAGGAAGCCTTTTACCTTCCCACCCTGTTAACAAGGTTTCCTGGAATCACCCTCATATAAATTACTTGCAGTCCAGTCTTCATCTCAGGATTTACTTCTAGAAGAAACCAAATTAAGAAAGACTCCCTGGTCTATGTTGGAGGGATGTCCACATGGGATACTCAAACAGGGACCAAGTAAAGTCTTCTATCATGGGCAGGATGACTTCTGCTGGGCAGTCAATGAGTGATAATAGTAACTACAGACATAACACAAATGCCTCTCTCGTCCTGCTGGAAAGAGTGAAAGGGTAATAGCCCCTGCGATGGGCAGTGGGACACTACAGGATGTCAGTGGAGGCTAAGTTATTAGTGGGCAGGGCCTTAGGTCCAATGTACCTCCTGTTAGGTCCAATAACTTACAGCACCACTTTTGTCAGGTTCACTCATCTGAGACTTCCCAGAAACCAGGGCCTCTCGTTCCTGGGACAAAACTTCCCACCTTAACAAGTGCCACTCTATTATTCTTCATGTCTCCACTACCAATCCATACCACATGTTCCTATAGCCCATCTATTTCTTCAGGCTTCCCCAAGGGACACTTCATCCATCCTCAAAACTTACACTCCTATTCTCTTTAATAATAGACGCAGAAGCCCCATTAAACCTTCAATCCATACCTTTAAGAAATTAAACAAACTTAAACAATTAAAAGTTATTTCAGTTCAGCTCAGTTCAGTCGCTCAGTTGTGTTTGACTTTGCAACCCCATGGACTGCAGCACGTAAGGCCTCCCTGTCCATCACCAACTCCTGGAGTTTACTCAAACTCATGTCCATTGAGTTGGTGATGCCATCCAACCATATCATCATCTGCCTTCCCCTTCTCCTCCCACCTTCAATCTTTCCCAGCATCAGGGTCTTTTCAAATGAGTCAGCTCTTCATATCAGGTGGTCACAATATTGGAGTTTCAGCTTCAACATCAGTCCCACCAATGAACACTCAAGACTGATCTCCTTTAGGATGGACCAGCTGGATCTCCTTTCAGTCCAAGGGACTCTCAAGAGTCTTCTCCAACAACACAGTTCAAAAGCATCAGTTCTTCAGCACTCAGCTTTCTTTATAGTCCAACTCTCACATCCATACACGACTAATGGAAAAACTATAGCCTTGACTAGACAGACCTTTGTTGGCAAAGTACTGTCTCTGCTTTTTAATATGCTGTCTAGGTTGGTCATAACTTTCCTTGCAAGGAGTAAGCATCTTCTCATTTCATGGCTGCAGTCACCATCTGCAGTGATTGAAAAAATACAGTCTGACAGTTTCCACTGTTTCCCCATCTATTTCCCATGAAGTGATGGGACCAGATGCCATGATCTTCGTTTTCTGAATGTTGAGTGTTAAGCCAACTTTTTCACTCTCCTCTTTCACTTTCATCAAGAGGCTCTTTAGATCTTATTCACTTTCTGCCATAAGCGTGGTGTCATCTGCATATCCGAGGTTATTGATATTTTTCCCAGAAATCTTGATTCCAGCTTGTGCTTCATCCAGCCCAGTGTTTCTCATGATGTACTCTGCATAGAAGTTAAATAAGCAGGGTGACAATATACAGCCTTGACATACTCCTTTTCCTATTTGGAACCAGTCTGTTGTTTCATGTCCAGTTCTAACTGTTGCTTCCTGACCTGCATACACATTTCTCAAGAGGCAGGTCAGGTAGTCTGGTATTCCCATCACTTTTAGAATTTTCCACAGTTTGTTGTGATCCACACAGTCAAAGGCTTTGGCATAGTCAATAAAGCAGAAATAGATGTTTTTTCTGGAACTCTGTTGCTTTTTCCATGATCCAGAAGATGTTGGCAATTTGATCTCTGATTCCTCTGCCTTTTCTAAAACCAGCTTGAACATCTGGAAGTTCACGGTTCATGTATTGCTGAAGTCTGGCTTGGAGAATTTTGACCATTACTTGACTAGCATGTGAGATGAGTGCAATCGTGCAGTAGTTTGAGCATTCTTTGGCATTGCCTTTCTTTGGGATTGGAATGAAAACTGACCTTTTCCAGTCCTGTGGCAACTGCTGAGTTTTCCAAATTTGCTGGCATATGGAGTCCAGCACTTTCACAGCATCATTTTTTAGGATTTGAAATAGCTCCACTGGAATTCCATCACCTCCACTAGCTTTGTTCGTAGTGATGCTTCCTAAGGCCCACTTGACTTCACATTCCAGGATGTCTGGCTCTAGGTGAGAGATCATACCATTATGATTATCTGGGTCGTGAAGATCTTTTTTGCATAGTTATTTTGTGTATTCTTGCCATGTCTTCTTAATATCTTCTGCCTCTGTTAGGTCCATACCATTTCTGTCCTTTATTGAGCCCATCTTTGCATGAAATGTTCCCTTGGTATCTCTAATTTTTTTGAAGAGATCTCTAGTCTTTCCCATTCTATCGTTTTCCTCTATTTCTTTGCACTGATCACTGAGGAAGGCTTTCTTATCTTTCCTTGCTATTCTTTGTAACTCTGATTCAATGGATATATCTTTCCTTTTCTCCTTTGCTTTTCATTTCTCTTCTTTTCACAGCTATTTGTAAGGCCTCCTCAGACAGCCATTTTGCTCTTTTGCATTTCTTTTTCTTGGAGATGGTCCTGATCCCTGTCTCCTATACAATGTCATGAACCTCCATTCATAGTTCATCAGGCACTCTATCAGATCTAGTCCCTTAAATATATTTCTAACTTCCACTGTATAATTGTAAGGGATTTGATTTAGGTCATACCTGAATGGTCTAGTCATTTCCCCTATTTTCTTCAATTTAAGTCTGAATTTGGCAATAAGGAGTTCATGATCTGAGCCACAGTCAGCTTCAAGTCTTGTTTTTGCTGATTGCATAAAGTTTCTCCATCTTTGGCTGCAAAGAATATATAATCAATCTGAATTTAGTTTGGCCATCTGGTGATATCCCTGTGTAGAGTCTTCTCTTGTGTTGTTGGAAGAGGGTGATTTCTATGACCAGTGTGTTCTCTTGGCAAAATTCCATTAGCTTTTGCCTTGCTTCATTCTGTACTCCAAGGCCAAATTTGCCTGTTACTCCAGGTGTTTCTTGACTTCCTATTTTTGCATTCCAGTCCCCTATAATGAAAAGAACATCTTAGGTGTTAGTTCTAGAAGGTCTTGTAGGTCTTCATAGAACTATTCAATTTCAGCTTCTTCAGCATTACTGGTCACAGCATAGACTTGGATTACCATGATATTGAATGGTTTGCCTTGGAAACAGAGATCATTCTGTCGTTTTTGAGATTGCATCCAAGTACTGCATTTTGGACTCTCTTGTTGACTATGATGGCTACTCCATTTCTTCTAAGTGATTCTTGCCCACAGTACTAGATATAATGGTCATCTGAGTTAAATTCACCCATTCCAGTCCATTTTAGTTCGCTGATTCCTAAAACATCGACATTCACTCTTGCCATCTCCTGTTTGACCACTTCTAATTTGCCTTGATTCATTGACCTAACATTCCAGGTTCCTATGCAATATTGATCTTGACAGCATCAGACCTTGCTTCCATCACCAGTCACATCAACAACTGGGTGTTGTTTTTTTCTTTGGCTCAGTCTCTTCATTCTTTCTGGAGTTATTTCTACACTGATCTCCAGTAGTATTGGGCACCTACCAACCTGGGGAGTTCATCTTTCAGTGTCCTATCTTTTTGCCTTTTCATACTATTCATGGGGTTCTCAAGGCAAGAATACTGAAGTGGAGAATGACAAAATGTGGTTGACTGAAGAAGGGAATGGCAAACCATTTCAGTATTCTTGCCTTGAGAACCCCAAGAACAGCATGAAAAGGCAAAAGTTAGGACACTGAAAAGTTATTTAACAATGTTTAATAGTAGCTTTCCTAATCTTGAGTGTAGAGAAAGTTTTATCTTTAACTCCTTCCAAAAGATAAGAAGTATTTGTATGCTATCTTTCATTTGCAGTATAGAAAAATACATCAGGAGAGTCTAAGTGGTCACATTCTGCTACATATGTATAAACAAAACACACCACAACATTTATAGGCTTTATTTCTTAGTAGTAAATCTCTCTGATTTCCTAATCTTCTGAAAGATACTACATGTACAAATCATAAGAAAATGCAACTGTGTGTATCAGAGTCCACAGGTTTATGCTTTTTCAAATAATCTGTCTATATTAGAAGCAAGGAACTAACAAGTCCTTGCTAACTTCAGTTTCAGTGTATTTCCCAGTGACAGTTATTCAAATTTAAAACATGTTCACACAAGTAAATAAAACTCAGACTCTGTGAATTAGAACACTACTTACCTATTACAACTATAACAAAACTTGACATTCCTTTTTTATGTGTATACATCCATATATAAAATCAATATATAATCTTACCAAGTACTAAATCTACCCACAATTTTTTAAATTACTAATCTGGCAGCCAAAAAACAATTTCAGCTTCAGTTAAATTTATAGGTGGACTGTAATACATGACAAAAATAAACCCATCTACAAAGCATAAGAAACAAAAACAGACTCACAGAGATAGAACACAAACTTGTGTTTGCTGGGGGAGTAAGGAGGAACAGATTGGGAATTTGGGGTTAGCAGATGCAAACTATTACACATAGAATGAACAGACAACAAGGTCCTTCTGAATAGCACAGGGAACTATATTCAATATCCTGTAATAAACCATAATGGAAAACAATACAAAAAAGAATATATATAAATTTATATATGTATGCATAGGGCTTCCCAGGTGGTGCTAGCAGTAAGGAACCTGCCTGCCAATGCAGGAGGCCTAAGAGACACAGGTTCCATCCCTGGATTGGGAAAATCCCCTGCAGGAGGGCATGGTAACCCACTCCAGTGTTCTTGCCTGGGAAATCCCACGGACAGAAGAGTCTGGCGTTCTACAGTGCATAGCATTGCAGAGAGTTGGACATGACTGAAGTGACTTAGCACATATACGTATAAACGACTCGGTCTGCTGTGCAGCAGAAATTAACACAATATTGTAAATCAACTATACTTCAATAAAAGATTTAAAAACTGAAAAGTTAAAAAAAAACTTAAAGATAAATTCAATTGTATGAGAGTTGATTCTGGCCAAGAATGAGATACTATTGTAGAACAAGATTATGCCCTGGAAATTTGCTCTCTTATGAAATTTCTCATAAAATAGCTAAAGATCACCTTGTCAGAGAAGAACAATAGAATAGCTACTATCCTTCAACACAGCCAAAGGAATCTTTCTGAGCTGTTGCCTTTACTCCTCAAGAACATTCTAGAATACAGCTCTGAGGCACAGGATGAGCTTCTATGAAATCACACCCATTTACATCATAGATATAAGGAAAGGACTAGGAAAGAACAAGTAAACCTGAAAACTTATCACTACAGTCTGGATGAAGTTCCTTCCTTAGCGCCTGAAACCACTTAACAAAGAAAGTATGTAAGGAGATAAAAATTCAAAATATTATATCCACTACTACAAAATAGAATTAAGTTTAGTACAAATTAATTTACCATAGCTCACCATAACTAAAAGAAACTATTTGAACAACAAAAACAAAGAGTCATTTCTGGAATAAACTGCTAGACACATGTCAAGTATTAAGTTGAACTACAAGAAACTGCCCATATTTGGCCATTTTTTCATCAAATGCAATTTCATATAATTTCACCCAGTATTTTCTTATGTATTTGCATAACTACAAAACACTCAGAAAGGTAATATTTGGTCCATTATTCTGATTTGGAAAACTACATGCAAAAAAAACCAGGACAGTACTTTATATTCTTATCTGCATAAAGTATGGTAAGCTAGCCAGGGGAAGAAGGACTCAAAAGAAGTTGATATTCAACTTTCAACTAATGTTCAGATGAAAACGAAAAGAAAGTGAAAGTGTTAGTCACTCAGTCATGTCTGACACTTTGCGATTCCATGGACTACAGCCCACCAGGCTTCTCTGTCCATGGTATTCTCCAGGCAAGAGGGGATCTTCCCGAGTCAGTGATCGAACCCAGGTCTCTTTCACTGCAGCTGGATCCTTTACTGTCTGAGCCACCAGGGAAGGCCAGTGTTCAGATGAACACGGTCAAAGACTTACCTGATTCACATAGTGCAATCTTTCAGAAAACTTGAGTTAAAAATGAGTGTTCTTTCCCCCCAAACCACCTGTATTAACTACTTCAGTTGTTCTCAACTTGGTGCAGAGCACCATATTAGACAGTAACAGCAGCAGAAATTTCTCTGTTTGAGAAATTCTCCAATAGTATTGTCTTTACAACAATTTTTATGTTAGCATACTAGTTGTTGAGATTGCGATGCAAAGATGTTTGAGGTGGGAAGGCAGATGGAGGAAAGGAAGACACAAGATAAGCTAGATCCCTGACACACATCTTTTTGCTTTGTCTCCCATTAACCACTGACACACACCACCAAGACCACCTGCCCAGCTCCACTCCCAGAATCTCTCCCTAACTTTAGAACATGGATTCATGTTGCTATATGGCAGAAACCAACACAAAATTGTAAAGCTATTATCCTCCAATTAAATAAATAAATTTAAATTTAAAAAGAAGAATGTGGTTTCATCTCAGACTGAAATTTTTATAGGAGAAAGACAATATGGATCCTTGAACACAGAAGGTCTGTTAGCAATATTTTAAAGGATTTATCTTGTATTTCTTCCTTCTTAAAATACTCTATTCTCTTGGAAACTTTGACATCAACTCATTTAGTTTTTCTTCAACCTCTCTGGCTCTTTTCAAATTCTCAGAGCAGCTTCTCCTCTCTATCCAACCTCTGAATGTTGAGGCTCCTTGGGGTTTAGCCATGTGGTTTCTCATTTTCATTTTCTCCCTGATATCTTCCACTCCTGCAGCATTAAATAATCATAGATATGATGATAATTCCCAAATTTATATCTCCAGCCAAGATTTCTTTTCTGAGATCAGATTCACACACCCAACTGCCTTCTTAGCATTTCTACTTAGATCTGTCTCCCTTCCAAGGGAAAATCAAAAACTAAATTCATTTTTGTCCCCCAAATTCATCTTTATTCTACACCCGTCACTGCAGTAAACTTCAACGTCACCAGTTGCCAAAATCAGAAACCTAGAAGTCATTCAACTCTCATTCCTAAAATTACCACAATCATCACTACGTTCTATCAATTCAACACGTGTGTATTTGTGTATGTGTGTGTGTCTCCAATTTGCTACCTCTTTCAATGTCCCTGGACATTTTTTAGCCATGCCACCATCATCTCTCATCTGTGCTATAATGACAGTACCATCTTACCAAACTGCTCTTCACAAAGCTAAAAGAGAATAAACCTTTAAAAGTATAGACCAGAACAAGCCAATGCCAAGGGTAGAATCCTTTGACAGATTTTAGAAAATAACCCAAGACTTTGCAGGATTTTGATTGGGTCTCTCCCCTTGTCTCCAGCCTTATCTTGGGCCTCTCCTCCCCGTTTTGGCCCATTCCCAGCCCACTGGGGATCTGATCTGCTGTCCCATCACCTTCAGTATTCCCCACGCTATTCTGCTTAAATGCTAGTCTTGGGCTCCTCCTTAAATGTCACTTTCCAAAGAGGATTTTTCCTGAGCCTCCAAACTAAGTTAGGTTCCTCCTAACATGCTTCCTCATAGTAACCTACATTTATCCTTTAGAAGACTTTCCACAATTTTATTTCTACTTGTGTGTATTTAACGTCTTCCTCTATCACTAGTCCGCAAATGCCTTGGGGCAGATGTCTATTTTATTCACCAATACACCCAGGGTCTAGCAAAGGGCTTAACATGTAACTTTTTTTTGATAAATGTTTGGAACATCTGAATCAGCTCTTGATATTAATAATTTATTTTCCATCACAATAGCTATGTTAGAAAACAGAAATATCAAATTTCTTGTGCTTGCCTGAAATTCCATCAGTTCAGTCTGATGTCACAGTTTACGTTTGCTGATTGTAAGGTCTGTTTGGACCTTAGAAATAATGATTTTTAAGGGAAAAAATATGTTTTTATCATCACAATTAATTTATTATCATAAGCAAGATTTGAGAAATAAAGATCTTTCAAATGTCCATAAGGAAAATGATTTTTTAAAAGTGAGAGTCTTGTCAATACATTTTTAAATTGAGAATTGACTGCCAGTTCAAGATGGCAGAGAACACATCATATATTTACCATATCTTCCTGCAAAGATCTAATTGAATGACAATTTATTCAAAAAGAGAACAAATTCATAGCAGCTCTAAGAGGGAGAGCAACATTAATGGATTTGAATGATTTCTGAAAAACAGAAAGCAGGTGGAATTATGTAGATGGAAAAGAAGAGACTGGGGGGGACAGACTGCAGTCCAGAATATACAGAGGAAACAAAACAAAATTAAAAGAACAGAGGATATGTACACATATGGCTGATTCACTTTGTTGTACAGCAGAATCCAACAACATTGTAAAACAATTACACTCCAGTAATAAAATTAAAAAAAAAAATATGGAGAAGATAAGGTCAGCTCCAGAGAAGCCCCAAAGCTTGAATTAGAGTGGGAAGGGGGCAGAAGTCAGGTGATCGAAGTACAGTATCTAGAACAGCCATCCCAGCAGCCCGTCCTCCACCACCCACCACCACTTCCGCATGTGCAAAGTGACTGGTAACAGCAATATTTTGCCATAGACTAAAATCAAAGAAACACTCTCTAAGCAAGTTGCACAATATGCCTGGAAAGAGCAGGGTTCCCAGCGTGGATGAGATACCACATAATGAGGTGCTTCTTCTTTAACCGTCCAGGAGAGGGGTCAGCTTGGCTATATACTCCCTTCCTTGGCTATATACATACACTCCAGCCGTATGTACCCACATACTGTATTCACACACAGCCATCCATCCAGTGTAAGAGAAGCGTCATATAGGAAGAACCACCCTACAGAACACACCAGCTAGCTAGATTCATTCATCGAATCCTGTGGTCAGTTCTTGTCCAGTCCAAGCACAAATGATATAGCATTATGCTGGGCACTATACAAACATTGCTGGAATGGGGTAAACAAATTATTGAAAGATAAAATAAATCCCTCAAAGAGACTGTTGCCTAGCAATGGGCTTACAAGCATCATTCTCCTAAAACTTCCCTTTGCAGTTGACATTACCTGATCATTCCCAAGGTTTCAGAGACATAACTTTCTCTGATTCCTGCTCACTTTATTCTCTAGTCATGCTTCCTCTTTATTTACATCAACTATGGACATTCCTCCAACGCATACGGTTATTTTCTCTCTCCCCCTCTCCCCCTCCCTATTCACACACTTTTATCCATTTGTTCTCATTCTTTCATTAACCTGAGCTCCTCTCTAATGTCCCATCTTCTTGTTATTCCACTCAGAAGTCCCTTGTTCACTTGAAAACCATCACCTTCGATCTGTGAGATCGAGGTTACTGACGTCTCACAGCGATGCCACCTTCTTAGAGTCATTTAGATGAGACTTTGACACACTTCTAATTAATTTCTCTCCTTCATTTTCTATAGCCAGCCAACTTTCAAGTCTGTCAATATATCACAGAAGTATTATATGATTTAAACTTGGCCTAATTCCACAAAAATATTTGAAGTGGCATATAGAAAGCACATAAAATAATTCATCATAAATTTAAAAAATCAGAACTATAGAAAGTATAAATCAGAATACAAATATAATATCAGACAGCAATGAAGCATAGATATGTAGATTATAAAGGCATTTACAAGTGTTCGAATTTAGTAAAAAGCTAGTTTCCAACAATTTGATGAAGAAATATTATCCATTCATCATTCTCGATTCATAACCTATTGGGGTGTGGAAAAAGCTTGACAAATAGAAACCCTCTCTCTTACCCAGGTTTTCCATTAACTGAGAAATTAGAAGAAGGGAATACACTAGTGAAATAACAAGATTACCACTGATAAAGCTGTAATTTGAGAATACAGCTTACATCTGCAGGTGAATGGGCTTACATACTTACACACTGAAGCCAGGATTAGGTCAACTCCCTCTGCCAGTTCCTGCCCATGGCCCCATGGAGGCAGGGCCCTCCTTTACCACGCAGCTTTCAGAAGAGCAGAGAAAAGTTGAGGGCACATTCTGTGTACAGACTCACTCCCAAAGAAGAACAACAGAGAGAAGGAATGAGCTACCCTTACCCAGTTCTTCCAAAATTGTCCATTAGTTCACACCTCCCCAAAGGAGGAGCGAATGAGGGGCAAAGACATACATAGTTTGCAGCTGCCTCCACTTGGAATCAAGAACATTGGAGAAAAGTTTCTTGTTCCCCAAAATCACAGTCCCTGAGGGATGTGGCAGACAAGATATTTGACAACTTCCCTGCAGTGAATACAGTACAAAAAAAAACAAAAAAAAGTTTAAAAAATACATACAGCATTTTCTTTTTTGTTGTTATTTTTATTTTTTTAATATAAATTTATTTATTTTAATTGGAGGTTAATTACTTTACAATACTATATTAGTTTTGCCATACATCAACATGAATCCGCTACAGGTATAAAATGTATAATATCATATATGAAATGAATCGCCAGTCCAGGTCCGATGTACGATACTGGATGCTTGGGGCTGGTGCACTGGGATGACCCAGAGGGATGGTACGGGGAGGGAGGAAGGAGGGGGGTTCAGGATGGGGAACACGTGTATACAGCATTTTCTAAGACTGATTTGTATACAGTATGTCTTACTGGAACCTGTGATGGTGACACAGAAAACCTGAAAGCCATTCTGATAGAGGCCTCACCAACAAAAGAAGCAGACCATAAAGATTTTCAAAAAGAAACCTTCATCAGGAGCACCTCTGATAAATACAACCTTATTCAAGAGTTTACTTTTTCTGGTGATAACAAGAATAAACTACTCACCTTAGAAAGCGGATCTTCCAATCCAACTTCCCCACCATTACATACCCTCTCTGTACTAATTAATCCTTTCTATCACGCTGCATCATTGCTCCATCAACACAAAATACCTGTGTACAAAACTTGTATTGTTTCCAAATGGAATGTTCTTTTCTAAACCCTCTAATTAGCCATCTTTCAAAGAGATTGTGAGATTGCCTTCTTCATTAAGCATTTCCTAATGATCCCAGATCACACTGATTTTTATCATTTTAGTTTTCAGAGCACAGAGCATTGCATCAAAATCCTGCTTATACAATTGTGTTGGTGTCGGTCACTACTGTTTGGCATGTATTATCATACCTACTTAACTAGACTCTGCATGTGTTCATGCAAAGCCACTTCAGTTGTGTCCAATTCTGTGTGACTCTGTGGACCATAGCCCACCGGGCTCCTCTGCCCGTCGGATTCTCCAAGCAAGAATACTGGACTGGATTGCCACGCCCTCCTTCAGGAGATCTTCCCAAGCCAGGGATTGAACCCACGTCTCTTGCATCTCCTGCACTGGTGGGTGGGTTCTTTACCACTACCACCACCTGGGAAGCCCTAACCAGACTCTAAACTCTTTAAAAGATAGATAATTTGAACTCCTGAACTTTTCCATATTAGCTACCTCTACCACAGGGCTGAGTATATACTAGGTGATTAACAAATACTCACTGAATAACAAATCAGTCAAACTGAGCACATACTGGAAAGCATATTCAAAACAGGTTTACAAATCAGCTCTTCCAACGTCCAGATTGAATATAATCTTTTAAAATACTCAGTTGAGACTCTAAGAGAATCAAGACTTTTCAGTCAGTTTATATATTATCACGTTGTTCCTGATTCCTCATACTAAATGATACATAAGCCCGAGAATGGAGAGATTACACACAATAAGATGGCGGTAGCTGAGTGCTTAAGGATATGAGTTTGGGTTGTATTTGATTCAGTTGTGTGATCTTCCTTTTAATTTTGAAATTTTTTATTCCCATAGTAAATTTGAAAGAAAAGTACAATGAGCAGCACAGTTAATAGCCTGCCATATTATTATTATATAGAAAGAGGGATATAGATACACGCACACAAACAGACACACACTGCTCGGTGGCCAAACCATCTGAAAAAAGGCTGCAGACCTCATGACACTTCGGCACATAAACTATGTAATCTTGAGCAACTTACTTCAACCTCCATAAGCTTTGGTTCCTCCATAAGTGAAACCTGGGAAAGGAGTGATAATTAGACACTCTTAATAGAGTTACTTAGGTTAAATCTTAAATACTTGGTATATAGCTGTTATCATTGTCATTAACTCCATAAAATCTGTACCTTTCCTGTTACAGTCCAGTACTTCCCACATTTGAACTGTCCATTTAACTGCCTTGTCCACTGGACTCTTAGACCCCCATGAAGGTAGGATCTAGCTTTGTATCCATAGCAAGAAGCATGTGGTCTGTTTTACGGCCACAATTTAAAGATTAAAGATAATCTACCTAAAAAGGCCATTGTCACTGCTTGTGGAATACTTTGTTGGTGGTGTGTTGTTGTTTGGTCGCTAAGTCCTGTCCAACTCTTTGTGACCCCATGAACTGAAGCACATCAGGCTTCCCTGTCCTTCAGTATCTACCAGAGTTTGCTCAAACTCTTGTCCATTGAGTCGGTGATGACATTCAACCATCTCATCCTCTTTCACCCCCTCTTCCTCTTGCCCTAAATCTTTCCCAGCATCAGGTCTTTTCCAATGAGTCAGCTAATAATAACAATCCATTTCAATGATTATTAACAGGTAATTTATGTTCATTACAGAAACTATGTTTTAAAGAGAAAAAAGAAAGCAAAATTCATGCATGACAATTCCACCACCTAGAAATAATCACTCAGTTGACATTTTTTTAAATTATTTCAAACTTTATTGAAATGTAGGCTTTATAATGCTACAACACGTTTATTAACTTAGTCGTACCATCTCAAATTCACAAATGCAAATCACAAAGCACATTCTTTGCCCCTAATGTGTCATAAACTTTGCAGCTTACATGTTTCTTTGCAATTTGCCAGCAAATTTGGAAAACTCAGCAGTTGCCACAGGACTGGAAAAGGTCAGTTTTCATTCAGATCCCAAAGAAAGGCAATGCCAAAGAATGCTCAAACTACCGCACAATTGCACTCATCTCACATGCTAGTCAAGTAATGCTCAAAATTTTCCAAGCCAGGCTTCAGCAATACGTGAACCGTGAACTCCCTGATGTTCAAGCTGGTTTTAGAAAAGGCAGAGGAACCAGAGATCAAATTGCCAACATCTGCTAGATCATGGAAAAAACAAGAGAGTTCCAGAAAAAACATCTATTTCTGTTTTATTGACTATGCCAAAGTCTTTGTGTGGATCACAATAAACTGTGGAAAATTCTGAAAGTGATGGGAATATCAGACCACCTGACCTGCCTCTTGAGAAACCTGTATGCAGGTCAGGAAGCAACAATTAGAACTGGACATGGAACAACTGACTGGTTCCAAATAGGAAAAGGAGTATGTCAAGGATGTATACTGTCACCCTGCTTATTTAACTTCTATACAGAATACATCATGAGAAACACTGGGCTGGATGAAGCACAAGCTGGAATCAAGATTGCCGGGAAAGATATCAATAACCTCAGATATTCAGATGACACCACCCTTATGGCAGAAAGTGAAGAGGAACTAAAAAGCCTCCTGATGAGAGTGAAAGAGGAGAGTGAAAAAGTTGGCTCAAAGCTCAACATTTAGAAAACTAAGATCATGGCATCTGGTCCCATCACTTCATGGGAAATAGATGTGTAAACAGTGGAAACAGTGGCAGACTTTATTTTTTTGGGCTTCCAAATCACTGCAGATGATGACTGCAGCCATGACATTAAAAGACACTTGCTCCTTAGAAGGGAAGTTATGACCAACCTAGATAGTATATTCAAAAGCAGAGACATTACTTTGCCAACAAAGGTCCGTCTAGTCAAGGCTATGGTTTTTCCAATGGTCATGTACGGATGTGAGAGTTGGACTGTGAAGAAAGCTGAGTGCCAAAGAATTGATGCTTCTAAACTGTGGTGCTAGAGAAGACTCTTGAGAGTCCCTTGGACTACAAGGAGATCCAACCAGTCTATTCTAAAGGAGATTAACACGTGTACACCCATGGCGGATTCATGTTGATGTATGGCAAAACTAATACAATATTGTTAAGTAAAAAAAGATAAAATAAAATCTGAAATAAATAAATAAATAAATAAAGGAGATTAGTCCTGGGTGTTCTTTGAAAGGACTGATGCTAAAACTGAAACTCCACTACTTTGGCCAACTCATGCAAAGAGTTGACTCAGTGGAAAAGACTGGTGCTAGGAGGGATTGGGGGCAGGAGGAAAAGGGGACGACAGAGGATGAGATGGCTGGATGGCATCACCGACTCGATGGACATGAGTTTGAGTGAACTCCAGGAATTGGTGATGGGCAAGGAGGCCTGGCGTGCTGCGAATCATGGGGTCACAAAGAGTCAGACATGACTGAGCAACTAAAGTGAACTGAAGCAAACAAAATGCAGACAACCTGGGTCTTATTTGCCTTGGGATTCCTTTAGGACCTTATAAGAGGGTTGTTATACATAAATGTTATTGTCAAATAAAAATCAGGTCCATTAAAATTTAAAAACCAATTGCAGAATGATCATCAGCACTTTGGAAAGGCTACTTCTGGCAAACTGTGCCATAATCCTTCCCATGAACCTCAACATAGTTTGAGAATTTGTTTTTGGTGAAAGATAGACTCGTAGATCATGAGCCTTCTCTTTTCACACAAACGCATGATTTCATTGGGATTTTTACATAATGAAAAATAAAAGTCAGGTTTCTCAGAGTATAAGCTTATGCCACCCTGAAGCAAAGCACGGTAATTGTGGAGTAGAACAGGAATGTCAATTTTGGTAGAAAGAAAAATTTTATTTTAAAGCGTTATGGAGATAATTCTTTTATAAGAACCGATGATACTGTAAATATTCAAATATAAAATACTTTAGTAGTTTTACTGAAGTTTGCAGTCTGCCATTTGATATGAGCTGGCTTGATTCCCAGAAAGAAGTCTATTGTGTATTTATTCAGTCAAATGAGCCCTGGACCATCTCCGAAGACACTGCCCATTCACTCAAGTTGGCCTCAGAGCTAATCTATATTCTTGAACTTGTTGGGTGGCTCAAAACCTTGGAAACATACCTGGCTTTCTTTTTTTTATTTGCTTCTTTTTATAGATGTAACCCAAGCCTTTGTGTAATTCTCAGTTCTATCAAATAATCTTATCATCCTATTTCCAAATATTCTCTTTCCCCTTGCTATCATTTTATGTGCTCACCCAAACCACTATAAAATAATTGTGAACAATCAGGCTGAGCGTCTCAAAATTTTCTGTGAGGTGACTGATAATTCTTTCTACATCTACTTTCAATCCTATGTACCCAATTTTTTTTAGATAAATGAAATATCTGTTATATACCAAAGAATATAAATAAATTATAAAAACAAATATTGAATATTTTAAAACCTGACTATTTCAAATTTAACAGATAATATTACTGAAAAGGTCAGGGACTTCCTTGGTGGGTCAGTGGCTAAGACTGTGCTCCCAATGCAGAGGGCTCAGGTTGGATAACTGGTCAGGGAACTAGATCCCTCATGTCACAAGCAACCAAAAAGAAAAGATTCCACATGCTGCAACTAAGACCACATGCAGTCAAATATATAAATAAATTCAAATAGAAGATTTTTAAAAGCTTAATAAAACAGTGAGAGAGATGATAGATAGAGATGTCATCTATTTAACATATACTCATTCAAACACCTATAAATAGAAATGATAAGGCAAAACATGCTCAGGTTGCTTGTGAGGTGTGTGTATATATGACATATAACAGATTTCTACTTCCAACAATACACCTGACTAGAAGATTCAGGGAAATATCCCTCTACTGAACAACTGAAGTTTGTAAACAACGTAAATATATGAAAATTATTGCTGACCTCAAAGAACAGGAACACTTTCCAAAGACATGGTGATGGTGGTTTAGTTGCTAAGTTGTGTCCAACTCTTTTCAACCCCATGGACTGTATGTAGCCTGCCAGGCTTCTCTATCCATGGGATTTCCCAAGCAAGAATAATGAAGTGGGTTACCATTTCCTTCTCCAAAGGATCTTTCAGATTCAGGGATCAAACCTGCATCTCCTCCACCGGCAGGCAGGTTCTTTACCACTGAGCCACCAGGGAAGTCTTTCCTAAGGACATACTCTTTTTCTTAAGACACCAATGGGGCCAGACTGGTAGTAGACCTCCAGGAGGAGCAGAGTTCCCAGAAGGCAGCTATTGTAGTAGCTACTGTCAGGAAATTCAGCCTCAAGCCAGCCTTGGGCCAGGATGAGTCTCAGAACAAGGAGCTGGATCTCACATGCAGAGCTTAGGTAGTTTCAGAACTGATGCTTCCAATCTGTGGTGCTGGAGAAGACTCTTGAGAGTCTCTTGGACAGTATGACCAAAACAGTCAATCTTAAAGGAAATCAACCCTGAATATTCATTGGAAGGACTGATGCTGAAGCTGAAGCCCCAATACTTTGTCCACCTGATGTGAAGAGCCAACTCATTGGAAAATATCCCGATGCTGGGAAAGACTGAAGGCAGGAGGAGAA
The DNA here is from genome assembly GCF_023091745.1 of Budorcas taxicolor. Classification (NCBI taxonomy): domain Eukaryota; kingdom Metazoa; phylum Chordata; class Mammalia; order Artiodactyla; family Bovidae; genus Budorcas; species Budorcas taxicolor. The sequence continues at coordinate 134,621,105 of NC_068914.1, read as the reverse complement.
GGGGGCAGCAGAGGATGAGATTGTTGAATGGTACCACTGACTCAATGGATGTGAATTTGAGCAAACTCCAAGAGATGGTGAAGGACAGAGCAGCCTGGCATGCTGCAGTCCTTGGGGTCTCAAAGAGTCAGACATGACTGAGCAACTGAACAAAAATAGCAGGAAAAAAAAAATAATTCGCTACAAAGCAATTTCTCAAATTTTCAATTAAGGCATAAAGGATTAAGCAACAAACTCACAATATTTGATGTGAAACATACTTGAAAGAAAGCCACCATTCAGAGAAAGGGTAAACAACAGGTCCAGGGGCTGTTGCTACAGAATACAGAATGACATACAAAATGATTAATGAAATAGAGGATAAAATCAGAGATCGAATGCCAAAACGAGATTATTAAGAACAACCCTGGATCTAGAACAACAGGGATCTAGTTGTTCTAGATCTAGAACAGGATCTAGTTCCCTAACCAGACATATCTGCATTAAAATGTACAGAAACATACACTGTTGGAATAAAAAAGTCTCAATCTAGGGGTTAAACTAAAAATAAAACACAGCTGAAGAGAGAATTAATGACTAATACACACACAGACACATGCACGTGTACACACAAAGAAATTACCCAGAATGAAGCAGAGAAGACAGAGGGTCGCAAAACATGCAGATATCAGGCATATGGCAAACCAAATAATTAATAATCCTAATAATAATAATCCTAATTGAAATTACAGAAGAAGAGACTAGGAAATGAAAAAAAAACAAAAACAATGTGACTGATCTAGAAAACAATCTAGTGAAATGGGCTCTAAAAATAAAAATCTTTGAAAAAAAATGTGTTAATTTTGATACACAGTCACATACTTTAAAGCTTTAAACATGCAATACTTCAGCTGAGAAACGTTTTACATTTTTTCAGATATCATTTTCTATGATTCACAAGGTTGAATATAAAAATTATCTAATATAATTCTATTTTTTTTAATTGGAGTATAGTTGCTTTATAATGTTTAGTTTCTGCTGTTCTACTAGAATTCTAGTATTTTTAGATTAAATAAAATTGGCATTCCTGAGGGCAGAACTTAGTTGTATAAATTTGTGACTGATTTCAGGTTCTCAGTCAAAATCTACAGGCAACCCCCATCAATACAAGAAGAGGAGAGCAGATTGGTTGTTGTGGTAATAGGAAAGAGAAAGGAAACTAAATGAAATTGAAGCATAATTAGCACTTTTTTACACCTAGAAAGAAATCTGGTGAAACTCTGTCTCCTACTAAAATTTTAAATTACATAGACCTGAAAGTTGGGAGCATTTAACAAATCTATACATTAAAATGTAACAGCAGAAAAATTCAGCAAGTGTTTGTTTATTTTAAAGGTCGTATTTTGTTACTCTAACCCTGTAAATATTTAAATCATGTCATTATATTTATATTTAATATGCACAAGTACCACCAGAAGCATGTTTTATAACCCAGTTCATCTTCCCCACCATCATATGAAGTATGTGCTATTTTTGCTATATATATAAGTGAGGAATGGTGAAGAATTCATCTGCCAATAGAGGAGAACCGGGTTCTATCCCTGTGTTGAGAAGATCCCCTGGAGTAGGAAATGGCAACTCACTTCAGTATTCTTGCCTGTGAAATCCCATGGACAGAGACCCTGGCAGGCTACAATCCATGGGGGTTGCAAAAGAGTCAGACACAACTTAGCAACTAAACAACAAAACCGACTGAATTAAGTATCTTGCCAGAATCACAAAGTTAGCAAAAAGAACACTGTCTATTAACATTTTTGAGTCATGTGATTTTTAAAATGTGTCATTGTGAAATATACTGTTCTTAAGTGAACATTCAAAGCTAATCCTGCAATGATAATGGTACACAAATCAAAAGTAAATTTCTAGTTTTCAGATCACTTCTAAAACCTCCTCTTCACCAACCTTTTCCAAACCTCCCCATATAATAAAAAATTAGCCTGCCTTCCTTTGGCCACCTATGAAAGTGAAAGCGTTAGTCACTCAGTCTTGTCCAACTCTTTGCGACCCCATGGACTGTAGCCCACCAAGTTCCTTTGACCATGAGATTCTCAGGGAAAAAATACTGGAGTGGGTAGCCATTTCCTCCTCTGGTGGAATCTTGCCAACCCAGAGATCGAACCCAGGTCTTCTGCACTGAAGGCAGATTCATATTCCTCAGATCTCACTCTACTGAGGCCCTCCTACAAGGGCAGAGCTAGAAAAGTCCGGCAGAAACAAAGAGGAAAGGCAGTCGCTACAGGATTCACTTGAACTCAAGTAGCCATCGATAACTGCGCCACCTCTTCTCAGCAGATATGACATCCAACCCTATTGACTATGCATTTTCAGAAAATTTTGAGGAGTGATTAAGGTTCTATTGATGTGGAAGCAAATACATTATGACTCTAAGACTCTCGGGTGAACATGACTGATATTTTGAATGTGGTCTGGCATGTATCAGGCAATAGATTGCTTTCTGAAATTGGGTAATAAATTGTCAAAGAGAGAGAGAGAGAGAGATGAGTTTACATTGAATTGTCAGGCATGTCACTGGCCAGAAAAACCAATTTCAATCAATGGGACTGGATGCAGCACCATCTCCATTCATTTTCATCTGGGTTTCAAAGGCTACAGTCCTACTAAATAATATTCCATTTCACTGCAAACACCGGTGTTAATATGATCCTTTCCTTCTGGATGACCTGATCCCAGGACCATACAAAAAACACACCACTGAGTACTAAAAATAAATCCAGCATGAGGGAGAGTTCTTCCCTTTCATCTTCCACACTGGGGTATTATTACAATTTTAATGATCTGTCTAGGATTTTTCATGTACTCTGTTTCTTTTGAAGGAAGGACAGGAAACCTATTGAAACACACCAATCTCCTTGAAAGGTCTACAGCAATAGAGCAGTGGGAATAGATACTTTGCTATAAAGAAAGAAAAAGAGTAAAGCGATCGGAAATGTATCACTTTGGTCTGTCATGATATACTGCTTTTCCTTTAGAGAGAACAGGTACTTGTGTTCTAATATTGTCTTTTCAGTTACTACATTATTCCTTTAAGGTATTCAGAGCATTAACAATCCACATAAAAAAGATAATAATCAGGTCTGTAAATATTATTGCTGCTTTAGAACCTTCTAGTCAACCCAGTGCAATCATTTGATTACATATTTGGTCAAGCTGCTTTCATTTCTTCCCAAAGGGAAATTTAATAATTTTTTTAAAATGATTAAAATTTCATCTATACAACTGGGAAGTGTTATATGCTAGTAAAAAGAATCCTCCTGCCAATGCAAGAGACGCAAGAGACAAGAGTTCAGTCCCTGGGTCAGGAAGATCCCCTGGAGTAGGAAATGACATCCCACTCCAGTATTCTTGCCTGGAAAATTCCATGGGCAGAGGAGCCTGGTGGGCTGCAGTCCATGGGGCCACAAGGAGTCAGACACAAGTGAGCAACTGAGCACACACAGTTAGAAGTACTAGGAGTTGGGGTAGGAATAATGAAGGAAGTAATATTTGAGAAATTACTATACAATAGATGTTGCATAGTGGGTATATTACTGTATGATGGTTACATTCAGTGTTATCACATTTAAATTTCTCAACAAATCCCAAATCTCAGCTAAGCCTGTGTGGAAGGAAAATATCCCAAACATTTAGGGTCAAATAAAGTAATGGTTTTTTTTTTTTTTTTTTTTCACAATTTATCACTCAAAGCCATGACACATTTTAGTTTGCTCAATATTTGGATTATGATTTGAAAAAAAAAAAAAATCTTCCTTTGCCCAGAGTTCCTAATTGTCCTGTCTTTCTTTCTTCTGGTTGGTAAAACAAATTAATATCTTATCAACAAAATGATATAATTTCTTGATTAAAAAAATTTGTCATAAAATTTGCTTTCTTCTTGAAGACATTCTTTCTGCATACCTTGGACTTCATCTTAGAATTTGGATCACCCAAGGATTTTATCATACTACTTGGTTAGTTTTACTGTTTCTTGGGTTCTGTATCCTCTTTTCTCTTGGATTCATTTTTATTTCTCTTCACATATCTTCAAATACGCTCTTCATAAAAAATGAATGAGAGAGAATTTCTGGACTTCTTGCTAGAATTTCTGCAAGTGTCTTTTTGGCCAGGTCAACATTCAGAAAACTAAGATCATGGCATCTGCTCCCATCACTTCATGGCAAATAGATGGGGAAACACTGGCTGACTTTATTTTGGAGGGCTCCAAAATCACTGCAGATGGTGATTGCAGCCATGAAATTAAAAGATGCTTACTTCTTGGAAGGAAAGTTATGACCAACCTAGACAGCATATTAAAAAGCAGAGACATTACTTTGTCAACAAAGGACCATCTAGTCAAGGCTATGGTTTTTCCAGTAGTTATGTATGGATATGAGAGTTGGACTATAAAGAAAGCTGAGTGCCAAAGAATTGACGCTTTTAAACTATAGTGGTGGAGAAGACTCTTGAGAATCCCTTTGACTGCGAGGAGATCCAACCAGTCCATCATAAAGGAGTTAAGTCCTGGGTGTTCATTGGAAGGACTGATGTTGAAGCTGAAACTCCAATACTTTGGCCACCTGATGCAAAGAGCTGACTCATTTGAAAAGACTCTAATGCTGAGAAAGATCGAGGGTGGGAGGAGAAGGGGACAACAGAGGATGAGATGGTTGGATGGGATCACTGACTCAATGGACATGAATTTGAGTAAACTCGGGACATTGGTGATGGACAGGGAGGCCTGGCATGCTGTGGTTCATGCAGTCACAAAGAGTTGGACACGACTGAGCAACTGAACTGAACTGAACTGAGAATTCTAGAATAAAAATCTCTCCCTTCAGACTTAAAGTTATTGAACCGTTATCTTCCTGCATCCAGTGCTATTGATAAAAAGTCTGAGGCCAATGTAATTCCCTTTCCTTTGTAGGTAAGTAGCTTTCCCTCTGAACAATTTTCAGTCTTCATTTTATTCATCAGAATAAATTTAGTCTTCTGAAGTAAATCAGGGATATACTTCACATACTGCTACTGCTACTGCTAAGTCACTTCAGTCGTGTCTGACTCTGTGTGACCCCATAGACGGCAGCCCACCAGGCTCCCCCGTCCCTGGGATTCTCCAGGCAAGAACACTGGAGTGGGTTGCCATTTCCTTCTCCAGTGCATGAAAGTGAAAAGTGAAAGTGAAGTCGCTCAGTCGTGTCCGACCCTCAGCGACCCCATGGACTGCAGCCTACCAGGCTCCTCTGTCCATGGGATTTTCCAGGCAAGAGTACTGGAGTGGGTTGCCATTGCCTTCTCCATACTTCACATAAGATGTTAAAAAGTATTCTTCAGTATGGCATTTCATAGGCCTTTCAATTTGATCACTCATATATTTCATTTATCCTGAGAATTACTTATTTTGTATTTCTTTCTTTTTTCCCTCAATTTTCTATTTAGGACTTTCCTTAGATGTTTGTTGGAGCTCATGGGTAGATTCTTCATTTGTCTTAAATTGTTGCTAATCAAGAACCATATTTTTAATTACCAAAAACTCCTTTCTTTAACAGTTCCTTCCCTAAGGTAGCCTATTGTTAGTTTCAGAGTCTTGTTGTCTCTGGGAAAGTAACCAGATTAAAGAGGACTAAGAAGATTGGTAAGAAAGCTAAGGCTATGGTACAGATCCTTCACTGGAGACTTTTGCTGTGAATCTTGGTTGAAAAAAAATGATACAAGGTGCTCAGGGCTGGTGCACTGGGATGACCCAGAGGGATGGGATGGGGAGGAAGGCGGGAGAGGGGTTCAGGATGGGGAACACATGTGCACTCATGGCAGATTCAAGTCAATGTATGGCAAAACCAATACAATATTGTAAAGTAAAATAAATAAATAATTTTTTTAAAAAAAGAAAAACAAAACCAAGAAAATGGTAGCTAGAGAGTGTAATAGAGTCAAGTGAATTTGTTTTCTTTTGAATTTTTGGCTTCATAACTGGAGAGATGTATTTTTTTGAAAGCCAGCAGGAAGCATTAAGGGTCCTTGGAGAACAGACTCTTTTCCCTACCACACACATACCCAGGGTTGGTATAGCCATTGCACTCCAGTAAGGTTGAAGTGATTAAAAGACTGAGTTACCTCCTTAATCACTGGTAAAGACCACTGCCACAACTCCTTTGAGGGTTATGTACTGTCAGCATTTCTGAGGCTGCCCCAGGAATATCATAACTTCTCTCAATTCAGAAGCAAAAGAGTTATTTCTGGAACTCCAGAGGGACTCCAGAACTCTATTCTAGTGCTAAAAGAGAATTTCTTTTTGATTACTGAGTGCCTGTGAACATCGGCACCCCACATTTCCACTTTCTGCACACAGATTCTTTGCAAGGACCACAGAAGCCTGACTTTTCTGTACCATACCCTCTCCCCAGCCCCAAGGAGGTCAAGTTTGGCACCACAGGGAAGGCACTTTGACAGTGACCACCATGCTGACCTGCCACCACTCACTATGGTTCTGATTTGCTCCAACTAGAGCAGGCCTGACCCGCCCCCCCTCCTCCAAAATCAGGTGAGAAGGAAGCTTCCTTGGTAGCAACACTGGCATCCTTTAGTTAAATGACAAGTGCCCACCTGGGTCCCCAAGGTTATGACCAACTGTCACCAGCCAGTTGTTGCCCTTAGATGATTGCCATGGGGTCTACACCTCTATAGGACTTTGGTTCTGAGACCACGGGGAGAGGAGGAGAGAGAAAAATGAAGGTAATGAGGCCATTTTGCACAAAATGGCTAGGTGCTTTGGTTCTGATGGCCTGGCCTAAATGGAAGGATCCCAAGGGCAGTTTGGAAACACTTGGAATGGATGAAGGTGCCCCTTTTCAGCACTTCAGTTAAATTTCACCTTCATTTAGTGGGATCAGTTCAGTTCAGTTCAGTTCCACAGTGTCCGACTCCTTGCAACCCCATGTACTGCAGCACGCCATGCCTCCCTGTCCATCACCAACTCCCGGAGTTTACTCTAATTCATGTCCATTGAGTCAGTGATGCCATCCAACCATCTCATCCTCTGTTGTCCTCTTCTCCTCCCACCTTCAATCTTTTTCAGCATCAGGGTCTTTTCAAATGGGTCAGTTCTTTGCTTCAGGTGGTCAAACTATTGGAGTTTCAGTTTCAACATCAGTCCTTCCAATGAATATTGAGGACTAATTTCCTTTAGAATGGACTATTTGGATCTCCATACAGTCCAAGGGACTCTCAAGAGTCTTCTCCAACACCACAGCTTAAAAGCATCATTTTTTTGGCTCTCAGCTTTCTTTATAGTCTAACTCTCACACCCATCCATGACCACTAGAGAAACCATAGCCTTGACTAGATGGACCTTTGTTGGCAAAGTAATGTCTCTGCTTTTTGTGTTTTTTTTTTTGTTTGTTTGTTTGTTTGTCTCTGCTTTTTAATATGCTGTCTAGGTTGGTCATAACTTTTCTTCAAGGAGCAAGCGTCTTAATTTCATGGCTGCAGTCACCATCTGCAGTGACTTTGGAGCCCAAAAAAATAGTCTGTCACTGTTTCCACTATTTCCCCATCTATTTATTTGTGGGATAAGTCCATTAAAATGGACTAAATGCCCACTTGTCACAAGAGTTACAAGCATTAAAATTTTTTGAACAAAAATGACAGTATGTCTGAAGCACAGCCAAACATATACATCCTGCCTTTGACTGTGTGGATCACAATAAACTGTGGAAAACTGTGAAAGAGACAGGAATACCAGACCACCTGACCTGCCTCTTGAGAATCCTGAATGCAGGTCAGGAAGCAACAATAGAACTGGACATAGAACAACAGACTGGTTCCAAATAAGAAAAGGAGTATGTCAAGGCTGTATATTATCACCCACTTATTTAACTTATATACAGAGTACATCATGAGAAATGCTGGGCTGGAGGAAGCACCAGCTGGAATCAAGATTGTCAGGAGAAATATCAATAACCTCAGATATGCAGATGACACCACCCTTATGGCAGACAGTGAAGAAGAACTAAAGAGCCTCTTGATGAAAGTGAAAGAGGGTGAAAGAGTTGGCTTAAAACTCAACATTCAGAAAACTAAGATCATGGCATCTGGTCCTATCACTTCATAGCAAATAGATGTGTAAACAGTGGAAACAGTGGCAGACTTTATTTTTCTGGGCTCCAAAATCACTGCAGATGGTGATTGCAGCCATGAAATTAAAAGATGCTTACTCCTTGGAAGGAAGTTATGACCAACCTAGAGAACATATTAAAAAGCAGAGACATTACTTTGTCAACAAAGGTCCATCTAGTCAAGGCTATGGTTTTTCCAGTAGTCATGTATGGATGTGAGAGTTGGACTATAAGAAAGCTAAGTACCAAAGAATTGGTGCTTTTGAACTGTGGTGTTGGAGAAGACTCTTGAAAGTCCCTTGGACTGCAAAGAGATCCAACCAGTCCATCCTAAAGGAGATCAGCCCTGGGTGTTCATTGGAAGGACTGATATTGAAGCTGAAACTCCAATACTTTGGCCACTTGATGCAAAGAGCTGACCCATTTGAAAAGACCCTGATGCTGAGAAACACTGAGGGTGGGAGGAAAAGGGGATGACAGGATGAGATGGTTGGATGGTATCACTGACTCAATGGACATGGTTTTGGGTAGACTCTGGCAGTTGGTGATAGACAGGGAGGCTTGGCATGCTGTGGTTCATGCAGTCGCAAAGAGTTGGACACGACTGAATGAGTGAACTGAAGTGATACATCCTACATGATTTCGGTGACTGTTTGTGTCTAAGTCAGACACAAACCATGATGCAGAATTAAATGGTGAAACTCTATAGAAAGGTGAGGAAACAATTATCAAGTCAGGTGAGAGGTGAATTTGACCTGTGGAGAGGCAGGCATCTAAGGGTTTCTAAGGTGCTGACAGTATCCCATTTCTTGACCTGGGTAGTGGTTTCATGGGTATTTCCTGCAAATTCATTATTAAATGACACATTTATGTTTACATACTTGCTTGAATGTATATCACATTAAATATTTCCTTTGAGAAAAAAAGATTTCACTGGAATTGGCTGGAAGCCAATTGCTGGTACGGAGCAATGCACAAAAGAGTATAAAAGGTGCCCTTCTACCCACTGATGAAGAATAGCCACTGAGGAAAGCAACCATGGCTATGTGCTGCCGAGTGGCTGGGAGCTACCTATGGTAGACACGACGGACATAAATAGCCTCAACACATGGCAACGGTGGTGATGGTTTAGTCAGTAAGTCATGTCCCGCTCTTGTAACCCCACAGACTATAGCCCGCCAGGCTCCTCTGTCCATGGGATTTTCCAGGCAAGAATACTGGAGTGGGTTGCTGTGCCCTCCTCCAGGGGATCTTCCTGACCCAGGGATCAAATCTGGGTCTCCTGCATTGGCAGCTGGATTCTTTACTGACTGAGTTACCAGGAAAACCAGTCTCAACATATAGATGATATTAAATTGCAGAAATATCACTAGGAAGTGATGGGTCTGGAGTATTACCTCTGTTTTAAAAATAAATTATTTAATTTTAAGTTAATTTTTAATTATGGCTTTGTTTAACCACCAGTTCACAAAACTGAAAATTTAACAAGTTACTGGTAACCCAGTGCAAGCCCACTTCAGCACATCACTGACTACTGCTCACAACAGGGGACTTAATGAGGGCAAAAAAGAATGGAAGCAAACCAACGTCTGGGCTGGGAAACCAAATCCATATAGGGCACGATTTATTTATTTATGCATTTAAGAACTACATGCCACTTACTGCCCACCAGGTGCTGGTTGTAGCCCTGTACAAATATACACTGTGACAGCTCTGACTTTGCCCAAACCAGAGGCATACACTGGAATTAACTACTCAAGACCTTCAAAGATGAATAGAGTCCGAAGCTCATCAAGAATTGGGTCAAGACACACACACTGTCCAAGGACAGAGGAAGTTTAGCATCATGGAGGGAAACTGCTGTGATTAATCATGGTCGTTAATGAAGCATTTACAAAAGAGTTAATGAACGGCTCCAGTTGGACACAGGAAGAAAAGGGGGTCAAGGGAACGAAAGAGGAAGTAACTAAGGAGAGTAGGGGAGGGGTGGTTAATTGTCTTTATGGAGGACTAAGAACAAGGAGACAATGAAACGTGAGGATCAAAGGATGGTGATGGACAAGCATTCCTATCTGGTTGCTTTGGAGCCCAGTGGATCTCCCTAAAGTCGCAAGAAACTTCAGAGCTTCCAACACAACCTGAAAAGCAAGCATGAAAGATAAGACTCCCTCTAAGTATAATTAAAAGTGTTATGTTCAGGACTTCCCTGATGGTCCCATGGCTAACAGGCTACACTCCCAGTGCAGAGGAAGGCCAGGTTTCATCCCTGGTCAGGGAACTAGATCCCACATGCCACAACTAAGAGTTTGCATGCAGCAACTTAAAAAATTTTTTTAAAAAGTGGATGAATGATAAAGACAGTTGTCAGTTCTATTAACCGTAATCAATATAATATTAAAACTTTTAAATTATTGTATAATTTTAAATGATGTTATGAAAGTCTGCAACTGCCAGATACTAGAATCTAGAACTAGGTAATTATGACTGGTTATTTTTTTCCTTGCAGTTTTATTGAAATATAATTGACATACAGCACTGTATAGGTTTACAGTGAACAGCATAATGGCTTAACTTCCATATATCATGAAATGATAACAAGAAGTTTAGTGAACATTTATCACCCCAAATAGATAAGAAGCAGATGCCAGCAATACTATGTAGGAAGCTACAGGTGTTGAAATGTAATTGGACACGGGTGTCAAATGATAGGTGTTGGTCCAATTCTAGAAGCTACTGTCACATTTTATACTGAGCTAAGCAGTAGTCTACTGGAATGTCACACTAATTTAAAATGGGAGTTTCACAGGAGGTTTTAGTTTTCTGTTTCGATTTGACATTCACTTACAGAGTTAACTAGAATTCTTCTTAAATTTTTCATTTTTTATATACAGTGGTTGAGGTGAAACACTAAATCATATACTAGATTAAATCATATTGTATATTAAATCATATACTAAATCACCAATCAGTGTTTCTCAAAAGCCAATACTGAGTTTGAAATAATATAAAACAGAAGAGAAAACCTAGCCCATGCCCTGGAGGTTTGTAATCTCAGCATGACAGACATCAGTAATGGTCTGACTAATCCAATTCAGGGATGACTGAGTTACCACCACGGCTTTGGTTTGCTCCAGGAACTCTTCCAATTATACAAAGAATCATGGGACCAAGAGAAAACTGGCATTTGGAAAAGATGGATGCTTAATACCTTTAGTACCAGCCCACTCTCAGTCCTGCCTGGGGAAGGAGGGTTTTCTCACTGTATGGGAGGTGGCGGTCTCTGCTCTCCATGGTATGCGTGTCACTTGCATCTACAGTAGCACTAATGCAAATTGAAACTGAAGCTCGGATAGCTTCCTGTTACTCCGTTTTGAAATTAAAGCTCAAAATAGAAGAGAGATTATCTGGATAAGATCTAGCCTCAGAACAGTGCCCCGACTGGAGACACAATAAAAGAATGGAGTCTCTTATGAAGACCCTCAACACAGCCACTCCCCTCCTCACCTGTCAGCACTCACACCTGTCTGCAACACAGACTACAAACAGAAGTGCTGGAACCTGTTATCATAACATCAAAACCTACCCATAGAAAAGTCAATCTTACTTTTTTGAAACCTTGAAAAAGTCACAGCCTCTGTGCATCCCAGTTCTGTCATCTGCCAAAAACAGATCATAAAGATGTTTCCCCCTTGTCTTTCCAACCTCATCATTCTATAATCCTTCAAGCTGCCCTCACCTGGCTTCCTCCATCCCTCAGCATCCCACGCAGGTCTCCCTCTAAGTCCTACCACCTTTCTCTCCTCTTTAAAATAATGTCTGCAGATCTAAGAGATGACTCCATCACTGATGCTCAGAAACCTCTCTCTGTCTTGTCCACATTCCAGTATCATGGGATGACTTCAAGTGGCATTGCTGCCTGTCTTCTTTCTCCTCTATCATGCTGAGAAGACAAAGGACCAGGGTCAAGACAGGGGCCTGTGCGTCTTGGAAATCACATTTGAATTTTTGAGGAATCAAGTAATAGCATAGTCACTCCTGCTTGCTCTTCTGTCCTGGCACATAGCCAGGAGAGGCACAGAATGGGACAGCAGGAGTGAGTTTTCAAGGGTGTCAGCTCTTGGGACAGTTCCTGCCTACCTGGGCACATCCCTGTGGCTGGGGTGGTGGGGCGAGGAGAGTATAGAGCCTCTGAGCTCTACTTTCATCACATGGATTTCACTGTGTTAGTCATCAGACCTCTAGCCCCAAGGGAAGGGAAGCGATAATAAAATGAAATTCCTTTACTTTTTTAGACAGAATCTGAAATTAAGAGTTGAAATAATTTTGTGTGCACCTTCTTAATGAAGTACTGCTTCCTGCAGAGGCTTTCTGAATTCAGAACTCTCTTACCAACCTGCCATCTTTATCATATCAGCTCCCTGGCAGTTAACTTCTTTTTTCCCCCTTTGAGAGGGATAAAAAACTAATGAATAAAACTACAGGTTACTATCTCAGGAGGTTACAAACGAATGATGATAAAAAGAAAATCCATAATTGTTTAAAGCTGAAAATAATATCAACTGTGCTGGCTACAATACATTTTACTGTTGCATTTCTCAGACCTGAAGGACTATTATAATTTTTCAAACAGTTCTTCTCACTAGACCGACAGACTTCAACTCGTGAGCAGGGCAGGCCTAAGGGACCTCATGAGGAAAGGATTATTCTCGGAAACATTCATTTCTGCACCAAGGCTTAAGGAAACATGCGGTAACATATGGATCAGCACTGAAATTTTAAACCTTTAATTGACTTTTTACGGATCCATACACTGAATATTAAACACATGGATTTTCTTCTGTTACCGTTTCAAACTAATTTTGCATTCTGTTTTGTTCAGTACTTTGTCTTTTTGTTTCTAAATGTGTTTTTCGCTGATTTTATCATGCTGCTTTAGACCAAGCTACTGTCATCACCCACATCTGCCATTTCACACTGTGTCATCATGCAGTGTCCTGACGTGGCAATGCATACACGGCACTTTTCCAATTATCTGCGGTGGTGCATGACTGGAAGGGCATAGATAAGCAGAGCCCATGAATAATACTAAAATCTCTTTGTAGCTAGCACTACCTTTTCAGAACTTCACCGAACATTCCACAAAATTTGCCAATCAAATTAACTGGATTTCTGATTTCCCCTCCTGACCATGCTAACTCATTGGTGAACATGATAAAACAGTAAGTAGATAAATGATAAAATGGCAGTAACTAGAGGATCAAAATCAACATGTTACAAATGAGACTGTTCTCCACTGCAGTAACGAGAACTGGCTAAATCTCACTAGCACCTATAAAAAATAAATAAATAATGCTCTGCAGTGGGGAAGGGCATCTTCCAAACTTGAGTCTACGCCGTGTTTTGTGATAGGATTCAAACATTTGGCCTGCCTGGGGGTGGCAGAGCCACCTTGGGGGCCCGGAGCAGTATTAGTTCTCTGGATGTCAGGCACTAGCAGCGATGGCCAGGGCACCCCATCCAGCGTGGTGGGTAAGCCAGGACTTCTGCATCCGACATTACTGAGAGCAGCCAGTGCAGAAAATAAGGAAACAGATTACACAGCACGTGAAAGCACAGAGGACTTGAACCGGAGTATGCAAGGGCCACACCAGGAGTGGACCTGAGTGGATAAGAAGCACAGAAATATTAATCACTCTTAAGGTCACTCAAAGATATTGCTCCCCAGAAATCGTATGAAAGAGGAATTTTGGATATTGTGTACCGATGCATTTGGCGTTTTTACTTTCATGGCCAAATGTGTTTCCTCTGTTCCCTCATCTAGTGCACAGTCATGTCTGACTCTTTGAGACTCTGTGGACTGTAGCCCACCAGACTCCTCGGTCCATGGGATTCTCCAGGCAAGAATACTGGAGTGGGTTGCCATTCCCTCGTTCAGGAGATCTTCCCAGCCCAGGGACTGAACCCTTGTCTCCTGCATTGGCAGGAGGGTTCTTCACGACACAGCCCCCAGGGAAGCCCCTTTCCTACCTCTAGGGTCACTTATGCTTCCCATATTTTGGGGAAATCTCTTCATGTATCAGTAGTCAGGTGGGGTACTATGCTGTCTCTGATAAAAGGCTGGGGTGATCTGTCTAGATTAAGTCAACCCAGCAATGTAAAATACTCAAACAATGGCTTTATAAATGTCAAAAATTGCTCAGAAAGCTGAGTATCTCGTAAGTCTTATTCTGTTTATTAGCCACAGGGAATGTATTCAAATGAGAGGACAAAACAAGACAGAAATGTACTCCTTTTCTCAACTTTCCCACCATTCTCCCTTCCCCTGCTGGGTGACATACCGGTTTTGCACCTAGTGAAAGGAGGAGGCAGAGCAGCAGACGTGGGCCACCCATGAAACTGCCCAGCAGCCTGGCAGAGTGGGAACCTACCTGTACGGCTCTGTAGACAGGGCTTCCCAGGTGCCACTAGCGGTAAAGAACCTGCCTGCCCATGTAAGGAGATGCAGGTTCGATCTCTAGGTTGGAAAGATCCCCTGGAGGAGGGCACAGCAAACCACTCCAGTATTCCTGCCTGGAGAACCCATGGACAGAGGAATCTGGCAGGTTACAGTCCATAGAGTTGCACAGAGTCGGACACAACTGAAGCAACTTAACAGGCAGGCATGCTCTGTAGACATAGTCCATCCCTATTAGAAGCAGTTCAAAGCACATCCAGTGATCTTGAAGAATCCAGGAAGGAGGAGGAAAGGCTGTAAGACTGGAGACAGAAAACCAAAAATTGACATTTTTTCTAAATCTAAGCTGGATACTGCAAAGTACAGACTAGCAAGTACATTTGTTGGGTCAATTGTAGCCACTAGAAGCAAAGAGCAACTTGAGCTTCTTAAA
This sequence comes from Budorcas taxicolor, assembly GCF_023091745.1. Taxonomy (NCBI): domain Eukaryota; kingdom Metazoa; phylum Chordata; class Mammalia; order Artiodactyla; family Bovidae; genus Budorcas; species Budorcas taxicolor. Next base: position 134,606,071 of record NC_068914.1, on the reverse strand, counting down.
CAAATAATGGGAAATTCACTGTAAAGCTGACCCAAATTCAAACCCCAATATAGCCATGTTCAATTCTCAGTTCTGTGGCTTCTTAACTCTGTGATTTTAGGCTAATCACTTAAACACTCTAAGCCTCAGGGCTTTATCTATGACATGAAGATCACAGCAGCACCTGACACGCAGGTTTATTGTGATAATTAAGCAAGATGATGCCTGTAAACTGCTAACCACAAAGTCTGCTTGTTGTTTAGTTGCTAAGTCGTGTCCGACACTTTTGCGACGCCGTGGACTGTAGCCCACCAGGCTCCTCTGTCCATGGGATTTCCCAGACACAAATTCTTGAGTGGATTGCCATTTCCTGGGGGATCTTCCTGACCCAGGAATCAGACCTATGTTTCCTACATTGGCAGGAAGATTCTTTACCACTGAGCCTCCAGGGAAGACCCTAACTGGCAGTTGTTATTATTAAAAGATTCATGTGAAGTTATCAATGGTGGCAGCAAACATGTGAAGAGTGGCCATGTGGGAAAGAGAAAGAATAGGTAGAACTTAGAAGCAGTTTTCAGCTCAGTTGAGAGAAAAGCGATCAACAGTCTGAGTCATTCACAATAAGAATGATTTGTCTCAAGAATGGGAAGCTGCTTCTAGTTCCTTGGAGTAAGATAAATGTGAGCAGGGCAGTTTGGTGAGATGCAAGAGTTTCCCCAGCATTAAAGAGATGGTCGGACAACTAAACAACCATTAATATTCTTTCAAGCCCATGAGAGCCTAGATTCTCTTATTTCTTTTGTTAGGCAGGAAGTTAGCTGAGAGGTGGCTAACTTTAAAGAGGTGGCCCCTTCTTTAAAGCTAACCATCCAATGGCCACCTAATCCCACCAAGCAATTTACCAGCCCTGCCCCAAATATGCCCCCATCAGTACTCCAAAATAGTCAGGCGGTAAGAAAAATCCCCCACCGGCTGACTGGTGGGACTCTCCCTGCTCTGGCACATGCACAGATCTCACACTACATGCACTAAAGTGACCTTTGGTGGTCATCAGACTTGTGTGTGTGCCTAGTCACTCAGTCATGTCTGACTCTTTGCAACCTTATGGACCATAGCCCATCAGGCTCCCCCGTCCATGGGATTCTCCAAGCAAGAATACTGGAGTGGGTTGCCATGCCCTCTTCCAGGGTCTCTTCCCCACCCAGAGATCAAACCTGCGTCTTTGGCACCTCCTGCACTGGCCTTCTGAATGGCATTGGCAGGCCATTCTTTATCACCAGCGCCACCTGGGAAGCCCATGTTGTTGTTGTTGTTGTTGTTGTTGTTGTTGTTGTTGTTCAGTAGCCCAGTCTTGTCTGTTTGCAATCCCATGGACTACAGCATGCCAGGCCTCCCTATCCTTCACCATCCCCTAAAGTTTGCCCCAGTTCATGTCCATTGCATCGGTGATGCCATCCAGCCATCTCATCCTGAGATGCCCTCTCTTCCTTCTGTCTTCAATCTTTCCCAGCATCAGGAACTTTTCCCATTGGAAAAGTTGTTCAAGAGTCAGTTGTTCAAATTAATACAATATTGTAAAGTAATTAACCTCCAATTAAAATAAATAAATCTATATTTTTAAAAAAAATACTGGAGCTTCAGCTTTAGCATTCATCCTTCCAATGCATATTCAGGGTTTATTTCCCTTAAGATTGGAGAAGGCAATGGTACCCCACTCCAGTACTCTTGCCTGGAAAATCCCATGGATGGAGGAGCCTGGTAGGCTGCAGTCCATGGGGTCACCAAGAGTCGGACATGACTGAGCGATTTCACTTTCACTTTTCACTTTCATGCATTGGAGAAGGAAATGGCAACCCACTCCAGTATTCTTGCCTAGAGAATCCAGGGATGGGGGAGCCCGGTGGGCTGCCGTCTATGGGGTCGCACCGAGTCGGACACGACTGAAGCGACTTAGCAGTAGTCCCTTAAGATTGACTGGTTTGATCTCCTTGCTGTCCAAGGGACGTTCAGGAGTCTTCCCCCAGCACCACAATTCAAAGATTCTTTAAGCCTTCAACCCAGGGATCAAACCCAGGTCTCCTGCACTGCAGGTGGATTCTTTACCATCTAAGCCTCCAGGGAAGCCTGGGAAAACCATACATACATCTGATTATAACAGACTGAATTATAAGAAGGACATGCACAGTAGAACATCTTGTTATATAACCTGCAGCTGTCAATCAAGACTATCAATCAATCACCTCCCAGCTTATGACCTTGCCTTAAAAATTCTGTACTCCAGCCCTCCTGGGCCATTGCCTCTGTTGGTGTGACCCACCTCTCTTTTGAAGTGTTCTCTATATTCTTTCTTTCCTTATCATCAATAAACTTTCTCACCATGGGTAAGACCTCAGATTCTTCTTGGTGTCCTTACAAAGAAGCAAGGCCCACAGGAGGAGGGGGCCTCCAGACTCTTCTCTGCTAACACTTTCCCTCTGTTTACAATAAAAACAAGAAGACAGTCGCATTTGAGGAATGACAAAGAGGAGAAGAAAAATAAAAGAAGACTGCCGCTCCATGCTTACTGAATGGCCACTATTTCTCCAGAAAGAAAGATATCATCCACATTACCACAAATGATAATTTTCAGTGTTCCAGAAGGTGGGTCTTATGGTTGTTCATTATGCTGTTTGTAAAAACATACTTGCTGGATCCCTCAGTTCAGTTCAGTTCAGTTCAGTCACTCAGTCGTGTCCAACTCTTCTGCAGCATGCCAGGCCTCCCTGTCCATCACCAACTCCCGGAGTTCACCCAAACTCATGTGCATCGAGTCGGTGATGCCATCCAGCCATCTCATCCTCCGTCGTCATCCCCTTCTCCTCCTGCCCCCTATTTTGCTATATGTGAGTGCCTGCTCAGTACCATAAGAGGGTTTCAAAATGATTCTTTCTGTGCCTTCTAAAATTTAGTGAGCCACCTCATCAAAATGGTACTTACGGAACGGAAACTGCCCCATGTGGTTTCCCTCAAGGAGACACTCTAAGAAATAGAGGTGTGTTTTTAGAGCCACTTGTCATTCATCCTGCATCAGAAAAGAAAGTTCTTGCCTACTAACTATTCAAAGCAACTGCATACCACACTAAAGGATGCTGCTTTAAAAAAAAAAAAAAAAAAAAACCTTGCTATTGATTCAAGGCTCTTTATTCATGGTACAGCAGCACAATTCCACTTGGAATTAACTCGAAGTCAATGGTCACCCCACTCTGTGGAGCACAGATGCACTGGATCTTGGAGAGCAAAGATGGAAACACTTGTGTGAAAACCCCTGCTTAGAATCAGATTCTGAATAGTGACCCATTTGGAGGACCAAGGATACAGAATCTTATCCTGGAAGAAGAAGAGGTTTTCAGTTCAGATGTTTGATAAAGAAAGTCTCCACATGTCTGCCAAGCATAGGCCCTGGCTATTTTTATCCTATTGTGGACTCTGGCCATAACGTGAACTAGTCGAAGCCGAGGAAGGTTAGAGAGCTTCAGTACATAGACCATTACTTTTCCTGCTCCCACAAGTGAAAAAGAAAAAGAGGAAAATGTTCTGCCACCAAGAATCTAGAGATGAAAGGACTGTAAAAAGTAAAACAGCCATTGTTGGTAGACTGAGGAATCCACAATTCTGAGGTAGTGTGAGATTACCCAATGGCTCATTGGGTAAAGAATCTGCCCAAACTGCAAGAGACACAGGAGACATGGGTTCGATCCCTGAGGCAGGAAGATCCCCTAGAAAGAGCATGACAACCCACTCTAGTATTCTTGCCTGGAATTCTATAGGTTATACCCTATGCGGTCACAGAGTTGGACATGACTGAGCAACTGAGCACATACACTGTCAACTCTGCTTCGGAACTGGGGTGTGAGGATGGACACCTAAGGCAGCGTCCATAGTCATAAAAGGATCTCCTCTCTATAGAAAGTGAGGCAGTCTGGGACCCCCAGACCCCTTGCTGCAGAGCTACAATGCCTGCACCTGGACACAACTCCCCTTGAGCAACAGTGGGACTAAAAATAACCACATGCACTTGCACTAGGGGCAAATTCAGGATGAAAGATACAAAGAGACCAAAAAACCCAACTGCCACATCTGAAGAGCCTAGAACAAAAGCTGGGTACTGTACATGCCCCCCTGTACACACCACCAGGTACCTAAAGGGTAAGCAAAACATCTAAGCCACCCCTCCAGCCCAACCCTCGCCCCTACCCTCAGCCCATATAAGGAGCAAGCTTGCCCCACCTAGGGAAGCAAGTGAGGAAGGGAACCTGTTGTTGGCTCTCACTCCCCCATGCTGCAGCAGGGGCCCCAGCAAAGCCTTTGCCTGAATTTCTTGTCTGGTCTCAAGTCCATTTCTATTGATGTGGGAAGTCCAAGAATCCTGGTCAGTAACAAAAGTAGTTGCCATCAGGTAGTGAGTCTGGGACCAGAGAGAAAATATTTTATGCTATCTTTCAACTCCCTGTCAAATAACAAAGGTGCGCACCTCAAGGTATCGACAGTGGACTGGCCACAGTCATCTCAGCTTTTCCATGGCAGAGAAAGAGCCTAAGAAGCTACTGGGTGGTGACTGGCAGCCACCCACCTAGCGCTTGGAGCACAGGACCCCTGAAGGAAGATGCTGCCTTGCCCTTCAGCACAGTAGATGATAAGAACTACCGCAAGCAACTGACAGACACACAAACACCCAAGCCCCACCTTGAACCCCTGAATCAGAATCTCCAGGTGAGGGACCTGGAAAGTTAAATATTGAATAAGTGCCCTCAGAAGAGTTTTATTTTTCAAGAAGCTAGGGAAACAGTACAGTTTAGGTCCTTTTTCATAATTCACCAACCTCAATGGGGTGGCAGGTCCTATGCAATGGCCTGAGTGGTACCTTGTTGCCAAGCTTCCAAAAGCATTGAGAGCCCTTCATATCATCACCACTCTGAGCTGCAGAGCTTACATGTCACCAAGTAACAGAACATCTATAATTTAAACTAAATTATACAATTAAGCAGCATAGAAGGAAACAGTGTTCCATTAGAGAAGTTGTTTCCATTAAGTCTCCAAAAGTGTTTTTGGAGTAGAAAGTCAAAACAAATGCTTCAGTTGGCATAATATTTGAAAACCAGTTTCAGTATACTAGACTTCTGAAAACAGAAAATCGCACACTGAATTGTAAATCCAACAGAAACATAAGCATGTAAAACCCCCATCTAGGATTAAATCTAGATATTACCTTATTTTTCATTTACAGTAACAATCATATTTTATTAATCACATCCTAGGCTTCCCTCGTGGCTCAGACAGTAAAGAACCTGCCTGCTATGCAGGAGATGTGGGTTTGATCCCTGGGTCAGGAAGATCCCCTGAAGGAGGGCATGGCAACCCACTCCAGCATTCTTGCCTGGAGTTCCATGGACAGAGGAGCCTGGAGGGGCTACAGTTTATGGGTTCACGAAGAGTCAAGACACAACTGAGTGACTAACAACAACAACAGTAGTCTTAGAGGATTAAAAATAGAAGCATAAGCAACAAATTTGTTATTAAACAGGTTTGACTCCATTTCAAGTTTGGAAATATAATTAAATTTTGAATGTACTATATCTCACTACCCACACAGTAAGTAACTTTTAAAGGGATTATTAGTTTCTAAAAAATATACATAGACATGAGGAAGAAAATAGAACAAAACCGTGTCGGACATGACTGAGTGACTAACACACACACACAATCACATCCTACATGGAGTTAATCATTATCACAAAATATCATGATGAACAGATACTATTATAAAGTTATATAATAAGAATTGATTATTATCTTAAATTGATGTTAACTAAGATTATTTTACTAGAAACTAAAAGACATATTTAAAAAAGAGTTTCTGCTTAACAAAAATTTCACTACTTATTTTGTCAACAGCTGTTAGTGAAATAAATCAGAAAACAGCACTGTGGGAGGGCCCCAGATACTTCCCACTGTTTCATGTGGCTACTTGTTTTGCTCAGTGGAATGTCAGCAAAAATAATTTGTGTCGCTTCTGAGTCTTGGTCTCAACACATTTGAACATATATCCCCTGGTTCCTTTGTACCCTTCCATTATTGAGAGAGCCAACTTGGACCCAAACATGGAGGCTACGGGTTGAGAAAAGGAAGAGTGCTTGCTAGTCCCAGAACATTTAGGCCTGTGTTCCTGGGTGGCTGTTCAGTGAAGAATTGCCTGTGATGCAGAAGACACAGGAGAAGCCATGGGTTCAATCCCTGGGTTAGGAAGATTCCCTGGAAGAGGGCCTGGCAACCCACTCTAGTATTCTTGCCTGGAGAACCCCATGGACAGAGGAGCCCGGTGGGCTACAGTCCATAGAGTCGCACAGAGTTGGACACGCCTGAAGCGACTGAGCATGCACGGCAAGCAAACGTGTGTCAGTATGTGTGATTGTCTATGTGTGTCTGCAGTGTCTATGTCTATGTGAGAGAAAGAGAGAAATTTTTGTTTGGCTTAAGTCACATTCACTTTGTGTCCACTTATTAGATCAGCCTAGACTATACCGTAATTAATGCCCACAAACCAGAAAACAGCAAGCTCAAATAGAGGAAAATACTAACAAAATAACAGGACTTTCAGAAAAGACATAAACAAAAACAATCACTTTGCAAATACATATATTAACCCTCATTGAACTTCTATTTTTTTATTTCCAACTTCTTTTAATCAATGGATCTTTGTAAAAGTAATCGTCAATGCTTCTACTTCTAATACTCTCAATATCTGCTCTTTGGATGTTACTGTAAAATACTGAATGACCTTTTAGGTTATTTATGATGTAAAATGAACTATCCTTAAAACTGTAATCTTTTAACTGTCAGCAAATCCTTGCAAAGTTCAACACATTCATAAATAATGAAAGCTAATATTCTGCTACAATATTTATGAAAAATTTAAGGCGGAGGCATATAGATTTAAAAATAAAAACACAATATTTTTGCATTAGCAATTCAGATCGATAGAGATTATATTTCTAAGGCTGAAGTTTTCAAGGCACTATTTCTATTTTCATATCTCTCTATGGGAAAAGTATTTTCTGTCATTTTATATAAATCCACAGAGCCTTAGCTTGGAATTTTTCAACACGGAATATGAGAACTCAGGAGACATAACTGTAACATCAGAACCGCTTGGATGCTTTTCTCATATATTTCCTGTTTTGTTAGTGCTAACTTTGGGTAAATCTTCCTTAAACACATCACACGTGTTTTGAGCAATAACCAAGGTCATGAGCAATACCTCAGGGATCTCTGTTCCCAAAGCTCTATTGAAAAATGTTCAAGATCTCCAAACTCCCCAGACCACCCTCCTTCTGCTGAAGTCAGGTCCCTCAGCCCTAGCCCACTGTCTCCTTCATTTCTGCTTTCCAATGCTGGGTTCTCAGCTTTGGGGAAGAAATTGATTATGAGAGTCAACCTTCCAACTTTTGAGCTTGGATTTCTAAAAGACTTCTGTAGAGAGATTTTGGCTGAAGAAAACCTTACAAAGATAAAACTGGACTAACATCTAGAATGATCATAAAAAGCTTCTTCAATATTTTATAATCACAAAAATAAAGTAACAGACTAGAGTTGCCAGAACTAGCAAATAAAAATACAGAACACCTAGTTCAGTCTGAATTTCAAATGAACAACTAATACTTTTTTTAGTATAAGGTATAAGAATGTCCCATGCAACATCAGGGAACATACTTACAGTTTAAAGTTTTTCAAGGTTTGTTTGCGTTTTTTTTTTTTTTAACGTAGGCTATTTTTAAAGTCTTCATTGAATTTGTTACAACACTGCTTCTGTTATATGTTTTGGTTTCTTTAGCAGCAACACATGTGGGGTTTTCCCTCCCTGACCAGGGATCAAACCTACACCCCCTGCATTGGAAATGGCAAAGTCTTAAACATTGAACCACCAGAGAAGCTCCTACACTTTAAATTTTATTCATTTTTCATTTTAATTTAACTGGGCATCCTGTATTTTATCTGGAATTCTATATAGAGAGAGCATACTTAAATGAATATACCAATAACACACATTGTTAGTATAGTAAGGATCCCAAATGCTAAAATTTTACTGGTCAAGACATAAACATGAAACAAAAAGGCAAGTGGTCAGCAAGCATCTATTTGCAAGAACTGATTTACATGACAGGGAAAGACACATGCTGAGAGGGAGAAGAAGGCGGGGAAAGGGGAAGGAGGGAAGGAGAAAGGGGAGGCAGGAAGGCAGGAAGGAGACATACACAGCATCTGTCACCTATGGGATTCCCAGGCCTGCGCCCAGAGACGCATGCTGAGCCATTTTATAAAGACTGACTACAGGCCTCAGGCTGAATGAGTGAGTCTACAAATTACCCAAGTAACAGGTAACACTGCGTAACAATGTGACTCAGAGGAGGTGAAAGAAGCCTCCCTCCCCAATTCTCACCTTGCTGCTTGGAGACTTCAGAGGTGGTCCTAATGCCCTTCACTGACCATGCCTGGAGCACCCCTGCTGATCCTAGCCACAGCAGCAGGCAGCAGTGACCCCCACCCCCCACCCCCGCCCAGAGTGGTCACAAAGAGCAAAAGGACCAAAGGGAGAAAGAAGAACATGGCAGACTTGGCAGCATCTTTAGCCAACAGAATTGCTCCTAAGCACAAGAGATACACACCAGATATGGCTAGAAATAGGTGGTCAAAAAGTTGAGGAGCATCAGAGAACTGGCTGTGGCCAGGTGAAGGAAAGAGACAGAGAACCATGGACATGACCACCAGCCTGAGCCCATGCGTGTGCACAGATGGAGAGGCCCAGGGAACGCAGGTCTAGTCCATCTGCAGAGACAGGGCTGCCCTCTGCTCTTGTGAACACAGCAGGAGAAGGAGAGGGAGTGGATTGCTATTTCCTTCTCCAAGGAGAAGGGGAGGGTAGGACAAATATACACTATCATGTATAAAATAGATAATCAGCAGAAACCTGCTGTACAACACAGGGAGCCCAGCCTCACACTCTGACGAATGACAGAACGGGAGAGGGGGAGGGAGGCTTAAGAGGCTGCTACTGCTGCTAAGTCACTTCAGTCGTGTCCAACTCTGTGTGACCCCATAGATGGCAGCCCACCAGGCTCCCCCATCCCTGGGATTCTCCAGGCAAGAACACTGGAGTGGCTTAAGAGGGAACGGATATAAATCATCATCATAAAAATAGATATAAAAAGAAAACCAAGAAACTAATGAGACTCTAAGTAAGAGTTCATTCTCAGGGCTTCCCTGCTGGTCCAGTGGTTAAGACTCTGTGCTTCTACCGCAGGGGGTGTGGGTTCAATTCCTGGTCGAGGAATGAAGATCCCCCATGCCAAGTGGCACAGCAAAAAAAAAAAAACCACAAAAACCCAGAGTTCATTTTTAGATCATACTTTTTCTTCTGCAAACTCCTTTTGTCCAAATATTAGATGATTATTATGAGCTAGAGTTTTCAACTCTCCATGCTCCCAACAAGTCCCCAAGGTTATCAGAAAGGTATTCAGAAATGGGTTTACATAGTTTAGAATTTTATGTCAGGTGGAATTTTCAATCAGGAAGGAATTGATTCTACTGCTGTTCATGTGTTTGCCTTTCATCTCCTGAGAAACACTTCATGGTTCTCAGAAGCTCTACTCTTGCCAATCACGAACTGGAGGCTGCCACTGAGCTCCTGGCTCCTTCTTGCAGCACCCCACCACTGGAGGCACTGCCAGATGCTGGGGCTACGGGGAGTCCCTTCTCCTAGAACATCTCCATCCTGCGATTCCCAAGACCAGGCCTCAGGCCTCCCAGCTCTCTGCATCTGTTCTCCCAGGAGGCCTGGAGACTTGGATGCAAGCAAGCCATTTGGATGACCTATTCTGACCTCATAGAAGCAGTTGAGGCTTCCACCTTCATTTTCATTCCCTTTTAAGTAAATAAATGAATATGAAAAAAAGAAAATCCTCACACTTTGGCGCTCATCCAAAGCCTAAATAAGAGGTTTAGGAATTGGGAGGTGGCAGATATGTCAAGAGTTTATCTTGCCTTCAGGAAAATATCAAAGGCAGTCATTATATTAGATTACGGATCAGGCAACTGTGGTTCAGAGAAGTCAAGTGAATTGCCTAAAGTCGAGGGGCAGCAAGCAGCAGAAGGGGAATGAGTTGCCTGCCTTTCAGCTTCATCCTCTCTGCAGTCACCCTAGGGCCTTAGATAAGAAGGTCACATAAATACTGACAGCCAGCATTTCAGAAGTAAGGTCTAATCCACTAATACCACTTTGTGCAGAGTGCAAGGGAAAAGCTGCTGCTGCTGCTGCTAAGTCGCTTCAGTCGTGTCCAACTCTGTGCGACCCCATAGACGGCAGCCCACCAGGCTCCCCTGTCCCTGGAATTCTCCAGGCAAGAACACTGGAGTGGGTTGCCATTTCTTTCTCCAATGCATGAAAGTGAAAAGTGAAAGAGAAGTCGCTCAGTCGTGTCCGACTCTTAGCGACCCTATGGACTGCAGCCCACCAGGTTCCTCTGTCCATGGGATTTGGTATACAACAATTCATGGTGTTAAGCAGGAAGTTAAGCATGAGCAAGGAGAGGTGGTATAGCCGAAAAAGATGCAAGCTGATCTCTAAACCCCTTCCCAAACACACCCAGCAGAGTTCACAGATATGCTAACTTATTTAAGTTAACTTATTTAGAGACTTCTAAAAAAAAACAGAGACTTTTTCAACTTTTGCATATGCGCCCTACATACACAGTGGATACAAACTAACCACAGGGGCTTCTCCAACTCCAGCACACGTGCCCCTTGATGCTCAGTTGTGTCCTCAAGTAAACTTAGACAGCCAAGAGCCCATTGTTGTTGCTGTTGTTCAGTGTCCATGTAGTGTCCAACTCTTTGTGACACCAAGGGCGGAAGCATGCCAGGCCTCCCTGTCCCTCACCATCTAATGGAGTTTGCCCCAAGTTCATCACGTCCATTGACTCAGTGATGCCCTCCAACCATCTCATCCTGTCTCCCTCTTCTCCTTCTGCCTTCAATCTTTCCAAGCATCAGGGTCTTTTTCCAATGAGTTGGCTGTTCACATCAGGTGGCCAAAGTATTGGATCTTCAGCATCAGTCCTTCCAATGAATATTCTGGGTTGCTTTCCTTTAGGATTGACTGGTTTGATCTCCTTGCTAGCCAAGGGAGTCTCAGGAGTTCATTAGGGTTCATAAATGCTATGAACCCTATCCATACATACATCTGATTATACCAGACTGAATTATGGGAAAGACATGCACAATAGAGCCTACTGTTATATAACTTGCAACTATCAATCAGACTTGAGCATATGCCCATGTACTCCCTTTCCTGATTGGTGGTGGGTAGAAGCCCTATTTTGCACAGGGCAGAACCAAGAGGGGGAAATGGAATATAAAAAGGGAAGCAAAGAGAGATCACTGCCACTCCTTCAGGGTCGGCTCACTCCCTTGTATCAGGAGTGTACGATCCCCTGTCTGTTTAATAATAGATCTGTCTGCTTGAGCTGTAACTGAGCTGTAACCAGTTTTGAATCCTTGCTATGACAAGACAGGAGCTGAGAAATCCTACCTGCTTGAGTTGTAATTAGATCATCATTCCAAATATTTGTTATGATGAGACAAGAACCGAGGGGAAAAAATAAACCAACTCAACATTAGGAAAAGCTCACTGTTCAAAACCATTTCTGAAACAAGTGCTCTTGGAAGGAAGACAGATCTTAAAGACATATTGAAGGATTTGCTGTCCCACAAGGCAGCAGGGCCAGAGCCTCCTAGGAGGCACTTTGTCCCTCTAGCTTAATCCTCTCATAGAAGTGAGTATGTTAGATGGGCCTTTGAGTATATAGCAGGAAGATTCATGGTTTTCTCTCCCAATACAGGGAGAAAAGCATTTTCTTCATTCACTTTGAGATGCTTGCATCCCCCTCGGGAACTTGGGAGAAAGAGGGTACCCGAAAGACTGGCAGGATGCCAGTATTACTGTGTTCCTGAGAACCATAATACAGGGTTTCCCTAGTGGCTCAGCAGTAAGGAATCTGCCTGACAATGCAAAAGACACAGGCTCAATCCCTGGGTCAGGAAGATCCCCTGGAGAAGGAAACGGCAGCCCATTCCAGTATTCTTGCCCAGGAAATCCCATGGGCAGAGGAGTTTGGCGGGCTACAGTCCATGGGGTCATAAAAGAGTCAAACACGACTAAATACCAACAATGGTAACATCATCTTAAAACCAACTAATACTTATCATAACTGGTACAAGGGGTAATTCTGGAAAGATGGCACACTGCGGGAGAGGAGACCTAGGCAGGGAGGCAGTAATGAGACCCTTTGGAGCCCCAGAGAGTCAGCACTCAGGAATGGGCTGTGCAGAAGCTTGACCAGAGGGAGAAGCAACAGAAGGAAAGCAAGGAGTCCCAAAAGGGAGCCAAGCAGGCAGTGAGGACAGGCTCTGCCTCCCTGTGTTTCTGGTGATGGCGACAGCCATGACTCTCCAATCTTTTTTATTATTATTTTTGGCTGTACTGAGCCTTCATTGCTGTGCCGGCTTTTCTCTAGTTGCGGTGAGTGGGGGCTACTCTCTAGTTGCAGCGCATGGGTTTCTCTCTGCGGTGGCTTCTCTTGTTATGGAGCATAGCCCCGAGGACGTGTGAGCTCCAGAGCACAGGCTCAGTAGTTGTGGCACACGGGCTTAGTTGCCCCAAGGCACACAGGACCCTCCTGGACCAAAGATCAAATCCACATCTTCCACACTGGCAGGCGGATTCTTTACCACTGAGCTATCAGGGAAGCCCCCCAATCTCCAATTTTAATTGAGCATAAGCTGTTATGCAACAGATTTCTGAGAGACTTAGAGAACTAATATTCTAGAAACACTTATCCAGATAACAAATAACACACGCCAAAACTCCTAAACTATTTACTGTGAAATGACACACAGTAAGCTTTTGTATTTAAGATATGTTCAATGAACAAAGAGCTTCTCTTCCATCGTCACTTTGTTTTTGGTCTCAAAGGACATACTGCTTTAAAAAGTTGCTAATATAACCAATATTTTTAGTCTGCTAAAAATATTTTAAAAGCTTCACAACTTTGCAGTAAAAGGTACTCAAATATTATCTTATCACTGTATCTTTGCAACTACTGAGAACAAAGCCTTTTTTCGTAAGGTTAACGCATAGTCAACAAAGTAAAGTCTCAGAATTTTTACTGGAAATACTTCTGGAAAACTCTAGCAAAATTGATGCATTTAATTTGGGGGAAAAAACTCAATTTCTGAAGAGAATTTATGAGCTCAGATAGGTACTTTAAGGAAATACTAGATAAAAAAGTAAATGAAACAATGATGTGCTAATTACTTGGAGCGGAGCAAGCCCTAAAAAGGCACATTAGACTACCAGATATAAAATAATTTACAGGGATGTACTGTACAACAGGGAATATAGCAATGGCACCCCACTCCAGTACTCTTGCCTGGAAAATCCCATGGATGGAGGAGCCTGGTGGGCTGCAGTCCATGGGGTCGCTAAGAGTCGGACACAACTGAGCGACTTCACTTTCACTTTTCACGTTCATGCATTGGAGAAGGAAATGGCAACCCACTCCAGTGTTCTTGCCTTGAGAATCCCAGGGATGGGGAAGCCTGGTGGGCTGCCGTCTATGGGGTCACACAGGGTCGGACACGACTGAAGTGACTTAGCAGCAGCAGCAGCAACTGTAAAACAGGGAATGTAATCAATACTATTATAATAACTTTGTATGGTGCATAATCTATAAAATATTGAATCACTATACTGTATACCTGAAACTAATCTATTATTAGTCAACTATACTTCACATTAAAAAAAAAAAAAAGAGGTTTGTTAGTTGCCCTGGAAGCCATGTCCTTTTTCTGTTCAACTGCAGTGAAAAATAAGCAGCATGATCAATTAGAGCTTTGATTTTAAGGTGCTGGTTTATAGGAAATTTTCAGGAAAATGCCACCTTCACCCCCAGGATTGTGTATACATTTTTAATTACAGTACTTAATTTTACTTGTAATACTTTAAGCAGCTTATATGATTTACGTAAATTCTTAAATATGGCACAAAATAATGGGAAAATAATAATGACAGTATGTGACGGTACAATAGAGACTGACCTGAACCACTCGGTCCCCAACCCTTCTCTTATACCACCATGCTTTTCTTTGAAGAACCCTGCGTCTCCTCTTCAGGAGGTACACGTGACTGTCAATCACTGACCATAAACCATCACCACAGGGGCAGGCACGTGACTCACACGGCCAGTCACAGCCTTCCCTGAGAACGAAGCAGCATCAGGGAAGCAGAACCCACACATTATTTAAACCCCTGGATCTTTCCACTATTTGTAAACCAGTAGATCCAAGTCCCCAAACTATTTTGCTTAAACTAGTGTGAGCTGGTCACATGTACCTGAACGAGTTCTAAATAGTATGTGTACTATCCTTTACAGTAAGTCCCCTACTTACGAACAAGTTCTGTTCTGAAAGCACAAAGGTCCAATTTGTTCGTACGTCCAACAAAGTTAGCCTAGGTACCCACCTACCCACCTAACACAATTGGCTATGTAGTACTGTACTGTAATAGGCTAATAATACTTTGCACACAAATAATATATTAAAAAATATATACAGAAAACACTCTAAATCTTACAGTGTTGCCATGTCTGACTCTTTGCAACCCTGCAGACTGCAGCACGCCAGGCTTCCCTGTCCTCCACCATCTCCCGGAGTTTGCCCAAGTTCACGTCCATTGAATCAGCAATGCTGTCCAACTGTCTCGTCCTCTGTCACCCTTCTCCTTCTGCCTTCAATCCTTCCCAGCACCAGGATCTTTTCCGATGAGTTGGTGGATTGCATCAGGTGCCCAAACTATTAGCGCTTCAGCTTTAGCATCACCTTCCAATGAGTATTCAGAGTTGATTTCCTTTAAGATTGACTGGTTTGATCTTCTTTCAGTCCAAGGGATTCTCAAAAGTCTTCTCCAGAACCAAAATCCTACAGTACAGTGCCTTGAGGTACAGGACAGTAATACAGCACAACAGCCACTGAGTAAACAGGCAAGAATTATGACTGGAGGAGGGAGAGGAGGTGGAGGTGGTAAAGCTAAACGGTCATGAGCAGCAGGAGACGGAGGGCAAGCTGCACAACCACTTGCAGAGGAGGCATGCACGTGACAGCGTACGCCAGCCTCGGGAACTAACTTACATGACTGGACACGTGAACACTCTGTGCATCTTTCAAAGTTCGAAACTTGAAGGTTGGTATGTAGAGGACCTTACTGTATTTTATTTGAACTTCATTTACTCTGATTTTTTTTTTTCACACAGTCTATTTACAGCTATCTTTAGACAAAATCTCCTTGATGATTTTTTTGTGATACTCTTTTTCTAACATCTGTTTAAAATACATGTCTCTGTTAGATTCTGGGAGTTCAGAATGCTGACCCATCCTTTTTAAGCAATGTTTTCTAAACTTCCCTGATCATAAACTCTTGGGAGGAGGGGTCCTTGTTAAAATACAGGTTGCTGGGTTCTAGCACATAAACCCTCCCAAATCAGAGTCTCTAAAGGGGAGGGCTAACAGTCTATGCTTTTTAACAAGCATCACAAGTGAGCCTTCTAATAAGGGAAATTTAGACCACACTGCCCTACGGCAACATTTGTCCTCGAGGTAAATCCTTCCTTTTGAAGAATAGCCTCCCAGCTATGGGTCTTTGAACTTTTTTTTTTTAATTTATTTATTTATTTTTAATTTTAAAATCTTTAATTCTTACATGTGTTCCCAAACATGAACCCCCTCCCACCTCCCTCCCCATAACATCTCTGCATGGGGATGGGTCTTTGAACTTTTGAACCCTTTGAACTTTTCCCTGGAGTAAACCTGCTTTCTTCTGAACACCTCTGATGAAGCAAGTCTCTAGGATTACTTTTCTTTTTATAAGTGCTCTGTAGTAAAAGTCATTCAGCTTAGCTGATACCAATGTAATCAATCAAGCTAAAGCTGTGTGAGCTTATTATTTAGGAAGTTCAGGGAAAGAATGCTAGCCTTGGAATTACATAAACCTGGGTTTAAATTCCCATTTAGACAAATGGGTATAATCCCCACAATACATTTAATAACCACATAACCTTGAGAGAATTCCTTAAACCCACTTACCCTCAATTTTGTTAACCTATAAAGCTGTAACAGGACATAGAGTATAATGCCCACCCTACAATGATTGATAATGGAATACAGAGCAGAATGAATGCTTTTGCTTATTACTTTACTTTCACATGATATTTTAAAAATATTTTTACTTTTTATGAATGATGAAAAGCATATCCAGGTTACACAGAAAAAAATCGCTCAAGTGGAATTTCAAGACAATTTGTGACATTGCTCCCATTAAAAAATAGAGTAAGGGCTTCCTTGGTGGTTCAGTGGTTGAGACTTCGCCTTCCAATGCAGGGGGTGCAGGTTCCACACCTGGTCTGGAAGCTAAGGTCCCACATGCCTGCGACCAAAGCCAAGAGGTCAAACACAGGCAATATTGTAACAAATTCAATAAAGTTTTTTTTTTTTTTTTTTAAAGGAGGTCTTAGTCTTGAAAAAAAAAGATACGGTAATGCTTCATAAGCAGTAGTTTTACTTATTTTAAAATACAATTTGGCTTTAAAGAACCCTATTTACTTTCATACAAAACCAACAGGGAAAAAGAAAGTTAACAACAAGCTGTCAAAGGAAGGAAAATCAAACTGAGTCATTACTCTTCTTAATTTAACCTCCTGTTTAAATAGTACGGGCTTTTTTTCTCATCCCCTCCCCCACCCAATTTCCTTCTTTTCTTAGTCCATAAATCACAAACTAATGACAGGATCAACAAATTCCCAAAACTAAAGAGAGAAAAACAGATGGCTTTTTACATATTGCTTTTTATCACTCAGTCATAGTCACCTCAAAGCCATTTTGCTTATCTTACTAACTAGGTCGACTCTCTGCCTTCTCTGGGGCTTCCCCGGCGGCACCAGCGGTAAAGAACTCACCTGCCAATGCAGGAGACAGAAGAGACTCGGGCTTTGATGACTGGGTCAGGAAGACTCCCTGGAGGAGGCCACAGCAACCCAGTCCAGTATTCTTGCCTGGAGAATCCTATGGACAGAGGAGCATGGCGGGCTACAGTATATGGAGTGGCAAAGAGTCAGACACGCCTGAGTGAGTAGCACACACATCCTTCTGTTTTCTCTGGGCTGCTTGGACTCTTTCCCAAAAGCCCTGGCTTGCAAGAAGTAGCAGGGAGTCCTCTGGGGGGAGGGAGAGTCGATGCATTAAACTACTGGAATCCAAGCTGTAGACTCCCTGTTTGCTCACCATGACAGCTCCGAAAGGTTCTTCAATGCCCCATCAAGCATTCTGAAAAATATCTAACTTGCTCACTCAGAGGGTAAGAATTTACGACCATAATGTCAAACCATTTGATTCATATTATCATTAGAGGAGAGCAGATAAAATTTTCTTGAGATATAGAAAATAATTTTTTTTATTGCTATAACATTTTAAGATTCAAGGCACCAACTGTGAAACCTGGAAACATAAACTGTTTTCCACTTTGTTTCCCATTTTAAAGTCCCTCCTTACCTGCGGACTCCTATATATCCCAGAGCACCTCTGTATGAGAGCTTAGCAATTCTCCCTGCAAGGTGGTCTGACTATATAGCTTACTATATTATGTTATTATATAATTACACGGATTTAGATAGAATATTTTCCCATGGAATGTTTATATAATTATCTTCGTTGCTATGCTTCTTGCTGGAGAATGGCACAGAGCATCTCAACATGACATCAAAACCTTGCTCAAGTAGAAACGCTAGATATTTTATGCCAGTCCTCCAATTAAAAACACAAATATTATTCTAGCTGGGAAAAAAATTCCCCATACCCTAAGAAGCCTTCTCTGGTAGCTCAGTCAAGAATCTGCCTGCAGTGCAGGAGACCCGAGTTTGATCCCTAGGTCGTGAAGATGCCCTGGAGAAGGAAATGGTTTCCCACTCCAGTATCCTTGCCTGGAAAATCCTATGGACAGAGAAGCCTGGTGAGCTATCGTTCGTGGGGTCACAAGAGTCAGACACAACTTAGCGAATAAACCACCGCCACCACATCCTAAGAAGGACGTTGACTGGTGCGAATTGAGAGACCCATAGGAAAGTACAAAGAATATTGCTTTGAACAACAAAAGCCAGAGTGTTTACTACGTACAGAAGCACCGAGCGCTACCCACAGCAGAAATTTGATCTTGCTGTGACACGTCATAAAAGTCCATGCAACCAGTTGTCTATTTCCAACTTAAACAGGATACTTAAAAAGACAGATGCCTACCTTTTTGTCTCACTTACTGCAAATGTCTGTTCACTGGTCCTTCCCCTTCTCAAATCGTTCTGACTAATATTGACAGCCACTGTTTAGAGGTATGTTGAATCTTTCGCTGCTGCAACAATTTCCATCTTTAGGTGGGAGTTTCCAACCATGCTGACAGCTAGTATCTAAACATCTTTTTTAGTCACAGTTGGGTAACATAATGTCTTAGAGTCAAGGTGGTAATTTTTATGCAGTGCCCCAGAGAACTCTGTGATGAATGACGTGTTCAAAGCATACAGCACAAGCGCAAATGATCATAGCACAAGAGTACCTGAAAGCTTTAAAGGTCTGAGATAAAAGTAGGTGGCTGTTTAATCCATGTGCTGAGCAGAGCAATAATCTAGAAGTCAAAAGCCACAACCAGCCAGGATCCATATACAGTCTTTACAGAGCTTTAGGTAAGAAAGGCAACAAAATATGGGATGTATAAACTGAATGGGTGGGTCAGGGCAGTAATAGATCAGGGATAATTTAACCCTGACCTCATTGAGAGATATCACATCAGCCATTCATTCCAGAAGATGAATGTGCACATTTTCTCTGCAAGCATTTCTTTCCTGAAAAATTAAACTTAGTTATACCTTACTTTATCACATTACGAAAAAGATATGTATTTGGGCCACAGCAATTCATCACCTCCCAGCACTGCTTTGACTGAGATATGCTTTAATGCTGCCTTAAGCATCTATGAAATGTTGTTATAAGAAACATTCAAAAGAGATCTGTCTTTGTATCTGCTGTTTAAAAAATAATAATAATTAGGTAGGTTATAGAACCTATCACAATGTCTTCTATAAAGAAAAGCCCCTGGACAAAATTTATTCCAGAAAATGCTGCCAGAAAAGCTTAATCTTTTCTAAGGCCTGGGCTTCATCCTTTTAAATAAGAAGAAACAGGTAGTTTCTTTTATTTCTCCTTTTACACTGACTGCCAGAAATCCCACAAGTAAGTTTGAAGTTCAATATGGCAATAAGTTAATCCATAGGACATCACTTCGGTTTTTCTGTTGTTTGGGGTTTTCTTAAGCTTTTTATTTTGTATTGGGGTCTAGTCAATTCACAATGCTGTGACAGTCTCAGGTGAACAGAGAAGGGACACAGCCATACATATACATTATCCATTCTCCCCAAATGCTCCTTTCATCCAGGCTGCCACATAACATTGAGCAAAGTTCCCTCTGTTATACAGTAGGTCCTTGATGGTTATCCACTTAAGATAGAGTGCTGTGCTCTATTCCAGACTCCCACAGGGCATCATTTTGAATTCTCCATTTTTCCATAGTTCTGAATTTCTATTTATCTTTTTATTAACATTGCAAACGCCACTTCAAATTCTTTGGGGGGAAAGACTGGAATCAGCAAATTAAATTATCCAGAGAGTACATACATGGCAACACTGACTCTCTCAAACAGGAGTTCCCAACCTCCAGGCCAGGGATGGGTACCTCCTGTCAGATCAGTGGCTGCATTAGATTATAAATAAAGAGCACAATAAATGCAATGCACTTGAATCATCCCAAAACCATCCCCTGTCCAGGTCCATGGAAAAACTGGTTTCCATGAAACCAGTTTCTGGTGCTGAAAAGATTGGGGAACGCTGCTGTAAAACAGTTCTGATCATCAAAAAGATAAAATTTAAAAACAGAAAACTCTAAACATTACAAAAGCTCTGCAACAAAGATCACACAAGTTGCACCAGAAGAATGACTCTGTCCTTCACTTAGAGCTTGCTTTAATTCATTTAGACACTATGCTAACAAATTTGGTTATCACGTTCCTTGGGGCACAGAAGATATGAAGCAGGAGTGAAAAGCTGCTGGAAGCAGTCACATTGTCAACAACAATAATTTGCAATGACAGTAAGGGGAAAAGATACACAACTATAAAATGCTGTCCTAAGAGGTCAAACCCTGGTTAATCCCAGAGTCATTTCATGAGTTTCTTAAAGGGTGAAGCATGCACATGAAAATCATCTGGGGATCTGTTAAACTCGTCAGGTACTGAGCCCTGAATTAGCATCCTTGGAAGTGTGGGAAAATCCAGTGTTCACAAGCATACAGGGTGATTCTTTCCTAAAGGGCAGTTTGAGAATCACAGGTGTAGATGCAGACAGCCCTACATAACTCAGTAGGCCTTCAGAGCCAAACCACACACCAAGCCCTCAAAAGGCAAAGATGATTTCAGAACCTTCTTAGAGAGTGGGCAAGGATGTGATCAATTTGAGAATGGTTATCCTTGAAAACTGTTAATATACAAATATTTTTTATTATTTGTTATCTTCATGTGCAACAGGATAACTATCAAGACATCCAGATAATGGAAGAACTGTGACTGTTACAAACTGTGGAAGGCCTGAGGTTTCAGCCTAGTTGCAACTGCTACAGTTTCAAGCTGGCAGAAGACCGGAGATTTCTGGCCCAGGGACAAAGAACCTGTTAGTCACAGCACAGCAGGAAGCATGAGCTTCTTATCTGTGCAAGTTGTTTCCATCCCAACTTCCTCAAGGGCTGCAAAGAGAAGCCAAGATGAGTCTGTGCCATTGTTGAGCAAAGTTAAGCCTGCTGCTGCTGCTAAGCTGCTTCAGTCGCGTCCGACTCTGTGCAACCCCATAGACGGCAGCCCACCAGGCTCCCCCATCCCTGGGATTCTCCAGGCAAGAATACTGGAGTGGGTTGCCATTTCCTCCTCCAATGCATGGAAGTGAAAAGTGAAAGGGAAGTCACTCAATCATGTCCGACTAATAGCGACCCCATGGAATGCAGCCTACCAGGCTCCTGTGTCCATGGGATTTGCCAGGCAAGAGTACTGGAGTGGGTTGCCATTAAGCCTAGGAACGCCCAGTCTTTTATAAGGAGAGTTAGCAAACTGAACAGAACTTAGCTCTGGAAGGAGGAAACATTGTCCATGTTACAGTTCAGTTCAGTTCAGTCACTCAGTCATGTCTGACTTTTTGTGACCCAACAGACTGCAGAATGCCAAGCTTTCCTGTCCTTCACCAACTCCTGGAGCTTACTCAAACTCATGTCCATCGAGTCGGTGGTGCCATACAACCATTTCATCCTCTGTTGTCCCCTTCTCCTCCTGCCTTCAATCTTTCCCAGCATCAGGGACTTTTCCAATGAGTCAGTTCTTCACATCAGGTGGCCAAATATTTGGAGCTTCAGCTTCAGCATCAATCAATGAATATTCAGGACTGATTTCCTTTAGGATGCACTGGCGGGATCTCCTTGCAGTCCAAGGGACTCTGAAGAGTCTTCTCCAACAACACAGTTCAAAAGCATCAATTCTTTGGCACTCAACTTTCTTTACAGTCCAACTCTCACATCCATACATGACTACTGGAAAAACAATAGCTTTGACTCGATGGACTTTTGTTAGTAAAGTAAAGCCTCTGCTTTTTAATATGCTGTCTAGGTTGGTCGTAACTTTTCTTCCAAGGAGCAAGTGTCTTTTAATTTCATGGCTGCAGTCACTATCTGCAGTGATTTTGGAGCCAAAATAAAATCAAATCTCTCACTGTTTCCACTGTTTGCCCAACTATCTGCCATGAAGTGATGGGACCAGATGTCATGATCTTAACTTTCTGAATGCTGAGTTTGAAGCCAACTTTTTCACTCTCCTCTTTCACTTTCATCAAGAGGCTCTTTAGTTCTTCCTCACTTTCTGCCATAAGGGTGGTGTCATCTGCATACCTGAAGTTACTGATATTTCTCCCGGAAATCTTGATTCTGGCTTGTGCTTCTTCCAGCCAGCATTTCGCATGATGTGCTCTGCATATAAGTTAAATAACCAAGATGACAATATACAGCCTGATGTACTCCTTTCCCGATTTAGAACCAGTCTGTTGTTCCATGTCCAGCTCTAACTGTTGCTTCTTGACCTGTATACAGATTTCTCAGGAGGCAGGTCAGGTGGTCTGGTATTCCCATCTCTTTCAGAATTTTCCATAGTGTATTGTGATCCACACAGTCAAAGGCTTTGGCATAGTCAATAAAGCAGATGTTTTCCTGGAGCTCTCTTGCTTTTTCAATGATTGAGAGGATGTTGGCAATCTGATCTCTGGTTCCTCTGCCTTTTCTAAATCCAGCTTGAACATCAGGAAGTTCACGGATCACGTATTGCTGAAGCCTGGCTTGCAGAATTTTGACCATTATTTGACCAGCGTGTGAGATGAGTGCAATTGTGCGATAGTTTGAGCATTCTTTGGCATTGCCTTTCTTTGGGATTGAAATGAAAACTGACCTTTTCCAGTCCTGTGGCCACTGCTGAGTTTTCCAAAGTTGCTGGCATATTGAGTGCAGCACTTTCACAGCATCATCTTTCAAGATTTGAAATAGCTCAACTGGAATATCATCACCTCTACTAGCTTTGTTCATAGTGATGCTTACTAAGGCCCACTTGATTTCAGAATCCAGGATGTCTGGCTCTAGGTGAGTGATCACACCATCATGATTATCTGGGTCATGAAGATCCTTTATGTATAGTTCTTCTGTGTATTCTTGCCACCTCTTCTTAATATCTTCTGCTTCTGTTAGGTCCATACCATTTTTGTCCTTTAGTGTGCCCATCTTTGCATGAAATGTTCCCTTGGTATCTCTAATTTCCTTGAAGAGATCCCTAGTCTTTCCCATTCTATTGTTTTCCTCTATTTCTTGCACTGATTACTCAGGAAGGCTTTCTTATTTCTCCTTGGTTTTCTTAGGAACTCTGCATTCAAATGGGTATATCTTTCCTTTTCTCCTTTGCCTTTAGTTTCTCTTCTTTTCTCATCTATTTGTAAGGCCTCCTCAGACAATCATTTTGCCTTTTTCAATTTCTTTTTCTTGGGGATGGTCTTGATCATTACTTCCCATACAATATCATGAACCTCCATCCATAGTTCTTCAGGCACTCTGTCTATCAGATGTAATCCCTTGCATCTATTTGTCACTTCCACCATATAATCGTAAGGGATTTAAGTCATACCTGAATGGTCTAGTGGTTTTCCCTACTTTCTTCAATTTAAGTCTGAATTTGGCAATAAGGAGTTCATGATCCAAGCCACAGTCAGCTCCCGGTCTTGTTTTTGTTGACTGTATAGAGCTTCTCCATCTTTGCTGCAAAGGATATAATCAATCTGATTTCAGTATTGACCATCTGGTAATGTCCATGTGTAGAGTATTCTCTTGTGTTGTTGGAAGAGGGTGTTTGCTATGACCAGTGCATTCTCTTGGCAAAACTCTGTTAGCCTTTGCCCTACTTCATTCTGTACTCCAAGGCCAAATTTGCCTGTTACTCCAGGTATCTCCTGACTTCCTACTTTTGCATTCCAGTCCCCTATAATGAAAAGGACATCTTTTTGGGTGTTAGTTCTAGAAGGTCTTGTAGATCTTCATAGAAACACTCAACTTCAGCTTCTTCAGCATTACTGGTTAGGGCATAGACTTGGATCACTGTGATATTGAATGGTTTGCCTTGTAAACGAACAGAGATCATTCTGTTGTTTTTGAGACTGCACTCAAGAACTGCATTTTGAACTCTTTTGTTGATTATAAGGACTAATCCATTTCTTCTAAGGGATTCTTGCCCGCAGTACTAGATATAATGGTCATCTGAGTTAAATTTACCCATTCCAGTTTGTTGATTCCTAAAATATTGATATTCACTGTTGCCATCTCATGTTTGACCTCTTCCAATTTACCTGGATTCACAGACCTAACATATCAGGTTCCTATGCAATACTGTTCTTTACAGCATCAGACTTTACTTCCATCACCAGTCACATCCACAACTGGGTGTTTTCTTTTGCTTTGGCTCCATCTCTTCATTCTTCCTGGAATTATTTTTCCACTGTTTTCCAGTAGCATACTGGGCACCTACAGACCTGGGGAGTTCATCTTTCAGTGTCCTATCTTTTTGCCTTTTCATACTGTTCATGGGGTTGTACAGGAGACAGGGATCAAGACCATCCCCATGGAAAAGACATGCAAAAAAGCAAAATGGCTGTCTGGGGAGGCCTTACAAATAACTGCAAAAAGAAGAGAGGCGAAAAGCAAAGGAGAAAAGGAAAGATATAAGCATCTGAATGCAGAGTTCCAAAGAATAGCAAGAAGTGATAAGAAAGCCTTCTTCAGTGATCAATGCAAAGAAATAGAGGGAAAAAAATAGAATGGGAAAGACTAGAGATCTCTTCAAGAAAATTAGAGACACAAAGGGAACATTTCATGCAAAGATGAGCTTGATAAAGGACAGAAATGGTATGGACCTAACAGAAGCAGAAGATATTAAGAAGAGGTGGCAAGAACACACAAAAGAACTGTACAAAAAAGATCTTCACAACCCAGATAATCATGATGATGTGATCACTAATCTAGAGCCAGACATCTTGGAATGTGAAGTCAAGTGGGCATTAGAAAGCATCACTACGAACAAAGCTAGTGGAGGTGATGGAATTCCAGTTGAGCTCTTTCAAATCCTGAGAGATGATGCTGTGAATGTGCTGCACTCAATATGCCAGCAAATTTGGAAAACTCAGCAGTGGCCACAGGACTGGAAAAGGTCAGTTTTCATTCCAATCCCAAAGAAAGGCAATACCAAAGAATGCTCAAACTACCGCACAATTGCACTCATCTCACACGCTAGTCAAGTAATGCTCAAAATTCTCCAAGGCAGGCTACAGCAATACGTGAACTGTGAACTCCTTGATGTTCAAGCTGGTTTTAGAAAAGGCAGAGGAACCAGAGATCAAATGGCCAACATCCGCTGGATCATTGAAAAAGCAAGAGAGTGCCAGAAAAAAACATCTATTTCTGCTTTATTGACTATACCAAAGCCTCTGACTGTGTGGATCACAATAAACTATGGAAAATTCTGAAAGAGATGGGAATACCAGACCACCTGACCTGCCTCTTGAGAAATCTGTATGCAGGTCAGGAACCAACAGTTAGAACTGGACATGGAACAACAGACTGGTTCCAAATAGGAAAAGGAGGACGTCAAGGCTGTATATTGTCACCCTGCTTATTTAACTTACATGCAGAGTACATCATGAGAAACGCTGGACTGGAAGAAACACAAGCTGGAATCAAGATTGCTGGGAGAAATATCAATAACCTCAAATATGCAGATGACACCACCCTTATGGCAGAAAGTGAAGAGGAGTTGAAAGGCCTCTTGATGAAAGTGAAAGAGGAGAGTGAAAAAGTTGGCTTAAAACTCAACACTCAGAAAACGAAGATCATGGCATCCAATACCATCACTTCATGGGAAATAGATGGGGAAACAGTAGAAACAGTGTCAGACTTTATTTTTGGGGGCTCCAAAACCACTGCAGATGGTGACTGCAGCCATGAAATTAAAAGACGCTTACTCCTTGGAAAGAAAGTTATGACCAACCTAGATAGTATATTCAAAAGCAGAGACATTACTTTGCCAACTAAGTTCCGTCTAGTCAAGGCTATGGTTTTTCCTGTGGTCATGTATGGATGTGAGAGTTGGACTGTGAAGAAAGCTGAGTGCTGAAGAATTGATGCTTTTGAACTGTGGTGTTGGAGAAGACTCTTGAGAGTCCCTTGGACTGCAAAGAGATCCAACCAGTCCATTCTGAAGGAGATCAACCCTGGGATTTCTTTGGAAGGAATGATGCTAAAGCTGAAGCTCCAGTACTTTGCCCACCTCATGCGAAGAGTTGACTCACTGGAAAAGACTCTGATGCTGGGAGGGATTGGGGGCAGGAGGAGAAGGGGACGACCAAGGATGAGATGGCTGGATGGCATCAGGGACTCGATGGACGTGAGTGTGAGTGAACTCCAGGAGATGGTGATGGACAGGGAGGCCTGGCGTGCTGCAATTCATGGGGTCGCAAAGAGTCAGACATGACTGAGTGACTGAACTGAACTCATAGGGTTCTCAAGGCAAGAATACTGAAGTGTTTTGCCATTCCCTTCTCCAGTGGTCCATGTTTTGTCAGAAGTATCCACCATGACCAGGAGTGTGGGGAAACAGACTCTTGGAGGGCACAAACAAAACCTTGTGCACAACAGGGCCCAGAGACCCCACAGAGACTCTGTCAGAACTGTGTCTGAGTATCTGCTGTGAAGGTGCGGGTCATCAGTGGCCTGCTGCAGGGCTCTAGGTGCAGCAGACCTGGGTATGGCCTAAGCTCTCTCACAGGAGGGCGCCATTAACCCCACCATAGAGCCACCAGAACTTACACAGGACTGGGGAAACAGACTCCTGGAGGGCACAAGCAAAACCTTGCGCACAGCAGGACCCAGGAGAAAGGAGCAGTGACCCCACAGAGACGACCCAGACTTGCCCATAAGCGTCCAGGAGTCTCCAGCATGGGTCGGCGGTGGCCTGGTGCACGGTCAGGGGCACTGAGTGTGGCAATGCGTGCATGAGACCTTTTGAAGGAAGTGAAGTTGCTCACTCATGTGTGACTCTTTGCTGTCCCATGGACTATATAGCCTACCAGGCTCCTCTGTCCATGGAATTTTCTAGGTAAGAGGACTACAGTGGGTTGCCATTTCCTTCTCCAGGGGATCTTCCCTACCCAGGGATCAAACCCAGGTCTCCTGCATTGCAGGTAGATGCTTTACCTTCTGTACCACCAAGGAAACCCATTATCTTCATTACCTCTACTGCAGTTTAGCCTCAGGCCAAACAACAAGGAAGGAACACAGCCCCGTCCTTGTTATACTGGACAGTAAATAAAACTGTTCTCTGCTCTAGAAGGGAGATACTATCTCTGTCTTCCAAAGCTGTTCACTATACAAATATCTTCACAAAGACAGCCTGGACTAAAGACAAACTGTGCAGAAACAAAAGTCTTATGGAGAAACATCCCCAACAGTAGCCTCCCTTCTTGGGTTCTGGAGTGTTGTGTTTTCCTTTTAAGTAAAAGACTTTATGGTGGACTTCCCTGGTGGTTCAGTGATTAAGAATCTTCCTGCCAATGCAGGGGACATGGGTTCAATCTCTGGTCTGGGAAGATTCCACAACCATGGGGCAAATAAGCCCGTGCACCACAACTACTGAGCCTGCATGCTCTGGATCCCACCAACCACAACAAGAGAAGCCACCACAATTAGAGAGTACCCCATGCACCACAACTAGAGAGTACCCCAACTCGCCACAACTAGAGACAGTGGACAGCACCAAAGACCAGGCACAGCCATAAAAAAAATAATAATAATAATAAATATGAGTTTATTGTCTTTTGGATAAGAAAATGTTTTCTTTTCCTATCTCACCCACTGCTCTTCTTCTTCCCTGCCCCTTCTCTTCTCTGAACATTGGCATGCTTCAGGCCTTAACACTTCTCTTCCCTGTCTGCAGTGACCCCATCAGTGATCTAATCCCATCACTTAAATAGTATTTATATTGCCAACAACTCCCAAACTTGTAACTCCATCCCAGATCTTCCTCTGAACCCCAAACTTGCATAACTGAGTGCCCACTCAATATTTCCACTTGGATATCTAACCCAAACTCAAACTTTCAAACTTTAGATCTGCGTTCTACCTGTGGCTTCCTCTGCATAGCTGACTGGTAATTCTATCCCAATTTCTCAGGCCAGATCTCTTGGAGCCATTGTTGACGTGCCCTGCCCCCCTCTCACTCATATCCCATATCCAATCTGTCAGGACATCTTGTTGGATTTATCTTTAAAGCAAATCTCACTACTTCCACTGCTACCTCCCTGATCTGATCCAGCATCATCTCTCTGTTCGATTACTGAACTACCACCTTGCATGTCAGTCACTAAGTCGTGTCCAACTCTGCGACCCCATGGTCTGTAGACTGACAGGCTCCTCTACTCATGGGATTCTCCAGGCAACAATACTGGAATGGGTTGCCATTTTCTTTCTGACTCAGGAATCAAACCCACATCTCTTGCATCTCCTGCATTGGCAGGTGAATTCTTTATCACTGCACCAACAGGAAAGCTTCTACCACCTTAGGCTCCCCAATCTTCTTCCAAAACACACAGGCACACAGAGTCTATTGTAAAAGTCATATCACTCCACTCCTCTGCACAAAACCTCAATGAAACTCATGAGAGCAGCCCCACCACTGCTCTCTCTCTTGCCTTTCCTCTCTCCCTCCACACTGGCCTATCTGTTGCTTGAACAATCTTTGACGCAGGCAGACTATATTAATCTCCTCTTGCCACTACGACAAATTACCACAAACACAGTGGCTTAAAACAACAAAACTTCATTCTCTGACAGTCTAGAGGTCAAAAGTTCAAAATCAGCTTCACTGGGCTAAAGCCAAGTGGTCAGCAGTACTGGTTCCCTCCAGAGGCTTTCAGGGAAAAGCCCATTTTCTTGCCTTTTTCAGTTGGTAAGTGGCCACTTGAGCTTCTTGGCTTGTGGCCCCTTCCTCTGACTTTAAAATGCTTCACTCCAACCTCTATTCCCATCATCATGTCACCTCTGACTCAGACCTCTCAGTGTGCTTCTTATAAGAAGGGTTGTGATGACGCTGGGTCCATTTTAATACTCTGGATAGGTTCTCCATTTTATGATCCTTAATTTAATCACATCTGCAAAGTCCATTTTGCCATATAAGATGACATGAACATATTGGCGGGGGGGGTGGTGGCAGTTACATAATTCAGCCTACTATACTGACCGCAGGGCTTTTGCTCTGGCTACTGTCCCTGCATGGAACACTCTTCTTCTAGATAATTACTTGGCTGATTCCATTATCCCATTCATATTTCTTCTCAGGTGCCACCTTCTCAAAAAAACCAACAAAGAGTATCCTACTTAAAATACAACAGGGAATTCCCTGGAGGTCCCGTGATTAGAGGGCCACTAGTGGTAAAGAACCTGCCTGCCAATGCAGGAGACTAAGAGACATGGGTTCAATCCCTGGGTCAGGAAGACCCCCTGAAGAAGGAAATGGCAACCCACTCCAGTATTCTTGCCTAGAGAATCCCATGGACAGAGGGGTACAGTCCACAGGGCTGCCAAGAGTCAGACATGACTAAAGCGACTTATCATGAATGCATCATTGGTTAGAAACTGACACTTTCACTGCCAGCGCCTGGGTTTGACCTCTTGTCAAATAACTAAGATCCCACAAGCTGCACGGCATGGCCAAAAAATAAAATAAGATAAATAAAATACAATAAAAATAAAACAGTCAACCACTCCTCACTCCTGCATTCCTGACTCCCTCTACCTTTCCTCACCCACTCTACCTTTTTCTTGTAGGATCCACTACCTTCCAACTCTACTACATAATTTGCTTCTTTACTGCCTGTCTCCATGAGCTCAGTCACTGTGCCTGCTTTGTTCATGGGTATATCTCAAGCACATAAAGAGCACCTGGAAGAGATCAGGAGTTCAATAAACATTTGTTGAATAGGTAAATATGTCATAGGCCTCAGAGACACAGAACACCAAAAGCAAGTCATGTTTTTCAATGTCGGCTAATAAGAGCTCATGCTCCCGGCAGTTTCAGTTTCAGAAATTAAATCCTCACCACATTTGGTCCAACTGTAGGTGCCAGTTCCTGCATGACAAGGCTGCTCTGCTGGGCATACCCAACCCCATCTTGACCGCCATGACACTGCTGTTCCTGCTTCCTAAGCACAGGAGAGTCCGTCCAGTCCCCACTTCTCCACAGCTCAGACCCAGCCCAACATACTTAATGGAGACAAAGGATAACTAAGGGACTAAGAAAACAAAGAGTGGTTTAAATGCTACCAGAAGTTAACCACTCTTCTTCTGAAACTAAAAATACAAACTCATTTTCAGAACCTCTTGCCTAGTCTCCATGATTTCTCCAGGTAACAGATGTCAGTTCACCCCTCCCACCACGGGAGAGGTTTAAGAACTCGGCTGATAATCCACAGTCCATGCAAAACTGTTACTTGACTCAGAGAGAAGAATCTAAAATTTACCTCCAAGAATTTTTATTTCTCTGCCCTAGAATTGGCCTCTTCCAATTAAATTACAAAGGATATACCATCTCCAGGGCTTCCCAAGTGGTGCTAGTTGTAAAGAATCTACCTACCTACTTACGCCTCAAGCAGGTAGACATTAAGAGACGCAGATTCAATCCCTGGGTCATGAAGAACCCCTGGAGAAGGGAACGGCACCCCACTCCAGTATTCTTGCCTGGAAAATTCTATGGGGCAGAGAAGCCTGGTGGGCTATAGTCCATGGGACCACAAAGAGTCAGATACAACCAAGCACACACACAACACACACACACATACCATTTTCAACCCACTGGGGGTTATTCTTGGCCTAAGAGTTGTAACACAACAATCCACGACAACTCAATAATTGCATAGTTTCTAAAGTCTAAAGCTGTTCAATATGTATTTTTAAATTTATGTTTTTAAGTTTTGACTGTGCTGGGCCCTTGTTGCTATACCGGCTTTTCTCTAACTTTGGCGAGGGGGCGTGGGGCTACTCTAATCGTAGTGTGCAGGCTTTTCATTGTGGTGGCTTCTCTTGTTTCAGAACACGGGCTCTAGGGTGCATATGCGTCAGCAGTTACGGTTTCCAGGCTCCAGGGCACAGGCTCAATAGTTGTGGTGCATGGGCTGAGTTGCTCCGAGGCATGTGGGTGGGATCGTCCCAGATCAGGGATGGAACCCCTGTCTCCTGCATTGACAGGTGGATTCTTTACCACTGAGTCACCAGGGAAGCGCTAAAGCTGTTCAATTTTTTGATAACATCCTTTGTGGGGCTTCAACGGAACAATCCAGAATAGTAAGCTTCAACAACTTCAGTCAATTCATTTTTAAGGTACCCCTCCCCCAAGTTTATGGTGTCTATTTGCATCCTTTTTCCTGTAATAATATCTTTCCTTTAATCTTTGGCAGGTGGCGCTAGTGGTAAAAGAACCTGCCTGCCAATGCAAGAGAAACAAGATACATGGGTCAGTCTCTGGCTCAGGAAGATCCCCTGGAGGAGGGTATAACAACACACTCCAGAATTCTTACCTGGAGAATCCCATGGACAGAGGGGCCTGGAGGGCTACAGTTCATAGGGTCACAAAGAGTCAGACACAACTGAAGCAACTTAGCACACAATCTTTAGCAAGTGCTTAGACAAAGCCATGAGTAATAATATATACTCAGTCCTCACAAGAAAAAACAATAATTTTCAGAGATTAGAGGGTCTATCAGAGAAGGCAATGGCACCCCACTCCAGTACTCTTACCTGGAAAATCCCATGGATGGAGGAGCCTGGAAGGCTGCAGTCCATGGGGTCGCTGAGGGTTGGACTCTACTGAGCGACTTCACCTTCACTTTTCACTTGCATGCATTGGAAAAGGAAATGGCAACCCACTCCAGTGTTCTTGCCTGGAGAATCCCAGGGACAGGGGAGCCTGGTGGGCTGCCATCTATGGGGTTGCACAGAGTCGGACACGACTGAAGCGACTTAGCAACAGTAGCAGCAGCAGAGGGTCTATATGTAGAGGGGGGAAAAAATTCTCGAAAGAAAACATAAAGGATACTCTTGACTTTTATGACTACACAGAACTCTCAGCATCTCCCTCTGAAACATCTGCTTCCAGTTAACTGCACCACCTTCAGACCTTCCCAGCTCTGCTGCTGCTGCTGCTAAGTTGCTTCAGTTGTGTCCGACTCTGTGCGACCCCATAGACGGCAGCCCACCAGGATCCCCCATCCCTGGGATTCTCCAGGCAAGAATACTAGAGTGGGTTGCCATTTCCTTCTCCAATGCATGAAAGTGAAAAGTCAAAGTGAAGTCGCTCAGTCGTGTCCAACTCTTAGCGACCTCAGGGACTGCAGCCTACCAGGCTCCTGTGTCCAGGGGATTTTCCAGGCAAGAGTACTGGAGTGGGGGCAGAAAAAAGAAAGGTTCTTGAAAGAAGCCTTTCATTTGCATATCTAAAAGCCTTAGTCAAGACATTTTCTTAAAACAAAAAAACAGTTTACCCTAAAAGCTGAATTCAAATTGCCCCTAGAAAGCTCTGAGCCTTTGAGTTTGGCCGGGTTTTTTTAGCTCAAGAAAAAAAAAAAAGTTGAGGTTGAGGTCCAGCTACAGTGATCTGGTTTTATTAAGAGATGACTAGTACCCTTTCCAAGGTGTCAAAACAACATTTCAACATGCAACAAGAATTATGAAACAGCAAAATCTTTCTAAAAGATGTGAAAGTCATTTCCTGCAGAACTCTGAGCTGAGCCCATATTTGATGAAATGGGTACCCACAGAAGAACTATCTCCAAAGGAATATGTGTCATGTGCAGAAGTGACAAATAGAGGAGGGAGGACCAGAAGGACTCTAAAACCTAAAGGGAATTCAAGATCACCTTCTAGGTGAGGCTTTGTTTAGTCACATTATCAAAACTTCTCAACCACCACTCTCCACCTACACACACACACACACACACACACACTTCCTAACCTCATTCCTTGTAAGTTTTTTTTCTCCTTACATACATCATTATCTAGTATCTTATATATTTTAGGTATGCACATTTTTTAAGGACTTAGTCACCAGAATGTGAGCACCACTGGAGCAGGGCTTTTTCAATTTTATTCACTACTTGTATCATCAGGACCCAGAACATTATGTAGTACATGGAACGTACTGAATAAATATTTGCTAATTAAATGGATGGATAGATGGAAAATTCTGAAGTTCTAAAGAGCAAACTGTCAAATTCTAAATAAATTGACTATGTGAAGATAACAGCACATTTTGTAGCAAGTAGACACACAATATTTGCCCATTTAAAGGTTTTTCACAATTTCTCCTCATAACGCACAGCAAAGAACAGCAATGAAACATTTCAAAGTAACATCATCACAGAAGTCTGTTGATTTCTCCCTGTTAGCCTCTAAGATCCCTAACAGCAAAAACTGGGTCTCCAGCCTTAGTGACACAGTGCTTAGTAAGCACTAGTTCCTTCACATGCACCTAATGAATAAATGAAGTAAAGCAAGATGTCTAGTTCCCACTATGTGCGTGTGTGTGTGCTAAGTCGCTTCAGTCGTGTCCAACTCTTCTGATCCTAAAGACTAAACAGCCTACCAGGTTCTTCTCTCCACGGGATTCTCCAGGCAAGAATACTGTTGTGGGTTGCTATGCCCTCCTCCAGGGGATCCTACAACCTAGGGATCCAATCCTATGCGGCTGATCTTTCCTCCAAATTTCCCTACAAAGCAACTGCTTCCGTTTCTTTCTAAAATAGTCTTTGAATAAAAGTCATTATTTGTTAGAATTTTAAGTTCTTTGAAGACAGAGAAAAAAAAGGAAAAAACTGTCAGGGGGATATTTCTTACTCCCAGTGAATGCATACTTCGGGACAAGTGACCTATGTTTTCTCATAACCGCAAACTATATCCTCAGTTGCTCAGTCATGCCTGATTCTTCAGGACCCTTTTGACTGTAGCCCGCCAGGCTCCTCTGTCCATGGGATTTCCCAGGAAAGAATACTGGAATGGGTTGTCATTTCCTCCTCCAAGGGATCTTCCTGACCCAGGAACCAGCATCTCCTGCATCTCCTGCCTTAGCAGGCAGATTCTTTATCTGCAGAACCATCAGGGAGGCAAGCTATATAATAGTTTTTAAATTCTTATGAAAAACAAATAAACCTTTTGAGAGATTTACCTTTAGACCTGATGTCTCTTTCCTGTCAGATGAGATAAGGTGAGACAAAGAAAGTGCTTTGTAAAAAACCAGCCCTGTAAACACAGTATGTGATATTGTTGTCATTTTTTTATAGTGTTAAAGACCATAAACAAAAGAAGTCTGCATCTTTTCTTTTTGGCCCTTTCCACTAGCTTCCATGCAGAATTTAACAGAATTTCAAATCATCTCTTTCCTCCCCTCTCAGAGGGAGCACTAGGACATGGTACGAGAAGCCTCACAAGCATATAGGAAAAGACGCGCTCCCTGAAAGACTGCACTGATTGAACCTGTGCCAAAATTTCACTTGCTCCCTCCCTCCTTCAACCTCCAACTCCTTCCAAAATATGGGGGAGGGGGAAATCAGTGATTCATTTTTTGATGCTGCCAAGGCTACAGCTAAATAGCTAAATGCAGATGAGAAAGATATGGACATATATTATCTCGTGAACTAACTGAATATCCAAGCAGTAAACCAGAGGCCTTTTCCTACATGAGTTTGTAATGGTCAAACAGGTATAGTGCAAGCAACCATACTCAAGAGGGTTTAAGAAGAATTCTATGGTATTAGAAAAATGACTTAACATTAAGAAGATCTACGGAAATCTATGAATTCTCCAAAGAACTGAAAGGAAAAAAAATGAGATCACAAAGTTAAATGCTCTGTACCTAGGGGAAAAACACCATAATAGAGCAGTTTTTCACCACCTAGTCAAGTTTTCATTAAATGCTGTTGATATTTCTAAGGGAAAAAGCTGGATCAACAAAGTGTCTAAAATACCACTCTGAAAGAAACTCTAAAATGAAGGTTAGTTTGTCTTTATTCTTCCCCCACAATCTCCTTCTTTGGGCTACCCAGGCAACAAGACTGCTTCTGAGATGTTGCTTCCACTTACCCTCTCTCAAATATCTTTCTTCTGAGAATAAAATACCAGAAAACTATGAGTATACAGTTGTAACTTTAACTCTCTAGCTGACATGCACACTCTGGAAGGAATAAATAAGCAGTTTATGACCCCAACGTAACATACCTACTACATAGAAATTTCAGTAATAACCACTATGGCTGAATGGTGCCATGTTGGCAAAAAAAGACAAGAGAAGTTTCCCAGCAAAGTAGGTTCCCAAAATGATTCTTAAGCAAAATGTAGGATTTACCTAGACCAAGAAACAAAGCTTAGGGGAAGCCCCTTGGAAAAACGAAGCAAGAATCAAAAGGCAGAGGCCAAGTCATGAAGAGCCTTTTTGGTTGTGCAGAATAGTTTAAAACCTCATCCTAGCAGAGCAGACCTCGTAGGACCATTTTGAAGAGTTAATCACCAGGACGGACAATGAGCTAATTGTATAGTATCACCTTTTCTGCTTTATTGACTGCACCAAAGCTTTCAACTATGTGGATCAAACAAACTGTGGAAAATTCTTAAGGAGATGGGAATACCAGACCACCTGACCTGCCTTCTGAGAAATCTATACACAGGTCAAGAAGCAACAGTTAGAACTGGACATGGAACAACAGACTGGTTCCAAATAGGAAAAGGAGTACGTCAAGGCTGTATATTGTCACCCTGCTTATTTAACATATATGCAGAGTACATCATGAGAAACACTGGGCTGGATGAAGCACAAGCCAGAATCAAGATTGCCGGGAGAAATATCAATAAACTCAGATATGCAGATGACACCACCCTTCTGGCAGAAAGCAAAGAAGAACTAAAGAGTCTTTGTTGAAAGTGAAAGGTGAGTGAAAAAGTTGGCTTAAAACTCAACATTCAGAAAACACAGATCATGGCATCTGGTCCCATCATTTCATGGCAAATAGATGGGCAAACAATGCAAACAGTGAGAGACTTTATTTTGGGGGGCTCCAAAATCACTGCAGATGGTGACTGCAGCCATGAAATCAAAAGACGCTTCCTCCTTGGAAGAAAAGCTATGACCAACCTAGACAGCATATTATAAAGCAGAGACATTACTTTGCCAACAAAGGTCTGTCTAGTCAAAGCTATAGTTTTTCCAGTAGTCATGTATGGATGTGAGAACTGGACTATAAAGAAAGCTGAATGCTGAAGAATTGATGCTTTTGAACTGTGGTGCTGGATAAGACTCTTTGAGAGTCCCTTGGACTGCAAGGAGATCCAACCAGCCCAACCTAAAGGAAATCAGTCCTGAATATTCATTGGAAGAACTGATGCTGAAGCTGAAGCTCCAATACTTTGGCCACCTGATGTGAAGAACTGACTCATTGGAAAAGACCCTGATGCTGGGAAAGACTGAAGGCAAGAGGAGAAGGGGACGACAAAGGATGAGGTGGTTGGATGGCATCACCAACTCAACAGACATGAGTTTGAGTAAGCTCTGGAAGTTGGTGATGGACAGGAAAGCCTGGCGTGCTGCAGTCCATGGGGTCACAAAGAATCAGACATGACTGAGCAATTGAACTGAGCTGAATTGAACCATTTCTGAAATTCCTATACATTTCAGCCAAACTGTATAAGCTATTTTAGAGTGAGATATTTCTCACTAGAAACTTGACAAATATGACCATCAGATAATTATGTCATAAGCCATTGCTCTGCAGCTTATTACACTCAGGACCTGCTTGCTCTCTGTTTTATAGACACTTAATTGTTTTTAATCATTGTTGTTTTGTATGCCTGTCTATGCTCAGCAGACCAAAGTTACTCTCTGTTACTGCATTTATAAAAATCGATTTGGGGGTTAATCATCTGACACCAATTATCTTGTTTGTGCCATACAGATAACTCATTATGTACACACGTTGTTTTTCACCCAAATAGATTTTAGCCACATAGAATTTATGGCTTTAAAAAAAAATAGACTTCCATAAACAGGAAGCAGCTACACAGGTAAACAAAAATATCAAAGCTTCTTCCTTAACACAAGAGCCGGAAATTGATTACAATCTGGCTATATGATGGGAATCTAACCAGTTGTGGTTTTCAGATCAAATGATATTTGCTCAACATTTATTTAAAAGAAGGCAAATCATCAACCACAACTGACCCGGCCTCTTAAGGTGTATTCTGGGATAGTTTTAATCACATTTAGACCACAGCAGGACCCAGGCTCCAGTTTAAGAGTTTCTCACTATGTGAAAGTCTTGCTAATAGCACAACTCTGGAACCAACATTTTCCTCGTATTAATCGCTCCTACTTCATCACAAGACTGTTTTATTCTAAACTTTCAATATAAAAGCTACCTTAAGGAGAAGAGAAAATGCTCAGAAGCAAAGTCTAATGACATACCCTATTGCACCTGCAAGTTTTGGTTTTATTTTGATCACAAAACAAAGAAGTCATAGTTTCACTACTTGAAAGCACCTCAAAGATAAATTACCATTAGTCACAGAAACAATCCACTTCTGACATTCTCTTAAGAAACATTCATTAGGTAATAAACTTGTTCATTTGCACTCGTTACCCAAAGAACTATTCTCTTTTTTATCTTACGCTTCTGACAATGAGCTAAAACACCTCACTGCAAATACAGGTATATTGCAGTGTTTCACTGCAATTGAGAAATGAGTTCTAAGGAAAGGAAAGACAAAGACCTCACTATTTTCAGTGAAAACTACTGTTTAGTAAAGCCTTTTATTCCAAGCTCTTTTAGACAGAAAACGGTTTGTTTCAATTAACTCATAATTATATTAAGTGTCAGAGAGAAAGACTTCAACAAAATATCTACCAGTCCAAAATACATAGCATTTAAAAACTCTCCACCATCTAGAAAAATGGTACTGATGAACCTATTTGCAGGGCAGGAATAGAGACACAGATGTAAAGAATGGACATGGGGCGTAGAGGGGTAAGGGGAGGGTGGGACGAATCGGAAGAGTAGTGCTAACACATGTATACTACCATGTGTGAATCAGATAGCTAGCGAAAAGCTGCTGGGCATCACAGGGTGCTCAGCTTAGTGCTCTGTGATGACCTAGACAGGTGAGATGGGGGGTAGGTGGGAGGAAAATCCAAAACGGAGGGAATATATGTATATATATATAGCTGACTCACTTTATTATACAGTGGAAACTAATACAACACTAGAAAGCAATTATACTCCAATAAAAAATCAATCAATCAAAATAAAAATAAAACCCTCCACCTAGTCCTAGTCCTTTACAAGACTTACTACTATATATACATATATATGTGTGTATGTGTCTGTATATATAAATACATATAGTTCAATGAAAGTAAATTTTGTTCATCAGTTGCTATGTACTTATATATGTTTCTTGGATAGAAAACACTTTGCGTCTTCTTTGTAGCATCTAGTCCACTGGGTAGATTTTAAAATAAAATTGGTGACTCAAACAGCACAGCTCAGAAGAAAAGCATCCTGTTTTGTGCTCATAGAGCTACAGGCCCGGCTGTGAATGTAGTGACTGCTTGGTCCTTTTGAGAGAGAATACTGAAGTGCCCACAGAGTGGATGACTCCGCAGTCTCTTAACAGGGAGCTCCGCTGTGAAAACAGAGTTCTGCTGGTTTCTGCCTGGAACAGTCCAGTGACATTGAAGGAGGCAAGAAGAGGTTCTTGTCAGAATCACATGCCAACAGAAAGCTGCTGTCCACAAATTAGTTCCCAAGCCCACCTACCTGTGGCTGTCATCCCCAGTTTAGAAACAGAATCAATACCAGCCAGTAGAGATTTCAGGAAAGAAGGTCTGTTGTGGTCAAATTTTGATCAACATAAGCTTTCTTCCTAATATTCTTCTGATGCACTTCGTATAGAGGATACAGTATTAAAAGCTATTAAGTTTTGTCTGATTTCATTTTCCTCTTAAGCTTATTTCAGCCTTTTGTTTGAAATTAGGTTAGCAACTTCTCATTTTTCTACAATGAACATTGATTACTTTTATAACCAGGAGAAATAAACTAAGAACAAGGAAATTATATTTGAGGCAGTGTGGTTATCAAACTCTTCTCAGTTAAACTCTTCCTCATAGAAAACAAAGACAGACATTCATCTTCCTTGCTGTGTCTCAAAATATTCACCAAAACTTCTTTTCAAGAATACTTTCTGCCAATTATTTTTATTTCACGGAGATTACCCAACCCCCAACCCTTTCAGATGTTTTCTCTCAAAGGCCTAGACTGACCTTTTTCCCCAAGGCCTGAGAGTAATGAATATTTTCATATCACAAACTTCTCAGACCTGTTCAGAGGGCCCTCATATATACAAGTTCACCTTTCAGAGACAGTGATGATGCCCTCAGAGCACCACATTCAGAACACAATTACTTCAAATACATCAATTCTCAATATTTCAAGTATGTGCGGGGGAAAAAATTGGCAATTATTATCCTGGAGCAAAATTACAACTATGTCAAATTTAGACATGTATTTCCAGCTCCATATTAAATCAGTAACGAGGTGGCATATAAACAAACCAACTAATGTATCCATGATAAATATTTAAAATTTCAACTTAGGATGTAAGTTAATGAGCTCTTTCAAGACAATGAAATAAATATAGTTTGAAATATACACAGCAGGCAAATAAGTAACAGTAGGCTTTTTAAAAATCCCTTTAACTCAGACCAGGTGCAGGGTCCCTCATGTCAGTTTCTATCCTCTGATTTTTGGAGGTAAGTTATGATCTGGCCCTTTGACTGCCCTAGACTGTCTGCCATGACTAGACAAAGCAATAGATTATAGACAAGTCAGCCATGGTTCTCCCTCCCCATCAGGTACCTTCCTAGCCCAGAGCATGAGCCTGTTAACTTTAAAGCGATGCCATGTTAACACTGTTCCAAAGCCCCTCATCAAAGCCGCTCTTCACAGCTGTGGCTCAAGACTGTGCCCCCACCTCCCACCCTGCCCAAGTCAACATGACAAACCTGCAGCTGCTTTCAAGTTTTGCTCCAAAAAAGCTTGCAAGTTTGGGCTTTAGAGAAGTTTCTTGTGGTGCCGGACCACTTTGGGGCATTTAGGCAGTTTCTTCAAAAATTTTCAAGTCCCTCTGAGTAGTTGTCTAGCATTTTTGGAGTGTGCAAAGTGCAAAACATCACACAAAAATGTCTTTCTTATGTATTTCAAAGGCTCAATCTGCTCCATCGCTTTTAATTAGCCTATTCTGACTCAATTAAATTCATTCATTCATTCATTCAAAATTGAATTCCACGATTCAGTTTAAACCAATTGTCTAAGCTTCACAGGCAACTAATTTTCACCCCTGCCACAGTACACAGGGGAAAGCATGAGCCCGGTTAAAACTTACCTATATTTATGTCTTTTGTGGATATTTTATAGCACTGGGCCAGAAAGCTCAACTGATTAGAACAAGGTGCTAATGAGGCCAAGGCTGTGGATTCAATCTCCACATGAGCCAATTAACTTCACTTATACAAAACCACCATTCCACAGATGCAGATTAAAATTCTAAACCAGTCAGCCATGTAAAAAAACATGCCAGTGAGCTCAAGAGAATATTAAGAGAAAGAGTGTGGGTAGCTCAAGGAAGGTCACCATCATTGTTTAGAGAATGGAGGGAAATTAGTGGGTCATTCACTCAGCAATTAATATCCCACATCTGCTCCGTGCAATGTAATATGTCAGGTCAGTGGTAGATAGGAAGAAAACTAAGGTGAGCAGAGCAGTTTCAATCTGCCATTTGACTTCAGGAGCAGTCCTGTCCAACAAAGAATTAAATATTAAGGCCGAGATATATAAAAAAGAAACTACAATACAAGAAGTAATTAATAGGCATAATGAAAAGCGAAAGTGAAAGTGTTAAATTTCTTAGTTATGTCCAACTCTTGAATCCCATGGACTGCAGCCCACCAGGCTCCTCTGTCCATGGAATTCTCTAGGCAAGAAGACTCAAGAGTGGGTAGCCATTCACTTCTCCAGGGGATCTTCCCAACCCTGGAATCAAACCAAGTTTCCTGCATTGCAGGTGGATTCTTTACCATCTGAACCACCAGGGAAGCCCTAAAATAGGTTTTATGATACACCATGAAATTTTAAAAGCTCCATAGTCTTACAAACAACAGAGAGTTCATATTCAGCTAGTGTGATCAAAAGTGACTTAATGGAAAAAAGGAATTTTGGTCTGGGGCTTATGGGAAAAATTGAGAGGGAAGTCTAGAAAATAGGTAAAAACTAAATAACAGAAGGCCTTGAATACTAAATAAATAAACTTTATCTTTTAAGAAACAGAGAATTAGTAACAACTTCCCTGGCGCCCAGAGTTAAAACTTCACCTTCCAATGCAGGAGGTGCAGCTTTGATTCCTAGTCAGAGAGCTCAGATCCCACACGCCAGAATACCGAAAACATAAAACAGAAGCAGTAATGTAACAAATACAATAAAGATTTTCTAAATGGTCCACATCAAAAAAAATCCTAAAAAAAAAAAAAGGAAACAGAGAATTAGTAGAAATTTTTAATACAGCAATAACCTGAATAGAGTTCAGTGACTACACCGATTGTGGCTTGGCAAACCATGGAGACAGGGGCTCGGGACAAAAGCAGAGAAAATGAGGCTTTCCCAGTAGCTACATCCAAGACTCAGTGCAAACAGAAACAGATTCAGAAAATACTGGGAAAATGGAAATTGCCAGGATTTGGCAGTGGATCAGATGGAAGAAATTATTGAAGGAAGGGAAATTAAAAATGTATGAAGATTCAAAATCCAATGATGGGGTAATGGTAGTACCATAAGCAGAAATAAAGACTAGAAATAAACGGGATAAAATGAGCCAGGAGGAGTCAGAAAGGTAAATAATGATGATGAATTTGTGTTTATATACAGTGAGTTTGAAGTACTGGCTAAATACTCAACCGGATTCATTAATAGGCTCTAAAGATGCTCCCAACTTACGATTTGTTTTCTACTTTATGATGGTGCAGAAGCAGTTTGTATCAGTAAAGACAGTATTTGAATTTTCAATATTGATCTTTACCCAGGCTAGCGACAGGCAGTGATACCCCTCCTGTTGTTGGGCAGTGGCAGCAATCCACAGCTCCCAGTTAGTCACATGACTACAAGGGTAAACACTCAATACACTTATAACCCTTCTGTACCCACTCAATCTGCTTTTCACTTCTAGTACAGTATTCAATAAATTACATGAAATATCTAACACTTGATTATCAAACGGGCTTTGTGTTAGATGATTCTGCCCAACTGTAGGCTAATGTAAGTGCTGAGCACATTTAAGGTAGGCTGGCTACATTATAATGCCCAGTAGATTAAGAGTATTAAAAAGCATCTTCAACATAAAATAATTTCAATTTACAAGGAACTTATCGGGAGGTAATCCCTTCATAAGTCAAGAAAGATCTGTAGTTGTAAGAAGGGGTAAGTCAATAATATCGAATGCCACAGAAGATAAAGGAGAATGAAGAGAGAAAAATCTATCTGATAATAAGGAGACCTGGTAGTTCACTGAACATATTTCCATTTTTCTTCTTCCTTCTAAGCACAGAGAGCTGGTACTTCCTCAACGGACCCCTTTAATTAGATGGGGCCATGTAACTAGTTCTGGCCAATGAGTTTCAGCACAAGTGCCGTATCTCATTTCCAGGTGAGAAAATGTAATTTGCGAGTACAAAACCCTGTGGAATTCTCTTTTCCTTTGCCAAAGCAACCTGCAATGTTCCAGATATGGACTACTTCATCAGCCTGGATCTGAGAGTGACGCTGTCGTGGGGCAGCATCCCCAGGCCACTCCCAACATTGCAGTGGTTGTCTGTGTAACACACGTTGAGAAGCTAATTTTTGTGGTTTTAAGTGACTGACAGAGCAGGATTTGGAGGAACCCTCAAGAAAGCAGTTTCACAAAGTGGTGAGGAAAAAAAAAAATCTGTCTTGTGAGGTGCCAAGAAGTGATAGGATGGGAAAAAGTGACATATTCAGCAAGATCATTGTGTCAGTAAATCTGGTCATGAAAAGATGGAAAGGATTCAGCAACTTGAAAGGTTAACAGAAAAGAGAACTAGATTATGAGACCTTTTGTTGTTGCTTTAGTACAGGGAAGCAGTCCCAAGGAAGAAAGAATATGGATGGGAAAAAGATTAACAGAATAAGATTTCAAAGGAGTTGGAAGTGGGTCAAGGTATAAAGAGTCGCACCTCTTCCTCTAAGGCAAGAAGAAGAAGAAAGATCAGGGCCTTTGGGAAATATTGTGATGGGAATGTGAGAAACTGAATGCACTCATGTCAGATGGTTTCAACCAGTCAGCAGTGCCATCTTCCTACACAAAGGCTGTCATGTTTTAGCATTATCCTGGATATTACTGGTACTTACAAAATACTACTAAAAGCAAAATCTTTCATAAAATTCATCCTCCTCTTAAGGCACAGTGAATGACTATAATGTTCTGAACAGAGTGCCAAGCAAGATGAGGGATATGAGCATCTAGGGCATGTACTGTAGTCTCTTTTATAAACAATGAAAATTACTATATATTTAAAATTCATGAAGAACATAAAATTGTATGTAACCTAGGGTTAAGATGTGAATGACAGAGAAGACAGTGATTATTCAAGTTTAGGAAAAGTCAAGGGAAAAGATCTCTTTAAAGCACTGGAGCTTGGAGGCATGCAGGATTTATGAAACAGATCACCAGTCCAAGTTCAATGCATGAGACAGGGTGCTCGGGGCCAGAGCACTGGGGTGACCCTGAGGGATGGGATGGGGAGGGAGGTGGGAGGGGGGTTCAGGATGGGGAACACATGTATACCCATTGGTTGATTCATGTCAATGTATGGCAAA
This sequence comes from Budorcas taxicolor, assembly GCF_023091745.1. NCBI lineage: Eukaryota > Metazoa > Chordata > Mammalia > Artiodactyla > Bovidae > Budorcas > Budorcas taxicolor. The sequence goes on along the minus strand of NC_068914.1, from coordinate 134,562,271 downwards.
ACCACTACAATATTGTAAAGTAATTAGCCTCCAATTAAATAAATTTTTAACAAATAAATAGCAAATAAATAAATAAACAGAGACATAGAAAATGGAGGAATTCCTAGCGTTTAAAATGACCTCAGCCAAGCACGCAGACCAGGATGAGTTCTGCATGCTCTTGGGATGAGAAGATTAACCTGTCTAGGGTAGGATGTGTGTGCATGTGTTCAGTCAAAATTTAGCCACATCCAATGAGAAAACAACTCTGACTAATTTAAGGATTCAGACAGATCACAAAACTCACAGGAGAAACACAGAACTAGGTTTACTGGTTAAGCAGCCAGAGTCAACGACCAAAAATGTAATGCAAGGCCAGCCTAGAAGATTCTAATGTAGACATCAATGGACGCAGACACCTTAGGGTGCACTGTTGACTCCAGATACCATCACTGATGCCTCTGGAAACTGGATGGGTGTTGCCACTGCCACCACATATTACAGTGCATTCTGTGAGGGCCACATTGCTCTGTATCTCTATCTTATGATTCAGAGTCTAGGAGAAGTATGTCCAAAAGAGAGAACCTAGATTACGTGCCATGACAGATGATGACACCACAAGGGAGGCAGGAAAGGTGACTATCTGGTATCTTCAGTTTCTGTAACAGGGGTGTAGTTCTGCCTCATAAGGCAGGGGATTCCCATAGTTAAATGGCTCCATTAGTGGTTGGAATTCCATTAGTGGCTGGCCATAAGTCTACCACAGTGTTTATGGCAAGCAGAAATATGACTGGAATAATTAATGGAGGGTGAAGAAGTGAACATAGAGGACTTGAAATTTAGACAAAAGAATTTAGCTTCCTACTGAAGGAAAATCGGAACTATTAAAGATTTCAAAACAGAATAGAGATGCATATCAGAAACAGATTAGGTGATTTATAAGTATCTGTTCAATGAATAAATATTTAAGGCAGTAAGACTAGACGGAGTGAAAATTGGACTAAAAGGATTAGAGACCAGAATGTTGGCTGTTGCAGTACTCTAGGCACAAGAGAATGACATCTTGGAACTAGGGAAGCAGAAACAGAAATTAAAATTTCTTATATGAAAAGTATTTTAAAGACAAGATCAACAGGCCCTAGAGATTGACTGAGTACAACAAACAAAAACGAGTAAATTACCTCCAAAATGATTCCAAATCTTTCAGCAGAGATCACTGAGGAAATTTAGACCAAGGCTGGTCTGAGTGAATTTTCATTCTGAAGACTATAAATTTTTTCCTTCCATCTCCAATCTGCTGTTAAAACCACCCAATGAATTTTCCACTGAATATTTCATTTTCAGGTCAAGAATTTCCATTTGGTTCTTCTTTAAAGTTTAAAATTCTCTCGTAAGATTTTCCCTCTGCCCTTAATAAGGTAATATGTCCCCTTCTTTCTTTGAATATATTCATAATAGTCAATTCAAAGTCTTTGTCTCTTAAATTCAACACAAGTTATCTTGGAGTTGGCTTTCATTAAATTTTTTTCCTGGTTATGGACCATATTTTCCTGGGTATTTTTTTTTTTAACTTATAATAATGGAGGGTTTCTTGCACTCAATATTGTGGACAAATCACTATGAAGACTCTGAGTTCTATTATCTTTCCCTTGAAGAGTTGACTTGTTTTCTTAGGCGGCTCAATTACTTAGTGATTATCTTGAACCTTGTATGAAAACCTGGTGTGCCTGGGTTTATGCTTCATTAGGAAGGATTGGTAGAAAGCACAAGGTGTTTTCCAAGCTTCTCTAAGTTGGCAAAATTCACCCTCCAAACTTTTTCTCCTCCAGTTTTAACTATAGGATGTGGTTCTTTGTGGTCTTTCTGATGTCTTAACTGGATTTTATTATAATAAATATTCATGAGATGTTAACTATTAATAGGTTTTTCCCTATAACTGAGCTAGAACGCCAATGTCCCCAGCACATTTCAACCTCCAGCATCTCTGCTCCACTCTCATCCCCCACGGGTACAAGTCTGAGCTCTCTGGTAAGCTTGAGTAGTCTCAGCTGGGACATATGAAGCCCAGTCCTCAGTCAAGGTAGGTATGGGGAACTTCCATACATATTTCTGAGGTTCTCATTTTCCTTTCCAGTACCCAAATATTCTACCTGCTATGCTATCTTGAACTCTAATCTTTATCTCTTTAGCATCTCCTGTTGTGACTGGGAAATGTTTCCCAGGTTGACATTCAGGTGAAGCATGGGACTTATCTTGTGAGTGTCCTCTCTTTCAAAGATTACAGTCTTGCATTAACCTGCTGCCCAAAGCCTAAAAAGCATTGCCACATACATCTTGTCCAGTTTCATTACAGTGTGTGGCATGAGGCTATCCTTGTACCAATAACTTCATCACAGTCAGAAGCAGAAAACTAAAGACATTAACCATAAGGGGATACTGAAACAACAAAGTGAAAATTCAATCCACTTCTGACATCTGCTTTGTCTCAGACCCTTATGATAAGGCCAGCTACCCATATTCATTCCTCAGGAGGCCCATAAGTGCTGGCTTCAGCTGAGCCCCTCACTCTGGCATCTGTCCAGACTGCTTGCCAGTTTGACATTTAACCTCTCTCCTCAATCCTTCGAGTTCATGCTTACTGGGTTAAGAGGAGGGGAAGGCAGTTTCTCCCCCTACTTGAAAACTTTTGCCAGCCTTGAAACTGGGAGCTGTTACACTGCCTGAATTTTAAGAAGAAACTTCTTCTTCCTCTCTAGCTCTCACTAGCTTCTCCACATAGGAAGAAAAGCAACAGTACTAGCGGCTCAGGTTGCGAGAGCAAGTGTTCTAGCAAGGTAGGCGGCCGATCCTCCTCCGTGCTTCTTGTTCTCTCGTAAAAATCAGCCTGTTCCCAGGTGGCATGAAGTGCAGGGGTTGCCCAGAAGGTTTGTGCCCAGCTGCTCTGTCCACCCTAAGCCAAACCAGTCTGATTCATTGGAAGAAAGAGCAGGAAGCTACTTAGACCTTGAGCACAGGCGCTGTTCAAGATCATATTTCCTAGTAAAACTGAACCCAGAGTAGAAAGGTGTATGATTCACTGACCCCCTCAAACTTCAACAACGCCCTGGCTTAAGCCCTTCTCCTCACGTTGGTGACTCACTTAGACCTTTTTCTTTAACTTTGAAGCTCAGCTCTTGCTTTGAGCCTTCTTCCTCACTTTTATCAAACCCAACTCTACATGCAAGAGAATCTTTCTGCCAGCTCCTGCCCTACGGGACATACAGCAACCGTAATTCTCCCTCCCTAGTTCTTGCTGGAAATATGAGATTAGAATCCCCCCTAAAAATACATCATTTTTACTTCTAAAATAAGCTTTATTTGGTGCTCACCTTTATTGATTAAAGTGTCAGTTGCTTCAGTTGTGTCTGACTCTTTGTGACCCTAATAGACTGTAATCCAGCAAGCTCCTCTATTCATGGAATTCTACAGGCAAGAATATTGGAATGGGTTGTTGATTAAAGTACAACATAACTCATACCAAGAACAAGGGATCAGTCCCCATGTGGACCAGTTAATTTAACTTGGCTCCTCATCACCTTAGCTAACATGTTACTTCTCCAAGCTCTCCAACCAAGTGGAACCTATGGGGAAACCATAATGATTAACAGGACTCCAAGACCTTTAGTGGGAAAACAGTCTAAGACTCGTACTGATCAGCAATAGTTATCTTTGTGTATCAGGGATAGCATTATCATTATATTACCTATATTATCACTAGAAGACACCTCCAAACCAAAGAATTTTCCTTCTTGGATGTGAGACACATTGAGGAAAAGGTTAAATGTTGGGAGAAAGTGCAGGATAAATTTTTTATCCTCAGAGCAGTCATGTCAATAGTTATGAAATATGATTATTAACATCATAAAAAAATTTTCCCATAATAGAGAATAGACAGTGAACACCTTCAAGGAATACACAAAACAGCTGTGAAAGCAAGACTCATTCATACGAAAGTATTGCCAACAATACAAAACAGTACACAAGAAGTGTCCAAATAAATGGAACAGGTAATGTGGCAGGAAAAGATGCTGTGTTTCAGATGATTTCCATCTCCAGTCTCAAATTGGATGCTGGGATCTAAGCTGGACTTTATAGTTGAGTAAAATTATTAGACTGAATCACATGAAGCCATCGGGTTTTTACAGGTCAAAAGGGTTCAATATTAGCAATTTTATATTGTTCAACCTAATAGCTGGGAGGTCTCTTTTTTTATGTGAAAAAGAAAGTTTGGACTCTGTAGCAATAGGGCACATGGGGAACGGAAATCCATGAACAAGTAGACTGTTTAATTAAAGCTTCTTCTAAGTGAAGTTATATATAGCATTTCCGTTTTCAGTTATGCACTTTAAAAGGAAATAAATGCATGGAAAAGCACCAAAATGGTGTGCTTTGAGTAACGACTCACACATCTGTTGTCTCATTTACTCTTCACAACAATCCTGTGAGATGCATACTTTCTCTTTTTTTTTTTACAGGTAGAAACTCATGGTCGAAAAAGAATCTTGCCAGGTCACACGGTAGTAAAAAGGGCACCTGGTGACCCCACTGACAATTTCCTGCCCCCATGTAGTATACTGGAGGAGAAACCCAATCCTCGCCTCCCTGTAAAAGTAAGTGACTGATTGATATTTTAAGGTATCTGTCATCTATGTGTGACAGAGCAATGCAAATGTTTCTGAATTCAGGATACTCAAAAATCCTGTAGATTTTAGACTGTAAATTCACAGAGACTGACACTTTTCATATCTATTTAGTACTTACAGATAAGAAAAGATTAAGATGAGTACTATAGCTTTCCTTCATGCTCAACAAAGTTGAAGGGTGATACTATTTTTGCTTTAAAATTGTTCCTAAAGAATTCTCAGACTGTCTCCAGCTAGGCCCTCACTCCATGTGATGTCAGCCTAAAAAAAGAGTCTTGTCCCTGTGACTCTTGACCCGCTCCTAACTGAAGTGTCAGAACTCAAAAGGAGGATTTTAAAGGCACCAAAACCAGTTCACTAAAATCAAGAGTTCCTATACATGAGGCTGATAGGTGTTCCTACGTTTTAAATTAGTTTATATTTTTCCTAAAGCTATGTTAAGTGTCCTATAACTAATTATGAGAAATGAGATTCTTTTCATCAAGTTATATTTGCAATTCAGCTGGAAGACCCAGAAGAGCAGCTAAACATTTAGGCCTTTTTTCCTAATTAAGTTTCTTTTACATTAGTCTTCTAATTGTTTCTAGAAATCTAAGGTAGCTGGGAAAAAAAAAAAATCTCATTTATACCAAAATCTATTTCTTAATAAGTGTTAAGACCTTGGAAACCTACTCTCTATAATATGATACTGGAAAATGAATAATTTAGTTAGCTGATTTGGGATTAAGGAACTGGAGATCAAAACTACCTTTTTATTCCTGTTATAAAATAATATAAGATTGCTTTCCCCTAAAGATGTAATACATACATTTGAGATCTCAGAGCAATTCAGATAAGGCACATACAGAATCAAGACACCACTGCCTCATTTTTTTTTAAATATTCTACATGTACTCATCAGAGGTGGCGGTGGTGGTGAAATCTGCACTCGCTCCTACTTCCTCTTTACTCATCATTTCTTATTCCAACACAGTCTGGTTCCATTTTCCCACCCACTCTTCCAAACCAATAACCTCTCTGTCATCAAGTCTAATGGAGTTTCCTCGGCCCTCATCCCTTTTAACTTTTCAGCTGTTCACACAATGGATTCTTCCCCCTCTTCTTTCTCTTTCCTCATTTGCATTTGGGAAAATGTTACTTGTTCTTTTGTGTTTCATTTCTGTCTTTTCTTTCTCCTCTAACTGCTACTAAAGATGTGCTTTAATGGTCAGCCCCTTCTCTGCAGGAACAGCATCCACTTTATCCTATTCAGAGTTCAGGTTTCACCATATTCAGTGACACCAAATCCATGCCTCTAGTTCAGAACACTCTTTTGATCTCCAGAATCAAACATTAGATGCCCTCCTATATCTCCTCCAATCTATCCCTTCATTCCTTCAACTCAGCATTTCTCTACTGGAGATCCTCTTATCTTCCCCTGAGACAACTCACTGTTAACAACATCACTAACATTCAGATCAACCTGACACAAAACTTTAAAGTTGCTTTCATCCTTGCTTCCCCTTGATCCATACTTCAAATCAGTCAGGCTCAAATCTTTCAAATCTCTACCTGCTTTTTCAACACCCTTCCTAGCATGTAACAAAAGTTAGGCACAGGCACTGTGCTTAGTCATGTCCCAACTCTTTGCGACCCCATGGACTGCTGCCTACCGGGCTCCTCCGTCCATGGAATTTTCCAGGTAAGAATACTAGAGTGGGATGCCATTTTCTTCTCCAAGGGATCTTCCTGACCCAGGGGTCAAAGCCCTGTCTCTTGTGTCTCCTGCATTGGCAGGCAGACTCTTTACCACTGTGCCACCTGGGAAGGACATAACAGAAGTTAACACAGGTTATTCTCTGATTTTACTTCAGCTGTTGGTATAATGTCATTACTTTCGTCTAAATTGTTTGTTCCTGAAAGGAAGGGGCTGTGTTTTATTCACACAGAAGAATCCTTTAGCTATGCCATTAAATGTTGGAACGACAAGAATCAGTAGGCTCCAGAATTCCTATCAAGAAGTTTAGAAATCTGGCTGTGGAGGCAGGGAGGACATGGAAGACTTGGCTGGAAGAGGCATTTGCTTGGTTAGCAAACTGTTTTCACCTAGGCTGCTTAGGTGGCTTTGGGATTCTGATGGAGATGTTGATGGCTCTAAAGACCCCTAAAATCCCCTTAGCACTGCCTCAGCTGATAGGCACATTGCCCCAAAATAAACTGTACTAAGGAAGCGCGGTGCAGTGCAAGTTGCTCAGTCGTGTCCGACTCTTTGCAACCCGACCCCATGGACTGTATAGGTCCAGTAATCTCCAGGCCAGAATACTGGAGTGCGTAGCCTTTCCCTTCTCCAGGGGATCTTCCCAACTCAGGGATCAAACCCAGGAGGCAGATTCTTTGCCAGCTGAGCCACAAGGGAAGCCCTGTACTAAGGAAAGAGGAGGAATAAACCCAGCTTCTAGAGATGGAGAAATGAGACGTCTACATTTCCCTGAAGTCAGAGCCAGTCCCTACTGAGTTCAGCTCAGAAGAATGTCAGGAAGTCTCTCTTACTTGCCTCCATCTCCCCTCCTGTCTTCCTCCCATGATTACTTACCCACCTCTTTTCTAATTTCACTCCATCCCCTGAGCTTGGTCTTATGTGCAAAGAGAAGGGACAAAGTGAAACTACCTCTCTCTAAGAACCAGAGGAAGCATCTTCATCTCACTGCACAGCTCTGATTCTAAAGAATTTCTGTCTTTTTTTCCCATTTTTACCAAGTCATATTATTCTAGTTTAGCATAAGCCAGAACCCCCAGGAGGGGACGTTAAGAACTTAACCTATCAAAGAATGAGGATTTTAAAACCCTATCCTGCAATTCACATAGCTCAACAAAACTCAACATAGAGACCAGCACAAATAAATATTTGGTAAGCAAACTAATAAATGTATTCTCTGTAAAGATTCATAGATAAGATGGAAGTAGTCTTAAAACCAAACATACTAAATTCTGATTAATGTGTAATCCTTTACAAAATATAATAAAAGAATGTAATCTTTTTTTTTTTTCCTTGAATGGATGGTGCCTTCCTAATGAATCCAGGCTGTTAATGAATTTGGCCCAGTGCTAGGAAAATCAGTGAAGCATTTCTATCAAATCAGTATTCAGTGTATGTCTCCACTGATTTCAGCACAACAGTTAAAATGTGAACTACACAAACACATTATTTACAATCTAGTGTGCAAAGATCCTTCACTTGAAAAAAATATGAAAAACACTGATGTTAGAGAGATACCCCAAAATAGAGAATTCTAAATGTCATTAAACAGGACGTGAAGCCAACACACATTTTGGTAAACCATGTTCCATATTTCCACTGAATAACTAGAATAAATGTTAACATAGCTGAGATCGGATGTGTCTGGTTGGCAACACCCATCCCTACGCCTCCCAGCTTCAGCATCCATTTGTGGGAGCCAGATGGAATATGGGGATAGAGAAGAATGGTTTTTATGTGGAGTCTTGGGTCCAGAGAGGAACAAAGACAAGGGATACCATCTAGTTCTTTTGACAGCCTGCCCCCCAAGACTCAGTCTGAACTATCCTAGAGAACAGGGCTGAAGAGAAAAGTTGAAGTGGCTGTCTGCAGAAAGCATGTCATGAGCTTGGTGCCAGGTTAACAATGTCCCAGGCAGAGCTGAGCAAAGGACATTTTATCAGTCTTGTAAATAACACAGCATGGCTCTGATGTGGCCCTGAAATTGGAGAGGAATTCAGTCGTATTTGGCAGTTTAGAGAGGCTGCAGCTTTGGGAGCTCTGTGAGAAAGTACAGTGGGCAGAGAAGCAGCCTTCCCAGAGGCTGCTGCAAAGCAGCCTGCAGCCAGCAGCTCTCAACAGGAAGAGTTAGATGGAAGAGCACCGGAGGGATGCTAGGCATACACGGGAATCTGAGAACGACAGGGGAGTTTCGGAGGTGGCTGTGCAGGTGGGAGTCAACTGGCTAACAAAATAAATATACAAGCAAACACAGCCTCATTTGGAACCAAAACCACTGAAGTTTGGGGATATGAGGTCTACAGTCATAATGAGTAAATTGATATTCTTCTTAATCAAAGTTAACCATTTTGTGTTTGTTTATGGAAGGAAAGAAAGTGGTATTCCACAGTTCCATGGCCCCTCCTTGGTATGAGGAATGTAAGACAGAAAGGATTTTCTTTACCTGAACGGATAGGCCAAAAGAAAAAGTTAACCATTCTAGTAGGTGCATGTGTGTGTGTGTATTATATCACTGATGAGTCTGAAGCTTTCAAGCTATTTGACACCAGAATATACCCCTTAACGTAATCCAACTCTCCTTTCTCTTGATTATTCATTTTACCCAAATAGAAAACAAAAATATGTATTTATTGAGGGTTTTTTTTTTTCTTTTAAGAAACTACATTGAGCAGTGTGGAAAAAATTTTTTAAACAAATAGTCTTCCATTAATGAACACAAAAGATATTTGGGGGTATGAAATGACACATAAAGAACAATTAAGAAGCAATCAAGAATATATTCTAACATGCACATAGAATACTTCTGGACAATACGCAAACACAGTGGTTTCCTCTATAGAAGAGGAGTGAAAGATAGCCACGGTGGGAACAGCTTCACTTCACTCTCAGTTATTTATACACTTTGACTTTTTTTTGCCATGTGTTTGTATTACCCTTTGAAAAACAAAATAAATGAGTTTTCTTTTTCTAAAGGAAGTACAGAATGAAGGGTTATAAGCTAGCTATAATCTGTACAAAAGCATTTTGGACTCAGACAAACCTGGCATTGCTAACAGATCTAAGCCAAAAAGACTTTCCAAATTATCTGGTTCTTCTTGGTAGATGTCTACAATCTCTAGAAATTAATAGTAGATGAGAATCCTGTTGTTGTTGTTCAGTCACTAAGCCACGTCCAACTCTTCACGGCCCCCATGGACTACAGCACGCCAGGCTTCCCTGTCCTTCACTATCTCCAGTTTAGGTCAGTCAGTTGCTCAGTCATGCCCAACTCTTTGCAACCCCATGGACTCTCTGTCCATCACCAATTCCTGGGGTTTGCTCAAACTCATGTCCATTGAATCAGTGATGCCATCCAACCACCTCACCCTCTGTCACCCCCTTCTCCTGCCCTCAATCTTTCCCAGTGTCAAGGTCTTTTTCCAACAGAGAACTCTACCTACAGTCCTATGAACAAGGAGGATATTATAATGAAAGGAAGTGTTAGTCTCTCAGTCGTGTCTGACTCTGTGAACCCATGGATTGTAGCCCATCAGGGTTCTCTGTCCATGGGGTTGTCCAGGCAAGAATACTGGATCGGGTTGCCATTTCCTTCTCCAGGGGATCTTCCTGATTCAGGGATCAAACCCAGGTCTCCTGCATTGCAGGCAGATACGTAACTGTCTGAGCCACCAGGAAAGCAAACCCTAGGCCAAATACTGTGACACGTACAATATATATTAGCAGGCAGGCACTAAAAATGCCACACAATCTCAGAGCCTGGGGGAAGTCCTTTAGACACTCAAACATGTATCTCATAAGCATGGTAGACATAAAAATATTTTAGCAACAGAATCAACGAATCCTCTACTTAGAGCAGACAACATAATTTTCCATTAAGTGGTGGAGTGTTGAACTAAATGTACTGAGTCCTTTTTCAAAGAGTTTTAGGCTGATGGGCTCCCTAATTCTTATTAATGCATAATATTATGATATAATATCATTATGTAACATTTACAGAGGTATCTGAATATTACTTCTGGTCAACAAACAATATCTTAAAATACCACTTATTTCACCAAGAAAAAATTATTTCCAACAGGTAGCATAGTATAATCTTAGAGGATGCAGGCTCTGGAGGCAGATTGCCTGGTTTCAAATCTGGCTCTGCCGCTTACTAGCCACATAACCCTGAGCAAGTTATTTAAGTTCTCTGTACCTCTTATCCTTTGTCTGTAAAATAGGAGTACTAATTATGCCTACCTTGTAGGGTCATTAAGAGCATTAAATGTGTTGATGTTTCCAAAGTGCTAAGATCAATGACTGTCAAATAATAAGAGCCAGATGAATACTTGTTAAATATATTAAATTGGCATCTTTAGGTTAATTAATGAACTTTCTAATGAAGGGTCAGCATAAGGGTTAGGACTTGCTTATAGCCTTGGAAGACAGACTGATTCCCTCTGTAACAAGAAAAAGTTTTTGGATTTCCTAAACTTAGTGTGCAATTCCTATAAAACAACCCACTGCATGCGCAAGTGTCATCTGGCCTTCGATATGCCACCCTATGGGAACTGATTAAAAAACAGTAGCACTCTAACTACTGTTATTGCTATGAGTAATAAACTATCCTTCACCTCTGACCCAAGGCGCTTGCGTCTTCTACCAGCATCCATGAAACTGTAGCTGGCGACTCAATAACTTACAAATAGAGTAAAATCTTAGCTTTCCACAGTTCTTAAAAATATTAAGGATGTATTTTCAGCAAACTTATGCCCATAAACTTAGATAAAATCAACAAATTTCTTGAAAGACACAACTTACCAGACTTCTTCATGACACTGGGGAAGGCAAATTTTTCTTAGGCAGGACACTGAAAATACCATCTATAAAATACCACAAAATTAAATTAGACTTGAACAAAACTAAAGCTTTTGCTCTTTCAAAAATATTGAGAAAATGAAAAGATAAGTCACAGGCTGGGAGAAAATATTCATAATTGATATGTCTTACAAAGCACTTGTACCCACAATATATGAAGAACTCTTCCAACTATTTGAAGCCAAATAACTTCATTTTAAACAGGCCAAATATTTAAACAGGAATTTCTCAAAACAAGATAAATGGTCAAGAAGCACATAAAGATATTCCCTACCTCATTAGACAGCAGGGAAGTGAGAAATAAAACTATAATGCATTGAACCTGGACTCGCTGTTCAATGCATGATACTGGATGCTTGGGGCTGGTGCACTGAGACAACCCAGAGGGATGGTACGGGGAGGGAGGAGGGAGGGGGTTCAGGATGGGGAACACGTGTATACCTGCGGCGGATACATGTTGGTGTATGGCAAAACCAGTACAATATTGTAAAGTAATTAACCAAAAAATAAAATAATAAATAAAAAGTCAAAAAAAAAACTATAATGAGATATCACTACATACTCACTACACGAAGGTGAACATTTAAAAGGCTGGCAATACCAAGTGTTGACAAGGATGTAAAACAACAACAACTCTGATATATTGGAGGGAATGTGAAATGCTATAACCACTTTGAAAGGAGTGTGGTCGTTTCTCAAGTTAAGTGTACACTGATCATATGATCCAGCATTTCTACTCAAAGATATTTCCCCAAAAGAAAAATATATGTGAACACAAAAACTTCAACAACAATTTTCATAGCAACTATGTTCAAAATAGTCAAAAATGGAAAGCAAAGCCTATTGACTGATGAATGGGTAAAGAAATTGTGGCATGTGGTATAATGGAATGTTGTTGTTTAGCTGTAGCGGGTCCATGGACTATAGCCCACCAGGCTCCTCTGTCCATGGGATTTCCCAGACAAGAATACTAGAGTGGGTTACCATTTCTTTCTCCAGGGTATCTTCCCGACCCAAGGGCCACCCCATGCCTCCTGCATTGGCAGGTGGATTCTTTACCACTGAGCCACCAGTGAAGCCCATAAAGGAATATTCAATTCAGTTCAGTTCAGTCGCTCAGTCGTGTTCGACTCTTTGTGACCCCATGAATCACAGCACACCAGGCCTCCCTGTCCATCACCATCTCCCAGAGTTCACTCAAACTCATGTCCATCGAGTTGGTGATGCCATCCAGCGATCTCATCCTCTGTCGTCCCCTTCTCCTCCTGCCCCCAATCCCTCCCAGCATCAGAGTCTTTTCCAATGAGTCAACTCTTCACATGAGGTGGCCAAAGTATTGGAGTTTCAGCTTTAGCATCATTCCTTCCAAAGAACACCTAGGGCTGATCTCCTTTACTGGTTGGAACTCCTTGCAGTCCAAGGGACTCTCAAGAGTCTTCTCTAACACCACAGTTCAAAAGCATCAATTCTTTGGTGCTCAGCTTTCTTCACAGTCCAACTCTCACATCCATACATGACCACAGGAAAAACCATAGCCTTAACTAGACAGGCCTTTGTTGGCAAAGTAATGTCTCTGCTTTTGAATATACTACCTAGGTTGGTCATAACTTTTCTTCCAAGGAGTAAGCGTCTTTTAATTTCATGGCTGCAGTCACCATCTGCAGTGGTTTTGGAGCCCAAAAATATAAAGTCTGACACTGTTTCTACTGTTTCCCCATCTATTTCCCATGAAGTGATGGGACCAGATGCCATGATCTTCGTTTTCTGAATGTTGAGCTTTAAGCCAACTTTTCACTCTCCTCTTTCACTTTCATTAAGAGGCTTTTTAGTTCCTTTTCACTTTCTGCCATAAGGGTGGTGTCATCTGCATATCTGAGGTTATTGATATTTCTCCCGGCAATCTTGATTCCAGCTTGTGCTTCATCCAGCCCAGCGTTTCTCATGATGTACTCTGCATAGAAGTTAAATCAGCAGAGTGACAATATACAGCTTTGACGTACTCCTTTTCCTATTTGGAACCAGTCTGTTGTTCCATGTCCAGTTCTAACTGTTCCTTCCTGACCTGCATATAGGTTTCTCAAGAGGCAGGTCACTCAGCATTAAAAGAAAAGAACTACTAATGCACATACAACATGAATGAATCTTAACATCATAATGCCAAAAAAAGCCAAAAACCAAAGTGAATGTACAGTTTGCTTCCATTTACACACTGTTCTAGAAAAAGCAAAACTAACTAACAGTGATAGAAATCAGACCTGAGCCTGGAGATGGAGAACTAGCTGCTAAGCAGCATGAGAAAAGCATTTGGGGTTATGAAAATATTTTCTATTGTCTCTGGAGTGATGATTAAAGAGAATATATGCATACACATGTTGAAGCTCATCAAATTGTACTGTTAAGATCTGTGCATTTTATTTTATATAAATTAGACCTGAAGTAATTTTTTTTCATCATGACCATCTTCACTATTATAAAAGATTCAGTGGGTTTCAACCTCATTGAAACTTTGTCTAGAAGATATGAATGATACTATCTACTGTACTGGAAAGAAAATTATATTAAATAATTCATACAGACCATTTAGCACAATGCCCAGATCAAAGTAACAATAATAATGTACCCTAAGTAACTGCTGAGAAGGTTAAGAGTAGTATTGATGGTATTATCCATTAAGTTTCCCTGGGGAGGTGATTTCTGAGAAAACCATTAAAGAAAGACATGAGTTATTGGGGAGAATATTCCATACAGAAAAATGTCAGACAAAAGCACTGAGGTAAAATTACCAAGATGAATATAGTCATGGGTAACCATCAGGTATATTCTGCTGGGTTAGACAGGCGATACCTATTCATAATGAAAATTTAGAAAGAAGCTATGGAGAAAGAGAGAGTGAGACATAATAAGTCCAGAGATGTAAAAACTCGACTAGGAAATAACAGGACACGTTAGACCAACTAGAGAAATAATACAGAGATTTAGTCTTGAAAGTAGGCAATTCTGAAAACTGTACATGAGGTGGATAGAAGTAGTGCATGACTTGAGACAAAAAAAGTAGGTAGAAACCTATCACCTTGACATGCAAGAGGCAACAAGGTTTAGGCTAAAAGAAAGATAAGAACATGCAAGAAGTATTGTGGATCAGAAACTGACTCCAATTAGATGCAAAAAACAAACAAACAAAAAAGAGTTGCACATAACTTCAAAGTCTTAAATTGGAAAAATGGGTTATTCTTTAATACTAACACCCAAGTGCACAATATGTGAAGAAGGAGAACAGAAAGGAAAACTACGAAGAGAAAGTTAGCATTTTAAAGGGAAAACAGGAGAGGGTTAGAGATGGTGGTGGGCCTTAGTGCTTGTATAAGTTTGCTAAAGCAGCAATAAGTATCAGAAAATGGGGGGGCTTAGAACACAGAAGCTTCGTCTCACAGATATGGAAGCTACCAGTTTGAGTCCAAAGTGTCCACAGGGTTGGCTCCTTTCAGGCTGTGCGCAACCATCTGTTCCATGCCTCTGTCTCAGCTTCTACTGGTTTCCAGCAACCTTCAGTGTTCCTTCTGGCTTCTGCTGCAGCATGCCAATCTCTGCCTTTAGCTTCATATGGTGTTCTCCCTCTGTGCATGGCTATGTCCACACTCTCCATTTTCATAAGAAAACCAGTCAAGTGGGAGTAGGGGGTTCACCCTATGACCTCATCTAAACTAATTATCTTGGTAACTACGCTGCTTCCAAATAAGGTCATTTTCTGAGATACTAGCAGTTAAGACTTTGACACGTGAATCTGGGGGTGCCACATAATTCAACTCATAACAGTGCAGGTCACCAAATACTTCCAGCCATCTCCCTTCTGAGTCTACGTAGAATTGTATTTTTTCAGCCTCTTTGAAGTTATGTGTGGCCATATGCTATGTTTGGCCAATAAAATGTGAATGAAAGTGATGTGTACCATTTCCAGATGAAGTTTTAAAGGCCAATGTGTGATTCAGGGCATTCTTTCTCCTCTGCTCAGGTCATGTCAAGGTACATGTCAAGATCAATCCTCCATCAGTCAATGTCACTGAAGAACTGTGACAAGCAGAGCCTCCCTTCTGACTGGCATTGGGAACACAGCAAGAACAAGAAATAAGTTTTTGCCCTCAGGAGAAAGCTCTTTACAACTTAGAGGGGTGGAGTGAGGGGGGTGAGAGGGAGGTTCAAGAGCAAGGCAACAACATATGTATATTTATGGCTGATTCACTTTGTTGTAAACAACATCATAAAGCAATTATCCTCCAATTAAAAATAAATTTTTTAAGGCAAAAAAAAAAAAGGAAGCTTTGTTGCACTGAGTTCATTAAATGTGGGGGTTGTCTGTTATTCCTGCTAGAAACCTAGCTTATCCTGACCACTACAGAGATGACTGTACTTTTTCTCAGAAGAGTAGTGATCAGAAAAATAAGTACCTATGAGTCAGCCATCACTTCACAGTTTTAAGAAAAAAAGGCTAAAAGCAAATGAGACCAAGAATCTTACTCCTACAACTCTGCATTGAACAGCAAGTCAGCAGATGATATCTTTGGTGGCCTCCTGTGAACCATGCCTCCTTGGGTAGAACTGGCCTAGACCACTGCAACCCTGACTTTGGGATTTGCTGTTGGCCAACAGTACACTAACAGATGGCTTCCAGGTGGCTTAATGTTAAAGAATCCGCCTGCCAATGCAGGAGATGCAAGAGCGTGGGTTTGATGCCTGGGTTGGGAAGACCCCTGGAGTAGAAAATGGCAACCCACTCCAGTATTCTTGCCTGGGAAATCCCATGGAGTGAAGCGCCTGCAGGCTACAGTCCATGGGGTCACAAAGAGTTGGATATGACTGAGCACACATGCACATTAATGGGCATGATGAAAACAGATGTTTGCACATGTAGTCTGTCCACTTGGAGTGTCTGCCCTCAGGAGACTCTCTCACACAACCCAATGACCATGTGGTGAGAAGCCCAACCTAGCCTTGTAGAGAGGCCATGTGGAGGGCCATCAAGACCTTGGCTGATAGCTCCAAGTGAGTTCCTAGCAAGCATCAATTTGCCAGCATACGAATGAGGATTCTTGGAACTGGATCTTTCAGCCATAATTAAGCTGCCAGAACTGATGTCATGTGAAGCAGAAAGGAACTATCCCATCAGGTCTTGTTCACATTTCAGAGTTATAAGCAAACAAAATGACTCTTGTTGTTTTAAGACACTAAGGGTTTGGAGTGATAATTGAAACAATAAATGCTTTTGTATGGGAGGTAGTTGAAAACTTAAAAGTAAGAAATTATTTTGTGTATTAGTAATTTCCATGTTCTTTAGTAAAAAAAAAAAAAAATTAGCATTACAGAGCCAAGATCACAAGCTCTGAAACAGGCCACATTTGTGTTAAAACTCTGACTCTGTCATTTACTAGCTAGATAATCATAGACCAAAAAACCAATCTGTGAACTTAAGTTTCTTCTTTCACACAGCAAGCATTGAAAGAACTACATCCCAAGTTTATTGTGAAGACTAGAGACAACTATTACACATAAAGTTCCAGAAACAAAGTCTGCACTCAACAAATAGTAATACTTTTGTTATCATTTTGTATAATTAGTAATCATTCAACTGTTTTTGGAGCATCAGCTATGTGACAAGCATATGATGGGTAGCAAGGATACAAAGATAAGCACATCCCTACTCTGTACTTTCTGAGATCTTATAGTCTATTAACTGCATTAAGTTCATCAGAGGAAAGCCACAGGTTTAGTGAAAGTGAAAGTGTTAGTTGCTCAGTCGTGCATGACTCTTTGCAATCCCATGGACTGTAACCAGCCAGGCTCCTCCGTCCATGGGATTCTCCAGGCGAGAATACTGGAGTGGGTTGCCATTCCCTTCTCCAGGGGATCTTCTCCACCTAGAGAGAGAACCTGGGTCTCCCACATTGCAGGCAGATTCTTTACCATCTGAGCCACCAGGGAAGCCCACAAGTTTAATACGCAGGTCTATCAAGGAAACCTTACTGAAACGCATGGTCTGGGAGAGTTTCCCTGATAAAACATTTAAAGTGAGTCCAAAAAAGATAATAAGGAGGTATTAGGCAGGTGAAGAATGCTCAACGGATTGTTATGGATGGAGGAAAAGCAGTATGAGACTGAAGGAGAAGACTTGTACATTCTTAGAGCTGAAAGAAGGCTGCTGTGGTCTAACCAGCAGGTGGGGCATATAATAAGATACTAAGATATATGCCTTTTTCATAATAGCTAGCATAGAACGCCTATCCTGAGAGGCGAGGCATATGTTACTATAGCCATGCTATTACCAATCGCCAACAATGTGCAAATACTACCTAAGAAATAGAAATTAATGACCTATGAAGCAAATAATTTCCAAAATGTGGTCTGCAGGTTTGTGCCATATCGTGAATAATAAATTTTAGAGCCTGGAAGTGCGGCAAGAAAAACAAGACAATGTAGAGAACTGTTAATACATTCATTCAATTTTGAATTTTATAATTGTGTCCTTACTAGTTTTTTGTGAAATAATAGTGATGATAGTCGGTTTTATTTTCAATGTCTTTACGTAGAAAATCAAAAAGGAGCAACTCTATTGCACCCGCAAAACTACTTTCATCTGACTTTGAGGTATTTTCTTGTGTTCTGTGAAATATACAAGTCTAGGAACAAGTGACTCAAAAGGTAACAGTATCTAGACTGCTTTTTATCTTAAACAATTGACTATTTTGTAAGAAGCAATAGTATAGAACAACCAGAAGTAGAGCCTCCTGCATCCTCAAGCAGAAACTCATGAATCTTTGTTTGAAATTTTTGCTTATTAAAAAAAGGTAATACATCAGGTTCTGAAAATTCATATTCACATTCACACACATATAATATTCTTTATGTAGAAAATGCATTGAGGAAACAGCACTGTAATTTTTCCATGAAATATAAATGCCAAACTCATACATAATTTATATAACATAAAACCAACAGACCATGTAGGTTTGGTGTTTAATTATGATCCCTTGGTTCCTCCTGATGAGCACCATTAATCAGTCCAATCAGTGTCTGAAATGTCATATTTCTGTCTACAAATAAACACCTAACTGGAAGTACTAAAATATTTAATTGAAATGTGCTTTTGTACAAAGTACTTCTCAGCCTAAATGTAATAACTGGAATTTAAAAGCAAATAACCAAATGATTGACAAAACAATAATCATTTTTTTTCTGAGATTTTTCAAGATATATGGGAAAGTATAATTTTAAGCATCTTGACCTTTTGCTCAAGTGAAACTTCCTCCTGTTTAATTAGTTCATGATTCCTTTTTAAAGACAACCTCTAAAGTTGCTACTTTAATACCGATAAACCTAGAAGGGACCCTTGTGCTTTAACGTAATTGTGTATTAGAATATTCAACCTGCTGGATATCCAAAAGCTAGAACAATCTCTCGATGGCTGCACGCTTTCTAATGCCCCAAGAACCCCTCCGTGTTTTCAAAGAGAAATAAAGTCAATTGATAAGACAGGCTGTAAGCACTGAGGCTTAAGATTCTTTTTTTTTCCTTCACAAATCTCATTCTACAGCAGCTCTATCACATCACCATAACAACACAAAACTATGGAACATTTTCAAATGGCTTGAAGGGGCATTTTCTCCATGGAGGCAACAAACATTTATAAAGTAAACATTACCATTTGTTTCCTCAACAGTAGACTGAAAACCTGATTTTGGCTCTGCTCCTATCACCCTAGACACAGCCTGGTCATTTGTTACGATCTCCATGGTCTCCTCTCTAGTAGCAGAACAAGCTCAATCAGAGGCTTCTTGCAGTGTCGCCCATCACGTTCCTCACGGCAGAGCCAACTCCCATCAATCACTTCTCACTCTCAATTATCTCTGCCCTGTAATCCCTCTGGACAGGAAACTTCAATATTGTGCTGGATTCCAGTCTGCCTTACAAATATCATCTCGTCACTTCATCCATAAATATGCTTCAAATGCCAGTCCTTTACAAATTCAAAATGAAGCACCACTACTACTATTGCTCCTTGTTTCCTAATAGTTCTATCCACTTTATATCCTTACTGAACATTTGCAGGATAAATGGAGAGACAGCAATACAGCACAGTGGTTAACAGCATGATCTCTAAATTTGAATTAAGTCAGAGTCCTAGCTTCATGATCTACTAGCTGTCAAACTTTGGACAAGCTATTTAGACTCTCCAAACCTTGGGTTCTTCATCCATAAACCATAGATGTTAGTACCTATCTTAAATGTTTCTTGTTAGGATCATGGCAGGACAGCTATCTAACACAAAAGAAGGGTCTAAGAGATGTTTGTTTTTGTAATCACTGTTCATTTCATTCACTCAACTATTTTCTGAGCACTTACTATGTTCCTGGCATCCTCTAGAGGTTGAGTAATGAGTGGTGAATAAAAGAGACATGGTCTTTGTACCCTATGCAGCTTATACCTTAGTGGGAGAGAAGCACAATAAACAAATCAGTATCTAATTATTCAATACAAACAACAAAGGCCTGAGAGGAAAACAGGTGCTGTAATAGAGGACACCAGAGAAAGAGGGAGCGGGTAATCGGGAAGCGCTTCCTGGATAAAGTTATCATTAAACTGGGACCTGAAAGATGAGGAAAATACCCAGTGAAGAGTGGGAAAAGGCAGAAGACAGAGGCTGAGTGGGAAAGCATTATTGAGTAGACTGTGGGTCTCAAGCTTGTTTATTAAGAAGTGCTGACCAGACTGAAAGATTTTCAGAAGCCAGAAAATGCAGATTCTTGTAGGACCTGAGAAAAGAGTTGGCTTTTAGTCTAAGTTCAGTGGGAAACATTGGGAAGATTTTTTTTCTTTAACTTAATACAGAAAGTTTAATTTTATTTTTATTATTTGGCTGCACTGGATCTTAGTTGTAGCACATGAAATCTTCATTGGGTCACTCAGGATCATCTGTTACAGCACATGGACTCTCTAGCTGCTGCCTGTGGGCTCAGTAGTTGTGGCAAGCAGGCTTAGTTGCTCTGTGGCATGTGGGGTCTTAGTTCCCTGACCAGGAATCGAAATCGCATCCCCTGCATTGCAAGACAGATTTTTAACCACTGAACCACAGGGCTTTCTGGGTGGCTAAGCTGTAAGAAATCTGCCTGCCAATGCAGGAGACACAGGCTCAATCTCTGGGTTGGGAAGATGCCCTGGAGAAAGAAATGGCAATCCACTGCAGTATTCCTGCCTGGGAAATCCTACAGAGAGAGGAGCCTGGTGGGCTACAGTTCATGGGGTTGCAAAGAGTTGGACACAACTTGGCAACTGACCAACCACTGAGAAGTTTTAAGGAGGAGAGTGGCATGATCTGATTTCTGTTTTGGGGAAACTACTCTGGTTATCATGTGATCATTTGGAAAAATGCAAACGAACTGGATGGGGACAAGTTAGGAAGCTGTTGGAATAGTCCAGGAAGGAGATGATGGTGACTTAGGCTTAGGTGCCTAAGGTGCCAAGGTGCCAGTAAAATCAAATCTCACCATGATATTGAGTGGAGGAGGGAAGTGTTGCGGTTGACTTTAATTTCTTCTTGTTTGTTTTAGTCCTATAACTATCACCAGTCAGGCTTTAGGCTCCCAAAAGAAGGGGATGGAGAATAATAATTTTAGATGTTCACATTAAATATTTTCTTATAATTATTCAGTTATTCTCTAGCAATCTTGTCAAAAGACTACTCAACACATTTTCCCATTTACATCAGTACTCCCGAAATCCTGCAGTAAGACTGAGGAAAGAGTAAAAATGCTTCATCATCATGAAAATTTTACAGCACCAAGCACAGATGCTAGTAATCTGTGAAGCCTTGTTTTCATATCATCTAATGCAAGAAAAATTACTGAGCCTCCCCTATATGAAATTTGTTTTTTCCTTTACCTGGAAGCTTTAAGGATTCTCTACATGACTTAACTTGCTTCAAATTTATACATGCCTACTTTCATTCCCTTGTAAACAACACCAACAGATGGTATGGAATATCTGGTTGCAGAATAATTAAGCCTGAATTTGGTGAGAACTCAAAGATTAAAGTTATTCTTAGCAAAACAAGCAATCCACTGCCAGGACTGTAAAGCATTTAATAATTTATATCAAAAGAACACCTAAGGAAGCACCCCAAGTGACTTGCAGATCTGAGTTTAAAACCACATACACCTGAAATAAGAACCC
The DNA here is from genome assembly GCF_023091745.1 of Budorcas taxicolor. NCBI lineage: Eukaryota > Metazoa > Chordata > Mammalia > Artiodactyla > Bovidae > Budorcas > Budorcas taxicolor. The sequence goes on along the minus strand of NC_068914.1, from coordinate 134,540,800 downwards.
GTGTACACTCACCCACAAACACTATCTCAACACCATAAAAGAGGTGAGTGACTTCATCTTTCTGCCTGTCAGGGATTCAATTCTGAAACTAATCTCAATCACCATTTGATGTATATTCAATCAAAATGCAGGCTGACAAGTTATGTAACATGTTCTGGCTATTTAAATATCCTAATGGGATTTTTAACTGTGGTGATGCTTTTGAACTGTGGTGTTGGAGAAGACTCTTGAGTCCCTTGAACTGCAAGGAGATCCAACCAGTCCATCCTAAAGGAAATCAGTCCTGAATATTCATTGGAAGGACTGATGCTGAAGCTGGAAACTCCAATACTTTAGCCACCTGATGCAAAGAACTGACTCATTTGAAAAGACCCTGATGTTGGGAAAGATTGATGGCAGGAGGAGAAGGGGACGACAGAGGACAAGATGGTTGGATGTCATCACCGACTCAATGGACATGGCTTTGGGTGGACTCTGGGAGTTGGTGATGGACAGGGAGGCCTGGTGTGCTGCAGTCCATGGGGTCACAAAGAGTCAGACATGACTGAGCGACTGAACTGAACTGAACTGAATGGGATTTTTCTCAACAAGTGGGACCAAGGCAATTCTACTTTTTCTACTATGTCCAGAAAACAGTGAACAGAAGGACGTGCTCTGTGTGTGTTCAGTCACACCCAACTTTTTGCTGCACAATGGAGTGTAGCCCACCAGGCTCCTGTGTCCTTGGAACTTTCCAGGCAAGAACACTAGAGTGGGTTGCCATTTCCTTCTCCAAGGGGATCTTTCCAACGCAGGGATCAAACCCTCATCTCTTGCATCTCCTGCATTGGCAGGTGGATTCTTTACCATTGGTGCCATCTGCGAAGCCCTTAATAGGAGGATACTTGAGAAAATATAACAGGGTCATTTCACTGTCCCATAGCTCAGCAGGTTGCAGTATGGAACAACCAAAGAGACAATTCATCCTATCTGTTATAGTCCCAGAATTATCTTTTAAAAAAAAAAAAAAAAATTATATCTAAAATCAGAAAACTGAGCCTTAAAGTAATTCAACCCAGATTAGGCAATTTTGATAGCAGCAAAGAGAAAATAAAAACACTGAAGAAAGCACAGTGTGAGATGTGGGTGCGGAACCAGATTAAGGGCAGCAACACAGAATGGTGAAGCATTTCAAGAGAAGACAAAATGGGAGAATTCCAGAATTCCAAACAGAAGTTTTATCTACTAATTAATATGGCATCCACCAGTTATCAAGCACATGCCAAAGGCCAGGCATTGAACTAGACACTTCATGAATCTTATTTCTAATTCTCACAGTAATGCTACAAAGCAGGTCTCTCATTTTTGATAAGGAATCAAATATTCAGAAAGTTATACACCAGGCTTAACACTCCTTTAAGGGTTTCCCTGGTGGCTCAGATAGTAAAGAAGCCCTGGGTTGGAAAGATCCCCCAGAGAAGGGAATGGCTACCCACTCCAGTATTCTTGCCTGGAGAATTATTTTTAAATATATTTAAATATGTTTTAAATCGCAGGGAGTTAAGGGACTAACTTAACTAAGGAACTAACACTTTTACTTTACTTAACAATCCTGCAGTGGCAGGATTTAATATTACACCTATCCCTCTGGCTGCCTAGGTATTGGCAGGGTTGTTCGACCTACACAGCTGTATACAATGGCCCAACTCTTTCCGCAAAAAGTTTAAGTTTTTCTTAATAATTTTATTTATTCATTTTTGGCTGTGCTGGGTCTTTGGTGCTGTGAAGGCTTTTATCTACTTACGGCGAGTAGGAGCTACTCTTCATCGCAGTGCTCAGGCTTCCCGTTGTGGTGGCTTCTCTTGTGGTGGAACGCAAGCTGTAGGGCACACCACCTTCAGTACAGCGCCCTGGCTCTACAGCACAGGCTCAGCAGTGGTGGAGCACAGGCTCAGCAGTGGTGGAGCACAGGGTCAGCTGCTCCATGGCATACGGGGTCTTCCTGGATCAGGGATCGAACCTGTGTCTCCTGCACCGACAGGTGGACACTTTATCACTGAGCCACCAGGGAAGACTTTGATTAAGTTTTAAACACTGAGTCCTAAGCTCAAAGCTGAAGTCCTAAAGTGAATTTGACATGAAACAAGCATTTCCATGGAAGGAAAACCATACTGACACATTTTCAGAAATATGACAGAGTAGTTCAGGGAAACCTTGACAGGGAGACCAAGGTGACTCCCTGGAATTTAAAAAATATTTAAATATATTAATTTTTTTAATATTTTTAAAATATAGATTTAAATATATATATTCTAGATTCTGGGAAATATATTTTTAAATTTTTTATTTACTCATTTATTTTGACTGTGCTGGGTCTTCATTGCTGTTCAGACTTTTCTCTATTGTGGTGAATGGGGGGCTGCTACGTAGCAGCAGTGTTTCTGCAACAGAGTTGCAAGGTAGTTGTAGTGGGTTTCTCACTGCTGTGGCTTCTCTTGTGGAGTGCGGGCTCTAGGGCACATAGGCTTCAGTAGTTGTGGCACATGAGCTCAGAAGTTGTGGTTCCTGGGCTACAGAGGACAGGCTCAATAGTTATGGCTCAGGCACATGAGTTTAGTTGCTTTGCCACATGTGGGATCTTCCTGGATCAGGGACTGAACCTGTGTCTCCTGCATTGTCAAACAGATTCTGTACCACTGACCCACGAGGGAAGCCTTGGGTGATCTATTTTGAGCAAAAGGACCAGACAGAGAGAAGAGGCTGCAGAACTACAAATGGTGGCTGGCTTTATGAAGAGTGTGTCAGATGCCATCAACGGTCCTCTAATACCCATCACTTCTTTCTTTTAGCAACAGAACCCCATAGTTTAGGGACTTCTTTCTTTTAGCAACAGAACCCCATAGTTTAGGGACTTCTTTCTTTTAGCAACAGAACCCCACAGTTTAGGGACTTCTTTCTTTTAGCAACAGAACCCCATAGTTTAGGGACTTCTTTCTTTTAGCAACAGAACCCCACAGTTTAGGGACTTCTTTCTTTTAGCAACAGAACCCCGTAGTTTAGGGACTTCTTTCTTTTAGCAACAGAACCCCATAGTTAAGGGATTTCCTTGTTGACTCAGACAGTAAAGAATCTGCCTGCAATGCAGGAGACCCAGGTTCAATCCCTGGGTTGGGTAGATCCCCTGGAGAAGGGAATGGCTACACACTCCAGTATTCATGCCAGTACAATCCCATGGACAGAGAAGCCTGGCGGGATACAGTCCATGGGGTCACAAAGAGTCAGACACAACTGAGCAAACTCAAACTCAAACTCCCCCTAGTTTTAGCTAGGTTTGGCTGTTTGGCTAGATACTTTCCCAGCCTCCTTGACAGCTAGCTTCCAAACAATGGAATTTTCGGTTGAATTTTCGGTTGACATCTGTCAAATTAAAAACAAATCTGGATTTTAGTCAAAAGGATTATTGTGAAAGTGCTGGGGAGGGATGACTGCAACGGGAGGAAAGAGAACTGCTACAACGGGGAGAGCATTCTGACTGCACGAACTGCACGTCAGGCAAAACAGGTTTCCTCCACCAAGAGGAGGAAATCTAGGCTAAAAAGAACCAGGCATAGGATAGTGGATGGAACGGTGGCAAAGTCAGACAGTAGATCCAATAATGTTTCACTCTGAGTCCAGCCTGTTTTTTGGGAGACATTTAAGGAAGGATTGTACCCAAGTTCAGACTGAAGACAGATCAAATTTCAAGGGGCACAAGGGAAGGAGAAAATCTTAACCAAAGCTTGGTTAATAAATATTTTGTTCCCAGTGATCAGTGGAGACAAAACAGTTCAGTTAATCAGTTAGGAAGCAAAGAATGGGAATGTGGAGAGTCAGTGTCTGGTCTTGTAATACACAAACAAGAAGAGCCTCCTTGAGTTCTTACCTAAACCATGGGTAAGGGGGGTTCTTTGCAGTAAGTTGTTTCTCAGAACAGAAAGAGGAGGGATTTATTTAATCATCACTGGTTTCTGGAATCCCAGGGCTCTGGTAAAGTTTGACATGGTCATAATCTTAAGAGGAATCTGTACTTCCTCTTTGGCCTATTTGGGGTTGGAGCTTCAATTTGGTGATGATGAGTCACCCTCAGAGAGGGTATAACCTGAGATGGGAGGAACCTGGGTGCCTGCATGGTTTTGTGGAACAAAGCTGTCGACTTGCCCTGGTCAGCTCATCTAGTTTTGGACTATCAGGAAAGAGAGATAAACTTCCTTCTAGTTTGCCATGTTCTATTTTCAAGTCTCCTACGTAGAGCCACTTTGCCAGTACTCTCATGAATAAAAACAACGCCTGCCAACATGAAATTTTTGTGTTTTTGATATCACAGTCACCCTGTAAGCATCATCTTCAAATATGAGAGTTAATATTAAAGACAGTGCTCCTTTGCCAGTATTCATATTCTCATTAATCTGTGAACGCCAGAAGCATCAAATGCTCAATTTTACTCTTCTTTTTCTATGTCATACAGGAAAAGAATTCTGTTTCAGTTCCTAAAATGAACAAAAATCTTTCCATTCACATAGCAATGGAACATTACAAAAGACAAACTTATTTTGGACTAAATAATATATGTCAATATATGAGTTTTTGTGGTATTGCGGGGCTTTTTGAAAGCAGCTTAAAATGACATAATGTTCTACCATTTGATTCAAATGGCCTTAAATCAGTAATACACTCTTTTATTGGAAATGTAGACATGGAAAGATACGGAAGTTTGACCAAGAGTGTTTAAAAGAACAAACTAATCACGATCAACCACATATTACTCTATGTCAGACATAGTAAGGTACCTGTTAAAGGTTGTTCCCAAAGGGAGCAGACATGTGATATGCTTTGCTAACTGAACAATTACATGTATGCCTGCTGTTAGTGGAACAGCTCCTCAAATTCCAAAGGTCTTTCCTTTCTTATTTAAATTTCTCAAGCAGGCCTAATAACATAAATAAGAGTTACTGATTAGTCTAGGTTCCTCTAGTGAAAAAATAGTCCAATATCAAAACTGCCTAGGAAGGCTGTTCAACTTAATCTAAATAAAGAATTGGTTAAGTTAAGAGTAATCACTGCAGGCTCTTTGATTCACTGGATCATTGAATTAACTGTCTCAGTTGAGTTCTTAATGATTTTCAAATACATTTTGGAGAAGTTACCTATCCTAGCGAAAAATGAGCCTTTATGGTTTGAATTCCCTGCATCTCCTCTGTACTTTATGTGCAACCTTAATATGTTGTGAAATTATTCCACATCTTTACTGTCCATTCTTTCCCTTTTTAAAAAGGTCCAAGAAGAGACATGAGACATACAGCCAAATTTATGTCATCATTTTTCACCTAAGTACTCAGAGTTTCAAAGGCATTCTTTCCTCTCCCAAATCACTTCTTCCCCTAGTGGCTTCTGAAAAGTTCTACTTAAATGCATAAGCTCCCCACTGGGGACATTATCAATTAAGAACTTCTCTCTGCTCCAGGCCTTTAACTTTGAAATAATTCAACAATCTTTTACATATTAAAAACAATCTCACTTCCAGAAGCCCTGGTGTTTCTCGCTGATGCAAGAAAAGGGAAAAGCTCATCTTTTTTGTATAGTGATACCAACAAAGGAGAAGAGCACTAAGCCCTAAAGAATTCACTGCAACTTTTGTTTTTCATTTAAGCTTAAACCCTTACCTATCATTACAAGGCAAAACAGAAATGTACCTGTCATTAGACTAAATTTGCTGATAAATAAGTACTCTTCTGCTCTTGAAAATCCTTTACAAAGATTAACAAAAGCAGTTCCTACAGGGTAATTATTATACTGATACATGCTTTCACTTTTTAAAAGAAACTAATTTCCCCTGTTCTTACTTTGAGGGGCTAATGCTAAAGTCCACAAGAAGAAATCTTGTGGAAGTGGGGACGTAATCTGAGTTAAACATATTCCAACGTTTTTCTCAGATGTTCCAGGTCCTTTCTTAAATACTGTGGATTCGGTATGTAATATGAAATGCAACTGAGTTGAGGACAGTTGGAAGTTCCTCTGTATGTGTTGTTCAAAAAATAAAAATTTTGTAGGTCTACGTGACAAAACTGTACAATTGTTCGGCTATTGTTAACAGCATTCCCTCCAGCGGTTGTTTAAGAGAGCGTGACGTAGTAGATACTCAGTGAACAATTACTGAATTGAAAGGATGGTTGACCTGTAACAAAGCTTGCATATATTCCTTGGTTTAAAATACCTGCTCTTTTAAACAACTGATTCTCAAAAAAAAAGTGGATACAAAATTGATTTTTAAATTACTGAGTTCCTACAAAGGAGTGTTTCTACCTACAAAATACGTCACTGGGATGTGAACACTTCTAATTAGCTGCAACCATTGGACAAGTTTTCTTACCTCTCAGAGGTCACTGTCTTCCCGGATGCTCAGCAGGCCGCAGCTAGCCCTCGCGATAATTTCCGGTAGGGGCGTCTCCCGGCTCTGCCGCTTGGGGGCGGGGCCTGCAGAGGGCGGGGCTGGCAGAGATAGGCAGGCCGGGGCGGACCTTGTGTGTGTGTGTGCGCTCCAGCCCGCAGACTCTGTGCTCACGGGACTGTAGTCCGTCAGTCCCCTCTGTCCGTGGGATTCTCCAGGTAAGAATACTGAGTGGGTTGCCATCTCCTCCTCCAGGGGATCTTCCTGACCCGGGGAGAGAACCCGCATCTCTAGCGTCCACAGATTCTTTAAAACTAGAGCCACAGGGAAGGCCAGGTTTGGAGCTTGCCTGGTGGAATCGATAGCGCTAAGGTGAGGCTCCTGGCCGAAGTGAGTTGGAAAGTCTTGGGGTGAAGAGCCTTGACCAAACGCTCAGTTTTGGAAATTTCTCTAGTTTAGCCTGCGACACTTATGATTAGAGTCAACAGTTTGAAGTGGCCAGCTCACTTGATGCATTCTATGAACATCTTGAAAGCTTTAACGTTCGGAGACCTGATCATGAAACCCTGTAGGATAAATTGGATGATTACACAATTGTCAAGGAACGCTGCTGCTGAATCAAAGTCAGGCCACAGGTCTCAATGCCACTAAAACATGCGGTGATGGTCAGAAGGCCAAGATCCATGATCACTCAAGTTGAATCTCGGATGTAAAATGAATGCTAGGAATTCTCTACTGCAGGGATCCCCACCCTCGGGGCTGCATCTCAGTACCTCCTACCAGATCAGGGGCAGCATTAGAGTAGAAATAAAGTAAAGTGCACAGTAAATGAAATGCACTTGAATCATCTCGTAAACCATTTCCTTCACCCCAGGTTCCTGAAAAAATTGTCTTCCAGGAGATCCGTCCCTGCTGCCAAAAAGGTTGGGACCGTTGCTGGGACCGTTGCTTTGGTACCCTATGCATCAAGTCAATAACGTCCAGCAGTTTAAGCAGGATCCACGACTCACAACGTGTCTTTACTCCATTTTCAATGTACACACAGGGCATGAGATCCTCTGCTATGAAGAGTAGGGTCATCTTCAAATAAGTGCAGGAACATCTTCAAATAAGTGCAGTGTCGCTTTATCTCCTTCACCTGGTGAAAATGATTTTCTCAGGACTCCAGATTATATATAACACTGATGTTGTTGTTGTTGAGTTGCTAAGTCCTGTCCAACTCTTTTGTGATCCCATGAACTGTAGCCTGTCAGACTTCTCTGTCCATGGGATTTTTCAGGCAAGTGTACTTCAGTGGGTTGCCATATCCTACTTCAGGGGATCTTCCCAACTCAGGGATTGAACCTGAGTCTCTTGCATTAGTAGGCAGATTCTTTACCACTGAGCCACCAGGGAAGCCCTTAACACTGATGAAGTCTCTTTAGTTCAGAACTTTTTATTTTGTGTACAAGAAATTTACCATGTACCTGACTTTAGTATCTGGGAAAGAGGAAGCATGTATAATAATGGCAACACAGAGCTGCATTCGAGGTATCTGGAGGAGGGCATGGCAACCCACTCCAGTATTCTTGCCTGGAGAATCCCAAGGATAGAGGAGCCTGGTGGGCCACAGTCCACAGAACACAAACAGTTGGATGCAACTTAGCATGGACAAAAATCAAAGTACACAAAAATCAAAGTACTAGATTGGAAAAAATAAAAAGAAAATTGGACTAATATTAATGATGGTGATTAAATCAGACAACGCACAAACTATGCTCAGCACTGCACCAGGCATGCAGTACATACCCATTTGATGGTAATAATTATTTTATTTTACAAGAGTAAAAGGAAAAGTTTATTCTACCTGGTAACATTGTTCTGATTCTGAGGGAAAGGAACAAATTTTTGTAATATGCATGAACTTTTCATCTTACATATACATGTTGCAGTCTCTCTCCTCTTTTTTTTTTTAAGAAGAATAAGATAGAAGGGAACCAAATAACTGACTAGAAAACAGCTGCCTCCTTTCACCTGACCTTCCAGAACACCCCCTTGCTCTCAGATCACTGTCACCTCCACTGCTTTTGTCTGATTTCTGCCTGTTGATCTCCATTTGGCCTGGCTCTGTGCGGAGCCACCTGCAAGGCTTTTGTTTCTCCACCTATTGAGTCTCCCTTTGAGTAGAAGAAAGAAAAGATTTCCAGAGTCTGAACCAAACCATTTTTTTAAGTACCTAACAATAAAAAGGGCATGAAACTATTTACCAACTTCACTTACATCCAGTAAAATTTCCATTTACAGGGTGTTGCATTAAGTTGATTGCTTTCTTCTCTGTAAATAAAGACTTAAATTTCAGCTCACAGGAAAAACTGATACTGAGAGAAGCCGCCCATAAAATGATGCCAGCAGCACCAGACAGGGAAATGTTCAAGGCAGGGTGGTGAGGAAAACAAAGCTTAGATGGAAACCATCACTGCATGTTTCATTTTAGAGTAATACTTAATCAAAAAACAGAGTAAATATCAGGTTTCCTTGGATTATTATTCTCCCTGGCCACAAGGCCACTTTTCATTGTTTCTTAGGGTGATCCTGAATAGAGATATTGTACAATCCATACTGGGCTTCCCTGGTGGCTCAGGGATAAAGAATCTACCTGCCAATGCAAGAAATGCGGACTTGATCTCTGGGTCTAGAAAATCCCATGGAGAAGGAAATGGCAACCTACTCCAGTATTCTTCCCTGGGAAATGCCATGGACAGAGGAGCCTGGCATAACAACTAACCAACAACAAACAACAGCAACCCATTTTAGGGAGAGAAACTGGTTGCCCTCAACTCTAACCTCAGCATATGTAAAATAACAGGCTCTGATATTCTTCTGGAAGTTTCTACTTCATTTTTTCTGGAAACTATAAAAAGAAATCTCTTTTGTTGCTGCAGTTTTGCTGTGCTAGATGCTTTGTATTGCTTCCCTTCAGTCAGGTTCTTAAGAGAAGAGCTTTATCCTGCATACCTATTAGCAAAGAAAAGGGTCTTAGAATCCTTATACAAAAGAATTATTCTGTAGAGGTGCAGGCCGTAGGTTTATATTCATTCCTGGTTTCTCAGGTGACCTATCACTTCTAACAAACTTTTCGAAGAGATTAGAAAAAAAGATGGTGGGATTAAAGAAGAATTTGAAAGCTCACTGAATCCAGTAACCCAAGAAGAACTTTAAAAGAAAGAAAAAAATCAAGCATTAAGAGAGACAGAGTGGTTTCTAAAATAAACAAACAGGGATCTGCCTTAATAAAGTAGTTGACAGCTTCTCTCCCTCTTTTCCAGGCTTAGCCACTAGCAACAAAGAAAAGGGCTCGTTTGCACAGCTGTTGCCCAAAGAACTGAACAAAAGGCTGAAACTTTAACTTGAATTTGAAAGAAAAAAAAAAAAAATCAGCTGACAGAACAGAAGCACAAATATCAGGGAAGTCAAGAGAGACAAGAACTTCATGAGGTCAGTAAGAAGAATTTTCTAAAGTGTCAATTTCCTGGGAGCTCAAAGGAGGCTGGAAACCAGAGTCTGATAGAGGCCCAGAGGGTGAGTTCTGGAAGTTCCTAACCCCACACTGCCACTCATCAGAGTGATGATCACAACAGCAGGGAGAAACCCATTGCCCGAGATGGTGGAGTGGAAAAGTCATCAACTTATCCAGAGTTCAGAAGCTGGAGATCAGTTTGGTTCTCACTATGAAAAGCTGGGGCCAAGTGAGGGATAATGTCAAGAAAGAGCTTGCCTGATAGTGCTTCTTCTCACTTCTAGAATCTGCCTCAGAATCTGTCTCTGTCATGGAGAGAGGTACGATTCAGGAAAAATAGAAGAAGGTAGTAATTTATTTATATTTCCTTCATTTTAGATATTTTTCTCATCCTTCATTTGTTTAACAATCTATTAAGCTTCACACACACACAAAAAAAGCAACTGTGCATTTACAAGGAAAGCCTCTTGGGAAAATAAGCAATATGCTGGTTTAGGCTATTTATTATTTATAGACTGTCAATCTCCAGAAAAGGTTGAAGCATGCATACAATAGAAACTATGAGGACACAAAAACAATTAGAACATTACACCAGCAGTCAAAAAACAAGACAGCAGGATCTCACAGACAGGGAGGGGGAAGAATTGTACCAGAAAATATAGAAATAGGCTTATTTGCTGTGTTAGCTATGACATACAGGACTAAAATTTAAGTTCAACTGCAGTGAGTTTGGTTCATTTTTTTTCTGTCCTTTTCCAGCTGCAATAAGAAATGATGAAAAAATTTTAAATACAGCCTCAGATAGAGTAATTAAATATTAATGACATATCTCCTACGTACTAGGTCCCCTTAGAGAGTCTTGAAGTCTAATGAGAAGTAGGAAAAAAAAAAAAAAACAAATAATCTCCATGTAGTATGATCAATTTGGGTTGAGTTTCTTTCCATATATGACTATGGGAGAGGTTTTGAGAAGCTAGGAGAAGAAAGCTTTCACTTGGTTGGGAAAGAGAGGAAAAAGCATTATTAACACTTCATAGGAGTGACATATTGGCAGGGACTTAAAATAAGACCAGCTTTCCAAATGGGAAAGAGGGAGAAGGACAGTCCCCAAAGAAGGAGTGGACAGAGGAGGAAAGACCAGTGGTTCAGGAAGATAGTGTGTTCAGGAAGTTTTCACCACTGGGGGCCTGGGGATAAAGTGGAAAGGTAACTTGGAAGCTCAAACAACTATACAGAAGACACTGAAAAGCTTTTCAACCAGTAAGTGAAACTTTCCTATTTCAGTTTTAGAAGAAATTGCATGCTGCAATTTGAAGAGTGGATATGAGTAAGACTGAAGGACTTCCCAGGCGGTCCAGTGGTTAAGATTCCGTGCTACCCAGAAGTAAAGAACAGACCTTTTGAACTCTGTGGGAGATGGCTAGGGTAGGCTGATTCGAGAGAATAGCATTGAAACATGTATATTACCATATATAAAATAGATGACCAGTGCTAGTTTGATGCATGAAGCAGGGTACTCAAAGCTGGTGCTCTAGGACAACCCAGAGGGATGCATGGGGAGGGAGGTTGGAGAGGGGTTCAGGATGGGGGGAAACGTGTATACCTGTGGCTGATTCATTCATGTCAATGTATGGCAAAAACCACCACAATATTATAAAGTAGTTAGCCTCCAATTAAAATTAATTAATTAATTATTAAAAAATAAAAGATTCTGTGCTACCACTGCAGGGGGTGCAGGTTCGATTCCTGGTCATGATCCCTGGTCAGGGAACTAAGATCCCACATGCCACAAGTGCAGCCAAAAAAACAGAGTAAGAGTGAAATTAAAGTAAGGAAGCTGTTTTAGGATTCTTCAAAGAAACAGAACCAAAAGGAGGTGTATATGTATATATAAAAAGAGGTTTGTTTTAAGGAATTGGCTTATAGAAGATGGCAAATCTAAAACCTGCCAGTTGGGCTGGTAGGCTGAGACCTGAGAGAGCCGATACCACAGTTCTAGCTGAAGGCTGTGTGCTCTAGCACTCAGAAGAGTCATTCAGTGTTGCAGTGGAAGTCCAAAGGCAGAGTGCTGGGAATTCTCTCTTGTTCAGGGGACGTGAGTCTCTTTGTTTTCTTCAGGCCTTCAACTGATTGGACAAGGCCCACCAAATTATAAAGAACAAGCTGCTTTACTCAAAATCTGCTCATTTAAATGTTAATTTTAGGTGGGGAGGGAGATTCAGGGTTGGGGGGATACATGTATACCTGTGGCTGATTCATGTGAATGTATAGCAAAAACCACTGAAATACTATAAACTAATTATCCTCCAAATAAAATAAATAAAACAACTTATAAAAAAAAAGCACCCTCCCAGAAACATTCAAAATAATGTGTGGCCAAATATTTGGGTACCTGTGGCCCAGCCAAGTTAACACATAAAATTAACCATCTCAGAGGCTATTTGTGTATGTGTATGCAGTCACTCAGTTGTGTCTGACTCTTTGTAGCCCCATGGACTATAGACCACTAGTTTCCTCTGTCCATGCAATTTTCCAGGCAAGAATTCTGAAGTGTGTTGCCATTTTCTACTCCAGGGGTTCTTCCCAACCAGCGATCAAACCTGTGTCTCCTATTACTCCTGCATTGGCACGTGTGTTCTTTACCACTATTGCCACCTGGGAAGTCCATTGGTGTACACAGAGGCTATGTAGTATACATGAGAGATGGTATACTGTCTGGACTAAGCTCAGACTAATGGGGGCAGAGAAAAATAAAATTTAGGGGGAAATTGAACATGAAGATGTAAAAGAGCACATTGTAAGAATGACATCAAGATTGTTAGTTTGAACAAATATGTAGAGAAAAACAAAACAAAATAGATGGTTAGTAATCTCCAAGAATACATTTTTATTTTAGTTTCTTTTCTTTTCCTATAGCAAGTACAAGTTTCTTCTGCCTCCTGATGCCTGTATTTACAATTTGCATTTTTTTCTTATTACAAACTGCATCATCAGTTACTCTAAAAATCATTACAGTTGCAAAAGACATTTCATCAATCAAATTTCATGTGTGAGGATACACACTGTACTTTGAAAAATGCATTTACTTAACTTCTGGTGAAATCTGGTAATTTGAATACACTTTTCTGCCCCTAACTTACCCGAACAAAATGTATAAACACATAAGAACAAGAATACATGAGAAACCATAGCAAAGACTTCCCTGGTGATCTAGTGCTTAAGCCTCTGAGCTTCTACTGTAAGGACACAAGATTGATCCCTGGTTGGGGAACTATGATCCTACATGCCGTGCATTGGAGCAAAAAAAAAAAAAAAAATTTTAATAAAAGATAAAATAAATAAACATTGTATTCCATTTAAAAAAAAAGAAAGAAACTACAACTGAGATAAATAGTGACAAAATTTTGAAAACCAAAATTAAGTAGCTGAGTGACAAATCACAGGTAAGCAGAAAATCAAGAAATTAAATTCCCCCCACAAAATCCCAGAAAAACCGAGCAATTGGTGAGATAAGACATTTCTGAAAATAGACGGGAGGTGTTCAAGGGGAGAAGAAACTCTAAAGAGAAAATCAATTAGATACCTAAATCAACTCCCCAGCTCCCTGCAACTAGGTGTCTACCTGTCACCAACTCCAGCAGAAGATCAGAGGTTTTCTCCTTGGAGAAAATGAAGCAAAAGGAACATGGACTTATCAGCAGATTGGATAAAGAAGCTGTGGTACATATATACAATGGAATACTAATCAGCCATGAAAAGAAATGCATCTGAGTCAGTTCAAATGAGGTGGATGAACCTAGAGCCAATTATACAGAATAAAGTAAGTTAATATCGTGTATTAACACATACGTATGGAATCTAGAAAGATAGTACTGACCAATCTGTTTGCAGAGCAGCAATGGAGACACAGACGTAGAGAACAGACAAGGGCTGGGGAGAAGAGGGAGAGGGTGAGATGAATGGAGAGAGCAGCATGAAAGCATATACACTAACATATGTAAATAGAGAGCCAATGGGAGTTTGCTGTATGACTCAGGGAACTCAAACTGGGGCTCTATAATAACCTAGAGGGGTGGGAATGGGTGGAAGGTGGGAGCAGATTCAAGAGGCAGGAGATATATGTACACCTTAATTCATGTTGATGTATGACAGAAATCAAACCAATATTGTAAAGCGATCATCAATCAATTAAAATAAATAAATTTTTTTAAATAAAAGAATTGAGGACAATAGACAGAGCTGGCAGCAAAAGATGTGTGTAATCATGAGAACCAGGATTAAATGAAAATCTGCAGTCTGAATAGTAAAGACTTCAATTCCTTTTCCCCATTTGTTCCCAGGATACAGCAGCTTCAACAATAAGCCTCAAGCAAGAGATAAACTCTGATCAACCCAGGAGAAGACCCACAGGGGCAGATAGCTGGAGGTTCCCCACTGAAAGACACAGGTTCCATGCTAATTATCCAGCAATGAAGCCAACATCTGACATGCCTCTCAGGTGCACACAGAAATTTCAATCAGCTTTTTACTGCCTTACAGTTAAACCTAAAAGCACTGCCAAGGATCACTGAGCATGAAGAAGGCTTTTAATATGAAAGTAGAAGGCAAAACAAGTAAAAGGAAAAGAGATGACCTACAACACAAGAAGCAATGGAAAATGTCTTAAACCAAACCCCAGTGTTTCCAGGTAGAGAAAAGAAACTATTATATCCGTTAAATAAAAACAGAACGCTTTCTTTAAAACAAATAATCCTTAGAGAACAAGCACGCTTAGAATTAAAAAATAATAGAAATAAGCATGTCAATAAAAGTGTTGGAAGATAAAGTTGAAGCCGTCCAAAAGGAAATACACCATTTGTAAGTAAAAATATATGTGTATATAAAAAGAAGTTGAGAAAAAGAAAACCGGCAAGAAAATTGAACATTCAGGTGGCAGAAGCTCCAGAATGAGAGAACAGAGCAATAGATAAGAGAAATTGTCAAAAAGAAAACATCAAGGCTGATTCATGTTGAGGTTTGACAGAAAACAACAAAACTCTGTAAAGCAATTATCCTTCAATAAAAAAAAAATTTAATTAATTTTAAAAAAGAGAAGAAAACACCAAGAAAAGTTCCCAGAACTTATGGAGGTGAGTTTTAAGGTGGAAGGAGCCGAGGGCCCCACTGAGCACTGGCCCGATTGAAACATACATATATACACCAAGAATATTATAGAAAAACTTCAAGATATTAGGAATAAGAAAGCCCTAAACACTTCCATTGGAGAAGGGAATGGCAACCCATTCAGCATTCCTGCCTGGAGAATCTTATGGACAGAGGAGCCTGGCAGGCTACAGTCCATAGAGTCACAAAGAGTCCAACATGACAAGTGACTAACACTTTCATTTTCAGAGAGAAAAGCAGATCACATACAAAGTTATAGGGAATGAAAATTATACTGGCTGTTCAAGAATTCCTGGAAGTTACAAAACAGTCAAAATTATAGGGGAAATGATTTGCACCTTAGAGTTCTAACCCATTTGGATTATCAACCATGCATGATTACAGAATAAAACAAGGTCTCAGAAGTTTTCCTTCTTAAAATTTCTTTCCCAGGGAGCTTCTAAAGCTATGATTGCCAAAGCAACATCAGCATCTATTAGATATTTGTCTAGAAATACAGGTTCTGAGACTTCACCCCAACTCTACTGAAGTAGAAACTCAGGGGCTGGCACAGGAGTGGAGGGGTGGGAAAGAAAGGGAGGGAGAGGCGAGTTTACAACCTGTACCCTACCAAACTTTGAGCACAAGCCAAAGCCTCAGAAGCACTTTACCAGTGGATGTACTCCTTCCAAAATAAGGAGTGAACCAAGGAAGAGGAAACATAAGCCCCAAGACACACAACACAAATACTCCAGAGCAAAAGAACAGAGGCTACAGGAGGCCTATTACAAATTAACATTTACAACACATCTGTTACTGTTCTAAAAGTTAACCATTTCTTACGTTCATATCATCCCAACATCCTCTTAAACCTTATAAAAAGTGTGAAAGTGTTAGTAGGTCAGTCATGTCTGACTCTTTGCGACCCCATGGACTCTAGCCCACCAGGCTCCTCTGTCCATGGAATTCTCCAGATGAGAACATTGGAGTGGGCAGCCATTCCCTTCTCCAGGGGATCTTCCCAACCCGGGAATCGAACCCCACTCTGCCTACAATGCAGGCAGATTCTTTACATCTGAGCCAGCAGAGAAGCTCATCCCAAGAAGTCTAAATCCAGGATCCAGTGGTTCAGATGGTGAAGAATCTGCCTGCAGTGTAGGAGACCCCAGTTCAATTCCTGGGTCAGGAAGATCCCCAGGAGAAGGAATAGGCTACTCACTTCAGTATTCTTGGGCTTCCCTGGTGGCTCAGACAGTAAACAATCTGCCCACAATGCAGGGGACCTGGGTTCAATCCCTGGATCCCCTGGAGAAGAGAATGGCACCCCACTCCAGTAATCTTGCCTGGAGAATCCCATGGACAGAGGAGCCTAGTGGGTTACAGTCCATGGGGTTGCAGAGATTCAGACGCAAGTGAACAATGAACACTTTTCACTTTCAGATACTCTGAATTATAGCATAGGTTGCACATACCATGCTGGTGCACTGAGACGACCCAGAGGGGTGGTACGGGGAGGGAGGAGGGTTCAGGATGGGGAACACGTGTATACCTGTGGCAGATTCATGTTGACGTATGGCAAAACCAATACAATATTGTAAAGTAATTAACCTCCAATTAAAATAAATAAATTTATATTTAAAAAAATAAAAAGAAAAATAAACAAGGAAATGCCTGGTGTTTTTAAATATATTGAAATACTTACACCTCTGTGGAAGACTTCACAGATAAATAGATACAGAGAAAACCTAACAAGCAACACTGAGACAAATATTCCAGGGAAAAAAAGGATTGAACCAGAAAGAAAATGTAATCATGCTATGTGATGGATATTCACATGGTCCTATGAGAATAAACACTGAATGGTGATTTAACAAAAATTATGATTCATTGTATTAGGAGTATAAGTAGCAAAATGGCCAGTAGCAGACTATGCCACTCCCAAAATATGACTACAGAAATTCAGGACCTGCCACCCCAAAATAGGTGGTTTGGGTATATTAAGAGGCCTTCTCTGAGCTCCTGTTGTCTAAAGACAGATTCAGTGCCCCATAAGGAACCAATGGTCATAAACCCCTTCCCAGGAGTTTCATAAGCAGGGAAGATTGATTCTTACTACAGAAGAGGAGACTAGAAATGGACACCTTACCCAGACAAACTTTGTCACAAACTGTCATCCCTCCCACCTATTCTTCTAAAGGCCCATTTGTCATTCCTCAAAATCACTTACATAAGACGTGTATGTCCTCCCCCCTTTTCCCTATTAGGAAGGCAATATAAGTGTGAATTCTATGCCAAAACTGGAGGAGTTACCTGTTTTCCCCTGGGTCTCTCTCATGAACACGTGAGGTGTGCACCTTAATAAACTGCTGTTTGCTTTTCTCTTGTCAATCGGTCTCTTATTACAGGTGTCTCAGCCAAGACAAAACGGGAAGGGCTCGGGGGGGATACACAAGGTAAATTCTCATCCTCCGTCTTAGGGAGTGAATAGTTAATGTCTAAAACTGAAAACAATAGGAGATAAAAGTATAAACATGATAATAACTAAAAGAGTTAAATTAGTTGCCACTTTAGCAGAAGGGTCAAGAGTAAAGAGAGGTAGGAGAGAAGACTTTGGGGGACTTCCCTGGTGGCTCAGTGATTAAAACTCCTTGCTTCCAATGCAGGGGTCGAAGATGCAAGGAACCAAGATGCCCCATAATGCTCAGTAAAGGCAAAAAACATTTTTTTGTAAGTAGTGGGATGTAGAATAAAAAAAGAAAGAAGACTTCTTGTTTTGTTATAAACCTTATACAATTGCTGCTGCTGCTGCTAAGCCGCTTCAGTTGTGTCCAACTCTGTGTGACCCCATAGACGGCAGCCCACCAGGCACCCCCATCCCTGGGATTCTCCAGGCAAGAACACTGGAGTGGGTTGCCATTTCCTTCTCCAACGCATGAAAGTGAAAAGTGAAAGTGAAGTTGCTCAGTCGTGTCCGACTCTTCACGACCCCATGGACTGCAGTCTACCAGGCTCCTTCCATGGGATTTTCCAGGCAAGAGTACTGGAGTGGGTTGCCATTGCCTTCTCCACCTTATACAACTATGTAACTTTTTATATCACTCCTGCATAATTTGATAAAAAATAAAATCAAGTTAATAAAATAAATTTCCTACAATGTAGGAGTCAAAGTTTAATGAATGTTTCTAAATTTCTTCGGACAGGTAATTTCTGGCCTGCTCTTTTTTCTGACACTCAAAGAGGAGCAAACGCCTTCTTGAGGCATCCTCCTTGTTCTCATAATCTTTCTCTGTCCCCATCAGAAAACCTCAGATTCTGAGACTCTGAGCTTCCAGTTCAACGGTACAGAGGTGAGAGTCACTGGGGATTCCTCACCCTAACTGTCCCACAAGAATTTGACAGCGTTGTTTTTTTCTATGATCATGTCTGCAGAAACGAACTCTCTCAATCATCTACAAGTTTCTACCATGCATAAGGTGTCCATGCCAATGCTTATGTTTTAATAACATCCCCATGAACTCTTTGATATCATGCTTTCATTCATTCATTCAAAAACAAGTGTTTAATGAGGCCCTACTGTGTGACAGATTCTTGCTATCAAGTTTCTTAAAATTATTTTTCCTCTATGCATGGTTTCCATACTTAAGGATTTAAGATGTTTCAAGGTTCTTTATAATCCCTGCCTTTCTGTGTGCTGATTACAAAAGGCAACCTACTGTGATGTAATGATTAATTAAAATAAAGATAAACTGGATTGTCTTAAGAAAAGAAAAGCTCCAAGATTCACTTTCTAAATTTAGATCAGGTCAGTTTAAATTTTTTCTTACCCAACATGTCAGTGGGCTCTGTTGTCACAAAAAAATAAAAATGTTAACATTTGTCTAAAAGGGTTATCCATTTCCTGCTGATGGTTTATGAGCAAATGACTTCTGCATTTCCTCTCAAAAAAGTAAAGTAGATTTACAGAGTAAGATAGTATTTTGAAGTACTGATCCATGTATCCTGACTTCGTCCCACTCCACTCCCACCTCAAATTCAGGCAATTTAACATAAGGATAGTTGTCCAAAAGGATAGTTATAATGGCAGAACAAGAGTACAAAGAGGACAAATTTAAAATCCGTCAGCATAACCAGAGTAATATTAGGTTGGTACAAAAGTAATTGCAGTTTCAGACCATGAATTTTAAATTGTTATAACTAGGCTCAAACGCATCCTTATTAATCAAAATAGAAACCATTACAATCAACACATTTTTGCCAATGAGAAATAAGTTTGTTTATTCCTGTAGCATAAAAATCCATGCTTCGTTATTCAGTGATCTCCTGGAAAGCATTTTCTGCCTCCTGCAGATTGTGGAAGCATTTTCCCTGCAAAAAAGTTGTCAAGATGCTTGAAGAAGTGGTAGTCAGTTGGCGAGAGGTCAGGTGAATGTGGCAGATGACGCAAAACTTCGTAGCCCAATTTGTTCTACTTTTGAAGTGACATGTGGTCAGACATCATGCAGAAGAATTAGGCCCTTTCTGTTGACCAATGC
The DNA here is from genome assembly GCF_023091745.1 of Budorcas taxicolor. Lineage (NCBI taxonomy): Eukaryota > Metazoa > Chordata > Mammalia > Artiodactyla > Bovidae > Budorcas > Budorcas taxicolor. Next base: position 134,521,227 of record NC_068914.1, on the reverse strand, counting down.
TGTCTGCAGGCATTGCAGTTTTCAGTGCATCTCATCAATTTTCTAAGCATATTTCTCAGATGTAATGGTTTTGCCGTGATTCAGAAAGCTATAGTGGATCGGACCAATAGCAGATCACCGAACAGTGACCATAACCATTTTGGGGGGCAAGTTTTGCTTTGGGAAGGGCTTTGGAGCTTCTTTTCGGTCCAACCACTGAGCTGGTTGGAGAAGGAAATGGCAACCCACTCCGTATCGTTGCCTGGAGAATACCGTAGACAAAGGAGCCTAGTGGGTTACAGTCCATGGGGTCGTAAAAAGTCAGACACGATTGAGTGACTAAACAACAACTGAGCTGGTCATCATCGGTTGTCATATAAAATCCACTTTTCATCACACATCGCAATCCGATTGAGAAATGGTTCATTGTTGTGGTGTACAATATGAGAAGATGACACTTCAGAACAATGATTTTTAAAATTTACAGTCAGCTCACAAGACACCCACTTACCAAGTTTTTTCACTTTTCCAATTTGCTTCAAATGTCAAATGACCATAGAATGGTTGATGCCGAGTTCTTCAGCAACTTCTTGTGTAGATGTAAGAGGATCAGCTTCAGTGATGCTCTCAGTTGGTTGTTGTCAACTTCTGATGGCCAGCCACTGGCTCCTCATCTTCAGGGTTTAGTTTCCAGTTACCGACTGAATGTTTGTGTCTCCAAAATTCATGTTGGCCTTCCAGATTGCTCAGTGGTAAATAATCCACCTGCCAATGTAGGAGTCTCAAGAGATGTGAGGGTTCAATTCCTTGGTTGGAAAGATCCTCTGGAGAAGGAAATGGCACCCCATTCCAGTGTTCTTGCCTGGAGAATCCCAGGGACTGGGGAGCCTGGTGGGCTGCTGTCTATGGGGTCGCATAGAGTCGGACACGACTGAAGCAACTTAGCAGTAGCAGCAGAAGGTGGGACACCTGGGGGATAATTAGATCATGACCTTTGTGCCTCCATGATGGAATTAATGTCCTTACAAAAAGAGAAAGAGAGCTTCCCTTTTTCTCTGTTCTCTGTCACTGGAGGAAATAAGATGTCCATCTACAAGCCAGGAAGGGGGTTCTCACTGGATCTGCTTATGCCTTGATATTGGACTTCCCAGCCTCTAAAACTGAGAGAAATAAATATTCATTGTTTCAATCACCCAGCCTGTGGTATTTTTGTGATAGCAGGCTGAACTATTACCCACATCAGGAACTGAGTTCCCAGGAGGGCCCAGCTGGCATGCAAATCAGGAACCCACACTCCAGAGACAGCTGATAGGAATATATGCCTTCTGTTATCCACATATCCATCAATATTAGCTTTTCTAATTAGCATCATAAATGTTAGAAACAAGGTCTCATAGTGGAAATGAGTGGAATTTGAGATATGTTGTTCAATGAACAGAATACGAAGGTCCACCGAGGCCTGTAGCCTGTTGTTGTTCAGTCACTAAGTTGTGTCTGACTCTTTGCGATCCTATAACCTGCAGTATGTCAGACTTCCCTGTCCTTTGCTATCTCCTGGAGTTTGCTCAGATTAATATCTACTGAACCGGCGATGCTGTCTAACCATCTCACCCTCTGCCACCCTCTTCCCCTTTTGCCTTCAATCTTTCTCAGCATCAAGGTCTTTTCCAATAAGTTAGCTCTTCGCATCAAATGGCCAAGTATTAGAGCTTCAGCTTCACCATCATTCCTTCCAATGAATATTCAGGGTTGATTTCCTTTAGGACTGACTATATTAAGTACAAGTCACTCAGTCGTGTCTGACTCTTTGTGACCCCGTGGATTGTAGCCCTCCAGGCTCCTCTGTCCATGAATTCTCCAGGCAAGAATGCTGGAGTGGGTTGCCATTCCCTTCTCCAGGGGATCTTCCCAACCCAAATATCAAACCTGGGTTTCCTGCATTGCAGGTGGATGCTTTACTGTCTGAACTACCAGGCACAGCCAGGACTGACTGTAGCCTGTACCCTTAAGGATAATGCCAAAGGCTTGACCCACAAGTGAACCTGTATCCAACTGTTGAGTCAGAGAACTTCTGGTAGCCTCATGTGACCCCAACAGCACAGGATTCTGCCTCTGGATATTTTTGCATCTGCTTCAAGTAAACATTTCCTGTAAAGAAGAGGTTGGAGCTCTTCAAAAGAATATAGAACTTGGACTTCATCGATCTTACAAAACAGTGTGCATATATGTTTTTGAGTCTGCTTGCCAGTGAGTGATTTTTTTTTTTAATAAAGTCTGTATTTGTGGCATAATTTTTGGAGAGTAAGACAATTTTATGGTGATTACTATTATTTACTAAAATAACCTAAAGTTGTTATGACCAAACTGGCTTAGATTTACAGAGTTAGTTGACAGACAGTGAAGAGCCCTGATTGAAATTTGTAGTCATGACAAAAAAACACTGCAGCTTTCTTTCGAGGCTTGGATGGTAGCACCAGGAATTACAAGGAACATGAACATCTCAATAGAAACTACCGTAGAATAGTGACTACAACATCTGGAAACCATACACGATGACCTCAGCAAATGACAGCAAGGACAACTACTTACCAAGGCCCGGATACTTCCTCCTTCCTGGAGCCAAAAGGCTACTCAAACGCAGTCAGGGAATTGCCTGCAAACTTGAAGTGACTGAATTTGCCAGGAAATGACTAAAATTATGATTACTGCCATTAGGAAGAATAGAATCTCTCAATAGATATTGCCTTGAAATTAAGGAAAAGAAATCTAAAAATGTTCTTTTCTTGCCCATCTGAATTTTGGATTTTGAGTCAGAGGATGCAAGAAAAAACAATTCCGGGGCTGTCTCAGTTTTTCTCTCAAAGATCTTGTATTTTGAGTCTTGGCACCTCTCTTGCATTTTCTCCTCTAGTAGCTCTTTAGGAGGGATCCCATGATCCTCTTGGACTCTTCTTTGTAATCCAAAGTCTGGTACAAACCCCAAGAAAGGGATAGTCATGTCTTGTTGAAATGTCTATTCAAATCAGGCAAAAGAGAAAGTCAGCATCTTAAATATGTAGGTATGTGTCTTAGTCCACTTGCGCTTCTATAACAAATACCATAGATTGGACAGTCTAAACAGCAGACATTTATTTTTTATGGTTCTGAAGGCTGGGAAGTCCAAGATCAAGGTGTCAGCAGACACCTTGGTGTCTGGCAAGAGCCCACTTAGGCTTCTTTACTAGTGATAAAGAATCTACCTGCCAATGCAGGAGACTCAAGAGATACACGTGGTTCAATCCCTGGGTCAGGGAGATCCCCTGGAGGAGGAAAATGGCAACCCCCTCCAATATTCTTGCCTGGGAAATCCCATGGACAGAGGAGACTGGAGGGCTAGTCCACGGGGTCATAGAATAGGATACGACTGAGCTTTCACTTTCAATTCACCAGAGCCTGCTTTTGGCTTGTAGACAGCCACCTTCTCACTTTATCCTCACATGGCAGAGAGGGAGTGTCTTTCTTCTTATAAGGGCACTAACCCCAAGCTTTGGGGCTCAACACTCATGTCCTAATTACCTCCTAAAAGTCCCACCTCCAAATATCATCACATTGGGAATTAGGACTCCAAGATATAAATTGGTTGTTTGGGGGCAGAGGGCAACAGTCAGTCCACAGAAGTGTATATTGTGGCAGGGAGGAAAGTGGTGATGATGAAAAAGTTATGTTGAAACCACCCCCCATCCCAGGAATTTTACTTCCAGAGGGAAGTAGAACCATCTTGCATTCAGCAAACACCTAACTATCAGTGTTAGGAAAGCACTAGTTTCACCAAGATGAACAAAATATTTTCTAATGTCAAATAAGGAAACAAATCATATAATGTGCTAAGTGCTGTGATGGAGTTGAGTGCAGAACCAGTGTTGGGGGTGGAAAGAGCCTGGCTCTAATTGTAAGCATCTGAAAAGCCTTTCAGAAGTGATGGACTCAAGCTGGGTCCTAAATTTCACCAGCAGCCTCTCTAATCAGCACTAATAGAAGATGCCAAGGCAAAAATGAAAGTGTTGGCAACAGTGACAAGTTCAGGGGTTAGAAAGGATGTGGGTGGACTAGCAAGGCTATGATAGAGGGTAAAGTGTGCTCAGGTTGTAAAGACTCATGAATGCTTTTCTGAAGAGACTGGCCTTGATGAGGTCAACCAGCTCATCCAATGAGCCCGTAGGTCCCAAAGAGGTCCCCTAATGGGAGCACAACAGATCAAAGCTCTGACCACCTCCACCCTACCCCACCCCCATTTGATATCTTTTTAATATATCTCTTTTATATTTCTAATTTGGAAGTAGAACCCTGCTGTTATTTTTAGGTTATAAAATTGCTCATATAAGCAAACGAATGTCATAAAAGATCTTTAATTAGGGAAGTTAAATGACCATATTTACATTTCAGACAGCTAATTCTGGTTGCAGGCCGGGAGGAAAGAGTACAGAAAGGAGATATAAGAGGCAGAAAAACCATGAGACTGTTAAAAATAACTCATACGAGGGACGACAAAGGGTCCAAATCACTGTAGTGATAGTAGAAGTGTGAACAGATGCAGGAAGAGGGAACGGATTTTACAGACATTTTAGAACTTGAATGAACAGCCTTTCACAAGTCCTATTACAGATGGAGCAGATCTCAACAGTGTTTGGACCGAGCAGACAGGAATGGTACACACTTTACCTTTCCTGTGGTGAACTGATGTAACATCAAGGTTTCACTTCGACTCCTATGTATTACACAAAGCAGTGAGATAAAAGCCTCCGGCAACATACTAAAGTCTAGGTTGTTGAACGTATTACAGTTTGTAGACTGATGTGACTTTGGAAAATAGTACATTTAGTGGTTTATGGACTGACGTAGAAAAAAGTCACCAACACAGAGGGTTCAGTTGATTTATCAATTCCAGAAGACTGATTATGGTATTTTGTTGTCTGTTTTCTTCTCTCATTTTCTCTAAGTAGGATTTTTCCAATCCTAAAAAAAAGGAATTTGAAAACAAGTGGATTTAGTAGTAAATAAAGTAAGCCATAGACATGGTTCATGTTACTGCTGTTGTTATGTTAGACTATTTGGCATAGTATCGTGGGCTTCCTTTGTGGCTCAGTTGGTAAAGAATCTGCCTGCAATGCAGGAGATGCAGGTTCGATCCCTTGGTGGGGGAGATCCCCTGGAGAAGGAAATGGCAATGCACTCCGGAATTCTTCCCCGGGATATCCCACGGGCAGAGGACAAAGGAGCCTGGCGGGCTACAGTCCATGGGATTGCAACGAGTCAGATACAACTGAACACACATGCACAGGGATCAGAGGGAAGCCAGCGAGAGGTCAGGGGCAGGTTTTAGGAACAGGTTTCAGCCAGGCGTACCAAATGAAAGAAGAAGGAAACCCTGAAACAGTGGCTGGCGCGTGACCCAGGCCCACAGAGCTGTAGTGGCAGAGGACATGCTGGGAACAAGACATCACACTCAGCAGCCAGGTAGATTCTGCAGCTAGTGTGTCTGAACCTAGCTCTATGTACACTCTGCTTTGGTTAAAATTATTCCCAGAACTCAAGTTGTTGGCATCAGGGTCTGAAGCTGAAAAATTTGGTGAAGTTTCTGACAAGAGCCACCTTCATGGTCTCCCTAAATCCACTTCTGTCTCATTCCAATCAATTTTTCAACAAAAATGTTGGAAAAGCTCATTTAAAAAAAAAAAAAGTCTGATAAGTATACTCATGAGCAGTCACTAAGTCATGTCCGATTCTTTTGCGAGAAAAAAGAATCCTGGACTGTGGCCTGCCAGGCTCCACTGTCCATGGGATTTCCCAGGCAAGAATACTGGAGTGGGTTGCCATTTCCTCCTCTAGGAGATCTTCCTGACCCAAAAATGGAACCCACATCTCCTATGTCTCCTGCATTGGCAGGCAGATTCTTCACCGCTGAGCTACTATCTGGCTTCACCAGTCCCTGCATTCTGCGGTCTTTCATCATACATTGGGTTGGCCCCTTAGAAAAGTAGTTTTCCAGATACAAGTCTGTTCTACCAGCCACTTCCACCTCGACTGTTGATTCCCTCCCGGTTTCAGCTCTGCGTTAGGTCAAGGTCCTACCTGGCCCCTCCTCTCCCCTAAAGTGCCTCTGAGGTGAAGCTTGTGAAATGATTAAACTGCAATAAATATCACACAGTGGCGGGTTACCTATCTAGAACTTCCCTTTAGAAGACAGCTTTCTTATTTCTTATTCTTCTGAGATAGCAAGGTAAGATTTATTATTTGTTAACAGTACCACAGAACATTCCAGTGTGGATGAAGCACTGATGTTTATCAAAAGAATGAGGAACATGTTTTACAGTGGTAAATATCATAAGCTTTGGACGAAGATTTTTTTCTCAAACGTGTTTAATTGTTTAGGTCTATTCCCTTTTAACTGGCCTGCATGACTAACTCCCACGTTTCTCAGAATTTCCAGCAGTAAAAATGATACACCTCAGTGAAGAGAGATGTTCAGATGTGAAGAGTCAAAGAGAGACTGGCATTTAATCTGTAGCAGGTGTGCTGTTGGATTTAATAAGCATTTCTGGGAGGGTTTGTGTGTTTTTTTCTCCTTCTTCATGAAGAGTCCTTGAAGCACATGAGCAAAATTTAAACCAAAACATGAAATATAATCAGAGCAGGATATGACAAATAATTCTCCACCCTTACACTTTCTCTACCCTTGAAAGAAAACAATTTTAGAGGCAGAAAGTTTTCCTTGAGCTTCCTAAGGATATATTTCTTTTTCTTTTGTTTCTTCTTTTCCTTTTCCAGTCCAGGCAAGACAGAATCATCCATAGAAATTAACTAATACCTCATTTTCTAAGTCTGATATCAGAAACACATCCATAAGTTTCAGGATAACATCTTTCTACATCTGTGCTTGTGGTTCCATACTAAACACCTTGTTCTAAAAACGGAATTCTCTGTGTGACCAGAATAAATGCAGACTGGGTGAAAAATGTTTCTACCGGATTGTGAGATTGATGTGAATTAAAGTAGCTGAAATGTAAGTCCACAGTATTGTGGTCTGAAGTGTTAGAGCGTGCCCTTCAGCTGAGAAATGCAAAGTATTTTCAAAACAAGCATCACATGACACTCAGCAGATTGAGTCATATTATTACAGCTCTCCAGAGGAGCTAATTTGTTGTGCAGAGGCTTGAGGATGTTTTGCTAAAATTTGACCCTTTTTTCCTTAATCCAGCTCAGAATTCTCCGTTTTTTGATGTACATGTTTTACATTTTCTTCTGATAACCAGATTGCTGTCAAAAATCATAACAAATCTTATTGTACTTTAAGACAGAAGGAAAGGCAAAAATGAAATGTATAAAAATGAATGACAAAGCTTCAGATGTTTTGACTTAATAGATTTTTTTGTGTGGTTGTAGAATCCCCAATCATACTATTAAATTATCTAATGCAACACTTTGTGACCTGTTCTCAAATTTGGGATTTCTTTTTTGAAGATTTTTCTTTTAATGTGAACCATTTTTTTAAAGTCTTTATTGAATTTAAAGCAGTACTGTTACTGCTTTACATTTAAATTTTTTGGCCTTGTAGCAGGTGGGATCTTAGTTCCCCGACCAGTGATGGAACTAGCACTCCCTGCATGGGAAGGTGAAGTCTTAACCACTGGACCACCAGGAAAGTCCTTGGGATTTTCTTTATCCTTCCTTCCATGTACTCTGATAGCAAATATTTTATAATCTGTAGATTAGTTTACTTTTTCTCCAATGATGAAACATTAAAGAGCTTTAGCCACTTGAGCCACCAATTAGAAATCGCAACTTCCAGCTCCATCTAAGCAGAAACAAGCCCCAAAGGAAAGGTAAGTAAGAGCCAGAAAGATCCAATGGCAAAGCCTCTGTGGGAAATATGGAAGAATAATGTCATTTCTGCTCACTAGATATGTGATCACAGTGCAAGGGAGACCAAAATCTGAGGCTGGAAAAAACAAGAAGCAGAGGCTTTGACTTATATCAAAATTGGTCAGGAAAGAGGCAGTTCTTTTCAAATAACTTCCAAGAGATCTTCCTAGCTTGCACGACACCCTCCATTCAGTTAGTCTTTTGTCTTCCATTTCTTTTATTTCCTTTGGGATATTTTGGGGGGCTGTTTCGTTTTGCTTACATTGATGCTTAGCCTCTGGCTTCAACATTTCACAAACTCCAACTCAGTGACTTTTCTTTAACTAACGAAAGACTTTCACAATTTAATGAATGAAATTAACTTTCAGATTTCAAAGAAATCCAGTAAATCCTGATGCTGGGAAAGACTGAAGGCAAAAGGAGAAGGGGGCAGTAGAGGATAAGATGATTAGATAGCATCACCAACTCAATAGGCATGAATCTGAGAAAACTCCAGGAAATACTGGAGGACAGAGGAGGCTGGAGGACAGAGGAGGCTGGAGTGCATGGGGGTCTCAAAGAGTCAGACACAACTTAGTGACTGAACAACAACAAATAAATCTCAAGAAGGATAAATATGAGCAGAAACATGCAAAGGCACGTAATAGGCTAAAAATCAAAGAGAAAAAAAAAAACTTGAAAGCAGACAAAAATGGCAACTATACATAAAGGAGTACACAGTTTGAATCTTGTGGATTTCCTATCAGAAACTATGGAGGTGAAAAGACAACATCAAAGAGGTTTAAAAAATTCTGCCAAGACAAAATTCTGCATCCAGCATAAGTATTCTTCAGGAACAAAGGCGAATATAGCCATTTCAGATAAATGAAAACAAAACAAAAAAGTTGGCACAAACAAACCTAACCATAACAAATGGGGAAAAAAGCCTTTCAACTTGAAGGAAAACTATACAGATGGAATTATGTATATATTTATATATAATCACAAATAAATAATTTATATTGTAAATAGTACATAACTATAAAATAAACAGCTTATATGTAAATTTGATCATTTTCATCTTTCCATATTTTTTACCTGGGAGAATTAAAGAGTAAAATTGTTTTGTCAGTTTCTTTATTTTTAATTGAATGAAAGATTCTTTAGATTCTGTAGTGCTTTATAATTTTCTGAAGTTTCACATACATGATTTCATTCAATCGCATGACAGTGGTTTAGTTGTTAAGTCATGTCTGGCTCTTGCAACCCCATGGACTATAGCCTGCCAAGCTCCTCTGTCCATGGAATTCTCCAGGCTAGAATACTGGAGGGGGTTGCCATTTCCTTCTCCAGAGGATCTTCCAGACCCAGGAATTGAACCCAGGTTTCCTGCATTGCAAGCAGATTCTTTAACAGCTGAGCTATGAGGGAAGCCCACAATCCCATAATAGCCTTTTTTTTTTTTTCAGATTCTAACTCAGTGACATTTTTGGTTTCTTTGCGTTTAGTAGCTTATTCCTAGGCATCTGATATCATCTGGCTATATTTTTAGCACCAATAGTAAGATTTTAGCTATGTGAACTTATTTTTTTAATTAGTTCTCCATCCAGCCCCAGCTCCCTCTGTTATTCTGTGCTGGTTCAAACCGCTGATTCATCTTCCTAGTAAGATGCTGCCTGTCTTTGCCAAGAAAAAATAGACCCATCTCTGGAGGAGGAAGGGTTAAAAGTTCTCTAAGGACCCAATTTCTGTGAATTCATAATCCAAACATAACTTAAAAGAAAGCTGAACAATTATTTCATAAATGTTGGAGAACATAGTTGAGGAAGAGCAGTATGTGTATGTGTTTAATTATCTTCATGATTAACAAAAAAAACACTTTCAAAGGACACAAACATCTTTAGTTCATCTAACCAAATGAAGATCAAGTCTGCATAAGTCCTTTCAGCTTAAGGGGTTACTCTTTTAAGAAAAAGAATACAAAACTACAAATAAAATATTAGGACCAAATGTGAATATATGTGTGGAAGGAAAAATAAATCACAATGAAATACAACTTAAAAAACAGACAAATACATTAAACATCACACAATACAGAAAATAGCTATTCTAGTAATTAATTGCCTGATAAGACTCTCTGATACATATTTCTATTTTTTTAATATCTATTTATTTGGCTGTGCCAGGTCTTCGATGTGTCACATGGGATCTTCGACCTTTGCTGTGCTTTCAGATTCTTTAGTTGTGACATTTAAATTCTTAGATGCAGCATGTGGGATCCAGTTGCCTAGCCAGGGATTGAACTCAAGTCCCCTGCATTGGGAGTGCAGCATCTTAGCCACTGAACCACCAGAGAAGTCCCCATAGTTCTATTTTTTTGGCTTCATACTCTAAAATATATATACAAAATTAACTGTAACACAAGAGGAATTAAAATACAGTTTTAAATTGTTGCTACATTATATCGAGCTGCATCAATATGTAATCAAATTATTCTTACACTATATACATTAACTAAGTTGATGAATATGTATAGATATCTTGTCATTGGAGCACTTATTTTTTCAGTTTGTACTTCTTTATGTACAACTTCATCAGGAACTGCTCAACTTTGCAAGGACAAAATATGTCAGATACTACAAGAAGAGATCTGGCATATTAGAATGAAATGCATAGCCTGTCGAGAGACTTATTCACTGTTTGTAATATTCCTAAAGTTTGTGACCTATAAACACGAGAGTTATTGGATAAATTTTATTTTTGTGATCCTCATCCAAAAAAGAAAAAAATGTATGGTGCATTTATCATTGTACATCCTGCATTATTGTGTGTTACTGATAGGAGAGAACAACAATTTTGATTATGTGATAATGAGAAGGAGATGCTTTTCTTACAGTTCTACACTTCTAATGCTTAGAAGAATTTTCTACAGACTAGCTTCCTGTTTTTATTTTTTATTGTTTTTTCATTTTGAATTTTTTTAATATAAATTTATTTATTTTAATTGGAGGCTAATTACTTTAAAATATTGTATTGGTTTTGCCATACATCAACATGAATCTGCCACAGGTATACACGTGTTCCCCATCCTGAACCTCCCTCCCACCTCCCTCCCCATACCATCCTTCTGGGTCATCCCAGTGCACCAGCCCCAAGCATCCTGTATCATGTATCGAACCTGGACTGGCGATTCGTTTCATATATGATATTAGACATGTTTCAATGCCATTCTCCCAAATCATCCCACCCTCTCCCTCTCCCACAGAGTCCAAAAGACTGTTCTATACATCTGTGTCTCCTTTGCTGTCTTGCACACAGGGTTATCTTACCATCTTTCTAAATTCCATATATATGCATTAGTATACTGTATTAGTGTTTTACTTTCTGGTTTACTTCACTCTGTATAATGGGCTCCAGTTTCATCCACCTCATTAGAACTGATTCAAATGTATTCTTTTGGATGGCTGAGTAATACTCCATGGTGTATATGTACCACAGCTTTCTTATCCATTCATCTGCTGATGGACATCTAGGTTGCTTCTATGTCCTGGCTATTATAAACAGTGCTGTGATGAACATTGGGGTACACATGTCTCTTTCAATTCTGGTTTCCTTGGTGTGTGTGCCCAGCAGTGGGATTCCTGGGTCATAAGGCAGTTCTATTTCTAGATTTTTAAGGAATCTCCACACTGTTCTCCATAGTGGCTGTACTAGTTTGCATTCCCACCAACAGTGTAAGAGGGTTCCCTTTTCTCCACACCCTCTCCAGCATTTATAGCTTCCTATTTTTAAACACCCTTCTTCTCTTTCGCTGTCCACATACCTCAGTGCCTGGTTCTATAGGACACATTCATAACACTAGGAATGTTTTGTTATTATAACGTACTTGAACTACCCATTGGGCTGTTTAAGGTTATTTGAAAATGGTCTTGAATTAGTTGTAAATGTGTATTACAAACTCTAGGGCAACCACTAAACATAAAGTTTTAAAAGAAGAATAATTGATATGCTAAGAGGGAATATTTTTTAATGCTAAAAGAAAATAGCTATCAGTCCATGAAAAGACATAGAGGAACCTCAAATACATGTTACTGAGAGATGTCAGCCAAAAAATGCTACATACTGTATGATTCCAACTATAAGACAGTCAGGAAAAGGCAAAACTGTGCAGACAGTGGATACCTGGGCACTGGTGTGAAGAGATAAACAGGTAGACAAAGGAGAACTTCTAGAGCAATGAAACTACTTTATATGATATCAAAATCATGCATGCATGCCATTAGGAAATTGTCCAAATGCACAGAATGTACAACATCAAGAATTAACCCTAATATTAAAAATATATATTTCTAATGATAAGGATATGTCAAAGTGTGTTCATAAGTTGTTACTAATAATCTACCCAATTGGAGATTGTTGGTGAGAAGAAAAACTATGGATGTCTGGAGAAGGGATTACATGAAAATTTGTGTATCTTCTGTTCAGTTTTGCTACAAGCCTAAAACTGCTCTGAAATATAAAGCCTATTAAAAATAAAAATATAAAATAAAGTTAACAGTTTTAAAAAATAATAGTTGCCTGCAATTGTTGTAGATAAAATTATATTTATTGACCACGGAAAATAAAAGCATTTGCTCTGCATTAAGGTCTGTAAGCATATTTACAATCATATTGGAAAATATAACAAAAATAATGAAAAGAGTTTTCAGTCAGATACCAAAATAGCTGTCTTTTGCTTGTTGAAGAATGACTTTCTTTATCTCCCACTTCACTCCATCTGCTTTCTACACTTAGCAACAAGAAATACAGCAGCCTATTTCACTTATCCACTCTCTTTTCCTTAAAATCCTTTCTTTTCTATAATTCGGTTATTTAAAAGTATGAGGTTGTATTTACCAAAAGAACCACTATCAGTTAGCCATGGCCAGATTTATATTTTAGATTAACTTTAGTTGGGCAAGTAAACAAGGATTTGTGAACAAAACTAAAATAACTATGAATCAGCAAAAATAGTTACATGTAAGATGGCATTTATTTTGATATTACATACTAACTTACACTTCATTTTTTTAAGTTAATTCAGCAAGTATTTCTGTCCTTGGAATTTGGGGGATGGTGGGCCACAGATTCAAATAAGCAAACAATTAAATATTTATTTTAACAGCAAATAGTGATCAGTACAACCTGGAATCAAGACTGTAGGGAGAAATATCAATAACCTCAGATATGCAAATGACACCATACTTAAGGCAGAAAGCGAAGAGGAACTAAAGAGCCTCTTGATGAAAGTGACAGAAGAGAGTGAAAAAGCTGGCTTAAAACTCAACATTCATAAAACTAAGATAATGGCATCCAGTCTCATCACTTCATGGCAAATAGATGGGGAAACAATGGAAACAGTGAGAGACTTATTTTCTTGGGCTCCAAAATCACTGCAGATGGTGTCTGCAGTCATGAATATAAAGACACTTGATTCTTGGAAGAAAACCTATGACCAACCTAGACAGCATATTAAAAAGCAGAGACGTTATTTTACTGACAAAAGGTCAGTCTAGTCAAAGCTTTGGTTTTTCCAGTGATCATGTATGGATGTGAGAGTTGGACCATTAAGCAGGGTGAGCACTGAAGAATTGATGCTTTTAAACTGTGGTGCTGGAGAAGACTCTTGAGAGTCCCTTGGACTTCAAGGAGATCAAACCAGTCAATCCTAAAGGAAATCAGTCCTGAATATTCATTGGAAGGACTGATGCTGAAGCTACAACACTTTGGCCACTTGCTGCAAAGAGCTGATTCATTGAAAAAGCCCCTGATGTTGGGAAAGATTGAAGACAGGAGGAGAAGGGACGACAGAGGGTGAGATGGTTAGATGGCACCACCAACTCGATGGACATGAGTTTAATCAAGCTCCAAGAGTTGGTGATGGATAGAGAAGCCTGGCGTGCTGCAGTCCATGGGGTCGCAAAGAGGGGCACAACTGATTGACTGAACTGAACTGAACTGAGTAATCAGTGCCGTAAAAGAAATGTTCAGTTCAGTTCAGTCGCTCAGTCGTGTCCGACTCTTTGCAACCCCATGAATCGCAGCACTCCAGGCCTCTCTGTCCATCACCAACTCCTGGAGTTCACTCAAACTCATCATCCATTGAGTCGGTAATGCCATCCAGCCATCTCATCCTCTATCATCCTTCTCCTCCTGCCCCCAATCCCTCCCAGCATCCGAGTCTTTCCCAATGAGTCAACTCTTCGCATGAGGTGGCCAAAGTATTGGAGTTTCAGCTTTAGCATCATTCCTTCCAAAGAACACCTAGGGCTGATCTCCTTCAGAATGGACTGGTTGGATCTCCTTGCAGTCCCAGGGACTCTCAAGAGTCTTCTCCAACACCACAGTTCAAAAGCATCAATTCTTCAGCGCTCAGCCTTCTTCACAGTCCAACTCTCACATCCATACATGACCACAGGAAAAACCATAGCCTTGACTAGACGGAACTTAGTCGGCAAAGTAATGTCTCTGGTTTTGAATATGCTATCTAGGTTGGTCATAACTTTTCTTCCAAGGAGCAAGCGTCTTTTAATTTCATGGCTGCAGTCACCATCTGTAGTGATTTTGGAGCCCCAAAAAATAAAGTCTGACACTGATTCCACTGTTTCCCCATCTATTTCCCATGAAGTGATGGGACTAGATGCCATGATCTTCGTTTTCTGAATGTTGAGCTTTAAGCCAACTTTTTCACTCTCCTCTTTCACTTTCATCAGGAGGCTTTTTAGTTTCTTTTCACTTTCTGCCATAAGGGTGGTGTCATCTGCATATCTGAGGTTATTGCTGTTTCTCCTGGCAATCTTGATTCCAGCTTGTGCTTCTTCCAGCCCAGCATTTCTCATGATGTACTCTGCGTATAAGTTAAATAAGCAGGGTGACAATATACAGCCTTGACGTACTCCTTTTCCTATTTGGAACCAGTCTGTTGTACCATGTCCAGTTCTAACTGTTGCTTCCTGACCTGCATACAGGTTTCTCCTGTCCAAAATGTATAACCTCAAGCTAACCACAAGGAAACATCAGATAAATCTAAACTGAGAAACATTCTATGACAGTAACTGTATTGTATTCATTTATCTGCATTCTTCAATTTTCTCAGGGATATGATCAGCAAAAGCAGTCTGAAGACCTTTTCCAGATTAAATGAGACAGAAGAGATATAACAAGTGCAACGTATGATGTTGGATTGAACACTAGACCTCATTTCTTTCTTTTCCTTTTCTTTTTAATTTTTTCTCTTAAAATTAAGAACTTCAGTTCATCAAAAGATATTGTTAAGTATATATTTTCTCCACTGGGAAATCATATTTGATAAACAACTTGCATCCAGGTTATATGAAGAAATCTCAAAGACTCAACAATGAGATGACAGGGATTATCTGGTGATCCAGTGATTAAGAATTTGCCTTCCAATACAGGGGACATGGGTCCAGTCCCTGATTGGGGAACTAGGATCTCACATGCTGCGGGGCAACTAAGCCCAAGTGTCACAACAAAGACCCAGTGCAGCCAAAATTAAAAAGTGAAATAAATTTTTTAAAAGCCAATAAGACAACAAACAACCCAGCTTTTTAAAGTTGACAAAAGGTTGGAAGTGACACTTCATGAAAGAAGATATATGGTTGGCAAACAAGCACCATGAAAAAGACACTCAATATTACTAGCTATGAGAGAAATGCCTATGAAAACCACTGTGAGATACCTCTCACTACCTACCTATTAGAACGGCTAAATTAAAGAGTGTAAAAAGTGTTAGCAATACCATGGAGCACCTGGAGGTCTCCAACAGTACTGAGGGAACGTAAAACGGACCAACCACTTTGGAAGACAGTTTGGTAGTTTCTCAGAATGTTAAACATACACTTATCGTGTGACCAAGTCATTCCATTCCAAGGTATTTATTTACCCAGAGAAATATAAGCATATATCCAAACAAACATTTCTACATACATAAATGTTCATAGAACTTTCATTTGTAATAGCCAACCACTTTCCACTACATCCATGATACAAAATCTAATCCAAGTTATGTTATTTCTAGCTTTAATTATTATAATAACCCCTGCACTGGACTCAATGTTTGAGTCCCCCAAAATTCATATGTTGAAATCCTAACACCCAGTTAGTACACAGATGGTACTTAGAGGTGGGACCTTTGAAACACAATTAGGTTGAAAGGATGGAACTCTCGTGAAGGGGATTAGTGCTCTTATAAAAGGACCCCAGAGAGCCTTCTTTCCCTCCTTCTGCCCTCTGAGGATATAATGAGACTGGAAGTCTAGAGATTTGAGGTCACAGTGCCAGCATGGTCAGAGTCTGATGAGAACCTTCCTCTTTCTATTGTTTATAAGCCACTCAATCCAAGGCACTTTGTAATAGCAACCCAAACTATAAGACATCCCATAACTGGTCTCCCTGTGGCTGCCCTGATCCCAACCCCAACAATGTATTCTCAACATAGCAGCAAGACATCTTTCCAAGCTTTGAGTCCTACAGGTGTACCTACATAATCTGACCTGCTGTTCCCACCCGCTCCCACCTGTCTATCTGACTTCATCTTCTACTACTATCCTTATTTCTCAGTTCCAACCATGTTATTTCCTTGCTTTTCCTCACATACATTAAGCATGCTCCCTCTTCAGAGATTTTTGCACTTGTCACCTGGAAACTCTGTTCAAATATTCACAGTGATGACTTCCTTACTTCCTACAGGTCTATGTTCAAATGCCATCTTCTAACTGGAGATTCTATTGGATAAACTTACATAAAATAGCTAGCTCTTCACTACTACCCCCATTCCTCTCTCCTTTCTTTGTGGTACGCCTCATCATCCACCATGTTGTATATTTACTTGCTTACTTATTGTCCCTATTTTCTCACCACCACTAGAATATAAGCTCCATGAGAGCATGGACTTTGTTCACTTCTGTATTCTTCAACAACTGGAACAGTACCTGGCAATTGGGCATGCAATAAATTCTTATTGATTGGGTGCATAAATATCATAATCACATTATCTTTCATCTTATTCTTGACATCTATAAATTGGTAAACGTTTCTGACCTAATAGAAGCAATTGAAGTGAGAACTTTTACATTCAATTTACTTTGTTCCATATGTTATGGGCTATTTTTTTTTTTAAGTGACTTGTCATCATCCATTCTTTCCTTCCCTCATTGCTATCACATTAGTCCATTTAATTTCAAATGTAAACAATACTCCCTGATCATACATCCAGAGTGTTAGACTTTTTTCTCTACTTCATTTCTCAAGGTTTGTACTAGCTGACGAGGGGAAGAAGGATAAGACCTAGTGCTAAAATGTATGGTTGACATTTTCCTACTGGTTTGGGAAGGAATCAGTAATTTTAAAAAGTAGAGAAAAAGAGGAAACAAAAGAAAAATGACTTTTCCTGGCAGCACTATTTCTTAACCCTGGTTTTCCGGCTACTAAGTACATCGCATTTGAGAGCTGCTGCTCTTACACCGCCCCTCTACATTATCATGATGGTTGAAAGGCATAATTTGATCACCTGCAGTTTATTGTTAAGGATGCATAGTAGTTATCACAATGCATAACTGAATTAATAGAGCAGGAATCTGTCCAGAATGGCTGCCACTGTTGTTTAGTCTCCAGGCTCTGATTGTAGACCTCTGGTCACTCCCCACACTTAACTAGCACAATATAAGCTTCTTGCTGTGACACCGTTTTCTTACCCCGTCCTGCTGAGGTAACCTCGTTACTTACCGAAAGAAAGCTGCCTCAGGAGTGGCTGAGACTCTTTGCTGCTTACGAAAAACATTATTTTATGACCAATATGAAGAACACAAGGTAACTTGAAGAGTCAAAGAATTAAAAACAAAGATAAATCCTGAGAAAGGGTATTTGACACGCTTTGGGGATCAAAGAAGAAGAAAGTCTAAGAAATTCTAGAGGGAAGATTAGTTTGATCCTCCAGCTGGGAGTGGAGGAAAAGGAAGGAAAATGAGAATTATGAAATAGAAAAAGGACTAACATGTATGTTGTTATTTCTTTAACTTGAGATGTACAGGAATGAAATTAAATAGATACTGCTGACAAAAATGATTCAATTGGGGGGCTTCCCCAGTGGCTCAGTGGTAAAGAATCTGCCTGACAATGCAGGAGGCACGGGTTCAATTCCTGATCTGGAAAGATCCCACATGCGAAGAAGCAACTTGACCCAAGCTCCACAACTACTGAGCCTGTAATCTAGAGCCTGGGAGCCACCTACTGAGGCTCCCATGCCCAGAAGCTAGGGCAATGAGAAGCCCTCACACCACAAGTAGGGAGAAGTTTTCCACTTGCCAAAACTAGAAAAAGCCTGCACACAGCAACAAAGACCCAGCACAGCCAATAAATAAATAACATTATTGTTAAAAATTATTCTACTGGTAAGCTTCACTATAGGTGGGGACGTTAATCCAGCTCATTTCCAGTCTTCTCCACCTTGGATTAACCTCACCTAGTTGCCATACACTTCCCTTCATAACCTAAATATCTAAAAATGAAAGTCTGTCTCAATTATTATTGTTCCCTGAAATGAGTCATAACACTGAATATCCCAAAACTATAAAATGGGGTGTTGGGAGCCAACAAATGCTTGCTACAGGTGACCTTAATCCTTAAAAAACGACCATTTCACACAGAATACTATAAACCACTCTTGTTCTCTTAGATCATCCTATAAGATGCATGACCTCTATCCAGAGGATCAGAAAGAAAGCTCAACACTTTTTCTCTTTGATCCTCTTCCCTCTTCCTTAATAGACTTAATGAAGACATCTGGCTGACAATGGTCATGTTGTCAAATTAGACAAGAAACAGCCAAATTTGCCTTGTCATCTGCAAAAAAAGGAAAACAAAAAAGAAGTAAGAACTATATCCACTTTATCTTGCCTTCAACCCATTCCTTGCTAATTATAAGAAGAATGAAGGATGCTGAATGGTTTTACAATTCTTTTACTATCGATGTTCCCTCCTGAAAAATGAAACTTTATTACTACTTATTATACCATAAGCAGCATGCATAAAACCAGGAGAGAAATTGCCACAGGGAAAAGTGGATAGTAAATACATGTGGCTCAAATGCTTGATCCACTGTGCAGAAAACTCTGCCTGTTAGAATGGAAGAAGAAAGTTGAATAGAAAAAAAAGGAAAGCAGGTTCCCCAAGATCTTGAAAATCAGTTCCAAGTTTCCACAAATAAGTAGATCTGCAAATGATGTATGTAAAATGCTGACCCATTCACACCTATTCCCCATGTAGCCTCTCTTGTCTTTATCCTTCATTCAGATTTATTCTTTCTCTTCTCTCCTTCTTTTCTATAACATTTCAACAGAAGTCCAACAGATAATGTCCATATAGACAAAGCTATGGTTTTTCTAGTAGTCACGTACAGATGTGAGAGTTGGACCATAAAGAAGACAGCACTGAAAAAATGATGTTTATGAATTGTGGTGCAAGAGAAGGCCCTTGGAAAGCAAGGAGATCAAACCAGTCAATCCTAAAGGAAATCAACCCTAGACATTCATTGGAAGGATTGATGCTGAAGCTAAAGCTCCAATACTTTGGCCACCTGATGCAAGGAGCTGACTCACTGAAAAGATCCTGATGCTGGGAAAGATTGAGGGCAAGAGGAGAAGGCAGATAGAGGATTAGATGGTTGGATGACATCACCAATTCAATGGACATGAGTTTGAGCAAACTCAGGGAGACAGTGAAAGACAGGAAAACCTGGTGTGCTGAAGCCCATGGGGTTGCAGAGTTGGACACAACTTAGCATCTGAATAACAATGACATATAATGTAAAAACAATGAAAAGACAGAGACCATCTCTTGTGCCCATTTGGGAATTACTTGTTTGTGTATACTATTCTAAGTTCTTAGAAGGCAAATACATACGTATCATCTAGAACTATTTCCTATAACAGATAAGTACATAACTGATAATATTTGATGGTTTCATGAAGTTGTATTTAGACTCAGTTTCCCTATAGCTAATGAGCAGCTCAATTCAAAATGTTTGTTTTTTCACAGATATTGGTCTTTATTGGCTGCAGTCTACTAACCTTTCCCTGATTTTCTTTCAAGAAACTACCTCTTCCCTATTGTATGTTGTTACGATAATTGCGTGGCTTTGGAGACCAAGGGACCCAGGTACTTTATGTGGTAAACCCAAGGGTCAGACATTTGACAACCTCAGCCAACGAGTTTTTCTCTCCTGGGATTGGGAATCTTGAGAGTGTGATGCAACAGTGACAAAACATTATGGAGATGATTTCATTTCAGTGGCAGCTAAGGAGGTGTCTTTTGCCATGGGGTGGAGGTTGTTCTTCCTGGTCCTCTAAAGCTCTCTTTGCTTCTCTTTGTTTCCAAGTTTATCCTCACAGCCTCCTTACCTGTTATTCCTGCATACACAAACACCGTATCCATCGCCATCATAGTCTTAAGTAAATTCTCTTTTAAGTTTAACAGCAGTCAGTTTCTATTGATCATAATTAGAGAAACTGATAGATTACCCTAGAAATAAAAGGGAACTTCAAAAAATAATTTACAAGCTCTTCCTGATTTCAGTGAAACTAGGAAAATTCAAAAGGGTGTTTCTTTGCCACATGGAGAAACAGAACACATGACTTATTAAAAACATACTTTTTAAACTTTTCTCACATTTAAATACTTTCAGGCTGTTCTGGGGAAATACAAGCCAAATTTTATGAGAAAGGGGAGCAGTTATTGATATGAGAGTGTTTCTGTGCTTCAGGAAAGAGTTAGTGAGAAGGATATTCATAGATTACAAAAAAAAAATAGGGGTTTTTAACTTGACTTGTTGTGAAGTCTAACACAGTCTAAAATTTTTCTAGGTTAGGGAGAGTTCGAGATGAAAGCCTGAATGGTCAGTGTAATGGTAATGGAGTGAGTGGATGTGACAAGAGGATATGTCATCAACAGCCCCAATTAATACTTATGTTGACAGGCAGCTGAGTCATGAAATGACAGTGAGCAAAGAACTGTGAATGAGTGGAGAGAAACCTATGGATGAGCAAAGATCACATAAAAAAACAAAAGATTGCACACCCTCAGACAAAATGTGATAATGGCTCCACTTGGTTAATACTAGTTATTAATTTTACTGAGAAACTTCAGTATTGATCAATAATTTTATTAGAAAATTACCTTGAAAATCTGTCTCTAATTTTCTCAAATGTTATTGGAAAAAACTAAAAAATTGTGAATTCTGTGACATGGTGATTTACCGTAGTGTGGGCAACACAGCTTGCACTGAATGGAGTATTGGGGTGGGGGGGGGGGCGGGGAGGGGTCAGGATACAAGCATAAGTATACAGAAAAGCAAAGTGGGAAGAATGGAGGAAAATTCAAGCCTGAATACTGGTGTGTGTGTGTGTGTGTGTGTGTGTGTGTGTGTGTGTGTGTGAGGGGTCAGGATACAAGCATAAGTATACAGAAAAGCAAAGTGGGAAGAATGGAGGAAAATTCAAGCCTGAATCAAGATTCATACTGGAAAGAAATAAAAGCCAACATGAAGATTGCAAATGCTTTAAGAGGTAATAGAAAAGAAAAACGTAACAGAATACTTATATAAGAGCTGGAAAAAATAACAGAACTGACTGGAGAAGGAGCAAGAGAACTACATGTACTACAGTGTACAAATAGATTCAGGAAAAATGCTGTACTTACGTCAAGAAAATTGCTGACAAAGGAAAGGCCTTTGGATTGGGTCATCCATATGTGTTTTACTACAGCATTCTTTTTTCTGATTTTTAATTAAAATAAATTAAATTTGATGACATGCTGAAGGGCATTTAGAAGATACCGTAGATCTATTGATGATGTTTCACCACCACATAATTATTTCAGAGAGCAGGCTGGATATACGCATGTCTATTTCAGTGGCTAGAATTACAGAGCCAGGGACTTGAAGCTCTATTAGCATCAGAATATGTGTGCTTGTAGGGGGGATAAAGGGGGGGAAAGATAGGGAGTTTGGGATGGATATGCACTCACTGCTACATTTAAAATAGACAACCAACAAGGACCTACTATATGGCACAGAGCACTCTGCTCAATTGTTAAGTGGTAGCCTGGATGGGAGGGGAGTTTGAGGGAGAATGGATACGTGCACAGGTATGGCTGTGTCCCTTTGCCGTCCACCTGAAACTATCAGAACATTGTTAACTGGCTGCACTCCAATATAAAATAAAAACTTACCTGTGTGCTTGACTTTCAAGAATGAAACAAAAGGAGGTAAGTCCAAAGTCAATTGTAGGGGCAGATCTACAAATTATGATTTTTTAAATTTTTGTACATGGCAAGAAAAGCACTTTGGAGACAAACACACTTGGGTTCAAATTTGAGCTCAGCTCAGCTCTTTTCTGGGTGTGTGACCTCAGTTATTCAGTCTCTTCAAGCTTCAGTACTCTCATCTGTTTTTTGTGTTTTTTTTTTTAAAGACAAATGCTGTATCATCTATTTTAGTGAGGGTTGCATTGGATAGCATATAAGTACAGTCAGTGATCTGGGGAAGGGAATGGCAACCCACTCCAGTATTCTTGCCTGGAGAATCCCATAGACAGAGGAGACTGGGAGGCTACAGTCCATGGGTTGTAAAGAGTCGGACACAACTGAGCGACTTTCACTTCACAGTCAGTGATATATAAAGTGTTTGATACTAGAGTTATTATTTAATACCTGGACATATGTGGTAAGATTTCAGAAGCTCCAACTTGTTATTTCCCTTCTTTTCTCAAGTCTACCACCAGAAGGGAAAAACAAAAATAAAAACCTCACCAATACTCAAAAGAAAATATGAAAACTCCTTTTTATTTTTTTTTCTTTTCTTTGTTTTTTTTAATTTTTATTTATTTATTTTTTTAGATTAAATTATTTCACTAAGGATTGTGTGGGCTTCCCTGATGGCTCAGTGGTAAAGAATCTGCCTGCAATGCAGGAGACGTGGGTTCCATCCCTGGGTCGGGAAGATCTCCTGGAGGAAGAAATGGCAACCAACTTCAGTATTCTTGCCTTAGAAATCTGATGTACAAAGGTGCCTGGTGAGCTACAGTCCACACGACTGAGCAACTAAACACACACACACACAGACTGTGTACTATTTAAAAACTTTTTTAATACTTTAAAAAAGATAGCATAATAGCTTCATCAGTCATTCTTACCTCAGTGTATGAACATTTATGAACTCCTCTGTGTTGAATGCATTTTAATGGAAAGTCCACGAAAGCCCTGAACCCATTTGCAGTGGTGGTGTGGATGAAAGGAAAAAGGGGAACTGGGAGTACAAAGACAAATTTTATCTTCTTTATGGTTATTTTCTAGGGACTGTCTTGGAGAAGAAAGTTATGACCAACCTAGACAGCATATTGAAAAGCAGAGACATTACTTTGTCAACAAAGGTCCGTCTAGTCAAGACTATGGTTTTTCCAGTGGTCATGTATGGATGTGAGAGTTGGACTAAAAGAAAGCTGAGGGCTGAAGAATTGATGCTTTTGACCTGTGGTGTTGGAGAAGACTCTTGAGAGTCCCTTGGACTGCAAGGAGATCCAACCTGTCCATCCTAAGAGAGATCAGTCCTGGATGTTCATTGGTAAGACTGATTTTGAAGCTGAAACTCCAATACTTTGGCCACCTGATGGGAAGAGCTGACTCATTTGAAAAGACCCTGATGCTGGAAAAGATTGAGGGCAGGAGGAGAAGGGGACGACAGAGGATGAGATGGTTGGATGGCATCACCGATTCGATGAACATGGGTTTGGGTAAACTCCGGGAGTTGGTGATAGACAGGGAGGCCTGGCGTGCTGCGATTCATGGGGTTGCAAAGAGTCAGACACGACTGAGCAAATAAACTGAACTGAACTTGGAGAGTTTAGAAGTGTTAGTGGGGGTGCTGGTGGTGAAAAGATCTGTTTGATATTCAATAGTTATGACTTCCCAGTGTACCACTAGGGTAAAATATAAAAGTCTTGATTAATATGCAGACATTCATAATGCGGGCTTCCCTGCTAGATCAGTTGGTAAAGAATCTGCCTGCAATGCAGGAGACCCCAGTTCAATTCCTAGGTCAGGAAGACCCACTGGAGATGGGATAGGCTACCCACTCCAGTATTCTTGGGCTTCCTTCCCTTGTGGCTCAGCTGGTAAAGAATCAACCTACAATGCAGTAGACCTGGGTTCGATCCCTAGGTCAGGAAGATCCCCTGGAGAAGGGAAAGCCTACCCACTTCAGTATTCTGGCCTAGAGAATTCCATGGACTATACAGTCCATGGGGTCGCAAAAAGTTGGACACAACTGAGCAAGTTTCACTTTCACTCTTCATTCCTAATATTTTTATTTCTACATAGTCCTTACTCCTAGAACTCTTGGGAGTTTATTACATTACAATTCACCCTCCACTTATCTTCACAGGTGTGTCAGTTGAGTGTGTAAGGAGGAGGTATAATTCTGTTATCTTCAGGTTACAAATACAGGAAAGAGAGGAGACAGATAAAACAATTTATCTATGGTCTCACCACCCGTAAGTTGTCAAGTAAGTCATGGAACTGGCCATGTAGTAGATACCTCTCCTGTCAGGTAAGGGTACCAGAGTCCCATCCCAGCTGAGAATCGTCTTTTTCTGAACCCTCAGTGTCAACAGATGGAAAGATGGAAAGGTGGGGTTCAGGGAAATCAGAATGAACAGTTTAGTAGACAACGAGGCATCGAAGATATGGTTGCTGTAGATTTGGTGGCTGTTGGGTAAGGCGGGAGTCGAGGCTGGTCTAAAGTTCAGAGCAGCTTTCTGTTGATTAGACGAGCGTCCCTATAAAGCCCTGAGAGCCCTCCCCTGCTGCCCTTCCATTACATCCTCCTTTCACTGGCTTCAACCTGGTGTTTGTTGAGTAAGTCCCTCTGCAGCTCTGCTACGGTTGAATGGGTCCTGAATCTTAACCTTGGTGCATCTCCAACGACCAAGCCAGAATCACCTGGCAGCCACTCTTCAAGGCACAACTTGGCACATACAGAGCTCTGGCACTGAGCCAGTTCTGAGGCCAGACTTTCACTTTATCTCTACAGTTATTTTTATCTTGAAGGTCACCATTCAAATGAAAATACAGGAATACCCAACATGAGTGGGCTTCCCTGATAGCTCAGTTAAAGAATCCACCTGCAATGCAGGAGACCCCTGTTATATTCCTGGGTGGGAAAGATCCACTGGAGACAGGATAGGCTGCTCACTCCAGTATTCCTGGGCTTCCCTCGTGGCTCAGCTGGTAAAGAATCCACTTGCAATGAGGGAGACCTGGGTTTGATCCCTGGCTTGGGCAGATCCCCTGGAGAAGGGAAAGGCTACCCACTCCAGTTTTCTGGCCTGGAGAATTCCATGGACTGTTTATAGTCACAGAATCAGAAACGACTGAGCGACTTTCACTTTCAACATGAGTATTTTCACATAGGGATAACAAATGAGCACTCATCTGTTCTTTTTGCTTATAAAAATCTACCTTGCTTGTTTCTTGAGAAAAATGAAATGAGATGGTAGAATAATTATTAAAACTGAATGTTTAAAAATAAATGATTAGGATCATTTATTCTGGGTAAAGTTTTGAAAGATGTCTAAAGCTTTAAATCATAGTCTTTCATACTGCTTATGATTATGAACAGCTTGAATTTAGGTCATAAAAATGACATTCAGAAATTTGGTATGGAGGACTTGCCTGGTGATCCAGTGGTTAAGACTCCACGCTTTCAATGCAGGGGATTCGAGTTCCATTCCTGGCTGGGGGAAAAGGCTCCCGCATGCTGAGAAGCACAACAGGAAAAAAATTGGAATGGCTTATATGAAAACTCCTTCCCTTGACACTTAAAGCAAACCAAAATAAAGTTCCCACCAATTTTTTCTAGTTTTTTGCTTTGGGGGGAAAATAATTGACATATATCACTGCATATGTTTAAACCATGATGGCTTGATTTACATATATTATGAAATGATTGTCACAATAGGTTTAGTTAATATCCATCTCCTCACATAGATACAAGAAAAAAAGTCACCTTGTGATGAGAACTCTTGGGAGTTCTATTAACAGTCACTCTTAACAACTTTCCTATATATCATAGGAAAACAGTGTTAACCAGAGTCATCGTGTTGCACATTACATTTCTAGTACTTATTTAATCTCTTAATTAGAAGTTTGCACTTTTTGATCACACTCCCCCAATTTCTCCTCATCCCATATTCTACTCTTTATTATTACTATTATTATTTTTTAAAACTGCTCTTTAATGGTAGTTAAAGTTTTATAGCAAAATTAGGGGAATGGTACAGAGATTTCCCATATATGCCCTGCTCCAACACATGCATAGCCTCCCCTGTTATCAACATCCCTCACCAGAGTGGTACATTTGTTACAACTGATGAACCTACACTGGCACATCATAAGCACCCAAAGTCCATAGTTTACATTACAGTTCACTCTTTGTGGTATTCATTCTATGGGTTTAGGCAAATGTGTAATGACAGGTAATCTTTCATTAAGGACTTCCCTGGCGGCTCAGTGGTAAAGAATCCACCTGCCAATCCAGGAAACATAGGTTCGATCCTTGGGTCTGGAAGATCCCCTAGAGAAGGAAATGGCAACTCACTCCAGCATTCTTGTCTGGAAAAAACCTCATGGACAGACGAGCCTGGCCGGAAACAGTCCATGGGGTTGCAAAGAGCCCAACATGACTTAGTGATTCAACAACAATCTTTCATTATGGTATCATATAGAGTATTTTCACTGCCCTAAATATCCTTTGTAATCAGCCTATTCACTTCCTCAACCCGGGCAAACACTCATTGCTGATCACTGGTTTTACTAGGTCCATAGTTTTTCCTTTTCCAGGACACCATACACTTTAAGATTGGCTTCTTTCACTTAGCAATACACATTCAAGTTTCCTCCATGTATTTTCATGGCTTGATAGCTACTTTCTTTTTAGTTCTGCATAACGCTCCCTTGTCAGGATATACCAGAGCTTTTTTAAGCTTTCATCTACTGAAAGATATCTTGGTTGCTTTCAAGTTTTGACATTCTTGAGTAAAGCTTTTATAAACATTCACGTGTAGGTTTTTTTGTGGACATATTTTCCCGCTCCTTTGGGTAACACCAAGGAGTGCAATCGCTGGATCACATGATAAAAATGCTTAATTTCATAAAAGAAAACAAACAAACATGAAACTGCTTTAAAGTGCTTATACCATTTTACATTCCCACCAGCAATGAACAAGAATTTCTACTTTTCCACATATTTGTTAGCAATTGGTGTTGACAGTGCTTTGGGTTTTGGTTGTTCTAATAGCTAGGTGGCAGCTCACTGTTTTAGTTTCCAGTTCCCTAATAACATATGATGTTAAGCATCTTGTCCTCTGCTTGTTTGCCATCCATATACCTTCTTTGGTGAGGTCTCTATTCAGGCCTTTGGCCTTTTTGAAATCTGGTTGTTTGTTTTCTTATTTTTGACTTTTAAAAGCTCTTTGTGTGTTTTGGATAATGGTCCTTTATGAGATGTGTTTGCAGGTATTTTATCCCAGTCTGTGGCTTGTCTTCTCATTCTCTTGACAGTGCTTTTTGCAGGGAAGTATTTTTAGTTTTAATGAAGTCTAGCCTATCAATCATATTTTTAATGGATCATTCCTCTCAGTATCTAAAAAATCATCACATACCAATGTCATCTAGTTTTTCTCCTATGTTATCGTCTAGTAATTTCATAGTTTTATGTTTTACATTTAGGTCTATGATCCATCTTGAGCTGTAACTTCCAACATAATACTGAAAAGGAGGGACAAGAGGGGACATCCTTCCCTTGTACTTGGTTTTACTGGGAAAGCTTTAAGTTTCTCACTATTAAATATAGTGCTAGCTCGAGGGTTTTTTTCCTTTATCAAGGTGGGAAAGTTCCCATCTATCAAAAAGGAGTCTTTAATTAAAATGAGTTTGGGATTTTATCAAATGCTTTTCTGCATCGATGATAAGATCATGTGGTTTTTCTATTTTAACCTGATATTATGATGAATTACATTAATTGATTTTAAAATATTGAGCCAGCCTTGCACACCTAGGATAAGTTGTACTTGGTTGTGGTTTATAAATCTTTTTATATATTGTTGGATTTGATTTGCTAATATTTTGTTTATGATTTTTACATCATTTTCATGGGAGATATGTCTGTAGTTTTCTTGCAATGTCTTTGTCTGGTTTTGGTGTTAGGATAATGCTGACTTCATAGAATGAATTATAAAGTTTTTCCTCTGTCTATATCTTCTGGAAGACATTGTAGAGAATTGGTATAATTTCTTCCTAAGATGTTTCATTGAAATCACCAGTGAACCTCTTTGGACTTGGTGCTTACTGTTTAAAAAGTAGCTAATTTAATTCCTTTAACAGATTCAGACCTATTCAGATGGCCTATTTCTTCTTGTGTGAGTTTTGGCAAATTGTATCTTTAAAAGAATTGGCCAGCTTTAATAGGTTATCAAATATGAGCACATAAAGTTGTTCATAGTATTCCTTCATTATTCCTTATTTATCTTATTATTATTCCAATAATATCATCTCAAAATATGTACAGCAAAACTTTATCAGAATTACAAGGGTTAAGTATTCAAATCCACAATAAAAGAGTTTTTATGCAACTCTCACTAACTTACTAGAATAAGAAGACAGGAATTCAGGAAAGATATATTAGAATCAAATAACATTATAGCAAACTTGACTTTTTCAAATACACATGGATAGCCTCTCAAGAAGCCTCTCAAGAAGACATCTGAGAATAGGAAATTAAGCAAAATAATTTAAAATGAAGTAAAGCTGGACAGCTGCATGCAAATCAATGAAGTTAGAACATACCCTCATACAATATACAAAAATAAACTCAATATGGCTTAAAGACTTAAGTATAAGATAGGACACCATAAAACTCCTAGAAGAGAACATAGACAAAACATTCTCTGACATAAATTGTACCAATGTTTCCTTAGGCCAGTTTCCAAAGGCATTAGAAATGAAATAAAAAATTAACAGATGGGACCTAATCAAACTTATAAGCTTTTGTTTGCTTATAATGTCACAGTAAAGGAAAATATAAACAAAATGAAAAGACAACCTACAGATTGAGAGAAAATATTTGCAAATGATATGACTGATAAGGGCTTTATCGCCAAAATATACAAACAGCTCACACAACTCAATAGCAACAACAACAACAATAAACAACCCAAAGAAGATATACAGATGGCCATTAGGCACATGAAAAGATATTCATTATCACTAATTATTAAAGAAATGCACATCAAAACTACAATGAGGTACCACCTCACACCAGTCAGAATGGCCATCACTAAAACGTCTATAAATAACAAATGTTAGAGGGGGTGTGGAGAAAAGGGAACCTTCCTACATGGTTGGTGGGGCTATAAATTGGTGTAGCCACTGTGGAAAGCCGTATGGAGGTTCCTTAGAAAACTAAAAATAGAGTTGCCATATGATCCAGCAATCCTATTCCTGGTCATATATTCAGGTAAAACTATAATTTGAAAGGATGCATGCACCCTGATGTTCAAAGCAGCACTAGTTATAATAGCCGAGACATGGAAGCAACCTAAGTGTCCATTGACAGATGAATGATTAAAGAAGATGTGGTAAATATGTACAATGGAATGTCAATCAGTCACAAAAGAGGATCAAATAATGCCATTCCCAGAAACGGGGATGGATCTAGAGGTTACCATACTAAGCAAAGTAAGTCAGAACGAGAAAGGCAAATGCCACACGATATCACTTACAGACGGAATCTAAAATATGACACAAATGAACATATCTACAAAATAGAGACAGTCTCACAGACACAGAGAACAGATTTGTGGTCATCAAGGGGGTTGGGTGGGGGAAGGAAGGATTGGGAGTTTGGGATCAGCAGATGCAAACTATTATATACTAAATGGATAAACCACAAGTTCCTATTGTAGAGTACAGGGAACTATATTCAATATCCTGTGATAAACCATAATGGAAACAAATATGAAAAATAATATATATGTACAACTGGATCATTTTGCTGTATAGCAGAAATTAACACAACAGTGTAATCAAATATACCTCTATAAATTTTTTAAAAATAAAATGAAGAGAATATAAAGATAAGAACAGGAATTAAGGTCTCTGTCTCATATTCTTGTGTGTATGTGTTTGCTGTTGTTTTGTTTTCATTTGCTTTTTAAAATCCTTTAAAAATGTAAAAATTAGTCTTAGCTCACTGAGCCAAACAAAAACAGGCCATGGGTCAGATTTGGCCTGAGAGCTTCGGTTTTCTGACTCCTGCTATAGATCATACAGACATTAAAATGATCATAAGAGGATATTCTGAAAAACTTAATGCCAATAAACTTAAAAATTCAGATAACATAGACAAAAGCACAAGCTACAAAACAAATACAAGAATAGAAAGCCTAAATTGTTTTATAACTATTGAAGAAACTGGATTGGTAGTTTAATTCCTTCCCACAGAGAATAACCACAAGCCCAGATGGCTTTGCTGGTAAATTCTACCAAACGTTTAAACAGACTTTTCTAGAAGACAGTAAACCAGGGACTACGTCCCATCATTTTTAAGGGAGCTTAATAACCTTGATATCAAAACATGACAAAAACATCATGAGAAAGAAAAATTCCAAGCCAATGTCACTCATAACACAGATTGAAGAAAGTCCAAGCAAAATATTAACAAATCAAACTTAGCAAAATATAAAAATTTGGGTTCATTCCAGTAATACAAAATTGATTGAACAGCCAAGAATCAGTCAATGTAAAATATCACATTAATGGAAAAAGGGGAAAATCGCATGGCTATCTTAATAAATGGAGAAAATACTGTGATAAAATTCACTGTTTATAATATTTTTTGCAAAAGAGGAAGAGAATGGAATTTCTCTATTTCAAAAACATTATCAACAAGAAATACACAGCAAGCATTAAGGTTAGTTGTGAAATGATAAAAGCGTTCCTACTGAGATCTGGAACAAGACATGCATGTCTGCTATCACCATTCCATTCAACACTGAACTGAAGGTCCCAAGCAGTGCAAAGAGGGAGCATAGCTATCATAGAAATGGGAGAAACAATTGGAAAGGAAGAAATAAAGAGTAACACTTTCTCATTACTCACAGATGACATGTGCATATGTTCACAGATGTTCCAAAAGAGGAATGTAAATGGGACAGCCATTTCGGAAAATAATATGGAGACTGCTGCTGCTGCTAAGTCGCATCAGTCATGTCCGACTCTGTGCGGCCCCCTAGACAGCAGCCCACCAGGCTCCCCCACCCCTGGGATTCTCCAGGCAAGAACACTGGAGTGGGTTGCCGTTTCCTTCTCCAATGCATGAAAGTGAAGAGTGAAAGTGAAGTCACTCAGTCGTGTCCGACTCTTAGCAATCCCATGGACTGCAGCCCACCAGGCTCCTCCGTCCATGGGATTTTCCAGGCAAGAGTACTGGAGTGGGGTGCCATTGCCTTCTCCGAATATGGAGATTAAACACACACAAATAGAACTACCATATCGTCTAGCAAATTCCAGTTCTGAGTGTTTATCCAAAGGAAACTAAATGATTATCTCAAAGAGACACCTGCAGAGTAGTAAGTTGAGTTCCCTGTGCTATACAGTAGGTTCTTACTAGTTATCTATTTCATCTGAAACTAGTATAACATTGTATATTAATTATGAAAGTGTGTTAGTCATTCAGTCATGTCCAACTCTTTGCAACCCCACGAACTATAGCTGGTTAGGCTCCTTTGTCCATGGCATTTCCCAGGGAAGACTACTAGAGAGGTTGCCATTTCCTTCTCCAGAGGATCTTAGCCACCCAGGGATTGAACCCACATTGCCTGCATTGGCAGGCACATTCTTTACCACTGAGCCACCAGGGAAGCCCAATGATCATGTTACCTAACCTAATTGTGCTAGTCATTTTACTATATATAATCATCAAACTATACATAATCATCATGAACCGTGGTGCTGGAGAAGACTCTTGCGAGTCCCATGGACTGCAAGGAGATCCAACCAGTCCATTCTGAAGGAGATCAACCCTGGGATTTCTTTGGAAGGAATGATGCTAAAGCTGAAGCTCCAGTACTTTGGACACCTCATGCAAAGAGTTGACTCATTGGAAAAGACTCTGATGCTGGGAGGGATTGGGGGCAGGAGGAGAAGGGGACAACCGAGGATGAGATGGCTGGATGGCATCACGGACTCGATGGATGTGAGTCTGAGTGAACTCCGGGAGATGGTGATGGACAGGGAGGCCTGGCGTGCTGCGATTCATGGGGTCGCAAAGAGTCGGACACAACTGAGTGACTGAACTGAATTGAACTGAACTGAATCATCAAATTGTACACCTTAAATTTACGCAACACTATATGTCAATTATATCTCAGTAAAGCTGGGATGTGGAGAAGGAAACAGCAACCCACTCCAGTAATCTTGCCTAGAGAATCTTGTGGATGGAGGAGCCTGGTGGGCTGCTGTCCGTAGGGTCGTGCAGAGTCGGACACGACTGATGCGACTTAGCATGCATGCACGCACTGGAGAAGGAAATGGCAACCCACTCCAGTATTCTTGCCTGGAGAATCCCGGGGACAGAGGAGCCTAGTGGGCTGCCGTCTATGGTGTCGCACAGAGTCAGACACGACTGAAGCAACTTAGTAGTAGCAGCAGCAAAGCTGGGGGGAGGGAGAAGAAACCCCATAGAATTACAGATATTTGGCACTAACAAGAGAGTTCAACAAATTGCTATATAAAATACACAAAAGCATTTCTTTTTGTATGACAGGTCGTAAGTCTCCTCTTCTGTTATCTTCTAGAGGCTTCAACTAGACACAAACGTATTTCTGTTTATCAGCAATGAACAGTCAGAAAATAAGAGTTTAGACCATTTATACAACAAAATTGAAAACATCCAATTACCGAACATCGAACCTAACATAAGATACACAGGACTGGCTGTGTTGTGAAAGAATTACTAACACCAGTGAGTTGAGGGCTCTGCTGTTTGCCTGTGAGGCAGTTCTTTCCAGATCAGCTGGGAAGTGGGAGCAGTAAAGCGAAATTTTTAAAAGATAATTCGGGAATATTGTTGACCAGGAGTGTGAATTACTTCTACTGCAGCAGAGATTTTTGAGCAGTAACAGTCCTGGGGCTGTGGATCTGAAGCAGCGGCAGGAAAAATGGGGACCTTGGACCTGGACCAAGTGGAAGCTCTGGAGGAGGTGGGTATGCTGGAGCCCAAGATAGATTTCAAGCAATTTCTGCTCCCAGGCATCAACTGCATGCGGGAGAACATCAAAGTGCTCACCTGACAACCCAGGACTGCATGTCTGAGGACCAGGAGCAAGTGGTGGGAGGTGGACCATCTGCTGAAAACACAGGTGGAGCCTCAGAGCAGGGCACCTTGAATTGCATTCAGCATCCCTGTGGGCAGGCTGACGACAGAGCATCTGAGTTGTGCGAGAAGGCCAAGGGAAAAGCCAAGGAGATGGAGAAAGAGGCCGAGATGTCAATGGAACTGGTCTGGCACAAGGAGGAAAGCGAATTGCCCAGAAGGAGGGTCACAGGTTCACAGGTGATGGACTCTGGTCAACTGGTCAGATTAGGCTAACACCTCAAGGAAACTGACACAGCTTATTATTTTCTCTATTTTGTTTTTGTATGTTTTTCACCCCCATGTAACAGCCTCCCTTAGGATCAGTGGTGGGTGACCTCCTTAGAGGTTTAGATTGTCAAATACATTTGGTTCTTAAAAAATTACTTTTGTTTGAGAAATACTCTAATAAGGGATATGGGGCTTAATAAATAGCTGTTTCAGTGGTCAGATTTATTTTGTTACTTTGTTGTGTTTTTTAAATGTTAGGCACAGACCAACAGTAGCTTTCACCCATGTGACCAGATTGTTTTAAGTGTATGTTGATGTTTATGTGTATGTACTTGGTTTATTGCTGCTTTTATGGAATTTGAAGAGAAGATTCTAGAAAATATATTAAAATTCAGTGGACTAGCTTTATTCCAAAATGGCAACCAATGGAAAGGCAATGAACTAAGAACAGTGAGGGCACCCTTAAAGAAATCCATGGTGCAAGAAGCTACTCTACAAGACACTGATAGTTTCCCTCATGTGGCTATAACAAAGACAAGAGCGTATTAATGGAAGGACAGACAAAATAATGGCATAAAATCAAGACTGTGCATTTACAGATTACTGAATGACTAAGATAACACTTCTGAACCTTAGGAAAAGCGAAACTTTACAATCAATGTTGTTGAGCATATTGGTTATACCCATTGAGGGTTGCTGGGGATGGAAACAGGGGGAAATGGACTTGAATTCAATTACATACCATTCAGAAAAAAAAAAAAAAAACAGCTCCAGATGGATTGTAGATTTAAATGTGAAATACAGAACTCTGAAGCTTTTAGAAGATAAGATAGATGAATATATTCATGATCTAGGGTAGGAAAAAACTTTATAAACAAGACACCAAAAGTATCATCACAAAGGAAAGATTGATAAATTTTGCTCCTTCAAGTTCATTAAGACACCAGTAAGGAAGTACAAAGTAAGCCACAGAGTGAGAGACAAAGTATTTTGAATCACCTAAACAATTCTGCAAATCAACAACAATAATAATAAAATCTGGGACTTTTCTGGTGATCCATTAGTTAAGACTCTGTGCTTCCAATGCAGAGGGCACAGGTTTGATCCCGGGTCAGGAAACTAAGATACCTAGTGCCATATGGTATTGTCAAAAAAAAAAATTTTTTTTAATAATGATAATAATAAATTCTAGCAACCAAAAGGAAGATGGGAGAGAGATTTGAACAGCCACTTCACAAAATATGATAGTCAACAGCCAGTGAACATATGAGCATATGAGTTGAATAACTCTTCCTTGGTAGCTCAGACGGTAAAGCGTCTGCCTGCAATGTAGGAGACCCGGGTTCGAACCCTGGGTTGGAAAGATCCCCTGGAGAAGGAAATGGCAAGCCACTCGAGTACTCTTGCCTGGAAAGTCCCACGGATAGAGGAGCCTTGTAGTCCACAGTCCATGGGGTCGCAAACAGTTGGACACAACTGAGCAGCTTCGCTTTCGCTAATGTCAAGTCAGGGGAAATGTAAACAAACACTAAGTGAGATAATACTACTGTGACAAGAAATATTATCTTTGGCCTCTGCCCTTAGTTCCTGACACAGAACTCCTAAAACCCTTGTAATTTCCTGAATGACAGGAATAACAGGAGCATTTTTGTTACAATATTTGGTCTAAGTCTCTGGTTCCTGACATAAGCGTTTCTGAGATGCTTGCAGTCTCCAGAGTGATAGGCATTTTTCATCACAAGCTAATGAGATGACTGGTAACCGGGATCCCTGGATAGTTTCGTGATGAGGGCTAATTCCCAGAAAAATCAAGGCATAATTAGAAACTTAGAAATTTCAGCCCCACGTCCACCAACATCCAGGAAGGCGTGAGAGACTAGAATTGCATTAATCAACAATGGCTAGTCATTTAGTCAACCACGCCTATGTATTGATAGTAAACTTCCATAAAAACCCTGAAGAGCAGAGTGCAGGTCAGCAAACAAATGGAGGTGCTGAGAAGTTGGCACAACCAGGAGAATACACGGAAGGTTCACACCCCTTTCCCCCACCTTGCACTATGTACCTCTTCATCTGGCTGTTTAACGCACCCTTATAACATTATTTTCATTGGAAAAGACCCTGATGCTGGGAAGATTGAGGGCAAGACAAGAAGAGGGCAGCAGAGGATGAGATGGTTGGATAACATCACCAATTCAATGGACACGAGTTTGAGCAAACTCCAGGAGATAGTGAAGGACAGGGAAGCCTGGTGTGCTGCAGTCTATGGGTTCTCAAAGAGCTGGACATGACTGAGTAACTGAACAACAACAATGACAATAACATTCTTTAAAATAAACTGGTGACAATAAAGTGTTTGCCTAGGTTCTGTGAACCATCATAGCAAATTTTCCAAACATATTAAAGGGGTTAAGAGAACTCCCAATTTTTAATAGAGTAAGACAGAAGTGTGGGTAACCTGAAACCTTCTGTTAACACTTGCAATTAGCATCTGAGGTGGGGGCAGTGTTGTGGGACTGAGCCTTCAAGCTGTAGGGTCTATACTAACTCCAGGCAGCGGGTCAGAATTGAATTAAATCATGTAACATCCCGTGGGTGCCAACAGAGGATTAGAGAATTTCTTGGTTTGAAAAGCCCACACATTTGGGGTCAGAAGAGTTGTGCGGAGAGTGAATTCTCCTTTGACTACAAAACCCATCAAAATGGCTAAAATTTAAAAGACTGATAATACCAGTCATCAAGGCAAGTAGCGAGCCGCAGGAACTCTTATTCACTGCTGCTTGGCAAGTATATCAGAACAACCTCCTTAGAAAAGAGATTGGAACTAGCAGCAGAGTTGAATACAAGCACACCCTAGGACCCAGCATTTCCCCTCCTAGGAAGAGAGAGAAGAGAGCTGTGCATACATGTGCACCAAGAGACAGTAGAAGAACGCTCTTAATGGTATTATTCTTATCTCAAATTGGAAATACCCAAACACACATTATGAGTAGAATAGATAAATAGGAGACACTATTTTGGGAAAGATCCCCAGTGTTCTTATTTGCTGCAAATAATAAATCTTTTCTTTTCCTAGGAAAAAAGGAGTAAAATAGATAAATAAATTTTAGATATATACAATTGAAGATTATAAAAGAGTGAAAATGAACTAACTACAGCTGTGATCAGATCCTGGGTAAATTTCACAAATATATTGAAAAAAAAAAAAGTCTGTCATGAAAGCATTTATTCTGTAGGATTCCATTTACCGTAAAATTCAAAAGAGGCAGGGCTATAGAGTTTGGGATACACTGGAACTGTAAAGCAAGTGGGAAGTGATTACCGTAATTACCAGGAGGAGGTGAAGGGGATGTGACAGGGGCTTTGGGAGCGCTGGCCAGATTCTATTCCTTGATCTGAGTGGTAGTTGCAAGAAGACTTGCTTTGTGATAAATCATTAGGGCACACGTTTTTATTTCATGCCTTTTTACATATCTTTATTTCTTTTATTTTTCTTCAAATTGTCTTTGGAAATTTAATCAATTTAGTGATAATGGGGATTTTTTTTAACTGAGATGTAACTGATATATAATATTGTATTAGCTTTAGGCGTACTGATAATGATCTGATACATGTATATGTTGCAAGCAAGATTTAGTTAACATCCATCATCCCACATAGTTGGGCTTCCCTGGTGGCTCAGACCGAAAGAATCTGCCTGCAGTACAGGAGACCTGAGTTGGATCTCTTGGTTGGGAAGATCCCATACGATACATTACATCCCTGGGACTTATTTATCTTAAAACTGGAAGCTTGTACCTTCGGACCACCTTTATCAATTTCACCATCCCCTACCCACCCACCCACTACCACCTCTGGCACCACCAATCTTCCTTTGTATCTACCAGTTTGCCTTTTTTCAAAAAATTCACTCACATATAAGTGAATATCATGCAGTATTTGTCTTTCCCTATCTGCTGCATTTCAGAGTTTCACAGTGGTAAAGAAACAGCCTGCCAATGCAGGAGAGGGGGATTAAATCCCTGGGTTGGGGGGATCCCCCAGAGGAGGAAATGGCAACCCACTCCAGTATTCTTGCCTGGAGAATCCCAGGGACTGGGGAGCCTGGTGGGCTACAGTCCATGTGGTCACAAAGAGTTGGACACGACTGACTGACTGACTGATTGATCTGCTCTATTTCCCTTAACAGAATGCCTTCAAGTTCCATTCATGTTGTTGCAAATAGCAGGATCGCCTTGTATGTGTTTTTAATTTTTTGTATCAAAGTTTGATTGATTTATAATATTGTGTTAGTTTCAGGTGTGCAGGAAAGTGACTCAGTTATATATATAAATATATTCTTGGCATTCTTTTTCAGATTCTTTTCCCTTATAGACTATTACAAAATAATGAGTATAGTTCACTGTGCTATATGGTAGGCCTTTGTTGATTTTCTGTTTTATAAATATGGTGTTGGAGAAGACTCTTGCGAGTTCCTTGGACTGCAAGGAGATCCGACCAGTCCATCCTAAAGGAGACCAGTCCTGGGTGTTCATTGGAAGGACTGATGCTAAAGCTGAAGCTCCAATACTTTGGCCACCTCATGCGAAGAGCTGACTCATTGGAAAAGACTCTGATGCTGGGAGGGATTGGGGGCAGGAGGAAATGGGGATGACAGAGGATGAGACGGCTGGATGGCATCACCGACTCGATGCGCATGAGTTTGGGTGAACTCCAGGAGTTGGTGATGGACAAGGAGGCCTGGCATGCTGCGATTCATGGAGTCGCAAAGAGTCAGACATGACTGAGCGACTGAACTGAACTGAACTGATATGTTAATCCTAAACTCCTAATTTATCCCTCCCCCCATTCCCTTTTGGTAACCATAAGTTTGTTTTCTGTTTTGAATGTAAGTTAATATGTATCTTTTTTTTAGATTTCACATGTAAGCAATATGTTATGATATTTGTCTTTGTCTTCATTTAGCTTGATAATCTCTGGTTCCATCTGTGTTGCTGCAAGTGCCATGACTCCATACTTTTTATGGCTGAGTGGTGTTCCATTGTATATATATACCACATCTTCTTTATCCGTTCATCTGTCAATAGAAGCTAGTTAGGTTGCTTCCATGTCTTGGCAATTGTAAACATTGCTGCAATGCTGCTGCTGCTGCTAACTCGCTTCAGTCATGTCCGACTCTGTGCGACCCCATAGACGGCAGCCCACCAGGCTCCCCCGTCCCTGGGATTCTCCAGGCAAGAACACTGGAGTGGGTTGCCATTTCCTTCTCCAATGCATGAAAGTGAAAAGTGAAAGTTAAGTCGCTCAGCCTTGCCCGACCCTCAGCGACCCCATGGACTGCAGCCTACCAGGCTCCTCCATCCATGGGATTTTCCAGGCAAGAGTACTGGAGTGGGGTGCCATTGCCTTCTCCAATTGCTGTAATAAATCCTTGTATTTCTTAGGCTCTTAATTTCAGAATTTGAAAGCTAAAGGAAAGCTTAAACATGAACCAGTGGGTGGTGTGCAATGACACTGGCTAATCGCAACCAATGGCCTGTTAAATTCAGGCCTGGCCTTTGTATGGTGACTTGAACAATCCTATATGACAGCCCAACACAACAATCGTTACTGAAGCCATCATGACATTGATTTAAAGGAAAGACTTTGGAGTTTTCTTTGTTTGTTTTAAATATTACTTTTTATTTATTATTTGGCTATCTTGGGTCTTAGCTGCATCATGCGGGATCTTTCACTGCAGTACAGGGACTCTCTACTTGTGGCCCGGGCTTCAGTAGCTGCATGTGGGATCTTAGTTCCTCAATCAGGGATTAAACCCATGTCCTCCACATTACAAAGTGGATTCTTAGCACCTGGACCACCAGGGAAGTCCCTAAAGTTTTCTTTTTACAAGTGTTGAACTACGAGGTTGTCAGAAGCATCCATTTTGAACTATGTGTAGCTTGTGTGTGTGTGTGTGTGTGTGTGTGTTCTTGCACTATTCCATCTATGGACCCTCTAGGACCTCCATTGGAGTGCTCTGCTTCCCATAGAACTGTCAGCGTGCACACACATTGAAAAGTCCAAGGACTCCAGTGACAAAAATCCACATCCCCGTGGAGCTGAGCGAATTATCGGTACCACAGGGCTCTCAGGCCTTCCTTAACAATCTTTTAATATATTGGCTTCCACAAACCTTTCCTTCTTTGTCATTCCAATTAAGTTATTAAAATTAAAGTAGAAGCATTTAAAGTGAAAGAGTTTTGGTGGAAGTTCATAAAGGGATCAGAAGTCTGTGCCTTGACTACTTAGCAAAATGCTTTCCCAGTTTTTCATTTGTTTGTTTTTTACCTCAAAAAGAAACCGTTCTGAAGCTTCATATACATGTTCTTGTAACTTCTTTGGTTTCCTCAATTTCCATTTTGCCAGATTAAAGTTTAACTTCTCAACGTTTTCTTAAAAAAAAAAAAAGCTCTATTTGTATGATGTAATTAAAATTTACATTAAAAAATTCTCTCCACTGGCCTTCATCCTCTTCTAAATGAAGCTCAATTTCTCCTTGACCAAATTCTCAAAACTGGTATCTCCAGCGCATACATAGAGCGGATGAAAGCAAATGGGGATTTTCATGTGCTCAGTAAAATTGAGCTCAAAGTCACTTATTTTATGAAGAAAAGGCAACCACCCTTCTCATGCCAGCATACTGGCTCCTCAAACAAAGTTCAGTGGTCAAGCTGGGGAGAAAAGGACATATTTCTGATGCCAGATAAAACAGAATGGAAAATTCCCAGGTTAAATGCTGGAGAAATCTCTTAATGAAGATATTTTTCAGGCTGGAGCAACTTTCCTGAGGGAAATGACTTGAAGTGACATCCTTTGAGACATTTAAATTATAGTGGATAAAATACTCAAACCCACCACGAAGAAACACCCTTCGTAGAACTCATGGGAAAATTACTGGGATCTATAATAGGCATTTTCTAAGAGGAAGCTGGCCCAGGAGGCAGACCTGCTGTGGAATAAATTTTATTTTTAATGGAGTGTGGCTGTATTGTAACTCTGTTCCTTCTTTGGAGAAGAGCATGAATGCGTGGGTTAGCCAAAAATTAATAGGTTTTTATAAAGTAGTAAATTTCTTCACCAAACCTTCCTAATAATGTGAGTTTTTCCTCAAGAACTCCATGCCTCAATATTCATTTTCTTTTAACTATTTTTTTTTAATGTTATGTACCCCTTAGGACTTCCAACCCCCTTTCTCTAACAAATCAGCACGTAAAAGAGAAGAAAAGTTCAGAACTCACACAGCTTTCAGTGTTAAATTTTTAAATTTAACTTCACGTTTTTTGAGTAAAATGAATTTAATGGTGATCCCCTGTGCTAAGCCTTTCCCACAGCAGGGCTGACCCAGCACAACCCTAATTAAGCATAAAGTGTCCCACAGTGAGAAAACCACTTGTTTGGAATCAGCCTTTGTAAGTTAAAAAAAAGCAATAACAAAATAAACAACAAAAAATTCTGCCTTCTAAAGAGCCTTCATTGGAAAGTACAATTGCCAGATGCTGTAAGCCTATTGATTTTTCCTCATTGTTGAGATGGAGAAAGTAAACAGAATTGCATATTTACTCATTTCCTTTTCTGATACCTTTGCTCTAGGAGCTCCACTCTTCTGTCCCACATGGATAGGAGGCTGCTATTTCCAGAGCTGGTCCGTGGAGATGACGGATGAATGATCAGACAAAAATTCTGATTAATGCTCTATAATTAGGAGTTTGCCTCTACTTTATGAGTTTATTTTTTTAAGTCCACAATTTTGACCCCACAACCTTCTCTCCCCTTGGTAATTGTTGAAGTCTGACAGCCACTGTGTTTGCTGCCTGTAACATATGGCTAATTGAATCTGAGCTGGGGAAAGAATGACCAGATTCCTAATTATGATCCATTCCGCAGATCTGAAGACTGGATAAAGAAAAATGCTGCTGAGCCAGAAAACATCATGAAACACAGTAGTTGTAGCAGGATGTAAGTATTCCCCCAAAATGCCTGAAGATCACTTCTTTATGGTGTGATCTTTCTGTCTTTTAATCACAGAAAGCAGACAAAGATTAGACAGAGTTTACTTTGATCTGTATGGTTTTTGCAAGTCTGGACACTGGGCCTGATATGTAGTCTTCTCCTGAAATTCATGTAATCTTACACTGGGACACTTCATGTTTCTAATAAGGTAAAGGCTGGATTTTCATTTTGTAGGTTCTTCCCCATCTCCACCATTCCTATAATGAAGATACATGTATGTGGATGGGCAATGTCACCTGCCATATCAATAAACAAAGGATGTTGTGACCATCAAGTCCCCCACCACAATGTACACCCTGAGGGGATTCAGGATAGATAAAAATGGGATACTGGCCCTAGATAGTTAATGCAAAACAAAGGAATAATTTCAATGAGCCTGGACTCTTGCATCTTCCCATACACAGAAAAATGCTAAGTCCATTAACTTGAGATGTTTGCTTTTCCTTTAATTAGAAAAAATCTTCTGATGCTCAACTACTTGGTTTGTTTTTGCAAAACTCCTGTGTATCCCGACCCCTCCTTTACTCTTCCAAGCAGTGCCTCAGAGGTATCTGAGAGGCTTCCTCACAGACTTAAGCCCTCAGCAAGTCCATCAGATAAAGTATAATTCTCAACTTTTAGATTATGCTGTTTCTCAGTTGCCACACATATTTTTTAAATGTGTGCTTTGATTTTAAATGAATTTTTCTATAGCAGTTAACATAATGGTAACACACTTTTTATTGCCTCTCCTGGAGTTGGGGGAAAGCAGTAAATGAAACAAACCAAGAATATTCATTCATCAAATATTTTTGCTGAATATGTAACCAATAGTACAAGGCACAGTACTACGTGTCAAGAGGGTATACAGATGATAAGACAGTTTTTCTTGTTTTTTTTTTTTTTTACCTTGTAGAGGTAAGCAAGATGAACAGAAGTAAAACCTGAGACAGCTTGTAGAATGTGCATAAGAAAATGTTGTTTGTTTAATGTCCCTCACTAGACTGTAAATGCTATGAAT
This sequence comes from Budorcas taxicolor, assembly GCF_023091745.1. Lineage (NCBI taxonomy): Eukaryota > Metazoa > Chordata > Mammalia > Artiodactyla > Bovidae > Budorcas > Budorcas taxicolor. The sequence continues at coordinate 134,478,568 of NC_068914.1, read as the reverse complement.
GAAATCTAGCATAGCGATTGCACAGGGGGTGTTCAATAAAATCAACTGTAAAATAGTATAGGAAAGACTGAATATAATATAGTTATATTTGGACTTCCCAGGTGTCACTAGTGGTAAAGAACCCACCTGCCAATGCAGGAGACATAAGAGATGCAGGTTTGATCCCTGGGTTGGGAAGATCCCCTGGAGAAGGAAATGGCAACCCACTCCAGTATTCTTGCTTGGAGAATCCCATCGACAGAGAAGCCTGGCAGGTTACAGTCCATAGGATTGCAAAGAGTCAGACACGACTGAAGTGACTTAGCACACAAAAATAGTTAAAATTGGATATAGAAAGGAGTCATTTCTGATTGTGGGATTCTAGAGAGGCTTTTGTAAGGAAGTAAATTTTTGTTTTAAGTCTTAAATGAAGGAATAAGTTTTTTGGTTTTTATTTTTTTATTTTTTTTGGCTACACTGGGTCTTCATTGCAGTATGAGGGCTTCTCTAGTTGTGATGCATGGGAGTGTCTCTAGTTGCAGCACATGGGGTTGGTTGCCCCACAGCATGTGAGATCTTAGTTCCCTGACCAGGAATTGAACTTGAATCCCCTTCACCTGAAAGGCAGAATCTTAAGCATTGTACCACCAGGGCATTGTACCCTGGAAAAAGTTTATAGTTCTGTGATGGGAGTTACTCTACCAAGATGGCTCAAGCATAGGGAAACAAACACGCAGGACATATTTGGATGGCATAACAGATCTAGTTTGTTTGAGAAAGTCATATAATACTTCACAGGTTGCAACATGTCATAAATTTTTAAAAGATACATGAAAAAGAGTTGTGTGAGATAAACCTAGAAAGGTATATTGGGAACAGATCTTAGATGACCTTGATTAGAGGCTAACGATCATGATAAAAAGCAGGGTTCCATCAATGTCTGTGGGATAATTCAAATCTTAGCCATTTATTCAGGAAATGTTTTCTCCTCCAAAATCTCTCAAGAACTCATGTACTGAAATTAGCATGCTGCTAAGTCACTTCAGTCGTGTCTGACTCTGCGTGACCCCTTAGACAGCAGCCTACAAGCCACCCCCCCACCACCCCCGTCCCTGGGATTCTCCAGGCAAGAACACTGGAGTGGGTTGCCATTTCCTTCTCCAATGCATGAAAGTGAAAACTGAAAATGAAGTTGCTCAGCCATGTCCAACTCAGCGACCCCATGGACTGCAGCCTACCAGGCTCTTCCGTCCATGGGATTTTCCAGGCAAGAGTACTGGAGTGGGGTGCCATTGCCTTCTCCGGAAATTAGCATATTATGGTGGAAAAGATAAAGTATGGTTTTCCTTGTAATTCATTTTCAGAATGAAAGATAGTAGAGATACCACTGAGAATAAACTCCATTGAGAATAAAGGCGCGTTAGAAACCGCCTTCCTTCCACCTTTTTCTTAGCAGCTTGCCAGCTATAACTAAAAATAATTCAGAAAGTTAATTTAAGGAATGTTATCTATGGTGTATTTACTGTTAACAATCATATTTTTGTTGTAAGAATTTATAACAAGAAATTGAATATCTGATGTGAAAGCTTGGTAGCGATGGACTTCCCCAGTGGCTCAGTGGTGGGGAATATATATAAAGAATCCATCTGCCGACTCAGGAGAAGTGGGTTTGCTCCCTGGTTTGGGAAGATCACCAGGAGGAGAAAGTGGCAACCCACTCCAGTATTTTTGCCTGGAAAAGCCAATGGGCAGAGGAGCCTGGCAGGCTGCAGTCCATGGGGTTGCAAAGAGTTGAAGAGCTACTGAACACAGCCTCAGAAGTGCTGAGTGAGAATACAAATGGTTTCTTTGTAATTTTGTGGCAAACTCACCCAGCTGTTTACACTAACAACTGTTCTTCCCTAATAGTATATTAACATCATAAAATCTACTATTTTTCACAGGAAACATGGCCACCTGGAGACTTTCAAAAATAAAGTGTAAATTTTCATCTTCCCTTCCTCGTAAAATTATGTGAATAATTTCTGACCAATAAATGTAAGCCAAAAAATTGTGTGCAACCTCTGGAAAGACAGGAGATGGGGTTTTCTTCATCCCATTTCCCATCTTGCTGTCTGGAATATGAATTTGATGGCTGAAGCAGTTTGGTTAGCATCTTGGACCAGGAAGTGACCTAGAAACAGTAATAGATCTAGAGAGAAGGCACTGGGCTCCAGATTATGAAGATACCATGTTGCTTTGGATTGCTTTCCTGTGAACTTCATTTAAAGGTACAAAAAAATTCTATATTGTTATCTAGCAATTTGTAATCTACTATTATCTAGCAGTTTCTATCACTTAAAATTCAATCTGGGGACTACCCTGATGGTCCAGTGATTAGGAATCCACCTTGTAATGAAGGCGATACAGGTTCCATCCCGGGTCCAGGAAGATCCTCCATGTCTCAGAGCAACTAAGCCCATGCTCCACAACTGCTGAAGCCAGAGTGCCTAGAGCCCGTGCTCCACAACGAGAGAAACCACTGCAATAAGAAGCCAGTGCACCGCAACAGAGTAGCCCCCACTTGCCGCAACTAGAGAAAGCCTGTGCACAGCAACGAAGACCCAGTGCAGCCATATCTATATATATATATGGAGTGGGTTGCCATTCTCTTGTGCAGGGGATCTTCTTGATCCAGGGATCGAACTCGGGTCACCTGCATTGCAGGCAGATTTTTTACTGTTTGAGCCACCAGGGAAGCCCGTGTACATATGTAAATATTTTAAATTTAAAAAATTAAATCTGGAGTAATTTAAAATTTGAGATATAATAGAAAGTAATATATAAAGCATCTTATTAATAAGAATAATCATCTTCTTAATAATATATAAAACATCTTATTAATAAGCAACTAAGCATCAATGTTAGTTGCTCAGTTGTGTCCAACTCTTTGCGACCCTATGGACTGTCGCCTGCCAGGCTCCTCTGTCCATGGGGTTCTTCAGTCAAGAATACTGGAGTGGGTTGCCATTCCCTTCTCCAGGGGATTTTTCTGACCCAGGGATTGAACCCAGGTCTCCTGCATTGTAGATGGATTATTTACCATCTGAGCCGTTAGGGAAGCCCATAAAGCAACTTATAGTAAATTCTAAGGAAACATTCACCCTTCCCTTTCCATCTGAGGCATATGCTTTCATATCCCATTGATGTTGGATTTCACTATGTGAGTTGCTTTGGCCAATAAGATTCATAAAGGCTTGAGCCGTGCCTGTATGGTTGGACTTGCCCTCTTGCACTCCTCACTGCCCTGGGACAAATTTCCACTGGACAGTCATTACCCCTTTGACCCCAGTCTTAAAATGAATACTCATGTAAGAGACCTAAGCCCAACCCTCAGCTAAAGCTTGGAGCAGCTGAACTCCAGATGAGACCAAACGGGTAAACAAGAAATAAATGCTTGCTGTTTTATGCCCCTGAGTTTTGTGATTGTCACCCAGCATTAATGGACTAATGCACATCTTCTCCTGCTCAAATTTGTCAGGATTTTCTGCATTAAGAATTGCACTCTGGTTTTCAACCACCCAAAAATCATCATTACAATTCATTAGACCAGCAGATTACCAGCCTTTTATTACCAGTAAAGTGACTTAAAGAGATGAATATTTAATTCGTATTTACGCTATAGACACCCTCCATATAATTAAATTCAGAATTGAGTTCGATGGGATGGCAAGTTCTTTCTATGCCCATTGGCTTTTACAACTGTGACAGTTTCAAATAGAACTCACAGACCAGGTTTATCTGGAAATGTGACAGTTTAGTAACCAACTGCCTTTGCTGTGACCACCAGAGCATTTGAAGGGTTCCTATTGTATTTATAAACTTGGAAACTGAAATCGCCTCACACCATTTATTTTCTGATTTCTCTCATTCTTAGCAACTGACACAACAATCATTCTTGGTGAGGACATTAATAACTACTTTACTACAGTTAATGACAATAAGAAAAGTACAAATTATTGCAAGATAGGTAATTCATTTCAAGACAGCTTATTTAGTTTTATTACCCATCTGTAAAACTTTCCAGCCCCCAGAATCCAATAGGGTCTTTTTTTTCTCTTTGGGTGGCTATGTGCTCAGATATCTGAGGAAACTATCCAATCCTGATCTTCTTAAATAAAATTTTTCTTTATTTGTTCAACTCTCCTCTTTCTCCTGACCACCATCGCTGAATACATGTGGACATTTTTTTTCCATCCAGAGTCTCAATTTACCAACAGCAACTCCAGAAATGTGACTGTGAACCCATAGGGCTAACAGTTTTTCCACAAACTTCCCTATGAGCTCATCCTTTGTTATCTGTATGCTTGGCTTCTTTGGGTTTTCCTGCAGTCCATGACTTTTCACTCATATAATAAATTGGTTAGTGCTTCTTCTCTCATTTCTTCCTTCCCTTTTCAATTATAAATCTCTTGTTAGAATACTACTTATGGAGTTGTTCAGCTGTGTCTGACTCTTTGTGACCCCATGGACTGCAGCGTGCCAGGTTTTTCTGTCCTTCACTTCCTCCCGGAGTTTGCTCAAACTCAGGTCCATGGAGTCTGGAATTTACTGATTGAACCCATTTGGGGGATTTGTTTGTTTATTTGTTTTTCAGTTGAAGTATATTTACTTTACAATGCTGTGTTAGTTTCATGTGTACAGCAAAGTGAATCAGATATGATTCAGATATACATATGTATTCTTTTTCAGAATCTTTTCTATCTTTTGCCTTGTAGGTTATTACAAGATATTGAGTATAATTCCCTGTGCTAAATAGTAGTTCTTTGCTGCTTACCTATATTATATTAATATATAATAGTGTGTATATGTTAATCCCCAACTCCTAATTTATTTCCCTCCCACCCTTCTCTATCTCCTTTGGTGACCATAAGTTTGTTTTCCATGTTTGCGAGTTTATTTCTGTTCTGTGAGTAAGTTCCTTTGTATCATTTTTTTTATTCCACATATAAATGATATTATGTATTTGTCTTTGTCTGACACCACCCTTATGGCAGAAAGTGAAGAGGAACTAAAAAGCCTCTTGATGAAAGTAAAAGAGGAGAGTGAAAAAGTTGGCTTAAAGCTCAACATTCAGAAAACGAAGATCATGGCATCCGGTCCCATCACTTCATGGCAAACAGATGGGGAAACAGTGGAAACAGTGCCAGACTTTATTTTTCTGGGCTCCAAAATCACTGAAGATGGTGACTGCAGCCATGAAATTAAAAGACGCTTACTCCTTGGAAGAAAAGTTATGACCAACCTAGATAGCATATTCAAAAGCAGAGACATTACTTTGCCGACTAAGGTCCGTCTAGTCAAGACTATGGTTTTTCCAGTAGTCACGTATGGATGTGAGAGTTGGACTGTGAAGAAGGCTGAGCGCTGAAGAATTGATGCTTTTGAACTGTGGTGTTGGAGAAGACTCTTGAGAGTCTCTTGGACTGCAAGGAGATCCAACCAGTCCATTCTAAAGGAGATCAGTCCTGGGATTTCTTTGGAAGGAATGATGCTAAAGCTGAAACTCCAGTACTTTGGCCACCTCATGCAAAGAGTTGACTCATTGGAAAAGACTCTGATGCTGGGAGGGATTGGGGGCAGGAGAAGAAGGGGACAACAGAGGATGAGATGGCTGGATGGCATCACTGACTTGATGGATGTGAGTCTGAGTGAACTCCAGGAGTTGGTAATGGACAGGGAGGCCTGGCGTGCTGCGATTCATGGGGTTGCAAAGAGTCAGACACAACTGAGCGACTGAACTGAACTGAACTGACTTACTTCACTTTATATGTTATTCTACTGATTCATTCATGTTGCCCCACATGGCGTGATTTCAATCTTTTTGGAAACAGAGTGGTATTCCATTGTATATACCACATCTTTACCCATTCATCTGTTGCTGGATATCCTCCATGTTGCTTCCATGTCTTGGCTATTGTAGACATTGGGTGCATGTGTCTTTTCAAATTATATGTGCAGGAGTGGGGTTGCTGGATCATATGGTAGCTCTATTTTTAGTTTTTTGAGGAATCACCATACTGTTCCCTATAATGGCAGCACCAATTTACATTTCCATCAGCAATATGAGAGAAACCCATTTGGGTTTTTTTATTTTTATTTTTTAAAATTATTAAGTATGATAACACTTGTATAGGAGACTTGGAAAATACAGAACAAGGTTACATATAGTTCTATACATTACAATCATTTTTAAGTAAATTAAGATCTTCTTTGAAGCTTCAATATCAAACTCTCAAAAATTGATAGAATGAATATATGGAGAAGTAGAAAGATATAGTAGACCTGAAAGCACTGTAAATCAATTCAACATAATTAAGATTTATAGAATTTTCACACAACAGTAGGATACAAATTCTTTTCAAGTTCCCATAGATTGTAAACTAGGAGACATTGGAACATATCCAGGGACATAAAACAGGTATAAAAATTTCATGGTCTAAAGATACTGAAATCATACAGAGTCTGTTCTCTTATCACTATGGAACCCATTTGTTTTGGTAGCAATTGCTTTCTATTATGTCCTGTTCCCTTGCCACAACCCCACTGCTCATTATTGTTGATAAGATTGTCCTTTTTAGCTCCTGTGCATACGAAAACGTATAAAATGAAAGAGCGAGTCTTCTTGGATTTTGTGTTTCAATAGCCATAGTTTTACCACGAATGTATAGGACCATCGTGGCATATTTAAATGTTTGAGCCGTCTGTACACAAAGTACTGCTATTAAGTTGTTTGGACCTAACTGTTTAATGAATGGAACTGTTAAGACTCATTTGCTCATTGCTTATATTTTGTTTGTTTGTTTGTTTAGGCACACAGGTGCCATGAAAAAAACTATCAACACACTATGGACACCATAAACCTAGGAAGGTAGGGAACTTCTGTAGACTAGTAAGGACTCATGGCATAGGAACAATTTAGGAGAAGACATAAAGAGTAGCAGCAAGCCCCTGACTATTATAGGTCTCCTTGGTACGGGGAGGTGGGGTAATCAGGACCCAGCACTCTTGTCCTAGAACCAAACTGCTGTGAGGTAGCAGGACTCCCAGATAACTTTCTGGAATCTTAGAGGAAAGGAAACATGAGCCCTATTTTATAACTAGTCGTCTAAGTACTGGCAAGAGAGGGTTTTCCCAGCCTCCACAGAGTTTTACAAATGCCAGCATGATCTGGAGTAGTAATATGATTTTCAAAAGCCCTACAAAGGTGGGAATGCCTGAGACCAATGCCAGAACTGAAGGCCTCTTCCAGACAGAAATGAAGAATGCATGCATGATGAGATATGAGGACAGGATGGGCCACTGCAGTGTCTCAGAGATGCATGTGTCATCAAACGTCCTCTTTAGCCCTAAGGGCTTCGACCTAAGTAAGTTCTTCTGGTCTTAAATGCAACCTAAGTAAAAGGGAAATAAAAGTATAGGGAAACTGACCTTTAACCACCATTAAGTTTCTACCATTCTAGAGGAATGAGTGTTCAAAGAGAAATTAAATTTGAAAAATAGAGGTATATTTCTTACATACTTTGACCTGTGCACTGAGATTTATAACATGTACATAAGCACATAAAATAGAAGTGATTTCACCACTATTAACGCAGGTGCTATTTTCAAGACACTCTGTTTTGTTTTGTTTTGTTTTTTTAAAGAAAAATATCCTATCCAAGCACCAAGAAGAATTTTTCAATACCCCTGACCAAGTGAAATTGTGACTCAAATCAAAATCCACTCGAAATCCGCCATTGCCCACTGTGACACATTTTATAAACATTAGAACTAGAAAGAGATACCATTTCTCCAGTGGTTTCAAACAATTTTTAAGTTCAGAAAATATTTCCCAGGTATAATATTTTTAAAAGAAAATAGACCCCCAAGAGATAAAGGGGGTATTATACTAGCAAAATTTTATTTTTAACTCAAATTTATAATAAGTTTTTATTTAAAAGAACAACCAATGAAAATTGCAAAGCAGTTTTGCAAATGTCAAGATATTGAAAACTAAAGGTTACTGGTGTTAACTGTAGTCTTAAATCAGACTTGTGACCCCCATGGACGGTAGCCAGGCAGATTCCTTTGTCCATGGAGTTTTTCCTCAGGCAAAAGTACTGGAGTGGGTAGCCATTCACTTCTCCAGGGGATTTCCCGACCCAGGGATCAGACCTGACCCAGGAATCAAACCCAGGTCTCCTACATTGCAGGCAGATTCTTTCCTGTCTGAGCTACAAGGGAAGCCCCTTAAATCTGACCTGTGGTCTTAAATCAGACAAGATGTTCTAATTTCTTTCTATATTTTGCATTCTCCATTTCTGTTGCTCAAGATAAATAGGTGTAAGTGATCATAACTTTCTAATAGTTTATCTTGTTATCAGATTATTCTTCAATATTCTAATTATCTATTGCATGTAATAAACCATCCTAAAATGCAGTGGCTTAGAAAATCATTGCAATTTAAGAATTTAGGCAGAACTCAGATGGTTGGTTCTTCTGCTCCATGTGGTTTCAACTGAGATCATTCTTCAGTGGTACTTAGTTGAAAGATGACCTCTTCTGGAGTGATCAAAATTATTTCACTCACACATCTGATTTCTTTGGTGGACACAGCTGATAGGAGGGCTCAGTTGAGCCCTTACACCTCCCTGCAAGCTCAGGACCTCTCCATGTGGCACTCCAGCTAGGTCATCATATTTCTTTTATGGTAGCTCAGGGATCCAAAAGTGAGAGTTCCAAGAGGCTTGGGCAGAAGTTGCAAGTCTTCTTGTGAGCTCACTTCAGAATTTTAAAGCATTCTTTTCAATACATTCTATTGAACAAACAAGTCGCTAAGGCCTGCCCAGGTTCAAGGGGAGAGAAGAATAGACTCTCAATGGAGGAATGGCATATGCATTTAAAAAGCTGAAGGAATGGATGGTGGCCCTTTTAGAAACAAGCTACCACATTCAGGAAACACCAATCCAGACATTTAAATTAAGAACAAAGTTTTAATATCTATTAAGAAATAATGTGTGTGAAAGTTGCTCATTCATGTCCGACTCTTTGCACCCCCCTGGACTATTCAGTCCATAGAATTCTCCAAGCCAGAATACTGGAAGGGGTAGCCTTTCCCTTCTCCAGGGGATCTTCCTGACACAGGGATTGAACTCACGTCTCCTGCATTGCAGGCAAATTCTTTACCAACTGAGCTATCAAGGAAGCCCTAATAAGTAACAGTATCTACAAACATTTCTTAATTGATAAATGTTCAATGTCGAGAGAATCAGTGAATGGATTCTTCAGACTGTTATTGGTGGGAAAATAATTTTCAAACATATATTGTTAAATTATGACATGTTCAATGGTATCTTTTAAAACTTAAAAAAAAAAGGTACTAGGACAATTTTGTGAGATATTTCTTGAGATTTGTAAAATAATCAGATTGTGTTATTTTGTATATCAAGTCTTTTCATTTCTTTACTGACACTTTAATCTGTGGCTGCAATTCATGGGGATCTTGAATCACCAAATAAACATGAGCTTGTTTACATTCTATGACTTACTACCCATATTGATGCAAATAATCCTAAAAAACCTTCAGTTGAAAACTTAAGAGTTGATGAAATTAGTGTGGCACTATCTAGGGCTTCCCTGGTGGCTCAGCTGGTGAATCCACCTGCAATGCAGGAGACCCCGGTTCGATTCCTGGGTCAGGAAGATCCCCTAGAGAAGGGATAGGCTACCCACTCCAATATTCTCGGGCTTCCCTCATGGCTCAGATGGTAAATAATCTGCCTACACTGAGGGAGACCTGGGTTTGATCTGTGGATTGGGAAGATCCCCTGGAGGAGGGCATGGCAACCCACTCCAGCATACTTACCTGGAGAATCCCCATGGACAGAGGAGCCTGGCAGGTTACAGTCCATGGGGTTGCAAAGAGTTGGACATGACTGAGCAACTAAGCAGAGCACATGGCACTATCTACCATTGCATACAAAGATGCTAGAATCCTCTAAATAGCTAGTGTTTCTTTTAAATAACATATGATGACTAAGTACATTTTGGCAATAAATTTTCTCTGAGCCACCAATCCCTTGGTGCTTTTTTCCCCAACACTGCTCTTACATACTCACTGAAAACATTACTACATTAGTAATATTCAATATTTGAAAACTGATTTTAACTCTTACTATTTCTTTCTGGTTCCTACGAATCATGTGTTTGACACAGCCTTAAATCATCTTCTTCTATGCATGCCAGACATATGATAAATCAAGCAAACATGAAAAATTCATAGTATTTGCAGCATTGTCAGTTGAACTGTAAAGAATTTGTATCATCTCACGTTACCTTCAGTAGGTACATTCTGAAATCCTTTCTGGAATATCTTATCAGATAATGTTACAGATCTGCTCCCATATTTGTTACTATATTGCATCAGTTATTTGTTGCTATGTAACAAACCACTCCAGAGATCAGTGTCTTAAAAAAAAATATTGTTTTCCACAATTCTATAAATTAACTGGTTGGCTCTTCTGCTAGTCATGCCTGTGTTCACTCCTGTGGTGGTATTGATAAGATGACTTGCCTCGGGCCAGAGTGTCCAAGATGGTCCCACTCATGTCTTGGGCCTTGGTTCTGGCTATTAGCTAGAGCACTCTTTCTGTGTGGTTTCTCAGCAGTCAGTCGCTAGACTTCTTGACGAGATGACCAGAGCATTCTAAGAGGGAGAGATGAGTGCTCCAAGGCTTTGGAGGTCTAGCCTCTGCACAGTATAACCTCAGTTCAGTTCAGTTCAGTCACTCAGCCATGTCTGACTCTTTGCAACCCCATGAATTGCAGCACACCAGGCCTCCCTGTCCATCACCAACTCCTGGAGTTCACTCAAACTCATGTCCATCAAGTCGGTGATGCCATCCAGCCATCTCATCCTTCTCCTCCTGTCCCCAATCCCTCCCAGCATCAGAGTCTTTTCCAGTGAGTCAACTCTTCACATGAGGTGGCCAGAGTATTGGAGTTTCAGCTTTAGCATCAGTCCTTCCAAAGAACACCCAGGACTGATCTCCTTTAGAATGGACTGGTTGGACCTCCTTGCAGTCTAAGGGACTCTCAAGAGTCTTCTCCAACACCACAGTTCAAAAGCATCAATTCTTCGGCTCTCAGCTTTCTTCACAGTCCAACTCTCACATCTCTACATGACTACTGGAAAAGCCATAGCCTTGACTAGATGGACCTTTGTTGGCAAAGTAATGTCTCTGCTTTTGAATATGCTGTCTAGGTTGGCCATAACTTTCCTTCCAAGGAGTAAGCGTCCTTTAATTTCATGGCTGCAATCACCATCTGCAGTGATTTTGGAGCCCAGAAAAATAAAGTCTGACACTGTTTCCACTGTTTCCCCATCTAGCTAGTCAAAGGACTTCCTTGGTGCTCCAGTCGTTAAGAATCCAGCTTCCAATGCAGGGGACGAGAGTTTGATCCCTGACGGAGAAACTAAGATCCTACACGCCCCAGGGGAACAGAGCCCACAGGCCACAACTAGAGAAAGCCCAGTCACTGCAATGAAGACCCAGCACAGCCAAAATAGAAAGCAAGTCAAGAGGCAAGTTTAGATTCAAGGGGTCAAAAAATAGATTCCACCTCTGAAAGGATCTTGAATCCTTATGTTTACTTCACAAAATTGCACTTCAAAATGATGATGTAATTTGATTGTTAGAACATAAAAGTATCTTTCAAAACTTCACTATGTATCTTACAAATCTTCATATTGAAGCTTCGGGCATTCATATTATCCCAGAGGCAAGTCTCAGTGATAAATAATGGTAAGAAAAAAAAAAATAGTGTTTTCAGATTTTTTTTTTTTAACTGATTCTTCAATCTGTAGCTATAGTTCATTGAGAGCCTGAATGGCCAAATAGATATAAACTTGTATCACAGTGACTTTGAAGAGAATACTCTGCATATCACTTTCATTTTGTATACTGCTGTCAGTCTGGTCAATAAAACTGTAAGATGCATTCAGTTCTTAACAGTATGACTTGTTTTATTCTTAGCCTAATCAATACTGCATATCTATCCTAAAATGTGAGCCTAGTCAATATGATCATTTATCACATTTGCTTTTCAAATGTCCTACTTTTAACCAGCAACCTGTTTCTAGTTGCAGAGGAATTATTCCACCTCACCTAAAATAAACAAACAAAAACAAACCCACAAAACACTCAAAACATGTAACAACGTTAGCACTAAGATCAGATAGCAAGCACCTAAAATGAAAAGTAAGCATTTAAACACACTGCCAATTGCATTCTCAAGCAAAGATATAGAAAGCAGTCACCCCGACTATCCCAATAATGCTTAGATGGTGAGTGGAAGGAGGCCAGGCAGATGTATGTGCTTCTGACTTTTCTTTCTTTCTTTTTGGACACACTAAGCAGTACGTGGGATCCTAGTTCCCCAGCTAGGGATTGAACCTGTACCCCCTGCAGTGGAAGTTCAGAGTCTTAACCACTGGACTGCCATGAAAGTCCTTAAGCTGTCATTTCTTTGACACCCATCTTTGTATTCACGTGTATAGTTGTATTTGAGAACACCTGGGCCTGAATTTGCAGGAAATTTGCAGAATTTCCTAGAAAAGCTGTTATCTGTCTTGGTCAAGGACACATTCTCATGGCAGTCAAATATAAGCACAGGGATCCTTATACCAAGATTGACCTCAAAAAAGAGTTTGATACAACAGTGTGGGAAAGTGCTAACTGCTCGGTCATGTCTGACTCTATGCAATCCCATGGATTATCTCCTCTGTCCATGGGATTCTCCAGGCAAGAATGCTGGAGTGGGTTGCCATTCCCTTCTCCAGAAGATCTTCCCAACCCAGGGATAGAACCCGGGTATTGCAGGCAGATTCTTTACCCTCTAAGCCAGCAGGGAAGCCCATAACAATGTGTAAGTGGTCTCAAATACATTAAAATTTGGGACTTAACAACCTTCAGTTTGTACCAACTGACTTTTTAATAGTCAAAAATTACCTTTTAAAGGCTTCCCTAACAGCTCACTGGGTAAAGAATCTGTCTACAATGCAGACCAGCGGTCAGTCCCTGAGTTGGGAAGATCCTTTGAAGAATGGAATGGCTACCCACTTCAGTATTCTGGCCTGGAGAATTCCATGGACTGTACAGTCCATGGGTCACAAAGAGTCAGATAGGACTGAGTGACTTCAAAGTGAAACTTGAGTCATATTTCTTAGAATGCCTGTAGCAATATGAAAACCATTGATTTGGTTGAAAAGTATTTTCATAATACACATAAAACACAGCCCAAAGAAGTTAAGAATCTTGCTCACAGATAAAGGAAGTAGGGCAAAAATCCAGGTCAAGGGACTCCCAGTCCACCATCTTACTACACTACTGGCCATTACCTCTGATTTTTATCTGACGTTGGTTCTTCCATGTGCTTTGACCTCAAATATTTAAAGAAGTTTGGAAAGAGAAGTTTTGTTCAGATCACACAAAAACACCATAATTCATATTTCCAAGAACTAAAAATGACATTGAAAAATCATTCTTCCTATCAAGTTTGTGTAGATGTGTATAATGTAATATATCACAAAGAAGAAGCATTTAATGATCCCCTTAGGCCATGACAAAATAAATCCTCTTTTTAGCTTCCATTCACTCTAAGTTCTTAAATTAAATAAGTCAGGGTGAAGAGCTCCAGCTAACATAAACTACTGGAGTCTATTATTATTTTTAAGGCTTGAATCTTCACCAAATTGTTTATTGATTTAATTGCTCAGATACAATACCATCTTAATAGGATAGAAATCTACTCTGACAAATTTTCCAAAAAGAAAATAATCTACTCCCTCAAAACTATAGAATTCTTAATTTCCTGGGCACTCCTTGAACATTTTTTGCCAACATCTGAAGAAAAGACAATACCTAGTCTTGAGAAAATTTTAGGAAACTAGGTACTATAAATTCCTTCAGTATTTCTGGAGGGCAATTTGGCAATAAGTATTAAAAAGCCACTTTAAAATCGCGTAGTCCCTTTGAGCAATTTTACTTCTAGCAATTTAACTTAAAGCAATAATCTCCCTATGTTTGTAAATTTTCCTATGAATATGTTAATCATAGTTTTTTTATATCATTAAATTAGCAATCACCTAAACTCCAAGAGTATAAAATTGATTAAATATATATGGAAATGCAAAATAATACAAAACTGGTTAATTGCTCAAATAAATATATATGATGTTATGTCCATATATGATGTTATGTCCAAAGATGAACCAGTAGTCAACAATGACTGAGATCTTAGTACGTGGAATGATACAAATCTGGGTTCAAGTCACATCCTACCAGTGTGACAGTAAGAAAGTTATTTAAATTTTCTAAAGCTCAGCTTCCTCAGTTGAAATAGCCTTGCAGAGTTCTTATGAAGATTAAATAAGTGTTTAAAGTATATCTAACTGTAGTATACAGTGAGTGCTCAGGAGATCATAGCAACTAATATTATTATTGGTTTAGTGAATTGTTTGGGAGTCATTAAACATCATTTTATAGAAGAACCTTCAATCAACTGAGACTAAGGGTTATAAAATAGTATATATGTATTATGATGCCAAATTCATTCTTACACTGAAAAAAAGTCCCCTTGTAAGATAATCACCAAAATATTAAAAATTGCTACCTCTAAATAACCAAATACTGGATGAATTTAATTTTCTTCTCTTATATATAATCCAATATTTATTTTCTACAATAAAATTTTTAAATTTTATATTCAAGGAGGAAAAAAAGCCACTATTTTGAAACCTTTTATATCATCTTACTACTTAAACTGCATACTGAGTTTTCTCATTTCCATTTTTACAAGAGGAGAAAACTGACCTCAGGCTAGGCAAGTCCCTGCTTGGGTTGAGACTGCTCCCTATCACCCCTGGAGGGATCTTCCAACCTCACTGTAACACAAGTTACAGAGTTTTGTGGGTTTTTTTTTTTTTAACTTTTTATTATTGTTTGATTCTATAGCCAGGCAAGTTGTTTTGATACTCAGAAACCTAATATTTTAGTAACTTGACAAAAGTTGAGTAGCCAAATAATTTCCAGGGGCAAAAGGCAGGGTTTTATTCTGCTTTCTCCACAATTTTTTCTACTTTATTAATAAATGCATGTTGCTTGCCCACTATTGTGGTGAGGAGATGAGATGGTGAACCTTGGAAATAAATAAGAAATAGTTCTTACCATCAGAGAGTTCATAATTTTAAAGAAATAACATTTGTATTGCAATATACAAAGCACTTTGCATGTGTATGTGTGTGTGTGTGTGTGCATGTGCACACATGTGCTTAATTGTCCAGTCGTGTCCAACTTTCTGCAGCCCCATCGACAGTAGCCCACCAGACTCCTCTGTCCATTGAATTCTTCGGGCAGGAATACTGGAGTGGGTTGCCATTTCCTACTGCAGGGGATCTTCCCAACCCAAGGATCAAACCTGTGTCTCTTATGTCTCCTGCTTTGGCAGGTGATTCTTTATCACCAGCGCCATCAGGGAAGCCTTTGCAGATATACATTTGTTTAATTCTCAAAGCAACACTGGAGGGGGTAGGATTGTATTATAGTGATGATCAATTTATGGTTTAAGACATAAAGAGACAAACAAGTAATTTAACTCAATGACTGGTGAGCCTGGGATAGATCCTAGATCTCCTTATTTCAAGTCTGCTGTTCTCTCCTCTAAACCAAAATGTAAAACAGAAGCAGAAGTGTAACAAATTCAGTAAAAACTTTACAAATGGCCCACATCAAAAAAAAAAAAAAATCCTTAAAATCAACACATAATGTGAAGTAGAAGCTATATTAAATTCCAAAGAAAAGAAAGATTTTAAGAAAATATAAAAAAAATTTCCAAGCTTATCTTTAAAAAATTTTTTAAAAACACTTCAAACAAAGAAAGAGATTAAAAGACTTTTCAGAATTTTGGATCAGAAAGGATGAAGGCCTGAACTGAGTCAGTGATGGCAGAAATAGTGAGGGATGGACAAAGGCAAGAACATCTGAAAATTAAAACAGGTTGAATTGGTGAATGAGTGATGTAGAGAGAAAGAAAAAAGGAGTTGTTCTAGATGACTCCAACATCTTTTCTGTGGGTTACTGTGAGACTTTTAGTGTTACCAGCTGAAGGAAATAATAGCTGAAAATACAGAGCTTAGGTTTCAACAAGTGTAGTTATGGATTGCCCGTGGGGTCTTCGGGTAAAGATGGCCATTAGAATATACATCGCCAAGGACTGGAGCAGACATGGGCAGATAGAATAACAGAAATCAGTTCTGATATAACCACTTAGGGAAGTTCTAGGAGAGGGAGAGTGAGAAGACCACCGGGTTTTGGAGGCCACCAGCATTTACTGGTAAAAAGACAAGAGTCACTGATGGAAAGAGAGCATGGTAAAGAAATGGACTTCCCTGGTGGCTCAGATGGTAAAGAATCAGCCTGCAGTGCAGGAGACCTGGGTTCGATCCCTGGGTCAGGAACATCCCCAGGAGAAGGAAACGGCAACCTGCTTCAGTATTCTGGCCTGGAACATTCCATGGACAGAGGAGCCTGGCGAGCTACAGTCCATAGGGTCACAAAGAGTCGGACATGCCTGAGCGACTAACGCACACAAAGAAATGGAAGGAAAATTGAGAGACAAAAGGTTTCAAGAAGAAAAGCTTTTTCATCAGTGTGGAATGCGGTAGAAGACCCAGTAAGATAAAGACAGAAAAGCATGCTAGGTTTTTGCACTTAAGAGGTCATTGGCAACCCAGAAAAATGGCTTCAGAAAGTAAAATGGTTTGCCAGGAGCTGGGAGGAGGAGGAAATGGGCAATTGTTGTTCAATGTGTATAGCTTCAGTCCTGCAAGATGAAAAATTTCTACAGGGACTTCCCTGATGGTCCAGCAGTTGAGAATCGGCCTTCTAATTCAGGGGACTCGAAGAAGGGGACGACCGAGGATGACATGGCTGGATGACATCACTGACTCGATGGACGTGAGTCTGAGTGAACTCCGGGAGTTGGTGATGGACAGGGAGGCCTGGTGTGCTGCGATTCATGGGGTCGCAAATAGTTGGACACAACTGAGTGACTGAACCAAACTGAACTGAACTGAAGTTCGATCCTTGGTTAGGAGCCAAGATCCCACATGCTTCAGGGCAGCTAAGCCTGGGCGTTGCGACTAGAGAGGTCCACAGTGCCACAGCTACTAAGGCCACACACACTAGAGACTGCGTGCTGCAACTAGAGAAGCCTGCATGCCGCAACTAGAGGAGCCTGCATGCCGCAATGAAAAGCCAGTATGGCCAAAATAAAAATTAAAGAAAAAAAAAAAAGAGCTCACTTAATAAGTATGAAAAATTCTAGGTACTAATAATCTTTTTTAAAGAAGAAAAAATTCTAGAGATCTGCTGTACAACAATGGGCATATACTTAATAATCCTGTATCATACACTTGAAACTGTGTCAGAGGGTAGCTTTTGTGTTATATGTTTTTTACAATTAAAAAAAAAAAGATTCATACAAGAGCTAAAGAGTCAAACAATAAGAAAACAACATTTCGAAAAAGAAAAATAGCTTCAAGTCCTTTGAGTGCATGCGAAGTCACTTCAGTCATGTCTGGACTCTAGGTGACCCCCATGGATTGTAGCCCACCAGGCTCCTCTGTCCACGGAATTCTCCAGGCAAGAATACCGCTTCCCTACCCAGGGATCGAACCCATGCCTCCTGTGGCTCTATCATTGTAGGCGAATTCTTTACCACTGAGCCAGTAGGGAAGCCTAGCGGTAGAAGCCAGATTGAAGTGGACTGAGGGAACACAAAAGAGAATTGAAGACGTGGACCGAAAATGGAGAGGACTTTTTGGAGAAGGATCCATATGAAGTGATGATGAGAGACCAAGTGGCAGATGGAGGGCGGATGGCTTGTCAGTCCCTGGACTTTGCTGTGAGCATTTTCTTATGGGTGAGGTAGTCTACTTTTTCATACAATTTAAACCCAAGATGGAGAAGGCAACGGCACCCACTCCAGTACTCTTGCCTGGCAAATCCCATGGACAGAGGAGCCTGGTAGGCTGCACTCCATGGGGTCCCTAAGAGTCAGGCACGATTGACTGACTTCACTTTCACTTTTCACTTCCATGCATTGGAGAAGGAAATGGCAACCCACTCCATTGTTCCTACCTGGAGAATCCCAGGGACCAGGGAGCCTGGTGGGCTGCTGTCTATGGGGTCGCACAGAGTCAGACACGACTGAAGCGACTTAGCAGCAGCAGTAGAAGCAGCAGTAGCAGCAAACCCAAGATATACAAATTAGCTCTGAGAGCAACAGTAGCTTCCTATTTGTCCCTAATGATGATACATGGAGCTTTTTGAATTGCTTTCAGCACATGCTTGAGTTGCTCCACTTACTGTCTTAGCCCTCTTTGTTAACCTGTTTGTCATCTATTTCATGTGCCCTACCCAAACAGTTGACACCTGATCTTCATGGCCCAGATAGCTAAGGAGTGATACATTCCAGGGCTTTCTTTTCCAGATGAAGTTTTCTGATTTGTCAAGTGATATGAATGATATTCCTGGGTAGTTACCTTAGTAATGATATGCCATTCTTTTGGCTCTTTTATGAATATCGACCTTGATTCAAAAGAAGATTTGAGGGCCCTATGGGATTTTTTTTAACTTGGATAAAAAGTTGTAAATCATATACTGATACTGTGTTGTTTTTGAACTACATTCCTTGTGATATTTATAGGTAGTTCTTTGGAGTTAAACACGATGTAAGAGAACAAAATTGTGCAATTTGCAGAGACATGGATGAACCTGGAGACTGTCATACAAAGTAAGTCAGAAAAAGAAAAACAAATGTTGTATAATATTGCTTATATGTGGAATCTAGAAAAATGATACAGATGGACTTATTTGCAAAATAGAAATAGAAACACAGATGCAGAGATCTGACATATGGATACCACGGTTTGGGGGAAGAGGGTGGGATGAACTGGGAGATTAGGATTGACACATATACACTCCTCTGTATAAAATAGAAAATGAAAGAGAACGTATTGTATAGCACAGGGAACTCTACTCAATGCTTTGTGGTAATCTAAATGGGAAGGAAATACAAAAAAGAGGGGATATGTATGCACATAGCTTATTCACTTTGCTGTACAGCAAAAACTAACACAACATTGTGAAGCAACTATATTCTAATAAAAATAAAGTGAACAAAAAAAGTGATATCAATTATATGTCAATTATAAAAATTAGTTTTTATGATACATGTGTGAGAGTACAAACAGAAGTAGGAAAATATTCCCTAAAGTTTTTAGAATAGAAATTACTTTATAGGATTTGCTTTACAAATCACTCACTTAGTTAATTCGAACATACATTCAAACATTTACTGAGTGTCAAATGCCCACCATAGATATGCACAATGTTTTATGGAAGTAAAGAGGAATTAAATACCTAACTTTGCCCAGGAATGTCACAGAGGTATTGGAGATGAGAGTGTTTGATCTGAGATTGCAGGGTGAATGGGAGTTTGCCAGATAGACTACTTGGCCAAGGGCATTCTTTAATGAGCAAGCAGCGTTGTGCAAGATGAATCAGAATGGTTCAACCAAAAGTAGAGGAAGCAGGGAGTAAAATTAGAAGGCTATTGCAGTTATTAGTTCAAGGGAGATAGGACTACTGTGCTTTATGACAGGTTCTGTGCCAGAAGCTGAACAGGTTAAAATCATGTAGTCTCTGATCTTTTAAAATATATATACATATATATATACACACATACACACACATATATGCATTTTTACAACTTTATTTGTTGCAGTACCAAAACTTTCTCCAGCTGCAACGACCAGTGGCTACTCTCTAGTAATGGTGAACGGGCCTCTTGTTATGTGGCTTCTCTTGTGGAGCACAGGCCCTAGAGTGAAGGCTCAGTAGTTGTAGTGCATGGGCTTAGTTGCCCAGCAGCAAGTGGAATCCTCTAGGACCAGGGATTGAACCTGTGTCCCCTGCATTGGCAGGCAGAGACTTAACCACTGGGCCACCAGGAAAGTCGTAGCCTCTGATCTTAAGAAGATCAGTGTCTGGGGGGTGGATGACATGTAAACACTTCTATACAAGGCCACACAAAAGGGAGAAAAACAGGGACAAGTAGGTGTGTTGGGAGAAACAATCTTCTCCTTTGATATGTGCTGTTGAGCTAAATCATGTCCTTCCCACAATTCACATGGTAACATCTGACACCGCCCAATACCTCAGTGTGTGGGCTTCCCAGGTGGCGCTAGTGGTAAAGAACCCAGCTGCCAATGCAAGAGACCTAAGAGACAGGCTCGATCTCTGAACCCGGAAGATCCTCTGAAGAAGGAAATGGCAACTCACTCCAGTATTCTTGCCTGGAGAATTCCATGGACAGAGGAGCCTGGCAGGCTACAGTCCACGGAGTCGCAAAGAGCTGGACATGACTTAGTGACTAAACAACCACCACAAGCCAAGGAATGTCAAAGATTGCCAGAAAACCACCAGGAGCTGGGGGAGAGGCTTGGAACAGACTCTTCCTGACAGACCTCGGAAGGAACCAACCCTGCTAACAGCTTGATCTCAAATTTCTACCCTCCAAAACTAAGACAATAAATTTCTGCTGTTTAAACCACTTAGTTTATAGTAGTCAGTATGGCACTCCTCTGTTCTGCTGGGTCACTCAGTCATGTGCAGCTCTTTGCAATCCCACGGACTGTAGCCCGCCAGGCTCCTCTCCTCTGTCCATGGAATTCTCCAGCAAGAATACTGGAGTGGGTTGCCATGCCCTTCTCTAGGGGATCTTCCCAACCCCAGGACTGAACCTAGGTCTCCCACATTGTAGGCAGATTCCTTATAATCTGAGCTGTAAGTATACACCTAGAAAACCAGTAAACGGCTTCATTTTGTCAAGTCAGCCCAAATCCATACAAGGTACTAAGAGTGCACCTAAGAAGTCCGTGAGGGGCCCTCAAACCAGAATATTCTACCAGGTACCCTAAAGTTTAAGAAAACACCATGACCACGCCAAACCAAATATTTTCCATCTTAGAGAGCTAGGTGGAAAATCAATAAAAAGTCACTTTCCTAATATCTGCTTCAAGAATCCTTTTCTTCCATGTCATAGATCCATTCATAAAATCTTTCACTTGTTATAACTCACTTGACTCTTTCTACTTTTATTCTAATTTTAAGTCATTTATTTTTCATCTGTAGACTCAGCACCACTCCGGCTCTGAAATTAAAGATATTCCTAGTCAGAGGATATTTAATAATAGTAGGCTAATCATCTACTCATCTTGGAAAATGGCTAAGCATTGTTCTAGTCAACAGGCTCTCTTTTTGTTCTTTATGACCAATCCCAGTTTTGGGGCCTGTCCCCAAAGACCAGGTCACGTTAGGCTTCCCTAAGTCTCCCTGACTAAGACTGTTTCGTGACTTTCTGGGTGGTTCATTCCATAGCTGGCACCTCCCCTGATTGTCTGTTCCAACTTGGTGTATCTAGCCATTTTCTGGATCCCTCTTTGCTCTGGCCTGTCTAGCCACTTACTAAGTAAGCTTTGACCTAGTTTTCTTTCTACTAAACAGTGAACATTTTATTTCCTAGTTTAAAAAAATACAGCTTACCAGTTATCTATCTGAACCTACTGGAGATCACAGGGTTATTGTTGTTTAGACGCTAAGTTGTGTCTGACTCTTCTGCAACTCCATGGACTGTAGCCTGCCAGGCTCCTCTGTCCATGGGATTTCCCAGGCAAGAATACTGAAGTGGGTGGATATTCTCTTCTCCAAGAGATCTTCCCAACTGAGGGATTGAACCCATGTCTCCTGCACTGGCGGGCGGATTCTTTACCACTGAGCCACCTGGGAAGCCAAGGGAACTCTACTGGATACTATGTAAAGACCTATATGGGAAAGGGATCTTTAAAAAGTGTGGATATATGTATATGTATAACTGACTCACTATGCTGCACACTAACACAACATTGTAAATCAACTATACCCCAATAAAATTTAAAAAGAAAATACAACTTAGTCTTGATCATTTGACATGTTGCTAGTTGCTCAGTTGTGTCTGACTCTTTGTGACACCATGGATTATAGCCTGCCAGGCTTCTCTGTCCAAGGGATTCTCCAGGCAAGAACACTGGAGTGGATTTCCATTCGCTTCTCCAGGGGGTCTTTCAAACCCAGAGATCAAACCTGGGTCTCCTTATTTGGCATAGCTGTCAGTTAAGTTATGCAATGATAACAAACAACTCCAAATCTCAACAGCTTAAAACAACAGAGATTTATTTTCTTTCTTTTGCTGTATGTCCATTAAAAGTCAGTTGACAGGGTGGGATGGGAGGTTGTCTGCTCTGTCTGCTGTTGTACTTTCTGCTTTCCCTATTCTGGGATCCAGGTCTACATGTAGGCACCATCTGGAATATAGCCAAGAGTTACTGTGATCGGAAGACAGCTGCCTGCTTTGGGATGTGAATGCTTCAAACTAAAAGTGACTTGCATCACTTCCACAAAACTCATTGACTGGAAGGTTCAGTATTTGATTAGCCAGGAAGAAGTGAATGAGTGAGTGAAAGTCACTCAGTCATGTCTGACTCTTTGCGACCCCATGGACTATACAGCCCATGGAATTCTCCAGGCCAGAATACTGGAGTGGGTAGCCTTTCCCTTCTCCAGGGGATCGTCTCAACCCAGGAATCAAACCAGGCTCTTCTGCATCGCAGGAAGATTCTTTACCAACTGAGCTATCAGGGAAGCCAGAAAGGAGAGGAGAACCAAATATTGGTAAGTGGCACCAAGGACTATCACCCTTGACACTGAGTATTTTACTTGCATGTTACCTGGATCCCTTTCTTCTGGTTCACAGACATCCAAATAAAAATAACAGCCGCATACTGAGAGCATGATTTGACAGATATTCTAAGAATAAATATTCTGTAATCAACATAAAACCTGTTGAGAAATAAGTTTACTTCTTGGATATTCCCTGGTGGCTCAGACGGTGAAGAATCTGCCTGCAATGCAGAAGACCTGTGTTCGATTTCTGGGTTGGGGAAGATCCCCTGGAGAAGGAAATGGCAACCCTCTCCAGTATTCTTGCCTGGAGAATTCCAGTGATGGAGTCTGGCAGGCTACAGTCCATGGGATCACACAGAGTTGAACATGACTGAAAAACTAATGTTTTCACTCTCATTTGGATATTCATTTAATGTTTATTACGATATCAGAATCTCTATATTTTTAAATGTTTAATTTTACTCAGAGTTTCCCCAATTTATTTAACCCTAATTTTTTTTTTTAGTAAAACACCATCAGTTTGAAAAAACACTCAGGTCAAAACTATATTATCTCTTTTAATTTCATTGCAATCCTATAGAATGAGAAATATGGTGTTATAATAATTTTTTTGTTTATTGTTTTTTTTTAAAGATATCATAAGGAAGAAGAATAAAATTGTTAGTTTTGATAACCTATAATTTCAATCATAAAACATTTATTTCTCACAGATACTTCAGACTTTGTAGTGACCATGTTTTTAGAAAAGTCAAAAATGTTAAACTGCATACATCAAATATTTGTTCAAATTGCCAATAGTTTTCTAAATATAGTTCTTTGTAAAAGTGTTATCATTGGAAGTGAAAACTCTCAATGGGTTTCAAAGTTGGAAATTTTCTTTCTTTTTTTGCCTTTCCTTTATAATCTTACTTTAATCCTAAAATCAACATAAAGAATAGCTTTTCAGAAGAACATATTATAAATTAGTTGCATTTAGTCCATATGTTTTTCTATTATTAGGCATAATTATTTATTGCAAATGACTGTGACTTCACTTAAGATAAAGTCTTCCATCTGGATAGAAAAATCTTTATTCTTGAAAATGAAAATAATAACAAGCTTTAAATGCTCTACCATAATTTTTTTGCAAGTCAAAGAAAAAAAGCTGTCTTTTTAAATCACATGGTTATACAAAAAATCCCTTAGGCCATTCATCATGAAAAAAAAATCTAATTCAGCATTTATGTAAGATGAACACTGCCTTTAATGCCCTATTGTTTGTGGACTTTTTTCTTAAATGTGATGCTATACTTCTAAATCTTCCTCTTTCTAAATTCCTTTTCTGTCTGTTTAGAAAAGATCAGGCCACATTTTCTTAGCAAATCACAAATTTTCACTGTTGTACATTTGTTTTCTATATCCATTTTTCTATTCAGCGTATTATTTTCCTCTAATTATTCTTATTCTTTCCGTTTCCCCAGTAAACCTTCAACCAGTGTGCATTTAATTTTATCTCACGTTTGCTAGCCAAAGGCACATTTCCATATGCCATAGTTTCACTAATTTTTTAAAAACAAGAAGATTTCCCATAAACTTCTTCCCTCTTCACTGCTCCCACCTACATACACACACACACCATTGCCACCACCACAACTACAACAAAAACATCAACAATAAAAACTAGATCTTCCAGGCTGAAAAGCTGCGCCACAGCCTCTGGAAGTCTAAGCAGAGCTGGAGCAGAACAAGTCCTTGTTTACCGGGAGTAGCTAGGCTGATTGGCTGCTGATGTAGAACAGACCTAACCAGTGTTTCTGGAAAAATGAAACAAAGCTTCTGTAATGAATAGAAGGCAGTTGTTACACCCGAATCTTCACGAGAAAGGTAAAAGACAGGTTCCATAGATTTATTTCTTTTTCTGGACAAGCTGCACTGTCGAATTCCTGATGAATTACAGATTCCTGGACCAACTGAGGCTTCTCTGAATTATGAGATAGTGTGAAATGACAGAGCTAAGCTGACATTTCTGAGAAGAGCTGGTTCCCCTGCTTTCTTTCACCTCCATGAAGTGTGGCAAATTAAAACTCTTCTTGTAGGGGTCCAGCTGCGACTTTCATCATGGGATTCAGTATGAAGAAGTCCATTTGGCTCTTGAATAAAACCTTTATTGGTAATAATGGTGCTGTTTGGACGTTCCAGCTGTCTTATTCTTTTACTTTATATTTCCAATCTGTTCAGAATCCAGATAAGGAAGAAAGGCACTATTTGGTGACTTTTCACCAAGACCCCTAATTTGGATGAGCTATTAACATTGAGAAATAAAACAAAAGAAGTGGAATGAGAGGATAGAAAAAATCCATATACTCAAGAGTGGCTTTCAATGGGGTCAGAACAGGTGGCAAAGGGCTTTAGACTTTAGTGTACGGGCAGAACATTTTGAAGTGAATGGTTTGCAGAGGCACCTATTAGCCAAGCTGACTGAACAGATGGGCAGATGGCTAGAGTCTGAGAGTGAGCTTTGAGTTTAGGGTCACACAGAATGGTGACTACAATTTATGGCAGCTTTATCCAGAGATGAACAGATGTTTCTAAGAGACAAAGGCTACTTGTGGGGGGGTGGGGGGGGTGCTGCTGGGCAGAGGGCGCTCTACTTAAGTGCAGCTCCCAGCAAACACCTCTTAGACACTTGGACCACAGAGCAAAAGCCAGGGACCGCTGAACCCTACAAAAGTGTATGGGAGCCAGTGGAAACCAATGTGCCAGGCAGGTGGGTTTTAGCAAGGATAAGGTCAGCTACAGGCTGCAGACTACTACAATTTACTACATTGACACAGCTTTGCTTATGCGGCCAGGAAAACATCTAAGGACAAAGAGCCTGGGTGCACAGGCCTTTGAGACATTAAGGTGTGTAACAAGTTTTGGGGTCTTTACTTTGTTTCCCAGCCAGGCCTGAACTAAGTTAGACAGAGGAGTACTCTGTGTGTCCTGAGCATTAAGATGACTCTGAGTTAATGATTTGCTGCCAGGTTTAGGAACCTGCTGCTCCAGAGTCCATTCAGCACTGGGGCTGTGGCAGAAGGGAAGAGAGCAGAGTCAGATCTTAACCTCACGTGGCTTTGGCATGGGTTTAAGTCTCGGCAGGATCTCAAGCTGACTCTTGACATGGTAATTATATATGAGGGAGAAATTTCTCAGCAGACGTATTTCTTCATTCTGATGGACACAAAGAAAAAACGGAAATTAAGAAGTTTTGAGTATAGTGTATGAGAAGGAAAGACCCTTCAAATGAGACCAGGTGATGAAACTGCAAATTTCTGAATTTTGTAATGTCTTACTTGCTGATCTCAAATAGAGGGGAAAAAAAAAGGCACAATGTAAAAGCAGGTTTTTACCCTAGCCATGGTAAATGCATAATGCTAAAAGTAACTTCTGAGAGGCTTCTCCCAATTAAGATTCTGGAATGGACATTTCAGATATTTTGAACTTTTTGGATAAGAATGATGGAAGTATATCTTCTTGGCTCCAGCAGAAATCGAGAGTTAGCAGATGTGGTTGTGTTTCTTTTCTTTTTTTTTCTTACTCCTTGGTTTATATTATCCATCTATAAAACTAAGGATAGGTTTAACTTCAAGAAAATCTGAACAACGGCAGTTGACGATTTATACAGTAGCTGGACAGTACCTAGAACTCTAACCTGAAATATTTTAAGTACTAATGGGTTGTGCTTAGTTGCTCAGTCATGTTTGACTCTTTGCGACTCCATGGACAGTAGCCCTCCAGGCTCCTCTGTCCATGAGATTTCCCAGCAAAAATACTGGAGTGAGTTACCATTTCCTTCTCTAGAAGATCTTCCCGACGCAGGGACTGAACCTGCATCTCCTGAGTCTCCTGCATTGGCAGGCGGATTCTTCACCACTGCACCACTCGGGAAGACTTACAAGTGGGTTACATTCTTATAAACCCATCAAAAATGGAAATATCATAAGTCAAACGCATTTATTACACCTAACCTACCAAACATCATAGCTTAGCCTAGTCTACATTAAATGCGCTCAAAACACATTTGCCTACAGTTGGGCAGCATCATCTAACACAAAGCCTGTTTATAATAAAACATTGAATAGCTTAGGTAACTTATTGATGGCTGTACTGAAAGGGAAAAAAACATAATGCTGGTCTGGATGCAGAATGGTTGTAAGTGTATCGGTCGTTTAACCTCCTGACCGCCTGGCTGACTGGGAGCTGCCGTGGCCGCCACTGCTCAGGGTCATGAGAGAATGTCATACGGCATCATCAGTAGCCCCAGAAAAGGTCCGGATTCAAAGTATGGCTTCTACCAAGTGCTTGTCACTTTTGCCGCAGGGTCAAGTCAAAAAAATCGAAAGCTGAGCCATAGTAGGTCTTGGACACTCTGTATCGGTATGAGAACTGTACTTTCAAAAAAGTGCTTGGAGGAAAAAAAAAAAATGCTTGGAGGATCTACCTAGAGTAGAGCACAGGGAACTCCGCTCAATGTTACTGGCAGCCTGGATGGCAGGGGAGTTTGGAGGAGGATGGATACATGTATATGTATGCCTGAGTCCATTTGGTGTTCACCGGAAACTGTCACAACATTGTTAATTGGCTATACCCCAATACAAAATAAAAAGTTTAAAAATAAATGAATAAATAATTTTTTAGAAGGTAATTCGAGATCTTGTGACATGTGCTTTTTCTATGAGTACCCTCTTCTTGTGCAGTGTAGTCTGTTTGTTTCTGATTGTAGTGTTGTTCTCCTGGCTTTCTTTCCCTGAACTTCAGTGCATATTTTAATGCCAGCACAGAGTAGTACAGTGTACACAGAGGAAACCAACTATTGTTAAAGTACATGTAGTACGAAACAATTTTACCATCATAACACCTTTTCTTTTTTAGAGGAGGACATTAAATGCAATGTAAATGCTACAATTTTTGACAGACATCATTTTTTAGAAAGAGAGTTCTTTTTTTTTTAAATTTTAATTGGAGGACAATTACTTTACAATATTCTGATGGTTTTGGCCATACCTCAACATGAATCGGCCATAGGCATACATATGTCTCCTCCCTCCTGAGCCCCTCTCACACCTCCCTCCCCACCCTACCCCTCCAGGTTGGATCTCCTTGCAGTCCAAGGGACTCTCAAGAGTCTTCTCTAACACCACAGTTCAAAAGCATCAATTCTTCGGCGCTCAGCCTTCTTCACAGTCCAACTCTCACATCCATACATGACCCCTGGAAAAACCATAGCCTTGACTAGATGGACTTTAGTCGGCAAAGTAATGTCTCTGCTTTTGAATATGCTATCTAGGTTGGTCATAACTTTTCTTCCAAGGAGCAAGCGTCTTTTAATTTCATGGCTGCAGTCACCATCTGCAGTGATTTGGGAGCCCAAAAAAATGAAGTCTGACACTGTTTCTACTGTTTCCCCATCTATTTCCCATGAGTGATGGGACCAGATGCCATGATCTTTGTTTTCTGAATGTTGAGCTTTAAGCCAACTTTTTCACTCTCCTCTTTCACTTTCATCAAGAGGCTTTTTAGTTCCTCTTCACTTTCTGCCATAAGGGTGGTGTCATCTGCATATCTGAGGTTATTGATACTTCTCCCGGCAATCTTGATTCCAGCTTGTGTTTCTTCCAGTCCAGTGTTTCTCATGATGTACTCTGCATATAAGTTAAATAAGCAGGGTGACAATATACAGCCTTGATGTACTCCTTTTCCTATTTGGAACCAGTCTGTTGTTCCATGACAGCAAAGAACTCTCTATTGACTTTTTTTCAATCATTGCTTCCTTTACTGTACAAGACTACCATGTCACCATGTGCAGGCTGTAGCAGAAAATCTATGATGACTACAGAAACTCTACTAATGCCACTACTAATCCAAAACCAATGTTTTCACTGCTGATTGTCCTAGAGATAGCCCAAAACCCATCAAGCTCATCTGCACCCTAAATCTAAAATGTAACAGTTGTTGTTTCAGTTATCAAGTCGTGTCTGACTCTTTGCATCCCCATGGACTGTAGCCCACTAGGCTCCTCTGTCCATGGGATTTCCCAGGCAAGAACACTGGGATCCCTTCTCCAGAGGATCCTCCCGACTCAGGGAAGGACCTGTGTCTCCTGCATTGCAGGTGTATTCTCTACCACTGAGCCACTTGGAAGCCCCCAAAATGTAACAGACCTAACCTCGATTTTAGGGGAAGGAATCCATTGGAAATTCCATTGTTCTTAACCAAGAATAACTTTTATGTCCAAAAGGAATCCAGAGTAGGCAGAAACCAATTGTCATCCTGAATGATCATGTAAGACCTCTTGTAAGCCTGGATGCTGTGGCTGCTGCTAAGTTGCTTCAGTCGTGTCCGACTCTGTGTGAACCCCTAGACGGCAGCCCACCAGGCTTCCCCGTCCCTGGAATTCTCCAGGCAAGAACACTAGAGTGGGTAGCCATTTCCTTCTCCAATGCATGAAAGTGAAAAGTGAAAGCCTGGATGGAAATACTCAAATCAAGTCTTAAACACATTACCTCTTTAGTGACTCATCTGAATTGATTCTTGTGGGCTGAAAATAATGTGACTTCTCAAGAAAAAGAAGTGGATTGTCTAAGTTAGAATTCAGGTGACTCTAAAATTCCTACTCTGGACTTCTGGACTGCATGGGCCCTCTCTTATAGTATTGCTCAACTCCTCTCCTTGCTGAAGAGTAGCAGTGAGACACCCCTCTGCTGAAATCTGACAAACAGGATGCCCAGTTGCACCCCACTGATTCTAGACACTTGTTTGGTAGAAGTATCACGGCTCTCTTGGTTCCCACACCCCAAATATGGTCTAAGAGGAGCCACCGCATGTTATGTCTTCCAGACATTGTTGTCTGGGGAAGCGTGTCCTGTCTGGGAAGAGAGGTGAGGGCTTCTGCACAGGCTTTCTTTGGTCTTTCAGATATATCTTTCTATTTGTATGCAAATTAGACATCATAATGGGAAACTTCTCAAAGGCAGGAATGTGTTTTCAAACATTTTTTGCGTTTCTCACCATGATAAGTGGACAGTAGACCTTTTATCATTTTTGTTAATGCACATTTAAGAGTCTTCTCTTCGCATGCCTGTGAATTTTTTTCTATATGTCCTTAGGCAACAGTAGAGGTGTCGTAGTAGAGAAGTAAAAGACTTCTCTATTTAAATCTTCCTCTCCTTACCTTCCAAGTTATTCTGAAACTGCCTCTATAAAATAAAATTCATATTTATGGCAAGAATAGAAAAGTTTAAACATACAATGTCTCCTCTGCCCACTGACTGCTCGCTTCCCCTACTGTGCATTGTGTATCCACTTTATGCATTAACCAGACCTTCCCCCATCAGCAGGAATACTTTCTAACCATAAACAGCAACATTTTCCCAGCATCAGTAAGACAACTCCTTAAAAGATAACATTCCTTCTGGATCTTGAAAAAGGGTCACATGACCCATCATGTTGGTGCTTATATCTGGATTATGTTAACTGTCAATAATATGTCACTTAATGTACAGTCTTTTGTTTCAAAAAACTTACATAAACTGTGTCTTGATTTCTAATGGATGGAGCAGTTCTCAGAGCTTCCTGAGATGCTCTGAGTTATAATCGTCAAATTTGGCTCAAATAAAAATTTCCAATCCTTTTTTAGATGGACTGGTTAATTTTTCTTCAACAGCTGGCATGATCTTGCTACTTTACTGCCAGATACTAGTGTATCGGTGTGACTGGATTTTCATCACATACTCTTGTAGCATGAATTCTTTAACACAACTTCTCTAGCTTCCCAACATTACTCTTCTCTTTGGTATCTGAAGAAGAAGGATCAGAGCCTCCCTCCAAGGAATGCAGAGAGTCCAGTCCCTCCTCCAGACTTTATGAAGTCACACAGAAAGTTCTTACATGTTTCACAAATCCAACTTGAGTGTTTTGTGTCAACTCCCTCTGGGCTGCTGCTTCAGATTTCTCCACTGTTCTTGCCTGACTGAAGCTCTCCAGGCTTCTTAACATCCCCAAAGTATAGACACAGTTTTCTCCCAAAGTGTAGAAATGGATTCCCCCTGACACATATACACATTGAATTTAGAAAAAACACAATTAACACATTTTAGGATATTTCACTAGTGCTTGAAGATGATCTAAGAGATTATAATAAAGAAAAAAAAAGTAACAAAAAGAAAAAGAAACAAAAAGAAAGGAAAAGAGAAATCTGAACATTGATGTGAGATGTTCATCCTAAAGCCTAAAGTTTATTAACATGCCTCTTCACAGGAAATCTCTTGTTGGATTGTCTCTTTTGGACCCAGTCTGCTTGTGTGTTTATAGAATCAACTTCATCTTCTCTGGCCAAAGTTCTGTTTTTGATCTCATTTCTTTCCCTAGTACCTTATCCCTAAACATGGTCTCAGACTCAGCCAGAGGAAGAATAGTCAGGTCATATAATCAAAAATCTCTTTTGTGAGAGGCATATATCTCCCTAAAGAAGTCAGTAGACTTAGAGATCTATTTTTGGAAGACTTTATCAATGGGCTTCCTGAAAGGGAATGGTGGGTACTTCATTTACAAATATTCAACTGAAAGAAATATTATTTACTTAATTTACAAATATCTAACTCATGAAGTACGAGTTCTTCCAAAACAAAGGAGGATGATACCCTGAAACAAATCCACTTTTTATCATTTATGAAGGAACTGCAGGTAATTATGCTTGGTGGTCTAAAACTTTTTATTCCCTCTTCCAACCATCAGCAACTTAGAACTATCAGGATCTATGGTCCTAGACTACTGCCACAATAGTATTATGAACTCTTTTTTTTCTTAAGCCTAGTTATCTCTATATGATTTTTTCCTTTTGTATGCAGAAGAGCTTTAAAGATTTGCAACAATACCCCCTCCTTTTCTTATATTTAAGCACTATCTTATCACAATGAAACTTATTAGATAATTCCTAAGAACCTTCATATTTGTATTCTTAGTGCACAAATGTGTTGTTTGCTTTAGGAAGTATTAAGTTAGGAAGTGAAGTGAAGTCGCTCAGTCGTGTCCGACTCTTTGCGACCCCATGGACTGTAGCCTACCAGGCTCTGAGGAGCCTCCCAGTCCATGGAATTTTCTAGGCAAGGGTACTGGAGTGGGTTGCCATTTCCTTCTCCAGTTAAGTTAGGAAGGGACTGACTTATGAACCACTTAAGTAAACTTCAGAAAAGCACTTTTTATAAGGAAGAAAGGGACAGAGCATGTGGCATTTTGTTGGCAAAAGTGTCATTCGAAAAAAAAATCCATGAGCCACTGCTTTGAGGGAAGCTTATGCTTCACCCACTGAACTTTGTCCTGTTGTGATGGGTGTGGTAGGTTTAGCTAGAGAGAAAGAAGGCTTCTGGCAGTTTCACTACCCTTATCTTGAATTCTGGTTGTTTCTGCAGTACAGGGGTAGTATTCAGTTTTTGTATTTACCTTCTTTGAGTTAACTACTCCAATATCAGGAACTTCAATTTTGTAAGAGTTGAAAGAGGGGAGGAAACGGAATGAATATGTATGTATATATGTATATATACACATACATATATATATATATATATATATCAGATATATACATATGGTGTTTCTTGAAATATCTTCAAATGAAGGCAAAAAGGTTTGCATACTGTGTCAACAAGTTTGTCATATTTAAAATTCTGCCTAACAGTTTATATGTAATGCTAAGTTAAACAAAATTGATAGGCCCACATTTTCATAAAAAATTTGATGCCATAACATATTTTAAATTTCAGTACTAGTAGAAAAATATTAATTTTTACTGGCAAAGTTAATTTCTTTCTTTCAGCTAAAAATTAACACTGAGGGAGCATAACCTTGGGAAATGATATGTTTTGTACTCATGTCTTTAAAACAAAACTTATGGTTCAGTTTTTACCAAAAAGCAGTAATTATACAAATGCTATATATGTACAATACTAAGTGCTTAAAATCTTAATTATAATTGCACCTGAACTTTTGCTGAATACCCAGGGACAGCAAAGACATGTTTAAACAGGTATATCAGTACATAATTAAATGACATCTGTGGCCCGTGTATTGCAATCTTATAAAGCTCCAAGTATGACTACTTTCTATTGCACAATTTTTAGAGCAGTAATTTTTTTTAATGTTGCACAAACATGATAAGGGCACAAAAGACTTATTTTTTTCCCCCTCTGGCCACTGAACTTTCATGAGAATGTTATGAGAACTTCATGTCTTACCACACCAGCCCCAACCCTTGACTGTATTGCCCAATAAAGGCCAGATTTTCCAAATATTATGTTTTAGCTGAGCTTGCAGCAATCACAAATCAGTCATTAGGAATCACATGCATATAGCAAGGTTTGTCTTCATAATATTTTGAACTGAATATAAGCAAGCGTATTTAAAATGGTAATATCCAAAGAATCATATCTCAAGACTTCCCTGGTCATCCAGTGGTTAAGACTCCGCCTTACAAGGCAGGGGCGTGGGTTCAATCCCTGGTTGCAGAAATAAGGTCCCACGTGTCATAGACTGTGGCAAAAAATAAAAAGTGAATCAGACCTCAGCAACTTGGTTTTATTTGCACACTCCATAGTGTCTGTTATTAGCAATTAACTTGTATTGTCCCCCCACAGTCTTTCTGGGGTGAATAAGTCATTCTCTAAGAAAAAGTTTGTGGGCAAAAAAGAAAAACCTTAATTACCCTCTATGGGACACTTTTTCTTCGGCTTCAAATTGGACAAAAGTGGCTTTTAGATATAATTTTACATAACCTCAGTGGCATGTTGAAGTATGGGAGGCAAAAGACATTTATGCAATTACCAAGTCTATTGTTTATGTGTGCAAGCATGAAGATAGAGTTATTTTGTTGCTGTAGCATTAGTTTTGTCTTCATTTTCAACACCCAGAGTCATCTTTAGAGAATATCAAGATATCCCCTTTATTATCATGTATGATTTTTTTTAATGTTGTATCTATTTCTCTCCTAGAAAAATACTGCTTTGATCAATGAATTAATGAAGGCAACTGCAAACTCTTTGGTAAATTTTTACAGGAAAATTTGGTGGCATGCAAAAGGAAAGATTTGACTGATAAACAAATGTGATTGCTTATGAAGTAGAAGCAAAAAATATATTACATTCACTTTAACTAAAGACAAGACAGTTGAGTCCAACTATATGACCACTGCAACTGCCATACAGGCATGGCAGATATTCTGTTCTGGACTACCCACTAGTTTCTCCTATTTTCAGGTTAATTTCCAAATTTTTTTCCCCAGAATGATTTCTCAGGGCTCGCTGTCCCCTGCTTTGAGACAGGATGCTGTGGCTCCCATAATGTTAACTCTATTCTCTGGGGTGGCCAGACCTCAGCTGAGGGCAAACCATTCTCAGAATCATTGCTCTGTTCCCATGACCTGGACCTGATTAAACAAATTACAGTGGCAAGCCCAGAAGTATTTCTCCAACCAGTTAGGCAGAAACTTGGGACCTAAGCAAGAGACAAGTCACAAAGGAAAGCAACAAAGTGGAGATAATTTTTTCAGGCATAAGGACAGAAAACTGACAGTGTAAACAAGGGGCAGAATTTGATGAGCCTGGATGGAGATGAGGAACAGCAGCATGAAACAAATGAAACATCGTGATATGACAAGCAATTACATGCTCTGCAGTAGGCACATGAGCAACCTGCTACATTCGCTGGTTGAAATATTACAATGATCGGGATCTATGAATCTAGCAAAAGAAATAGAATAATAACCAGTGCTTAAATCCCATATCAAAAACTGCCCCTCAATGTAAGTCTATCCTGCCTGTTTTGTTTTCATAACTCATTTTCTATGTCTCTAGGTCAAACTGGTCATAGTCCATCCTGTTTTAAAAGTTTGACACTCCAGACCGATCTCACTGGTTAAAATAAGCAATCTTTCTACAACTTGTAAACATAAAATTTGCCTGGAAATAGCCTGTTTGTTTTTCCTTTGTGAATGTTAATCATTTCCAAGTTAACAACATGAACTTGAAATTCAGTTCAGTCTAGTTAGACATGAATGAAGTTGACTTTAAAATTTTAAATGATAAGAAATAATAAAAATTATTAATGCAAAAGAACGTAGGCATACTGATTTATCAACATTTAAAATGAATTTTTGTAAATTTTTTTATTCCCAAATAAAACAAGTTGCAAGGGTTTGATTTAACGGTATTTAATAGTTTGATTTAGCAATCTGTTCTACAGCTGCTTTATATTGGGGAATTACATCCATAGACAATCTCAGGGCCAAATGTTTTGTAATATTTTTATATAGTTAAATGGATTAATTAACAAAAAGATGTTTGTCTTTCTTCTTGAGAATATGATAATTTAGCCAAGGGACTTCCCTAGTGGTCCAGTGGTTAAGAATTCACCTTGCAATGCAGGAGCTGTGGGTTTGATCCCTGCTCAGGCAACTAAGATGCCATATGTCTTGGAGCATCTAAGTGCACACACAGCAACTACTGAGCCCCAGCTCTGGAGCACGTGTGTCACAAATAGAGTTTGTGTGTTGCAATTACTGAAGTCCGAACCTCTGGAGCACACACAACACAACTACCGAGCCCATACACCACAACTAGAGAGTCCAAGAGCTGCAGGGTTCTGCATGACATAATGAAGATCCCCTGTGCTGCAACAAAGACCCAACTCGGCCAAATCAAGAAATAAATCTTTTAAAAGACAATAATAATTTAGCCAGACTACTATCAATCCCTTTGATAGTTATTTATTGGGGACCTATGTATATGGAACCCCCAGCTAGGGCCTGAAAATCATCCCTGTGTGTGTGCGTGCGAGTGTGCACTCAGTTGCTCAGTTGTGTCCAGCTCTTTGTGGCCCCATGGACTATAGCCCACCAGGCTCCTCTGTCCATGAGATTTTCCAGGCAAGAATACAGGAGTAAGCTGACATTTCCTCCTTCAGGGGATCTTCCTGACCGAGGGATTGTACCCACATCTCCTGGGACTCCTGTGCTGGCAGGCAGATTCTTGACCACTGAGCCACATGGGAAGCCCTAATGATGAACTGAAAATCACCATAGACAAGATCAATACGTTCCAAACTCATTACAAGGAAAAAGGAGCTTACTGCAGCAGAGAGACCTTTGCTTTCACACAAGTCTGCTTTTTGCCATTTCTCATTTTACTATATCATGGCTTAAGATCATGGAGGAAAATAGAATAAGAAGAGAACAGTTACCAGGTTAAAGTTTCTGCGTGGGGCAGGAGATTTACTGGCAGCTAGGTTCTTCCTTCTCTCTGGGAATTCCAACCAAATAAGGACAAGGGAGATGGTGGCATGGGATGGGAATCAAACAGGGGAGCCTCAAAGATTCTACCTTTTAACAATGTGGGCAGACTTCCCCGGTGGCCCAGTGGTTAGGAATCCACCCTGGAATGTGTAGGACCAAGGTTCAATCCCTGGTCTGGGAGCTAAGATCCCACATGCCAATTGCCTCACAACTACTGAGGCTGTGTGCCCTAGAGCCAGTGCTCCACAATAAGAGAAGCCTTGGCAGTGAGAAGCCCAAACACCTCAACTAGAGAGTAGCCCTTGCTCACTGCAATGAGAGAAATCCCATGGAAGCAACAAAAGCCCAGGGTAGTCTCAATAAACAAATAAAATTATTTTAAAAAATAAGCAAAAATACTTTATATAACAGCAAACCACATTGTGGTCACCACGAAAGCTTTGTTATCCATGTTACTTTACATTATGGCTCATATTTCTGCCAAGCCTTGTGTTTTCCATTCATCTTAAATGATACATTAAAAACAATAATAAATACTGAGAATAGCTTTGTTCTTAAAGATGGCACATAAAGTAATATGCATTTCAGGATGATTATCTTTCTTTGATTCTATCTTTATAGTTTATACCTCTAGCTTGTAGTAACCATCAATAGAGCAATGACTTTTTTCTTAGGTATTTTCTTTGACTACGAATGTGATTTATAAGCATCTTTTACCAAATTAAAAAAATAAGAAGAATCTTATGTTTGTGAAGTGTTTTATAGTTTACAAATACCTTCACATACATTATCTCATTTGATTAGCAACCTGGCAGATGGCCAGGACAGACATATTTATCCCTGCTCTAAAGAAACTGAAACCTAGAGAGGTTATGAAATTCGCCTAAGGCATCATAGTATATAGTACGGAGTGGTAGGTTTTAAACCTAGACCACGTTTCTTCACACCCAGGTCATGTAATCCAGGTTCAATTTCCTCTCCTCCGTATTTTGCCTCCTGTCTTATGACCGCGAGTGGATTGATCAGTACGTAACTTTTAGCCGTCAGTGTTATAGATGTTGATAATAGAGATGATTTTACCCCATGATTACTTAGCATAATAAAAGAGATAAGTAGTAAATTAAAAGTCGCTAGCTCCCACAGTGCATAAAATAACATGAAAAATAATATTAAATCATCATGAGGGGCATCCCTGGTGGCTCAGTGGTAAAGAATCCACCCACCAATGCAGGAGACTCAAGTTCGATCCCTAATCTAAGAAGACCCCACATGTCCCAGAGCAACTCAGCCCACTGGCCACAACTATTGAACCTGTGCTCTAGAGCCTGTGCTCTGAAACAAAAGAAGCCACACGCGTACACCCGTGGCGGATTCATGCTGATGTATGTCAAAACCAATACAGTATTGAAAAGTAAAATAAAAAAAAAATTAATAAAATAAATAAATAAATGAAAAGTTCCTAAAAAATAAATAAAACTAAGTCAGATATTCCTCAAAAAAAAAAAGAAGAAGACGAAGCCTGTGCAATGCAATAAATAGTAGCCTCTGCTCCCTGCAACTAGAGAAGAACCCACGCAGCAACAAAGACCCAGCACAGCCAAAAATAAATTTTTAAAAATTAAATTAAAAAAATCATGGAAAGAGTATTATGAATGACCAAAAAAAGAAGCAAGAAAATAAAAGAGCAACGGTCCATTACAACAGGTTTTAAAAAAATTGTTTATTAGGAGAAAAGCTTTTCACCTAAACGTTGCAAAAGAATAAATCCCCCTCTTCAGTTCAGTTCAGTTCAGTCACTGTCGTGTCCGACTCTTTGCGACCCCATGAATCGCAGCACGCCAGGCCTCCCTGTCCATCACCAACTCCCGGAGTTCACTCAGACTCACGTCCATTGAGTCAGTGATGCCATCCAGCCATCTCATCCTCTGTCGTCCCCTTCTCCTCCTGCCCCCAATCCTTCCCAGCCTCAGAGTCTTTCCCAATGAGTCAACTCTTCACATGAGGTGGCCAAAGTACTGGAGTTTCAGCTTTAGCATCATTCCCTCCAAAGAACACCCAGGGCTGATCTCCTTCAGAATGGACTGGTTGGATCTCCTCGCAGTCCAAGAGACTCTCAAGAGTCTTCTCCAACACCACAGTTCAAAAGTATCAATTCTTCGGCGCTCAGCCTTCTTCACAGTCCAACTCTCACATCCATACTTGACCACAGGAAAAACCATAGCCTTGACTAGATGGACCTTAGTGGGCAAAGTGATGTCTCTGCTTTTGAATATGCTGTCTAGGTTGGTGACTGGTTAATATATTAGCCTTCCTGGGGTAATTTGTATACTTAAAATTTATATATCTACAAGATAAAACTTGCTGCAGAGAAAATATTTAAGCTATTTTTAAATCACTGAGCCTTTCAATGACTCTTGTCTTCATTAGGTCCACATCATTTTCCATTTGATCCCTTATTATACTATTCCTTAAAGGCAACACATTAGTAACTTAGAACACCACTTCTGGATGGTTATTTTGTTTTCTCTCCACATTTTATTTTTTGGCTGCACTTCCTCATGTGAACTTCCCTCAGCCAGGGATCAAACCCACGTCCCTTGCATTGGGAGCATGGAGTCTTAACCACGGAACCACTAGGGAAGTCCTCTCCCCATATTTTTGGATATTCAAGATAATAGAGATATAGAATAATTTCTGAAATTTTTCTTATTTAACTGAATTTACCAGTATGTATGAAGTACCAGAAGCCAGATACCAGGAAAGACAAAGACCAATTGAACTTAGTCTACGAACTCAAGAAGTTTGCAAGAGAGACTTCCCTATGAACACCAAAATTACTCATAATCTCAATTGATATTTAGCAGGTAATATTTGGGGCTGATTCATCAGCACTTACTCCTTTTGTGACAATGCTTCCCAACTATAGAGAAGGGCCCTAAGACTACCTTAGCACCAGGGCTGGTCACTGACCCAAGTTGAATTAATTAAATTCTCCCTACTGAATTTTGCATGAGGACACAGAGGCCTGAAAATTATCTCTGGCCTGGGTCAGGTAGGGGTTTTCCTGGTGACTCAGATAGTAAAGAATCTGCCTGCAATGTGAGAGACCTGGGTTCAGTCCCTAGGTTGGGAAGATCCCCTGGAGGAGGGCATGGCAACCTACTCCAGTATTCTTGCCTGGAGAATCCCACAGTCAGAGATTGGACTGTAGTCTGACAGGCTACAGTCCATGGAGTCGCAAAGAGCTGGACACGACTGAGTGACTAACACACACACATACACACAGGTCAGGGACACCCAGTAAATGAGGGCAGTGGATTGACTAGGCATGATATGGTTGCCAGGTAAACTATAGGCATCTTGGATTTTCATTTGCTAAATCTGGCAAATCAACACATATGCCATGTAAAGTGAAGAACGTTGCTCTGTAAAAACAGAGTAAAAACATAGCAACAAGCAAAGTTAAAGAATATGGTGAGGGACTTCCCTGGTGTTCCAGGGGTTTAGACTTCCTGTTTCCACTGCCTGGGGCACAGGTTCAATCTCTGGTCGGGGAACTAAGATTCTGCATGCCAAGCAGTTCAGCCAAAGGACTAAATACATAAATAAAGGGCAATTAAAAAAAGAAAGACTAGAGTGAATGTGCAGTGGGGGTGGGAATAAGGAGAGAAAAGAAGAAGCACACCAAGTGTTGCCTTGGTCACTGACAACTTTTCAGTCCTCAGCTCCACTCCCTCAGATCTGATGGTATTTCTTGCCCTTGAGTTCTCTGAGATACCTTGCCTCTTTATAAAAGATTCTTCTTTTCTTTAGCTAGCTCAGAGGAAATCTGTTCCTTATATCAAATATGTCCTAAGGCATGCAATATAATGTTCTCAGACTTCGAGGGAATGTTTTTACTTTCTTACAAACTTTAAAGAATTCACAAGGTCCATAAGATATGTGAAAGGGAAACTTGTTTCTTATTTATCAAGAGTAGGAAATCTTGCCTCTCTGTAATATATATCATGAAAGGTCTGAATCAATATTTTAAAAAATTTGGAAACCTATTCACAAGAGGTCTTCTTGGGGTCCTTAGAAGCCCAAGTAGGGTTAAGGGTTGGGAGGGAGCTCAAGAGAGAGGGGATATATGGATACATATCGCTGATTCACGGTGTTTTGGAACTAACACAACATTGCAAAATGATTATACTCCAATTAAAAAATAAATGAAAAATAAAATGAGCTACAAGGATATATTATACAATAGAAGGAATACACTCAATATGCTACAATAACTATAAATAGAGTGCGTGTGTGTGTGTGTGTGTGAAGTCACTTCAGTCGCATCTGACTGTGTGACGCTACGGACTGTAGCCCATCAGGCTCCTCTGTCCATGGGATTCTACAGGCAAAAATACTGGAGTGAATTTCCATGCCCTCCTGCAGGGAATTTTCCTGACACATGGATTGAACCTGCATCTCTTGCACTGCTTTGTCAGGGGCTTCTTTACCAAGAGCACCGCTAGGATGCCCTTAAATGGAACATAACTTTTACAATTGTAAACCACTATATTGTACACCTGTAGTTGGGAATAACAGGCCACCTGACTGGCCTCTTGAGAAACCTATATGCAGGTCAGGAAGCAACAGTTAGAACTGGACATGGAACAACAGACTGGTTCCAAATAGGAAAAGGAGTACATCAAGGTTGTATGTAGTCACCCTGCTTATTTAACTTATATTCAGAGTACATCATGAGAAACGCTGGGCTGGATGAAGCACAAGCTGGAATCAAGATTGCCGGGAGAAGTATCAATAACCTCAGATATGCAGATGACACCACCCTTATGGCAGAAAGTGAAGAGGAACTAAAAAGCCTCTTGATGAAAGTGAAAGAGGAGAGTGAAAAAGTTGGCTTAAAGCTCAACATTCAGAAAACGAAGATCATGGCATCTGGTCCCATCACTTCATGGGAAATAGATGGGGAAACAGTAGAAACAGTGTCAGACCTTTTTTTTTTTTGGCTCCCAAATCACTGCAGATGGTGACTGCAGCCATGAAATTAAAAGACGCTTGCTCCTTGGAAGAAAAGTTATGACCAACCTAGATAGAATATTGAAAAGCAGACATTACTTTGCCAACAAACGTGCGTCTAGTCAAGGCTATGGTTTTTCCAGGGGTCATGTATGGATGTGAGAGTTGGACTGTGAAGAAGGCTGAGCACCGAAGAATTGATGCTTTTGAACTGTGGTGTTGGAGAAGACTCTTGAGAGTCCCTTGGACTGCAAGGAGATCCAACCAGTCCATTCTGAAGGAGATCAACCCTGGGTATTCTTTGAAGGAATGATGCTAAAGCTGAAACTCCAGAACTTTGGCCACCTCATGCGAAGAATTGACTCATTGGAAAAGACTGATGCTGGGAGGGATTGGGGGGCATGAGGAAAAGGGGACAACAGAGGATGAGATGGCTGGATGGCGTCACCGACTCGATGGACGTGAGTCTGGGTGAACTCCAGGAGATGGTGATGGACAGGGAGGCCTGGCGTGCTGTGATTCATGGGGTTGCAAAGAGTCAGACACGACTGAGCGACCGAACTGAACTGAACTGAACATACAATATTGTATAACAACTATACTTCAAGTTTAAAAAAAGGGTTAATAAAAGTGTCGACAAACTCATTTGATGTGCTTCCTTAAGATATGATTCTAAATCATTGTGCCAAAAGTAAAAACTGTGAAGTGGTTAAATGACAAAGCCATCAGGTATTATCAGTTTCAATTATGCTTATTCCACCTTTTCCCTTTTCTTGCCTCTTTCCTTTCCTCTTTTCCTTTGTATATCCTCCCTCCCCTATTCTCTAACCTCTCTCCTTAAGTTCCTGCGGAGGAAAAAAGGGCCATCAAAAAAAAAAAAATCCCTAACACCTCAGTGTAAATTAGCCAAAAGTGTTATTCACACTTGGAGTATTTGCATTAAAAATAAAAAGACCTTAAGAGTGGGAAGCCAGGAACACTTCTGGACTTGCTGAGAGTGACAACTCCACATAATGTGGGGTTTATGTTAAATAATATTAGTTAATGGATTGGGGCAGATCATACTGAATGCTCAAGAAAAACATCGTGCTCTGTTTCAATTTACCCAAGCTGAGATTGACTTAGGGGTGGAGATGATTTTCCGAAGGGAATGTGAAAAGTGGATTCAGGTGACTCAGTAAAGAATCTACCTGTCAGTGCAGGAGATTCGGGTCAAACGGTGGATTGGGAAGACCCCTGGCAGAGGAAATGGCAATCCACTCCAGTATTCTTGCCTGGAGAATCCCGCAGACAGAGGAGCCTGGTGTGCTACAATCTATGGAATGGCCCTTCTAACCCTGCTCTCCTGCCCACCTTCACACATACACACTTCAGTGTGGTGCTCAGTGAAATGGGACTCATCCATCAAGACCCAGCTCATTAGTACTTCCATTGTGATTTTTCCCAGGAGAGGCCTCTTGTCTCCTTCCTTATATAAGACCTAGGGAAGCACCATAGAATAGTGACTAACAGTACCAATTCTGAAGTCTAAGTGCAGTGTTCACATTCCAGATCTGCCATTTATCAGATTTATCTGCATAATTGTGGGCCTGTTCCTTTATAAAATGAGGGTAACGTAAGTGACAACCTCATAAGTTTGTTATGGATATATGGCAGGTTAACACACAGTAAACACTTAAAACAATGTTATGTAGGAAATGAGCATTCAGTAGATATTTGAATTTCTATAAAGAGGATAGTATATCACTTAGTCCATTGCATTTTGTTAGATTTGTGTGAGTCCAGTTTCTCTAGTCAAGAAACAAATTTCATTCATTTTTGGATCCATAGTGCCTGGCCAAATACAGGCAAGAAGATACTCAGTATATTTCTGATGAATAAATGAACAAGCCTCTGGCACTTGCAAGTCAAGGAGATTCCTCCCTTGGAAAAACAGAACTGCAGAGGGAGAGGAGTCCCAGAAGACACTGAATCCTGTGTTTCTGGCCTGGGAACCACAGATCCACTTACACGAAAAGTAAGGATGCAGAAGTGGAGATGGGCAGATGTTGTCAATCTGCAGTGTTGGAAGAGAAAGCAAACTCACTGTAGTTTGAGGGCAAAGGAAAAAAGATCCCTGGATAGGAGCTGAAGATCCTCCTTTCACATCCTAAACTGTGGCCAATTTCCATTGTGAAGCTCCTCTTCTGTCATTTCCATATAAGAAAGTGAGATGGGTCTACATGAAACTGGGCAATACTTTTTTAAAATTAATGCTTGTGTTTTTGGCTGCCCTGGGTCTTCACTGCTGCACGCAGGCTTTCTCTAGTCCTGGCAGGTGGGGGCTGCTCCCTGGGGTCACACAGGCTTCTCATTGCAGTGGCTTCTCATGTTGCAAAGCACGGGCTCTAGAGCACGTGGGCTCAGTAGTTCTGGACAGCAGGCTCAGCTGCTCTGTGGCATGTG
The DNA here is from genome assembly GCF_023091745.1 of Budorcas taxicolor. Classification (NCBI taxonomy): domain Eukaryota; kingdom Metazoa; phylum Chordata; class Mammalia; order Artiodactyla; family Bovidae; genus Budorcas; species Budorcas taxicolor. The sequence goes on along the minus strand of NC_068914.1, from coordinate 134,434,966 downwards.
GGAGCCTTCTGGCACAGGAATCAAACCCACGTTCCCCTGCGTTGGCAGGTGAATTCCTAACCATCAGACCACCAGAAGTCCCTGGGCAAATTTTTAACTGGAAAGACTCAAGGATAATTGTAAATGCTAAACAGACGTATTTCCGATTATTCATAGCTAGACATAGGAAATTGACCAGGGACACTGAGTGGCACTTAGCAGACTGATTGGCACAATGTTGGTACTCAATAAATAAGTGTTGAATTGAGCCAAGAATGACAGAATAAAATAATGAAAGAATGAAAAGGAAGTAAATGGATCAATCAATTGTGGGGGTCAATTCATAAACTGCACCATGTAGGTAATATGTTCAGTATCCTCAAAACCGTGTCCCAAAGAAGCCTGGGTCAGGGACATGTTGAAAGGTTTATAATCATTTACATTTGAAAAAGGCAGCAAACTAGACTGTGGAGATTTTAAGAAATGAACATTAGCTTATTAAGGTCTCTGTTTAGCTTTGTTTGGTTAATAGCACGGAACGTTTTCCCTCTGTAGAGTGTTCAGTCATCTGGCTCTGACTGAGAAATTTGAGGAAATGAATAATCTCAAAGTTTGAAAAACACACAAAATTAAGTTGAATTATATGCTTGAAAGATTAAATACAATGCATATTCAAAAACAAGGGCCATTTCTGGTATGAAGCTGTGGCATTTCTCAAAGTTTCTGTGGTAGTTAAATGCTGTTTTAATATTTATTGTTAATGTATTTTTATTGTGGTAAAATATATATAGCATAAAGTTTACTATTTCAACCATTTTCAAGGTACAATTCAGTGACATTAGTACCTTTGCTATGTTATGCAACCTTTATCATTATCCATTTCCAGAACTTTATTCTCAGAAAGTCTATACCCATTAAACAATAGCTGCATTCTCTTCTTCCTCCAGCCCCTGGTAAACTCTATTATGCTTTTTGTCTCTATTAGTTTTTCTATTCTAGGTACCTTATTTAAAATGAATCATAAAATGTATGTTCTTTTGTCTGTCTTATTCTACTCAGCATTGTGTTATCAAGGTTCACCTGTGTAGTAAGATGAATCAGAATTCTATTCCTTTTATTTTCTTGGACTGAATGTATATACATTCCTTTGTATGTATATACCACATTTTGTTTACCCATTCATCCACTGATGAACGTTTGAATTACTTCCACCTTTTGGCTATTGTAAATAATGCTGGTAAGAACACTGATGTATAAGTATCTGTCTCAATTCTTTTGTAATATACATAGAAGTGGAATTCCTGGATCATATGATATTCTTTTTGAGGAACTAGAGTTTTTTTTTAACTTCTTGAGGAACTCATGTTTTTATTTTTTATGTGACTGAATATTTTTCTTAATTGCTAAGTTAATAAAGTGTAGATTTTGCTATCTTATGCAAGAGTTTATACTATCAGACTATAAAATTTAGCAGGAATTTTAATCATAATATTTTATAGAAAAAAGCAATTCTTCACAATATTTAGGGCTAAGAAACATTCTTGGGATGTGGTAGAAGGTAACTGATTGACCAAGTAGCATTACAATGAGAATATCGATTGGTCATGTTCGACTCTTTGGACTGACTTATACAGTCCATGGAATTCTCCAGGCCAGAATACTGGAGTGGGTAGCCATTCCCTTCTCCAGGGGACTTTCCCAACTCAGGGATTGAACCCAGGTCTCTCATATTGCAGGAAGATTCTTTACCAGCTGAGCTCCCAGGGAAGCATAACAAAGACAGTATGAATAAAAATACATGTTTTCCTCCTGCTCACTTTCTCCCAACTTCAGCCATTGGGTCAATGCAAAACCAGTCCTCAGTGTCTCTGTCTCAGTTCGGCATGCTACCATGTGGTCCAGATGTCCTCCCTTTTCCCTTTTGATGACTACTGCTTGCTTCTTATCTACCCAAGGATAAGGCGAAACTAATCATTTCCTTGAATGGTTACATCTTCAAAGTTTCATCCTCTCACTCCCAAAAAATTGCTGTTATAGTCTTTATTTCATTAGTTAACATTTCTACGTAGGCTTATTGTTTCTTAAAAATCTTACTGACATCTCTCAATCATGCACATCCTTCCATTAATAATGAGATTTCAGGTCCTGATGGATCAATGGCTGACTCCAAGCTCCCAATGAAGGGGGCCCAGGCAGGATCCTTGGTCAGGGAACTAGATCCCGCATGCTGCAACTAAAGGTCCTGCATCCTGCAACGAAGATGTGAGATCCCACGTGCCGCAACTAAGACCTGGAGCGGTCAAATAAGTAAATATTTTTTAAAATAATAATGAGATCTGAAATAAAAGTTTCTAGAGTTTTTGGTATGACTTGGACAGATTTCATCCCTCAATACAACCCTTTTCTGCTTACCATCTTCCTCCACTTTACGAACATTATTTATTCATGAAAATTTTCTCCTTGGATTAGTTCTTTAAAAAAAAAGAGAGAGAGAGAGATAATCATTGTATATAAAACATTGTGTTGGGCTTCCCAAGTGGCACCAGTGGTAAAGAACCCACCTGTCAACACAGGAGATGTAAGAGACTCAGGTTCAACCCCTGGATCAGGAAGATCCCCTGGAGAAGGGAATGGCTAACCACTCCAGTTTTCTGGATAATTCCATGGACAGAGGAGCCTGGTGGGCTACAGTCCATGGGGTCGCAAAGAGCTGGACACAACTGAAGTGACTTAGCACGCATGTACGCATATTTTCTTTGGAAAAATGTCGTTTAGATTATCTGTCCAAGTTTTAATTGTCCTGTTTGGGGAATTTCCCAGCAGTCCAGTGGTTAGAACTCCAACCTCTCACTGCCATGGGCCTAGATTCAATCCTTGGTCAGGGAACTAAGATCCCACAAACTGTGTGGGGGGAAGAAAAGTGTTGCTCTTTTTTTTTTTTTTTTTTTTTTGCTATTGAGTTGCTTGCTCTGTTTATGTAATTTGGATATTAAACCCTTATTGGAAATTTTATTTCAAATATTTTCTCTCATTTAGTAGGGTGCCTTTTCATTTGTTAATGGCTTCCTTTTCTGTGCAAAAGCTTTTTAATTTGATGTGGTACCGTTTGTTTATTTCTGCTTCAGTAACCTCAGATATGCAGATGACACCACCCTTATGGCAGAAAGTGAAGAAGAGCTAAAGAGCCTCCTGATGAAAGTGAAAGACGAGAGTGAAAAAGTTGGCTTAAAGCTCAACATTCAGAAAACGAAGATCATGGCATCTGGTCCCATCACTTCATGGGAAATAGATGGGGAAACAGTGGAAACAGTGGATGACCTTATTTTTCTGGGCTCCAAAATCACTGCAGACAGTGATTGCAGCCATGAAATGAAAAGACGCTTACTCCTTGGAAGGAAAGTTATGACCAACCTAGACAGCTTATTAAAAAGCAGAGACGTTGCCAACAAAGGCCATCTAGTCGAGGCTATGGTTTTTCCAGTAGTCATGTATGGATGCGAGAGTTGGACTATAAAGAAGGCTGAGCACTGAAGAATTGATGCTTTTGAACTGTGGTGTTGGAAAAGACTTTTGAGAGTCCCTTGGACTTCAAGGAGATCCAACCAGTCCATCCTAAAGGAGATCAGTCCTGGGTGTACGTTGGAAGGACTGATGTTGAAGCTGAAACTCCAATACTTCGGCCACCTGATGAGAAGAGCTAACTCATTTGAAAAGACCCTGATGCTGGGAAAGATTGAGGGCAGGAGGAGAAGGGGATGACAGAGGATAAGATGGTTGGATGGCATCACTGACTTCATGGACATGGGTTTGGGTGGACTCCGGGGGTTGGTCATGGACCGGGAGGCCTGTCGTGCTGTGGTTCATGGGATTGCAAAGAGTCAGACACAACTGAGCAACTGAACTGAACTGAGCCTTTACTTCTGGAGTCAGATTCATAATTTAATACCTTCCCCAGTGGCTCAGTGGTAAAGAATCCACTTACCAATGCCGGAGATGCCAGAGAGATGACTTTGATCCCTGAGCCAGGAGCATCCTCTGGAGAAGGAAATGGCAACTCACTCTAGTTTTCTTGCCTGGAAGATTCCATGGACAGAGGAGCCTGGTGTGCTACATTCCATGGGGTCGAAGAGTCAGACATAACTGAGCATGCAGGCACATACTGATTGTTACAGGTTTGCAATATAGTTCAAAACCACTGCTTTGTTTGTCTTTCTCAAGATTGCTTTGGCTGTTTGAGGTCTTTTGTGGTTCCATATAATTTTTTTTGGCTGGGACTTCGTTGCTGTTCTTGGGCTTTCTCTAAGTTGCTGTTCTTGGGCTTTGTGGTGAGTGGGGGTACTATTCATTGAGGTGCACAGGCTCTGGGGTACTTGGGCTTCAGTAGTTGTGGCACATGGGCTTAGATGCTTCACAGCATATGGAATCCTACCAACCAGCGACTGAACGCATGTCCCTTGCATTGGCAGGTGGAGTCTCAACCACTAGACCATCAGGGAAGTCTCTCCATTCAAATTTTTAAATAATTTGTTCTAGTTCTGTGGAAAGTTCCATTGGAATTTGAGAATGCAGTGAATCCATAAGCCTGTTGTTCAGCCTCCACCTGTGTGTGTTTTTTCTTCTAGCACTTTGAATATAGTGCTCCACTCTGATTTGCAAACTTTCTGCTGAAAAGCCAACTGATAGTCTCCTGGGGGTTTCCTTGTATGTAACAAGCTCTTTTTCTGCTTACCATCTCCCCCTACTTTATGATATCATTATTTATCCCTGAAAAGTTTCTCCTTGCATTTGTTCTTTTAAGGTGAAAAAAAATAACACTAATTTTAATGGGTATTCTCTAAGCTGCAATTCCCCAAACCAAAAGCAACATGTTTTAAAGCAAAGTTTGTTTCTCCCATGTTCTCCACTCTCATTTTTTTAACAAGATAGATTTGGCAAAATTCACCAGTAGTCCTCTGGATTAAATGGGGACCAAGAAGGAGCTCAGAAGGAGGTAGGCTGGGACATGAGGTAAAACTACACTAAGGTTAAAAGGGATCATGAGCTCTGAGAGCTGTGAAGTGGATAGAGAAGAAGGATGCAGTGATACTAGAAAAGGGATCTTAGGTGTTAAATAACACCTTGGTTTGTGTTTTGCCAAGCAGGCAGAAAAAACTAAGAGGAGGAGAAACTATCATAGCTATAATTCTTAACTCATAAACTCAATCTAACTGCATTGTAACAAAACTGGTCAAGTAAATGATTATAACGAATGCTACAAGAATTGTTGTGGGTTTCAAAGAACTCACAAAAGACCAGGAGTGAGCAAAATTTTTAAAATATTTTCTGGAATAAGAAAGCATGTTCTAAGCTATAGAGCATAGGCTTTTGTGATTGTTTTCGTGATCGTCATTCTTAAGGAAAAGTAATTTTGCATCATCTTTATCTTTGAAGAGTGTGCTGGACCAACTTTATGTATCAAATACCGAGATATAGAATAGTAGTTCCTAAACTATTTTCCTTAGAAATCTGGGGCACAGAACAGGTATAGCAGCTGGGATAAAAGAATTATATACATATTTCCCTCTAGTCAGTGGACACTAAAAGTATAACAATTATGAATGACAACTTTTGAAAGTAAAAAAAAAAAAATTGTTGCGATCCACTAGTACAAAATATTTAGATATTTACAAGCAAAAACCAGAAAGATAGAAAATGGGATTTTAGAGTAAAGGGATGATCGGGTCCAGTGCAATAGCCTTGTCAGTGAGCACACTCTTGCAACTTACCCAACTCTTTCCAGTAGTGTGTTGCCTTCAGTATTGTTCTAAAGGAATTTTCCTCTCAGAGTTTTGTTATTCTGAAATTATAAGCTTTTCCCCAAAGATAATTACTATTAATATTTTCTTTTGATCCACTAGACATTTTTCTCTGCATATATTTTTCCTAATAAAATTGGGATTTTAAAATGGCACCAGACTATTAATACTATTTTTTCAGCTTTATTGAATTAAATCATCAAAACTGTAAGATATTTAAAGGGTCCAAAATATACCTTATGAGAAGATTCTCCCATCAGGTTCATGAACACATCTATCACCTCACATGGTTGTTTTTCTTTTATAAAAACATTTATGTTTCACTCTAAGCAAACTTAATTATACAATGCAGTGTTATCAGTTATAGTTACTATGCTGTATATTTGATCCTCAGAACTTGTTCATTCATTGATGTTATAACTGAAAGTTCATGCCCATTTATAACATCTTCCTACCCCCTCATCTCCCCTGCCCCAGACCCCTGCAACCACTGTTCAGTCTCTGTTCCTATGGGTTCAACTTTTAAAAATATTATTATTGTGTATGCATTTCTGGTTTCTATAAGTTCATAATAATTTTCTTTACAGTTTTATTTTTTTAAAACATTTTATTTTCTAATTTTATTTTATTTTTTTTACTTTACAATACTGTATTGGTTTTGCCATACATCAACATGTATCCGCCATGGGTGTACATAAGTTCCCCCTCCTGAACCCCCCTCCCACCTCCCTCCCTATACCATCCCTCTGGATTATCCCAGTGCACCAGCCCCAAGCATCCTGTATCCTGCATCGAACCTAGACTGGCGATTCGTTTCTTATATGATATTATACATGTTTCAATGCCATTCTCCCAAATCATCCTGCCCTCTCCCTCTCCCACAGAGTCAAAAAGTCTGTTCTATACATCTGCGTCTCTTTTGCTGTCTCGCGTACAGGGTTATCATTACCATCTTTCTAAATTCCATATATATGTGTGAGTATACTGTACTGGTGTTTTTCTTTCTGGCTTACTTCACTCTGAATAATCGGCTCCAGTTTCATCCACCTCATTAGAACTGATTCAAATGTATTCTTTTTAATGGCTGAGTAATACTCCATTGTGTATATGTACCACAGCTTTCTTATCCATCTATCTGCTGATGGACATCTAGGTTGCTTCCATGTCCTGGCTATTATAAACAGTGCTGTGATGAACATTGGGGTACACGCGTCTCTTTCAATTCTAGTTTCCTTGGTGTGTATGCCCAGCAGTGGGATTGCTGGGTCATAAGGCAGTTCTATTTACAGTTTTTTAAGGAATCTCCACACTGTTCTCCATAGTGGCTGTACTAGTTTGGATTCCCACCAACAGTGTAAGAGGGTTCCCTTTTCTCCACACCCTCTCCAGCATTTATTGCTTGTAGACTTTTGGATTGCAGCCATTCTGACTGGTGTGAAATGGTACCTCATTGCGGTTTTGATTTGCATTTCTCTGATAATGAGTGATGTTGAGCATAAATTCATAATAATTTTTGAAAGTTGCCTTTTCACTTTACAAAATATTAATGTAATGATCATAAAACAGTTTTTCCTACAGAGTTACGAATAGAAAATGTTACTGGGTGAGGTTCTAAATGAACTCTTGTCCTGGGTATTTTTATGGATAGAGTCTGGTAGATTAGTCCCTGTGAGAGTGTTCTGGGTGAAGTGCTTCTAACTTTCATATCCAGACATTAAAAAACAGAATCTCTGGTGAATAGTGACACTAAACATACAGTAGCCAAAAGTCAATTATTCAATTTGGATGAATTTTTTAAAAAGCATCTATCCAGTAATACACCCACTCCCTTTTTCTTTTTCCAAACACAATTATCTATAGGGTAGTTACAGAATATTGGTATTCTGATTCCAAATTGGCTTCTATTTGTTACAATCTATCTAAAAATCCAGTTTTTCATGAATAAAATGAATCTGTCTCTACACTCATTAAGTTTAGATAAAATTTATCAAGGGTACTGTAGAGTCAATTTCTACAGAGATTTAGCTTACATGACCTATATAATTCTTTCAACCATAAGGGAAATATTTCAATTCACCCAAGTTTATGATGGACACTGAGTTTAGTCTATCATAAGGCTTTGTACATGAAACTTCATTAATTTTTCCCAATGGAAAAATATAAAATTGCTACCCTTCTCTAGGAATTTTAGAAAATGTAAGTTTTCATAGCTAAATACAAGTGAAATGAAATTTATTTTATAATGAAAGTAAAACATACTCCATAAAGAACTATTAGAAAATATGATGAGTTTCTAAAGAAAAAAACTAAACTAAAAGTTAATCACAGCAAGATTTAGGTATGCTTTTCTAGTCATAAGCAGCCAATTATATTTCCCTGTGATAATAGTCTTCTAAAACCACATTTTTAATGGCCATTTGTTAAGAGCATAGATATACAAAAATGTGCCTAAAAAACCCAAATTCTTGAGCCTTTATGAGAAAAAAAGTTATTGTGATGAACAACTCTGTATATATAACTTTGCCACGTGTTTTTATTATTGCTTTAGGATAAATTCCAAGAAGTATTATTTCTGGGCCAAAGGGTATACCCATTTTAAGACATCTGTCAAATATGGCCAAGATGCCGTTCAGAAAATTAATATCTATCTAACTCTCAACTGGGGCTTCCCTGATGGCGCAGATGGTAAACAATCTGCCTACAGTACAGGAGACCTGGATTCGAACCCTGGGTAGGGAAGATCTCCTGGAGAAGGGAATGGCTACCCACTCTAGTATTCTTGCCTGGAGAAGTCCGTGGACAGAGGAGCCCTGTAGGCTACATTCACGGGGTCACAAAGAGTCAGACACGACTTAACGACTATTACTTTCACTATGCCTTTTTTTTTCCACTTCACTCTTTAACTCTCAGTGGTAGAATATAAGAGCTTCACCTTCTGCACCTCTATAGAAATGGATTTTCCCCCCTTAAATCTTTTTTCTGCACCCAGTGTTAAATAGCACTTAAGGAAAAGAATTGTCTTATTTATTTGATTCTTAATATAGTTCCTGCCACATACTCTGTATTCATTAAATATATTTATTAAATTAAAGATGAATGAATATATACTATTCTAAGTGGAACATCAGGTAAATATGGAAAAATAATAGAATGTGGAGAGAAAAAGAAAATTCAGACAAAGAACTAGGAGGCTAGCTCTCCTAACCAGTTTCATCACATCAGGCAAGTAATTTAACCTGTCTGACTACTGCAAAATTGCACTCATTTCACATGCTAGCAAAGTAATGCTCAAAGTTCTCCAAGGCAGGCTTCAAAAGTATGTGAACCGTGAACTTCTGGATGTTCAAACTGAATTTAAGAAAGGCAGAGGAATCAGAGATTAAATTGCCAACATTCGTTGGATCATCGAAAAAGAGAGTTCCAGAAAAACATCTACTTCTGCTTTATTGACTATGCCAAAGCCTTTGACTGTATGGATCACAACAAACTGTGTAAAATTCTTTAAGAGATGGGAATACCAAACCACCTGACCTGCCTCCTCAGAAATCTGTATGTAGGTTAAGAAGCAACAGTTAGAACTGGACATGGAACATCAGACTGGTTCCATATCGGGAAAGGAGAACATCAAGGCTGTATATTGTCACCCTGCTTATTTAACTTATATGCAGAGTACATCATGAGAGATATTGGACTGGATGAAGCACAAGCTGGAATCAAGATTGCCAGGGGAAATATCAATAACCTCAGATATGCAGATGATACCACCCTTATGGCAGAAAGCGAAGAAAAACTAAAGAGCCTCTTGATGAAAGTGAAAGAGGAGAGTGAAAAAGTTAGCTTAAAGCTCAACATTCAGAAAACGAAGATCATGGCATCTGGTCCCATCACTTCATGGCAAATAGATGGGGAAACAATGGAAACAGAGAGACTATTTTGAGGGGGGGGGGGGCTCCAAAATCACTGCAGATAGTGACTGCAGCCATGAAATTAAAAGACACTTGCTCCTTGGAAGAAAAGCTGTGACGAACCTAGACAGCATATTAAAAAGCAGAGACATTACTTTGCCAACAAAGGTCTGTCAAGTTAAGGCTATGGTTTTTCCAGTAGTCATGTATGGATGTGAGAGTTGGACTATAAAGAAAGCTGAACGCTGAAGAACGTATGCTTTTGAACTGCAGTATTTGGAGAAGACTCTTGAGAGTCTCTTGGACTGCAAGGAGATTCAAGCAGTCCATCCTAAAGGAAATCAGTCCTGAATATTCATTGGAAGGACTGATGCTGAAGCTGAAACTCCAATACTTTGGCCACCTGATGTGAAGAACAGACTCATTTGAAAAGACCCTGATGCTGGGGAAAATTGAAGGTAGGAGGAGAAGGCGACAATAGAGGAAGAGAAGGTTGGATGGCATCACCGACTCAATGGACATGAGTTTGAGTAAGTTCTGGGAGTTGGTGATGGATAAGGAAGCCTGGCGTGCTGCAGTCCATGGGGTCGCAGAGAGTTGGACATACTGAGCGACTGAACTGAACTGAACTGACCTCTTTTTGGTGCTTCCCAGATGGTGCTAGTGGTAAAGAACCCGCCTGTCAATGCAGGAAACATAAGATATGGGTTTGATCCCTGGGTTGGGAAGATCCCCTGGAGAAGGGTACTGGCAACCCATTCCAGTATTCTTGCCTGGAGAATTCCATACAGTCCATGGGATCTCAAAGACTGAGCAACTAGCAGTTTCAGTTAGGCAGTTCAGTCACTCAGTTCTGTCCGACTCTTAGCAGTTTATTTCCTTATTATCTGGGCTCCGCTGCGGCATTGCTATATGCAGGCTGTCTCTAGTTCCACAAGCGAGGGTGACTTGCTGCCTGGGGAGCTTGGGCTTCTCTTTGAGGTGGCTTCTCTTGCTGCGGACCACCGGCTTAGTCGCCCCAAGGCATGCAGGATCTTCTCAGACCAAGGACTGAACTTGTGTCCCCTGCATTGGCAGGCAGATTCTCAACCAATGGGCCACCAAGGAAGACCTGCCTAATAATTTTTGAACAAGGAGCCCGACGTTTTCATTTATGCAGACTCTACAGCTGGTTTTGCCTCTACTTCCTCATCTGTAAAATATAATAAAAGAAAATTAGGCCTGTTCAAGTTACAGCAATTTTGATTCAATGAGTTCTTCCTGAATACATGAGGCTACTGTTTGTGGCTACTGCTAAGTTGCTTCAGTCGTGTCCGACTCTGTACGACCCCATAGACAGAAGCTCACCAGGCTGCCCCGTCCCTGGGATTCTCCAGGCAAGAACACTGGAGTGGGTTGCCATTTCCTTCTCCAATGCATGAAAATGAAAAGTGAAAGGGAAGTTGCTCAGTCGTGTCCGACTCCTAGCGACCCCATGGACTACAGCCTACCAGGCTCCTCCATCCATGGGATTTTCCAGGCAAGAGTACTGAAGTGGGGTGCCATTGCCTTCTCCGGAGGCTACTGTTTAGGTACATAAATATCTTGAAACAATTTTGAGAGTCATTCTAATTGCTTGATGGAGAGCCTCCATTCGCCCCTTTCTCTAACCCGTCTCCTTAAACAGTCTCCTCCAGCCTCTCCCTTCTCAATCAGCTTCATCATTGCACTGGATTGTATTTACTCCTGCAGCACTGCAACCATTAAGTTCTTAGTATGAAGGAACTGGAAAAGAGAAAGCTATTCATGATGATAAATTCTTATGGTCCAAAAAGAAAGAAATATCCAGTAAAATTTTCTATAAGGAGGGGATTGAGCAGAAACAAAAAGAAAAAATTTGGAAAATCAATTTGACTTTAACCTGGGCTTCCCTGGTGGCTCAGACAGTAAAGAGACCTCCTGCAATGTGGGAGACCTGGGTTCCATCCCTGAGTTGGGAAGATTCCCTGGAGGAAAGCATGGCAAGCCACTCTGGTATTGCCTGGAGAATCCCCATGGACAGAGGGCCTGGCAGGTTGCAGTCCATTGGGTCGCAGAGTCGGACACGACTGAGCAGCTAAGCACAAGCTTTACCTTGCAGATAATCAGAGTCACGGAACAGTAGGGTTCTGTTCACTTTCTTTCTTCCCTCTGCCTTTTCTTTTCTTCCTTCCTTCCTTTCCTTCTCTCCTCCCTCCTTTCCTTCCTTCCTCTCTTCTGTTTCTAAAAGCAATCCATTTCCATCCCTGAATTAAGCATAATTTCATGGAGGAAAATTCTCCTCCACAACTATTTCAAAACAAAGGCTGCTGTTCTAGTTTTATTTTGGAGTAGTCATTTTGAAAATAAGTGATGGTCTTTAGAGGAAAAAAAAAAATCACAGCAAGCTGCCCAGAGATGGAGAGAGCATGCAAATTACTACTAATTTAAATGACCTTCCTTTTTTCCCTACTCTAGACAAATGCCATGTTTGTTTTAAAACATTTATATCTGGGCAGTTCAAGCTATTTCAAGATATTATCTGTTTCAACACACAGAATGAAACATGCTGGGTAACTATTCCGCCATTTTACAGAGAGATAGAAAGTGAAAACAACCGATGCTGAAGTGACATAAGGCTGAGATCTCTGAGTCTAATGCTCTTTGCTGCATTTCAAAATGCTTAATAAAATGCACTCCTATTAAAGAACTGGAACCATTTAGAAGGTTTTTTTTTAATGTTTTCCAAGATGTTTACTCTTTAGACTTCATTGTATATAGAACAAACTAGATGATATAAATCTTCTTGAAAACTGTGTCTTGCCCCTAATAAGCAGTGCTTTTCTACAAAGCATGTAGCTGGGAGAAAGTTGATGCTACTGGCATAGCTGGTGTTCAGACCCTCTCCCTGAGACCTGGGTAGAGAGAAGACAAGCACAACACAACACATATCCAACAGCGCACAGTTGGCAAAGATGCTTATTTTGATCCAAGTTTTCTGTCTGTGTTGCTTTTTGTTTGCAATAATATGAGAGCACGCTGGCAATGTGGAGTCACAGTAAAGTAGTACGACTATTTGGCAGTCAACTAACTTTTGCCTGCTATACTTCAAATTAAGATGTCAAAGGAATTGTCTAATTCCCAGAATGTATTAAAGCAGCCTGCCTCACTCCCAGGAAATAACGAGGTACACCATAAGACTACCTAATTCATCCAAAAAAATAATTAGGAGTTATTGAAGCATAAGGCAAAGTTTGGGTAAGTAATTTTGATGTGTGTGTGGACATTCATATATTCATTCAAAAAACTACTATCTGACATGGGATAGGCAGTGTGTGGTGAGTGCTGGGGAGTAAGATCAATGTGATGCATAAGATTAGGCTGAGCTGAGAGCGGCAGATCACCCTGATTTCCCCAAACAGCATTAGCTTAATCGAGATGGAATTTAATTTCTCCCTCACTTGCAAGTCTGAAGAAAGCACTCTAGAGTTGTTATGTTGGTGCTGCTGCCTGAAGTCCTAGGAGACCCAAAGTATAAGCAGGTGTCTGCTCTGCGTCCCTGGGGTGTAGGCTTTGTCTCCCTCAGCCCAGATGGAGGCTGTTATTGTTGTTCGGTCGCTCCGTCACGTCCGACTCTTCGTGATCCCATGGACTTCAGCACGCCAGGCTTCTTTCCCTGTCACTATCTCCCTGAATTTACTCAACCTTATGTCTACTGAATCAATGATGCCATCCAACCATCTTGTCCTCGGTCACCCCCTTTTCCTCCTGCCCTCAATCTTTCCCAACATCAGGCTCTTTTCCAAAGAGTCGGCTCTTCGCATCAGGTGGCCAAAGTTTTGCAGGAGGTACAGTCGTCCAATCCACATCTCAAGCAACAGTTCAAAGAAGAGGAAATAAGCAGAATCAAGTATTTGCTAACCATCTTTTAAGGAAATTTCCCATAATCTGCCATACATTTCTCTGTTTACATCCCACTCAGCAAAACCCACTTGAAGAGCTAATATCTAAGTTAAAGCATGTCTGGGAGATATGTCTTTAGTTCATGCATCCATGAATCCAACAGCAACAACAACAACAACAACAAAACTAAGGGGGCTTTAAGCGGGAAGAAAAGATGATGGGTAAATCATCAGTTTCTGCCTCTTACGGCCCTAAACCTCTTGTACCTAATATTCTAACAGAGCTATAGCAGGAAGGAATGAGGGCAGCGTCAGCTATGCTGTAATGTACCAGTTTCAAGAAATACTCCCAAGGCAATAGAAATAAAAACAAAAATAAACAAATGGGACCTCATCAAATTTACAAGACTTTTGCACAGCAAAGAAAACCATAAGCAAAACAAACATGGCAAATAGATGCGGAAACAATGAAAACAGTGACAGACTTTCTTTTGGGGGGCTCTAAAATCATTGCACATGGTGACTGCAGCGATGAAATTAAAAAAAGCTTGCTCCTTGGAAGAAAAGCTTTGACAAACCTAGAAAGCATATTAAAAAGCAAAGACATTACTTTGTCAACAAAGGTCCATCTAGTCAAAGCTTGGTTTTTCCAGTAGTCACCCATGGAAAAGAACTGCAAAAAAGCGAAATGGCTGTCTGGGGAGGACTTACAAATAGCTGTGAAAAGAAGAGAGGCGAAAAGCAAAGGAGAAAAGGAGATATAAGCATCTGAATGCAGAGTTCCAAAGAATAGCAAGAAGTGATAAGAAAGCCTTCTTCAGTGATCAATGCAAAGAAATAGAGGAAAACAACAGAATGGAAAAGACTAGAGATCTCTTTAAGAAAATTAGAGATACCAAGGGAACATTTCATGCAAAGATGGGCTCCATAAAGGACAGAAATGGTATAGACCTAACAGAAGCAGAAGATATTAAGAAGAGGTGGCAAGAATACACAAAAGAACTGTACAAAAAAGATCTTCACGACCCAGATAATCATGACGATGTGATCACTAATCTAGAGCCAGACATCTTGGAATGTGAAGTCAAGTGGGCCTTAGAAAGCATCACTACGAACAAAGCTAGTGGAGGTGATGGAATTCTAGTTGAGCTGTTTCAGATCCTGAAAGATGATGCTGTGAAAGTGCTGCACTCAATATGCCAGCAAATTGGGAAAACTCAGCAGCGGCCACAGGACTGGAAAAGGTCAGTTTTCATTCCAATTCCAAAGAAAGGCAATGCCAAAGGATGCTCAAACTACCACACAATTGCACTCATCTCACACACTAGTAAAGTAATGCTCAAAATTCTCCAAGCCAGGCTTCAGCAATACATGAACCATGAAGTTCCTGAAGTTCAAGCTGGTTTTAGAAAAGGCAGAGGAACCAGAGATCAAATGGCCAACATCCGCTGGATCATGGAAAAAGCAAGAGAGTTCCAGAAGAACATCTATTTCTGCTTTATTGACTATGCCAAAGCCTTTGACTGTGTGCATCACAATAAACTGTGGAAAATTCTGAGAGAGATGGGAATACCAGACCACCTAACCTGCCTCTTGAGAAATCTGTATGCAGGTCAGGAAGCAATAGTTAGAACTGGACATGGAACAACAGACTGGTTCCAAATAGGAAAAGGAGTACGTCAAGGCTGTATATTGTCACCCTGCTTATTGAACTTCTATGTAGAGTACATCGTGAGAAACGCTGGACTGGAAGAAACACAAGCTGGAATCAAGATTGCCGGGAGAAATATCAATAACCTCAAATATGCAGATGACACCACCCTTATGGCAGAAAGTGAAGAGGAGCTAAAAAGCCTCTTGATGAAAGTGAAAGAGGAGAGTGAAAAAGTTGGCTTAAAGCTCAACATTCAGAAAATGAAGATCATGGCATCCGGTCCCATCACTTCATGGGAAATAGATGGGGAAACAGTGGAAATAGTGTCAGACTTTATTTTTTTTGGCTCCCAAATCACTGCAGATGGTGACTGCAGCCATGAAATTAAAAGACGCTTGCTCCTTGGAAGAAAAGTTATGACCAACCTAGACAGTATATTCAAAAGCAGAGACGTTACTTTGCCTACTAAGGTCCGTCTAGTCAAGGCTATGGTTTTTCCTGTGGTCATGTATGGATGTGAGAGTTGGACTGTGAAGAAGGCTGAGTGCCAAAGAATTGATGCTTTTGAACTGTGGTGTTGGAGAAGACTCTTGAGAGTCCCTTGGACTGCAAGGAGATCCAACCAGTCCTTCCTGAAGGAGATCAACCCTGGGATTTCTTTGGAAGGAATGATGCTGAAGCTGAAACTCCAGTACTTTGGCCACCTCATGCGAAGAGTTGACTCATTGGAAAAGACTCTGATGCTGGGAGGGATTGGGGGCAGGAGGAGAAGGGGACAACAGAGGATGAGATGACTGGATGGCATCACGGACTAGATGGACATGAGTCTGAGTGAACTCTGGGAGATGGTGATGGACAGGGAGGCCTGGCGTGCTGCGATTCATGGGGTCGCAAAGAGTCGGACACAACTGAGCAACTGAACTGATGTATGGATATGAAAGTTGGACCATAAAGAAGGCTGAGCATCAAAGAATTGGTGTTTTTGAACTGTGGTGTTGAAGAAGACTATTGAGAGTCCCTTGGATAGCAAGGAGTTCAACCCAGTCAGTCCTAAAGAAAATCAATCTTGAATATTCATTGGAAGGACTGATGCTGAAGCTGAAACTCCAATACTTTGGCCACCTCATGCGAAGAGTTGACTCATTAGGAAAGACCCTGATGCTGGGAAAGATTGAATGCAGGAGCAGAAGGGGACGACAGAGGAAGAGATGGTTGGATGGCATCACTGACTCAATAGACATGAGTTTGAGCAAACTCCAGGAGATTGTGAAGGACAGGGAAGCCTAGCGTGCTGCAGTCCATGGGGTCCCAGAGTCAGACATGAGTGGGTGACTGACCAGTAAAAACAACGAAAGAATGGGAGGAAAAATTTGCAAAAAATGCAACTGACAAGGGCTTAATTTTCAAAATATACCCATATAATTCAACACCAGAAAAACAAACAACCCAGCTGAAAAATGGGCAGAAGACCTACAGAGGTATTTCTCCAAAGAAGAAATACAGATGGCCAGTAGGTACATGAAAAGATGCTCAGCATTGCTAATTTTTAGAGAAATGCCAATCAAAACTACAGTGAGGTACAACCTCATGCTGATCAGAATGGCCATCATTAAAAATTTACAAATAACAAATGCTGGAGAGGGTTCGGAGGAAAGGGGAATTTCTTACACTTTGTAGGAAATGTAAGTTAGGTGTGTAAGTTATGTATGTAGACATGTAAGTTAGTGTGTTACTGTATGTAGTATGTACATACTAGGTATATAGTATGTATATGGATGTGTGTAGCATGTAAATGTATGTAGGTATATAACTTAGTGCAGCCACAGTGAGAAACAGTATAGAGATTCCTTAGAAAACAAAAAAAATACAATTACCATATGATCCAGCCATCCCATTCCTTGGCATATATCCAAACAAAATAATAAATCAGAAAGATACATGTATCCCTGTATTCATAGTAGCGCCATTCACAATAGCCAATTCATGAACACAACCTGAAAGTCTATCGACAGATGAATGGATAAAGATGCAGTATATATACATATGTAATGGAATACTATTCAGCCACAGAAAAGAACAAAATCACGCCATTTGCCACAACATGGATGAAAGGAGAAATTATCACCCTAAGGGAAGAAGTCAGAAAGACAAATACCCCTTTCATGCGGAATGCAAAATATGACACAAAGGACCCCAGAGATGAAGCATAAACAGAACCATGGACATAGAGAAAAGACTGGAGGTCACCAGGAGAGAGGGGGCTGGGAGACGGATGGACTGGGAGTTTGGGATTAGCAACAGCATGGATAAACAGCAAGGCTCTACTATACAGCCCAGGGAACCATATTCAAATCCTTTGCTAAACCATAACGGAGAAGAATATGGAAAAGAGTATCTGTGTGTGTATATGGATGTGTAATCTACATGGGCTTCCATGGTGGTTCAGACAGTAAAGAATCTGCTTGCAATGCAGGAGACCTGGGTTTAATCCCTAGGTCAGGAAAGTGTCTTGGAGAAGGGAGTGCCTACCCACTCCAATATTCCTGTCTGGAGAATTCCATGGACGGAAGAGCCTGGCGGGCTACAGTCCTTAGGGTCACAAAGAGTCAGAGCTACTAACGCTTTCAACTTTCATATGTATATGAATAACCAACTCACTTTGCTGTATAGCAGTAATGAATACAACATTGTAAATGAACTATACTTTAATAAAATAAATGATTAAAAAAATTAATGCTTATAAGAGGTACTGTTGATTAACAACACAACTCAGGTAATGCTTTCTCCCAGAAAGACCTACCTACCCTCCCCCTGCCATGGTTGCAAGATGGATGTCTTTTTTACAAGCTTTCTTCCATCTTGTGCACCATCTATGATATCATCTATTACCAATGTAATATTTTTTATCTCTTATCTACTCCCCTCTACCTCAACTTGAGTACTGTGATGCCTTGAGGGCCATAACCTGCATTTGTATTTGTTTTTATCCCCAGTTTCCCTAGCCTAGGATGAGACGTATAATTAGGTTCATGAAAAGTGTCTATTACTTAAATTGGATAAATAAACGGCAGATAAAGAATCTCTAATCATAATAAAGCTAGTTACCACAGGGTAATAGTATAAATGAGAATTTCTCCAGCTATCAAAATATTTAGCACCAAACTTTTTACTTAGGAACAGAAGGGATTCTTTTATTTTCATCAATATTTAGAACATCATCTAATCTTCTGAGCATGTTAAATATTGCTGACAAATTCATAAATCATTACATTTTGCTTATGATGAATGTTATGACAATTATAAAAAAGTTAAAATCACCCTATTATGAAGATTGCTTACCCAAGAAACTTTCTTAAAATACTCTAGTAAAAAACATACACAGGGGTTTCCCTTGTGGTCCAGTTGTTAAGAATCTGCTTTGCAATGCAGAGGACGTGGATTCGATCCCTGGTCAGGGAACTGAGATCCTATGTGCCACAGACCAACTAAGCCAGAGTACCATGGACCACAACTAATAATAGGAAATCCATGCACCACAGTGAAAGATCTCACATGATGTAACAAAGATCCTGCATGCCACAGCTAAGAACTGATGCAGCCAAATAAATAATACTAAAACAAAAAAAAAAAGCAAGATAAAGAGCTATTTCTATCTACTCTGTACAAATGATAAAGTTGGGCTCAGAAAGACACATCTGGAAATATATGCATATATGTACATGCACATAGTTTTCTATAATAAGATGAGCTGGGAGAAAATCTCTTGCTTTAAGCAAGCAGTGACTCAAAATATTAAAGAAAAATCATCTATTCAGAAAGTAAAACAATAACATGTATGCTTAGTCACTTCAGTTGTGTCCAACTCTCTGTGACCCTTGGGACTGTAGCCCGTCAGACTCCTCTGTCCATGAAATCCTCCAGGCAAAAATACTGGAGTGGGTTGCCATGCCCTCCTCCAGGGGCTCTTCTGGACCCAGGGATCAAACTTGCATCTCCTAAATTTTGGCAGGTGGATTCTTTACCCACTGAGCGACCTGAGATGCCCAAAACACTAACAATGAAGGAGAAAATGACTCCGTTTTCATTTTCATTCCCTTTTTCATTTTCTTTCATTTATTCCTTGGGCTTAGGGCATGAGATCTGATAACCTTTATCACTTACAGCTACACACATAATTCATGATTGTAAGTTTGTTTTTCCCTCCAGTTCATTCAGCTATAGTATCTGATTTTCTAGGTACTACGTATTATTTTTATCAATATTGCTTTTTCTAGGAAGAACTTATATTCAAAAGAAGACGCCATAAGGCCCTTTAGCAATTACAGACAATGCTTAATCCTTTCTGTCCTTCCATATCTCACTCAATAGAACTACAAATCTTACTATTCTTTAAGCCAGGTAGACAGTTATCCAGAAAGCAGCTATTTTCATATACTGCTATGCTGGTCTTGGGCTCATGCCATTTTTTTTTTTTTTTTCCTCTTCTATATGGGATATTCTATAAAAAGCTAAACAGAATGTTAAATCTAAGAAAGGAAAGAAGCGTGACTCACTGGCAACTTGCAGTAATAAAGACAGAGATAAGTAGCAAATAAGGAGTTCTTCATAAATACAGTGCACTATGTAAACATCGGTACTGTTATTCATTCACATAAGCAACGTCTATTGAATGTTAGGTGATAACGATAAGTAAATAAAACGTTTCCATTGAGGGAATTAAGATGGGGAAGGAGATGTAGACTACACGAGCAGTTCAGTAGAGAAGGCATGGGAATGCGGCAGAAGGAGTAGCTTGTTGACCCAAAGGAATCACGGATGGTTTCTCTTTTTGGCCACCCCATCAGGCATGCCGGATCCTACCTGCCTGCCCAGGGATCAAATCTGTGCCTTTTGCAGTGGAGTGCAGAGTCTTAACCACTGGACCACCAGGGAAGTCCCCCAGAGATGGTTTCTTCGTGGAAGCCTTGAGCTAAGAGTGTAAACATAAGTAGGAGTTTGTTAGGTAAACAGGGAAGAGGACATTGTAGGGAGAGAGAGGAGCATGTATGGAGACCTGAAAGAACCTGGCTCAATTAGAGAACAGTAAGCCTGGGCTTCCCTGGTGGCTCAGCAGTAAAGAATCTGCCTGCAGTGCAGGAGACACAGGAGATGCAGGTTCAGTCCCTGGGTTGGGAAGATTCCCTGGAGGAGGGTATGGCAACCCACTCCAGCATCCTTGCCTGGCGAATCCCATGGACAGAGGAGCCTGGAGGACTGTAGTCCATAGGGTGGAAACAGTTGGAGATGCTGAAGTGACTGAGGACACACCCAGGCAACTCATGGTGACCAGTGGGTGGGCAGGGCTCAGATCAAGAAGGGTCTTGAATACCAGGCAACAGGCTTAGGATCTGTCTTCTCAGATTTTTGAGCCTTGAGAAGATTTTCTGCAAGAAAGAAACATAATATGATTTGCATTTAAAAAAAAAACAATCCTTCTTGTAGCAGCGATGAATGCTCATATTAGGACCTGAGAAGTGAGGAAGGGGATAGCTTTGTGATATTTAATGAATAATTAATGCAATTTATTTACTGGTTATGGTAGGATGATTCTGAAGTTTCTGGTGTGGATGTTTGTTTGGATGCTGGTACCATTCACTGACACAGTGGACATGAATTTGAGCAAACTCCAGGGGATAGCGGAGGACAGAGGAGCCTGGTGTGCTGCAGTCCATGTGGTTGCAAAGAGTTGGACGTGACTTAACGACTCAACAGCAGCAATAACAACAACAAATCAGTCAATAAGAGAGGAACACATGGGATGGGGCAAATATTTGGAGGAAAACGACTTCTTCGGGAATGTTGAATTTGAGTTCTTGAGGACCACTCAGAAGGGATATTCCAGAAGAAATAGGTCTAGAAAGAAATTTGATAAATAGTCTAGAACTCAGGAGCGAGGTCTAGGCTGGAAATAAGCTAGGAATTATCATCATATCAGGCGGTGGTTCTAAGACATTAATGTATACAAAAATCACTGAAGTGATCGTCAGATGTGGATTCCTTGTTCTAATCCTCAGAGGTTCTGGTTGAATGGGCCTGGGGGAGGCCCAGGAATCAACACTGAGATAAGCTACCAGGTGACTATGCGGCAGATGGTTTAGAGCAAAGAGCAGGAGGAGAATCACAAGGAAGTGACGTTAAGAAACTCCAAAATGGAAAGTTTCAAGGAGTGGAAGTGGTGACATATGGATTACAGAAGGGAGATCAAGAACGCTTGGAGCTGAAAGCATCTACTGGACTTGGCAGCCTTCAGGAGGGGCCTGGTGACTCAGAAGAGCAGGTGCAGTGACGTGGTGAGAACAGACACCGGCTGCAGTAGGGAGAGAGTGATTACAGGTAAGGAAGAGAATGAACAAATGGAGCTTGGCTAAGAGGAGAATCCTTTATGGACAGAATTTGAAATTGAACATCCAAACCCTAAGGCTCATCGAAATCGACCAGGCTCAAGCCCTAAGTTTGCCACTTAATGGCTAGATTACGTAATATATTTGTGGAGCCCATATTCTTGTTTATAATACATTAATAATACCTATGTACAAGTTAAATATGACACTGCATGTGAAAGAACTTTCTAAACTGTTCTTCCAAAGTTTTCTATAACAAACCATCTGAGCAGCAGAAAGTCCTAAACAGTTTTATACAGCAGGCGTCTTACTTGTGTCTGTTCACAGTGATGAAACATCCCCAGCTTCATCTACTGGAATGCTCACTCCATGAAAGCAGAGAACTTCAGAGCCAAAGAGAATCATGGGTGACATACTAAATAGAGCAACACCCTTACTTGACAGATGAGAATCCAGAGGTCTGAGAAGGGAATGGAGGTTAAATGACTTGTTCAAAGTCACACACTGATTCATGGCAAAGTCAGGAAATTCAGCCAGACTCATGACTCAGTGTATCCAGACTCTTGCTTGTGCATCATAGAATACTTCTTTTTCCCTGCAGCATGTGGGATCTTCCTCAACCAGAGATCGAACTTGTGCCCCTTGGAGCGGAAGCATGGAGTCTTAACCACTGAAAGTGAAAAGGAAAGTGTTTGTCACTCAGTCATGTCTGACTCTTTGTCACCCTATGGACTGTAGCCCACCATGCTCCTCTGTCCATGGAATTCTCCAGGCAAGAATACTGGAGTGGGTTGCCATTTCTTTTTCCATGGGATCTTCCCCATCCTGGGATTGAACCCAGGTCTCCCACATTGCAGATAGACTCTTTACTGACCGAGCCACCAGAGAAAAGACCAAAATGCAAATGGTGGAGAATTAAAAGAAGTGTTAAGGATTTCCCTGGTGGAAGTCCTTTTACCGCAAAAAAAAAAAAAAATTAAAAAAGCAGATGACTGAAGCTTTGATGACCGGGATAAAGGAAGAGGTGTTTAATTTGAACGAATCCAGAGATTCACAGGTAAGTTCCTTGAAGAGATTTTTGATATCCATCCCTGGGAGTCTCCAAGCCTCCAAGCAGATGCCAACTTAGCCTAGAACCCCAGCTGTGGTAGACGGATCAGCCAGTAATAGGGTTACTAGTGCTACTACATATTTCTTTCAATTATCCCCATTTAGAATTGAAGAGCTCTCCAAAACATCAACATGAATAGACTGTAGTCTGGGATAAGCTTTGAGGGTTCACAAGACTCCCTTAGAAAGCAACTGCTGTGGTTTATTTCTATGTGAAGGGTAGAGATGCTTCTTCTAAACTGTACTTCAATATATACATCTCCATCTTTCTTTCTAAGCCAAATAGAAGGCCAAGATTTCTGATTCCTCTCACCCAGCTGGTACCTCATATAGAGTAGGGATTCTATAAATGGCCATTGAATGAATGAGGGAAATAATTTCAAGTATAACTCGTTGATCAGTTTATTCTTTAACAGAAAAAGAATCTCTAAAACATTGACTTTGAAATATTATTTGTCTTCTTTTAGATCCTCAATTTCGACCTTTTCTCTCTGGATTTTCAATAAGCTAATTGCATCTGCTATTTGCCCCTCCTCACAACTTTTCTTGATATATAGAGGTTTCCCTGGTTGCTCAGCTGGTAAAGAATCCACCTGCAATGCAGGAGACCTGGGTTCGATCCCTGGTTTGGGAAGATCCCCTGGAGAAGGGACTGGCTACCCACTCCAGTATTCTGGCCTGAAGAATTTCATGGACTTTATAATCCTTGGGGTCGCAGAGTCAGACACAACTGAGCAATTTTCACTTTCACTTTCCCTGGTGGCTCAGCGGTAAAGAATTTGCTTGTCAAGGCATGAGACCCGGGTTTGATACCTGGGAAATCCTATGGACAGAGGAGCTTGTGGGCTACAGTCCATGAGGTCACAAGAATCGGACGTGACTTAGCAACTAAACAAAAACAACAAAACATGTTATAGTTGAGTAATTAAAGTTACTGTTTACAATATTCTTTACTCTGTGAATGAATAAGTAACACAACATATAAGGTAACACAAACATAGTTGGAAATACAACCTAATCAAAGTCACAAAACTTTGTTGGTAAATGGAAATACTGAGGACAGGAGGAGAAGTGGGCGACAGAGGATGAGATAGTTGGATGGCATCACTGACTCAACGGACATGAATTTCAGCAAACTCACGGAGATAGTGAAGGACTGGGAAGCCTGGAGTAGTGCAGTCCATGGGTGGCAAAGAGTCAGACATGACTGAGCAACTGAACAATAACAATGTGCATGAATAAGAGATGGTTCTTGATAGTAAAAAAGACACTTCTCTCTCTAGAGCCTCTTTGTCTACTTTCCAGAGCTCATGCTTTTATCATTTCCATTAAAAGGGGGAAACATTTATTTGTTGTTTTCTAAGATGTCACTTTGTTCCCTTTTACGTATTTTAAGAAACTTTCCTCTGATTTTTCTTGTCACAGTGTGTATTTTTCTGATCTATTTGAACTGGAAGCTCTTTAGGACAAGGATTGTCCTCTATATATAGACAGAGTGATGTTTACTTTTAGTGCTCAGCGCTTTTAAACTTCTTTTCCAGAGAAGCTGCAACAGTCATAGGCTGATACGCCTCAAAAAGGTAGATCATGATGTATGAAATGGAATGGTTTCATTAGATGGAAGTATAAAAAAAAAAAAAAAAGCAGAGGTTAGATAGGAGTTTAGATCTGAGTCAGTTATTGAAGAGGTACAGAGTGATAAAAAGGGGATGTGTTACTGGAAACTAACTCTGCTGGGAGGCCAAAGCACTGGGAAGAAAATGAAATCCAATAACCATCTGAGAACTGACTCAAGGTTGGGAAGGATTCAGTGATGGAGAAGACATGATTCTTCGCTTCCTACATGTACACATAAATAGAAAGTAAAGCAGACCTGGGTAAGGCAATAAAGCTGCAGAGAAAGGACATTCAAGGAAAATATAAAGAATATAGCTTTACTCATTAAGGGTGAAAATTATCCAGAGTGCCTCACATTCTAATGTACGAAGCCACTTTTAATTGCTTCCCTGAAGCCACAGGGACTATTACTTTTCCAAATCAGGAGCATTTTGTATATGCCTCATTTTGTATATTGTCACTAACTTTATTTACTGCCTTTTCTAAATTTTGAGACATAGGGAATTGTACATAAGATTTTAGATTACTATTTAAGCACTGCAAATGTGATTTTGTAAGATACACATTTTTATTAAGTGAATCTCTATCACTTTTTTTTATCACTTTTTGAAATATGCCTTGCATTCATGAATCTTGTAAATCAAAGATTCACAGGTAAAATGAAATCTCCATACAACCTATGGTCAACTTAATGACTTCTCAGCAGTATGAAGTAAAAAAAGTCAAATGATACTCCTGTACTAACAGGTACCAGATTTCTAAAGTTATTATTATGATATTAAAGACCTACTTTAGATTTTTCAGTATATAATGATAGCATGATGTAAAGTCAATACCTCTTGATTGTCTTGCTGTGTTACATCCTGTGACCACTGATGGTAATGTGGAACATTTCCTGCTAGTTATTCATTGATTAAAAAAAAACAAAAACTCATTTTTCCAAAGACTGGGCAGGAGATAAGATGTCAAGAAGCAATGAAATGAAAGAGGAGAATGCAAAGGAACCGAAAAGAGAGAAACATTAAAGTGATGTTATTTTTTTCCCCTGTGTATGCAGATGGACAGGAAAATTATAGCAGTAATTGCAGACTCCTTTTCACCAAAGACAGAATGGCCTTGGGGAATTAGAGGATGAGAGATAAAAGTCCAATGAAACTGCATTCTCATCCAGGCTCCATCTTAGTGGCTGGACCTTGCTTTGGCCAAGGTCATTTACCCTTTTCCTGCCTTAGTTTCTGTAACTGTTGAAAAAGATTTGCCTCTTTGAGCATTTGGGAATATGAGTAAGATAATTCTTCAGAGGTCCCCAGAACTGGTCAGGAAAAGGTGCTATGAGAATACCAAGTAGTACTATTATTATTGAGCTGTGTACTCCTGTTGGCATGAGTCATCTTGCTGCAAAGACACAGAAGCAATTCCAAGTGTGGCTGAGCATCAGTGACAATGAGAGGAGGCCAGTGCTCTTAGCTGGCCTTAAGGGAGATCTTAGTTGCAATGAAATCTGCCATTCTCTGATTAAAAAACAAAACAAAACAACAACAAAAAAGGGTGGGAGGGCAGAGGAAAGGTGGGACTTAAAATTTAAGTATAGCAGTGTGATTATACAAATAGACTTTTAAAATTTAACAGTCACTTAAAATACAGGCTTTGTCACTTAGTACTATGACCTTGAGGGCTACCCATGTGGTGTAAAGAATCCACTTGCCAAAAGCAGGAGACGCCAGTTTGATCCCTGGGTCGGAAAGATCCCCTGGAGTAGGAAATGGCAATCCATTCCAGTATTCTTGCCTGGAGAGTTCCATGGACAGAGGAGCCTGGTGGGCTGCAGTCCATGGGGACGCTTGGGCAAGTTTCTTCAAACTTTATTTTTCCCATCTGTAAAATGGGGATTATAGTACTATCCACAGGGCTGTTGTAGGGACTTCAAAAATGTACACGGTTTCAAAGGCTCTGTACAGTTAGGTAATATAATTTATAGGAGATATGAGAAAGTAGAAATTCAGGTTGGTAAATAACTGAATTTTTAAAAAAGTTAGAGAAAAAGACAAGTTTGTATTTTACAAAACGTTAAAAGATTTAAGGGGTCCAGGAAGAGGCAAACTTGTGTCGAGTCTGAATTCACTCTTATTTGTGGGTCCGTGGCAACTTGTCAAACCGTTGCTATCTGGCACACAAAACACAAACAGGAAAAACCTTCCGTGTGCTGGAATAAAAACGGCCTTCCTTTTTAAAGCGATATATATATATCTATCTATCTATATATATATACACACACACATATGTATATATTTTTTTCTTTTTTTGGGAAAAATCTTAGATAGTCAATAGCTCTTATAAAACAAAGCTCAGATGCTGTGTTTCTGTTGTTTTAGAAAGAGAGCAATCAAGGGTGTTCAGATTAGGCTCTCTTTGAATCGCGCTTGGGGCTGGGAAGCCTTAGGCAAAGCCCGGGGGGCAGGACGCTTTTTTTTTTTTCCGATCGATCCCGGAACCTTAGCTCGGGCGGCGGGGGCGGTGGGGGGCGGCGCGGGAGGGAGGGGTCTGGCCGCGGGGCGCGGCGCCGTTCGCCCATCCCCCGAGCGCGCGGCGGGGCGGCCGGCCGGCGGCCGCGGAGGATGCGGAGGGGCGGCGGCGCGGGCCCGACCCAGCCCGGGCGGCGGGGCGGGCGCCGCCCGAGGGGGTAGGGCGCGCGCGGGGCCGCGCCGGGCCGGGGAGGCGCGCTCCGGCCGCGCTCGCACTGCTCGTTCGCTGGCTCGCTCCCTCCTCCCTCGGCAGCCGCGGCGGCAGCAGGACAAGGCGGCGGCGGCGGCTGGGGATCAGACATGGCGGCGGATCTGAACCTGGAGTGGATCTGCTCCCTGCCCCGCTCCTGGACTTACGGGATCACCAGGGGCGGCCGCGTCTTCTTCATCAAGTAAAGGACCGGGGCCGGCGCGGGGGGCCCGGAGGGGGGCGGGAAGCTGGCGACCGCGGGACAGCGCGGCGGGTCGGTGCCGCTCCGGCCCCCTCGGCTCCGCACGGCGTCCCCACTCACGCCCCGTCTCGGCTTCTTTTCTCCCCCCCCCCTGCAGCGAGGAGGCGAAGAGCACCACCTGGCTGCACCCCGTCACCGGCGAGGCCGTGGTCACCGGGCACCGGCGGCAGAGCACAGGTAACGCCGAGCCCGGCCGGGCCTGAGAGGAGTTGGGCTCCGCCGGGAGGAGGCGGCAGAGCCCCGGCCGCCCGCCTCCCTGCCTCGCTACCTGCCCCGAGCCGCGGTCCCGCGGGAGGCGTCGAGGTGGGGCGGAGGCCGGCGGGGGCAGCCGCAGGTAGAGGGAACCGGGGGGGTGGGGCCCGCCGGGGGGCTTCCCTCGAGTCTCCGGACGCCCCTCTCCTCCGCCTCGGATCGCCGCCAGTCCGAGGCGCCCTCTGCCCCATTCCAAACTGCTCACCCTCCGCCCCCCACCCCTGTAGGGTGGCCCACTCCTCTCTCCCGGGAAAGCTGGGACCCTGAGTTGTTCCTCCCGCGGCCACTCCTGAGTCCTCCTGTCGCCCCCGGGGCCCCTTGCCATCTTTTAGGAAGTCCTTTCCCTCTCCCATCGTGCAGCCCCGGGATCCTTGCCTCCGGTCCGCCGGGAGAACGTATCCACAACCTCCCGGGCGGCTTCCTCCTCCGAGGTGGGACTTGGGGGTAAGGTGGCTGATGGAGGAGGCGAGGAGTTCGGGGGTGCTGCGATCGTTCCTCGCGCCGGAGCGGCTGGGGAAATCTGGGCTCTTTACCTCGTGCAGCCGGGGCCAGAGGAGGCATTTGGAGCTGCAGTTGCCCGCCAGCTCGATTCAAAGTCCCCGGCGGCAGCACCGAGGTCGCACACGCCGCCCGGAGCTGGTGGGCGTGCTGGGGGTGGGGGTAGGGGCGTCCCGCGTGCGGGCCTGGGTCCCGGATTGGAGAGGGTCGCCGGGGAACCAGCTCGGTGCCTTGGTGCCTTGGGTAGCTGGTTTGAAGGCTGCCTGTGAGCTGAGCTGGAGAGGAGCAGATTGGAGCTTCAGTGCTGCTCTGGCTTTCTTTTGTCAGTCTTTGTGTACATTCTTGAAACTTGTTTGCCTTTGAAACGTAACATGTGTTCTCTTCCTGGCCTGCCTCTGTTACTGGTGATTGGAAAGGCTTGAGAACAGTTTGCGTGGAAGGTGAGGCCGGCTTCAGAAAAGCTCTGTAGAGCTAGTCTTCCGGGATATTTCCTCTCCAACTCCGAGGTTCTCTCTTAAAGTTGCCAGGTTATTGAACAAGCCTGTCTCCTGTATTAAATGCTGGAGTTCAGCACAGTGACTAATATCCCCAAATTTGCAAAAAGGTGGAGGAGGAAAGAGAAAGCTGGTGTAGCAAGCATGATGAGGTTCCATTTTTGAGGCATTTCTGACTAATTCACCGTCATATTTCTTAACTCCTCAGTGTCCTCTTTGACTGAAATGTACATTTTGGTGTTTGGCATACATACAGTCAACTTCAGTGGCTTCTTTGCGTTATGGATAGTAACAGGTTTGTGTCACAGGGGACAATGTGGTGTTTAGGTTATGTAGCCTCATCGTCTTGTGGAATTGGTCCATGATTATTTTGGCTATGTGAAATACATATTTTATCGTATATACTCCCCAGGTTTGATAACATTGACACGTTAGAAAAATTTTATTCTGTGATTTCAGGTTAATTTGATTTTTGAGAGAGATGATCTTGATTTTTTTTTTCTGGTTTGGTTTATTTTGCTTTGATTTTGCACACACATCAGTGGTTTTTTATTTCAGAGCAGTATCATGATTAAATCCAAGCTACTGGTCGTTTGTAAGTAATTTGCAAGCACAGAATGTTAGCATCATTCACCTGCATTCTTGCCAGGTTTATGACTTGAAACTTCACATCTCTGCAAGCCAAGTCTGTAGAAACACACATGTATAAAGCATGTGATGTCAGATTTCATTCCCCTTAATTAAATACTTAGGAAGTTCTCTCTCATCAGTGACACTTCCCGGATGGATTCACTTGTGTAGCTGAAAGGTGTGGTCTTAAATAGACTCAACATCCTTAGGAAGAAGTGGGTGTTACCTTTTATGCACAGTCTCTTTCTTTGATTTTGGGGGGTTTTTTGGCCTGCTGTTCATGGATATTTACTTGGGATTAGAAGACCTCTCTTGGCTTTTTTTCCTCTCCACTCTGATCAAAGTGTATAATTCTGTCAGATAATCTCTAATGTGGTTGATAGTTTTCTGGTGGCATTACATATGAATTGCTATTTCCCAAAAATGATGTTGTATCTACTGTGAATTTTACTGCCAGTCTAATGCTTTTTTTTGAGGGTGGGGTTAGAAACTTAATAAATGAAAATCACTGATCCTGAAAAGAAATAATTAAAATGGTTTGAAACTTACTATGCTGTTCTGTTGAAGTAATACTGATTGTGAAATACATGTTTTTTAGATTTGCCTACTGGCTGGGAAGAAGCATATACTTTTGAAGGTGCAAGATACTATATAAAGTGAGTCTTTTTAATTATGATTTTTTTCCCTTGGTAATTCAGATGTTATGATTAACCTTTGGTTGTATGTCGAGGTACAATCATGATTTCTTAAGGTTTATAGTATTTTTTGATTTTATGCTTTATGGGTCTTGGAATTAGAGGTAAAAGACAGCACTCAGTTTTCTTATGTTATTTGCGTGGGCATTCATTGATTTAGCAGTTAGATCATTTGTGGCCACAGTTATATTTTTGGTGCTTCTGTATATATTCTTGAGTGATTGTAGTAGTTTGTCTTTAGCATGTTACCTTTTTTCTTTTTAAGTGAATTCTGTTCATGTGTATTTTGACCAGAGCTATTAATAAGTAGTGAAAGTGATGTAGAGCTAGGTTACAGTTTGATGGATAGTGACAGGGCTGAAAGTAAAAACAAATAAATATGGAATATTTCACAAACATCTGTGGGAGTATTTGTAATTTGCCTCAGTTTATGTAAATAGAGCTAAGTTTCAGAGTTTCATATCTAAATGTTTTACTGGCATTTGTGTTTGAATAAAAGGCTTTCAGTAGCACTTAAGGACAAATGACCAGTCCTAATCTTTAAGTTAATTTTATAGAATATTGAAGTAATTTCTGTTAACTGTTAACTTGACAGTGCTTGGAGACAGATACACCAGTTTGAGGTCAACATTATGTAGGAAGATTTTTTTTATCCCTCAAGGGAACATAAAGGTGGTTTTATCTTCATTTTAAATTAGGAACTGTTAACTTGAGAGCTTGTTTAAAATTTTTTTGTTTCATTTTAAGGAACTGAGGCTTGAAGGAGAATGCTTAACTACGAGATTTTGTTGAGATGTCATTGGCTTATTAATAATAACAGATACCTAGCTTAAGGTACCTCTGCTTCATCCAGCCCAATAAGGCATTTTACTGAGTGCCATTTTAAAGATGATGTCATACCTCACGAAATTATAATTATCTACATGGCTTAAACATTTTTTTTTAGAATGATTTTTCATAAAATATTTAGGGAAACATACAGATACTAGTTATGCTTGCTTTTTTTGGATGTAGAAGTGGAGAAAGCAGAATGAAGATACAGGAATGGAGTACAGTTTCATGATGTGGTCCTTCCCTGGATATGTTTGATTTGCATCTTTTATTTGGAGATTGTGCTGTGATCATTAGATGGCCTAGAAAACAAAGGCGTGAATAAAGTGCAGAGTCACCAACTGTTTTCTTTAGAGTTCTTTTTCATCCTGAATTAAAGTGAGTTTGTATTGTCATGAAAGGGATTCTTCTTTTTTTTTTGGACCAAGTATTGATATTTCCGAAGACAGCTTTTTTTGGATGGAGTTCGTTTACTTGTACCCAGTATAATTTTAACTGCTGTACATTAAGCCTCACTGATCTTGCAGAATAGGAGTAACACTATAGTTCTCAATATTATTTAAATTTTGGTGAATGTGTACATCCTTAGATGAATGTTTATTTGGCAGTGCAAAATGTTACTTTGTGCAGGCTGAATATGTATGTTTTAATTTAGAACTAAGCTGTTACAAAAGACCAAGTTTTCTTTTGTTTCACTAGCCCTTTTGATTAGTTTCTTTTATGTTGACTTAAACAAATTAGAATCTTTTTTGTGTCATGCCTAAGTTTCTCAGGCACATAAGGACTGCATTCAGAAAGCTGTAATAATTTGACTTTAATTCTACGTGCATTTTTAAGTTAGCGAGTTTTCATCATGTGGTATTGGGAGACAGCCAATCGTTGTGTCCAAAGGTAGCAATAAAGAATTTACTTTATGAAGGTAATTTGTTCTAAAGTTGAGCACGTTTTAGAAATATGCATTCATTAAACCTCTAAACTTCTTTTAAGTAGAAGTTTAAAACAACCATTGAGAAATACATGATTTGCTGAATGTTATGTGCTACTGTTTTTCCTTTCTGGGTTGTATCAGAAGGCTAATTTCTTTTAAGATCAGTTAAATCTCTAATGTGGGCTGTCATTTCCTCAAAACCTTTTACCTTCTTGTGTTGTTATGAGCAATTAGGGGTGCTTGATTATTGTAGTGTACTAGGGGCACTGCTTGTATCTGAAACAGTTTGCAGAGTGCTCTTGCCTATGTTACCATGTCTGAATCTCGTTTTAATTGTGGTTGTCGTCAGAAGAACTCTTTTCCTTGTCACACCACATAATAAAACAACAGAAACATGCCTTTGGAACTTAGGAGTCTGCAAAGACAGCAAGATGAGAAACAGCCGGGATGTGAACTATATTTAGAATGTTCAGAGTAGGAGAAAGGATAGGAGTTTGCCGTAGGAAAGTGATGGCTGTTGGTGGATGTATTTTTCACTGTGGGTTCTATGTTAGATGAAGAAAGGAGATTATTGACCAGATTATAATAAAAAGAGGTGATGGAGTGAGCAGGGTGGGTTTTGTTCACATGGGACAGAGAAGATGAAAGGCAGATAAAAGACCCATTGATCATCTTGTTATTCCTAATCCGGTGTTCCTTGGAGGCTCCCAGAGCAAGAAGGGAGACCAAGAACTGGAGTTGTTTCTACTTTAGTTCCCATGTG
Source organism: Budorcas taxicolor (assembly GCF_023091745.1). Classification (NCBI taxonomy): domain Eukaryota; kingdom Metazoa; phylum Chordata; class Mammalia; order Artiodactyla; family Bovidae; genus Budorcas; species Budorcas taxicolor. The sequence continues at coordinate 134,402,562 of NC_068914.1, read as the reverse complement.
AAGTACATTTAACTCTCAAATTCTCTTCAGAACCAATGGTGGTGGTGGTTCAAAATGGCAAATGGCCAAGAATTTATCTTTGGATTGTATCGATGTTTCAGCATCAACACCTGCATTCCTGTGGGCAGTAAGAAGAGCAGAAGGAAGGCAGGACTGTGGCCTTGACCCCCTGACAGTGGAGCTCAGTCTTCACATCTTTGAATTAGGCGGGCTGGAAAAGGCAACTTCTCAGTTCCAGCCAACTTTCAAATTTCTTTGAATTTTATATGGTTCTGGGAATTTACAATATTCTACAGAATAATGCACTCAGAGTGCCAAAGAAGAGATAGTATGGGAAATGTGGAAAGTTACTTAGCTTTCAGATCCTGCTTAACTATTTAATCTCTGTCTTTAAGCTGTGTGTAGATAACCACAGATACAGATAACCACAGATAAGTCTAAGTAGAGCCAAAGCTGTGTGTCTTCACTCTTTCTGTTGCCACAGTGGGAGAGTTGTGTGTGTACAGTTGACAGCGCTCACTAATGTCAACAGAGGGGCGGATCAGAGTTAAGAGTTGTATAAATTTGAGCTGGATAATCAGTTTACTTTATACAGTTTTTGAAATTGGTTCTTTCATGAAAGTTTACAGTTAGGAAACAGAATAGAAAGAGAAGGTATTTTACTTTAAATCACTTTGGCCAGAAAAATGTTAAAATTTGAAAATTAATTATTGTAACAATAAATATTTAGGTTTTTTTTTAATGAAGAAAGTTTGCCTTAAGCTAGCCAGCCTCTAAATTATTTTATTGTGTGTGTGTGTAAATAACATATAAACAGAGTCTGAATTTGATTATTGTTTCCATATTGCTTTTTAACAATTAATTCATGCTTTTTATTTTTGGGGAAGAATGCTGAAAGTTGCCGGTGATTTTTATAATTTATGAAGTATAGCTTTAAATATTCAAATAACTCAGCTCAAAGATAGTCATATATTTGAAGGTTATAAAGCTTTCTGCTTACTCTTTGAAAATATTACTTAATGACTCTGTAATGACAGGTCATGGTAGCTTAAAATGTATGTGTCATTGACTGTTACTTTGTGCTTCAAAGCTTTAAGAGGGTTAATTTAAAGTGCTACGTAAATCTTAAAACAATGCTCTCTGAATAGTGAGCAACTTTGTTCTAATTATCTAGAGGTCACTGTCTTATGTGACAGGTTTGGGGATCAAAAATGTCTTTGCAGGTCATAAAGTAGTATGTAAATGTTGTGAGGTTATATTTTCATATTGCTTTTTTCCTTAATTTAAATTTAAAGTTCTGACATTGAACTTAGATATGCAAATAGAGCAATGTTTGATTTTTTTTTTTTTGACTAATGAAGTTTCATTTCAGTATCTGCTATAGTTGGATCTAATGTGTGCTTAGAATTTCAAACTAATCTGCAGTGAGGGGAATTCTAGTATGAAATAGCCATTTAAAGTTGCAAGTGAGAAGAAAATCTGTTTCTTCATAGATTATCACAACTGAAACTATGAGTGAAGACAGGGAACATAGCTGCCGTGAGAATGTGAGAATATATTGCAATGTATTTGATATTTAAAATTGTTTGGTATGGTCGTACTATAATATTAGAATTGGGTGTAGCAACATCATGTTTCAGAACAATTCATGGACATTGTACATCTTTTCCATATCCATAACAGTATTTGGAATGAGTAATCCTTCTGTGTATGAAGCACTTTATGCTAATTCGTTAGGTACAGCATAACAATGAACTGTGGTTTCAACCTTCAACTGTGGTAGAGAGAAAAGCATGTGGAGTATTAAAGGGAGATGGTGTGGGGCCCACGGACTCCTAGTGTGAGGCACTTCAACAGAGCATTCGATGAATTTAATACTCACAGTAGCCTTTTTTTACTCCCCCCCCCCTCCTCCCCCTGCGCCCTTTTTCATGATGAAACTGAAGCTTAAAGAGATTGAAGTCCTGTTGTAGGTCTTATAGCTTCACTATTAGTCACTATCATTCAAATTAAGGTCTCTGGGCTAAGACTCTGCTAGACCTAAAAATACAGAGCAGTATAAACAGATCCTATGGTATGTGTCCCTCCATAAATAGATTGCTTGGAAATAGACATCATTTCAAAGAAACAAGGGCATTGGATAGGTTAGTATGTGTGTGCTCAGTCACTCAGTTATGTCCAACTCTTCGTGATTCTGCAGACTGTAGCCCACCAGGCTCCTCTGCCCGTGGGATTTTCCAGGCAAGAATACTGGAGTGGGTTGCCATTTCCTTCTCCAGGGGATCTTCCTGACTCAGGGATCGAACCTACATCTCCTGTGTGGGCAGGCGGATTCCACTGAGCCACCTGGGAAGCCCCCTAGGTTAGTAGGTAGGTTAGTAGGCACATGAAAGCTTGTTTAACCCCTCAAAACCTATTGACCAGTATTTTTTAAATAGAATCTCGGAATTTGGTCATTAAGCGACTTCACTTTCACTCTCACTTTACATCCACTCCAGAGTGCTGGTGTTGGGTACTATTCTAGGTATTTGGTGACTCAGCTGAGGCTTTCCTGGAGCATACAGTCTTATTAGGAAAAAGAGACATGGAAACAAAAAATGAGATTTCCCTGGTGGTCCAGTGGTTAAGAACTCTCCTGTCAATGAAAGGACACATGCAGTTTCGATCTCTGGTCTGGGAAGATTTGACATGCCTTGGGGCAACTAAGCCCGTACGCCTAGAGCCTGTGCTCCCCGACAGGAGAAGCCACTGCAATGAGAAGCCCGCACACCGTACTAGAGAGTACCTCCTCCTCACCACAACTAGAGAAAGCCTGCACAGCCATGAAGACCCAGTGCAGTTGGGTTGTTTTTTTAAAAAAATGGAGCAAACGTGATTTTAAAATGGCATCCTCATAAAGGAAAAGCAGAGTGTTTTGTGACAGATTAGGAAAGTTTCCCATAAATGTTTCAGTGATAAAGTGTATTTAGGGTTTCAAGGGTGAGATAACAGGACTTCCAATAGCATGAATTTTATCATGGGATCTCATGGTCCTTTTTAGTCCCAGGACCATTGCTCAGGACCAGGCCTGCTCAGCGTCTTCTTGTACTGCCTGCCTATAGCTTAATGCCAGCATCTGGTGAGCCCCTGGTAAGTGGTGTCTGTGCTGGTACTGCTGGCCTCCAGCCTCCAGAGGAGTTAGTTGGGGTAGGACCAGAGGAGTCCCCACAGTGCAAGTGACTGCATTTAGCGAGCCCCTTCTGGATTTCTCAAGTGATTTCCTTCTTATGCGGATGGACCTCTTTCTTGGTTTGTATTTCTGATTGTCAAAGCTGGTGTAGTTTAGGAAGGAGGAAGGAAAGGGGAGTAGGGAAAGAATTGGTTGGAAGAGTCAAGGAATTGGAGGCCACAGAAACTGGTGGGGTGTAAACATCCCTGTTTAGGTATCTCTGTCTGTGCTACAAAGACAAGGGGTTTCTCAGTGCTTGTGGGCAAATACTCTCTCCTGGGACCTTTTCACCTTTCTATAAAGATATGTATAAGTTGGGGTTAAATGGTGAAAAGTGACATGTATAGCTATGTATGAGCAAATTGGAGTTCATATAAAAGTGATGCTGGTTGTCACTCAAATGGCATCCTAAGAAGTCAGAGAAACAAGAAGAAACATAGGGCCAGGTTGAAGGCGAAGGGCTTGAAGGAAGAGGCAGGAGTTGAGTTAGGCCTTTAGGGGATGGCAGGAATTCACATATATACCAAGTACCTAGAAGAGTGCCCATTACTAGCACTCTCGAGTGGATGTAAAGAAAAGTCCAAATTCTGAGATTCTATTAAAAAAATACTGGTCAATAGGTTTTGAGTTGTTAAATAGTGATGAATAGTGATAACTGCCCTGCTGGTAGGTGATTAGAAAAAATGCTAGGATAATGAGAAGTCAGACTAGGAATTCTGTTTGCGGCTCTATTGTGTCTGGTCTTTGAATGTAAGGCTGAGATTTTCATTTCTAGGCAAGCCACTGCAGGTGGGTGTTTTTTTGTTGTTGCTTTTTGGCATAGCATTAATAGCGTAAGGTGAAGGTATTAAGAGAGATTTTAATGCAGGCAGCATGGCTTAGAGAGGGGCAAAACGTGGAATGGAGGAGTCCCTTTCTAGGTCTGTGGCTGTAATCTGGGAGTGAGTTAGTGCTGGAACCAAGTTGGTAGCAGTGGAATGGAAAGGAAGGAGGCCATTGATCAAAGTTATTAAAGAGGAGTTGACAGGCCTTGGGAGTCTTGGTGAGCTGGGAGGTTGTCAGAGAAAGAGAGGTCAAAATTTACTTAGAAGCCTTTGTGTCTGAGTGGCTACAAGAATGATTGGGGCCCTTGACCAGAATAAGGGGGTTGGTGGTTGGGGGGAGAGCTCTAGGTAGAAGTGTTAATGATGGTTTGCATTTTGAGCTGCTTACCTCAAAAAGGACATCACATTTTAGGTGGCTAAAATCTGGCCTTTCCAAAGGACTCCCATCGTTATTTTCTATTCCCCCTCATGAATACGAAACATACCCTCTACCCCTTAAAATGCTGTCTTAGCTGCTTTATCTCCAAATAATATATGTAGATCCAAGCCAGCACTGTCATATTCTTTCATCCAATAACTCATTCAACAAATACTTAGCGAGCATTGTGTGCTGAGTGCTTTAGGTTTTATGAATGAAACAGACAGGGACCTTACTCTTACGGCGCTTATAGTTAAATTAGTGGGAGAGACGGTGGTAACATAATCATAAATGTACAGCCTGATAAACGCTATGACGTGTGCATGATGCTTTGAGCAGATGCATTGTGAGGAACTGGTCCAGTATGGAATAGGCCTTTCTCACGAACGTAAGGAGTAATCCTTCTTCTTGAAGCTCAGCTGTGAAACCACACAGAGTGATCAGAACAGAGCAGCACAAAGTCACCTGACAGATGAAGAATTAATAGCATCTGGGCTTGAGATTGGGCTGTAACCTGAGTGACAGTGTTGTTGTAGCCAGTGAAAGACTTGGGGTGGGGTTGATGTGATGCGGAATTTTAGAAAAAAGGAGAAACACTGCAACAGAAGTTACCCTCTCCTGTCTACTAGAGAGCAAGGCTAAGCTAACTATGATTATGATTTTAACTATTATTTCAGTCCCAGTGGCACAGTCTTCCAGTTACCTAGTCACTCACCAACACATTTTTTCTTCCAATTCTCTTCAGTACATTTTGAACTCATAATTACATGCCTTAGTGAATAGGATACATCATTAAACAAAATATACCCGCCAAACTCTACTCTTCTTGGGAGTGGAATGGTAGGGGAGGGACTATCAGAAAAAGAAAATATAACATTGATAAATAAGTTTTGTGGTATGTAAGCATATATAAGTGCTGTAAGAAAAAAACAGAGCTAGAGTGGAGGATCAGGAGGAGAGTGAAGAGGGATGGGTGTGGGAGAAAAAGCAGTGCAGTCAGAGGACAGGCAGGGCTGTGGGGGCCGTGTTGGTGGGCGTAATTGGCTGTTAACCTGGGGTGCTGTGGCGCTGTCGCAGGTCTGAGCAGAGGAAAAGCATGGTCTGATTTCGCGCTTTGAAAGGGTCAGTCTGACTGTTGTGTTAGATGAGACTTTGGGGAGACTTAGTGGAGCCCCTCCAGTGTAAGTTCTGCCCCTCATCAGATTCTCTCCTTCTATTTCTTTTTAACACTTAACAGGGATTATGATGAAATACTTAATCCTATAACCACTATATTTCTTTTAAGCTCCCAGTAGTCATCAGTACCACTGATTTAATAATAATAACAGCTTTTTAGGGAGGACAGAGAGATATAACCATTTTAAATAAACCATTTTATCCTTATTTCAGAAATAGTATATTGAAAAACCACGTTTTAAAATCAAGCCAATGGTTGGTTAATACCTGTTTGCCTACATACACTCATGGTAGGTAGCCTTCAGGAAAAGCAGCTTGTTTATAGCTGTATTTTCTGTCCCTCAGCTCAAACCTTTCTCATAATACTTCCTCAATAAATATTTCTTGATGAGTTTTGATGATGACAGCAATCTTAATTCCATGCTATTCAATAGCCTTATAATGTGGCTGTTTGTGAAATTTAAGTATTCTCATTATGTGACTGTCTGTCCCAGTATGAATTAGGAAATCAGTTGTTTCTCGAGTGTGGCTTATGTGATTCTCCTTCAAGATACAGATAGGATCTGCTCAGAAGCCCAACTGAGTGGCCAGAACCAGGATGAAGCCAAGATAATGCGAGGACCTGTGAGGCTTGTTGGGAGACGGACCTTGGCAATGACCATGCTGTTTCCACTTAGAAATGTTGACGGTTCAGCCTACTGTGATTTGGAGAATAGAGGAAATACTGAAATCTGTCTGCTGTCAGGAGTATGAGTAAAGCAGATAGAGTCCGCTTAGAGACGATTGAACTCAGTGGATCCTAGAAAGGCCTGGGAGAAGTAGAAGGTGGGCCTCATGAGGTGCAGGTCACCGACGTGTCAGAGTCACTCGGGAAAGTCTTTGGTTCCTTAGGAATAGCCTCCTGGCTACTTGGGAATTATTCTTTGAAGTGGCCAGTAATTTCAGAAACACTAAGAGAATCCCTCTAGACCAGGGGTCCCCCGTTAGGAACCGGGCTGCACAGCAGCAGGTGAGAGGCAAACCAGCAAAGCTTCATCTGTATTTACAAGTGCTCCCCATTGCTTGTATTACCACCTGAGCTCCATTGCCTGTCCATGGTGGCGTTAGATTCTTGCAGGAGCATGAACCCAACCTGAGCTCGACTTACCCCTAAACCATACCCCCTGTCCCAGTCCATGGAAAAACTGTCTTCCGCAAAACCTGTGTCCGGTACCAAAAAGGTTGGGGACCACTTCTCTAGACTGTTAACTCTTTGCAGGCAGAAACTGTGTCATAATCATGTTTCCAGCATCTGACACATAATAGCCAGTGAGATGTTTGAAATGAAGACCTATTACAGATGGCAGGAAAAGAAAACCTGAACATCCCAGGCCATTTTCCTGCTTCTCATTTGTCATCTAGTTAGGATTCATACTGTTGCAAATGTCAGTGACCCAAAGCCAAGTATTATAAGTGAAAGCCAGCTCTTCTTGCATATTAATTCCAGGAGTGACATGAATGAATCCTTCAAGGCCCTTTCTTACCCACCTTTTTCCTTAAGAAAGCTTTTCTCCACTTAACTGGGAAAATGGCTACTCACAGCCCCAGATGACATTCTTTTAGTTGTTTAAATCAAAAGATAAGATTTCTTCTCTGTTCCCCAATAAAAAATCTTAGGGACTTTGACTGTCTTGTATCGCATGCCCGCTGCTAGAGTGAAGACTGGTCCTCTGGTCTTCAGTCATTTTCTGTCCGTAGCTGAAGCTGAGATTATAATACTATCAGCCAGCCTTCTGAGGACCCATGCGATAAGAGAGGAAGGCCAGGTTCACGCAGGAAGTCGAGGTGTGAAAGGCTGCGTGATCAGAGACTACCGCTCCTCCCTGTTATACAGGGCACAGTGCTAAAGGCCAGGAAGGCCATGAACTTGAGCATCTGCAGGCTTTTGAGAAGTGATCGTATTAGTGATTGCAAGGCCGCTTTCTGCCTTTCGTTGAAGAGGGAGTAGCTGAAGATACGCACGGGGTGGTTCAGGCCTGGACCTGGGAGAACGGAGAGCAAGTGTTAAATTCTGAGGATGAAGCCATAGAAACCAATCCTGTCCTGGCTGCCTTCAGCAAGGGGGATTGAGGAAACCAACTTGGATTTAGTACAAGTGGCAGTACAGTCTCACTGTGGTCAAAACCCCACCCTGCTGGAGCACACCAGGGATTCCCTCTGGTTCTTTTGAAATCACTGGCCACTCAGAATTCCCACAAAGTGTCCGTGCTTGAGTAATGCTACCCAAACTTGCTCACTGCTTACATCCCATGGATGTTCTACACATTCTTTCCCTCCATCCCTTCCAAGTGACTAAGATTCTTTACACATGTTATTTCTTTGGGATAGATATGGTCCTCAAAAGAGAATTTGCCTCTGAGATGAAAAATTGTTTTAGTCTTCATATGGAGTTAATTCCATCGGCTTTTGCTGAATTTGATTGAAAGTGCATATAATACCCATTTTATTAAATGTTTACAATAAAGTTGTTCAGCCTAAAATTTAAAACTCAGTAAAATGGGACAGTATGGCCCAGTCTACAGAAAAAACAAGGAATTACTCCTTGCTCATTTTCCATAGTACAGCGCAGTGGTGCAAGGAAAGTAACATGTTAAACCTAGCGTCAATTTTTTTCTCTTGAAAATTCATCTGTGGTACTACATTTACTTTGAAGAATCTGTTCTACAATGGAATATAGATGCATCTAATAATGATGGCATTTTAAAAAATTTAGTAAAGAAATGTCAGAGAATGATTCCAAATCCATCTTAAGTGTGTGTGCTTTTTTCCAACCTGTTTTATAATGTTAAGTGTTTCTTTCTGATTATAGAAGTAATGTATTTTTATTATAGAACATTTGGGCAAAAACTGAAGAGTATAAAAGAAAATAAAAATCACCCAGTCCCATTATGCAGAGAGAATTTCTATTAATATTTTAGTATATATGCATAAATATTTTTAAAGATTTGGATCTTATTGCTAATAATACTGCATTGAATGCTGTTTTTATTAAAGTTATATTGTGTGTCCTCATGTCATTATGTATTTATTCATTGGAAGATTTTTTGTTAATTGGATAGTCTGTCTTATGAATATATAATAGTTTAATCATCCTATTTTTAGATGGCTATGAGGCTTCCTTGGTGGCTCAGTGGTAAAGAGTCCGCCTGCCAATGCGGGAGACGCAGGTTTGATTCCTGGGTTAGGAAGGTCCCGTGGAGAAGGAAATGGCAACCCACTCCAGTATTCTTGCCTGGAGAATCCCACGGACAGAGGAGGCTGGAGGGCTACAGTCTTTGGGTTCTCGAAAGAGTCGGACACGACTTAGCAACTAAACAGCTGTTTCCAACTTTTTGCCATGAGAAAAATCCTATGTAATACTCTTATATGTATGTTTGTTTCCTAGACTTGGAATTATTGGGATAGGGTATGAGCTTGTGGGGGCTTCCCTGGTAGCTCAGTTGGTAAAGAATCCACCTACAATGCAGGAGACCCTGGTTTGATTCCTGGGTCGGGAAGATCTGCTGGAGAAGGGATAGGCTACCCACTCCAGTGTTCTTGGGCTTCCCTTGTGGCTCAGATGGTAAAGAGTCTGCCTGCAATATGAGAGAGCTGGGTTTGGTCCCTGGGTTGGGAAGATCCCCTGGAAAGGGGAAAGGCTACCCACTCCAGTATTCTGGTCTGGAGAATTCCATGGACTGTATAGTCCATGGGAGCCCAAAGAGTTGGACATGATTCAGTGACTTTCACTTCACTCACTCATGAGCTTTTTAAAAGGTTCATTACTTAACATTTTGCCCAATTGCCCTGTAGGAGATTTGTACAAAGTTATGTTCTCCCCATGTACATGATAATTTATAAAAGTGCCCCTGTTTCTCCAGACCTACAATAAATACTCTGATTGGATAGGTGAAATTTGAAGGTATTTCTTGAAGAATTTGATGGAGAATCTGTGTGGGTTGTTATTAGCAATTCTGATAGTTTGGAACAAGAATTAGTCTTCCGTTATCTGTTGTTACATAACTGACTATCCTAAAACTTAGTAGCTAAAAACAGCAATGGTTTATAATTTCTCACCTTTCTCTGGGTTGACTGGGCTCAGTGAGGCTGTTCTTCTGTTTCCCTTGCTGTAATTGAGGTTACTTGTACAGATACATTCAGCTGGAACTTGATGGTGGCCGGAATTTCCAAATGTCTTCTCATGGCCTCTCATCCCTTAGTGTTCTATCTAGAGTTGCTTGATAACAAGGCAGCTGGGCTTCTAAGAGGGAATATTCCAAGAAGACAAGCCCCTGGGTTTAAGCATTTATGTAATAAAACCTATGATTGTTTTATGCCTGCTCGTGTCCTGTTGATAAGAGCAAGTCACATAACCAAGGCCAAACTCAAAAGTAGGAGAGAACTGTACAAGCCTCTGAATACAAGGAGATGTGGTTCATCGCAGACTATTGATATAATGGACTACCAGAGATAGTAAATAATTTTTGAGTAGTGTTGCAGTTCTAATTGGTTAGCAGTAGTACTTTGGAGCACTGTATTCAGAAGAATTTGGAGAGTGACTTCTGGATCAGTAGGAAAGTATATTGTGACAAGTTGATGTCTGCAAGGGCTTAGGTGAGGATGTCGGTATAGAGGTGTATTTACCATCTTTAATTTAATATCTACAAATTTATAAGATAAAATTATAAACCTCAAAATGAAAAGCAATTCAAGAGCTTGCATGTAGGCCCAAATATTTTTAAAACATGGGCATGCTTGAGTAAACTGAGTCTTAAGCATTTGTTCATCCTGGGTTCACACAAATAATACATCTGGAGTATAAGATGTCAATTATTGGTATCTTGTGCTAGATTAATTTGCAAAATATCGATATTTTACACCAGGACTGCTCTTTCCCATTGCTGAGTGAAAAAGCTGTAGCAGAGTTCATCAGTGAGGAACAAGTACCCATATTAGAGATTACAGTGGTGTCCAAGGTCATATGTGTCGGTGGGTGGATGGCTATGGACAGATAATCTCACATATATATGTATTTGCATTGTGAGTGTGTGGTTTTAAGTGCTTGACTGACTTGTGAACTTGACCTTTGGATTAACTTACATGATTTAACTAGTATTATTAGTGGCAATATTTAAGAGTAGGCACTATAACCTATGCATTCCCAGGGAGACTTACCAGAAAATGTTACTGTTGCTTTTGATACAGTCGTGTAGAGTGCCCCTCACCCCATACTCGACCTCCCGGAGGAGGTTCCATGTATTGGTAGTTTGGTGTTTGTCCTACTCCCTTCTTTGCATACCCATCCAGGCATACATTCATTTATTTATTTTTACCAAGATGAACTTGTCCTATGTGTATGATTCTTTGCCTTTTCTTTTTTATTTAATATCTTAGATCTCTTCATATTAGTAGTTAGAAGTCAGCACCATTCTTTCAGTAGCTACAAAATATTCATTAATTATTTAGCTGTACCCACCCCTAATTATGTGGACATTAGTGTTTTTCCATTTTTTCCCCCCTCAGTTTCCAAAACTGTTGTTGTGAACATATTTATACATAAACTTTATGGTCACATGCAAATATTTTTATAAAATAGATGTGGAAATTGCTGAGTTAGGTTGTATATGTATTTTAGTTTTTGATAAATATGGTAAAACCCTGCTGAACACCATAAATAGTATCTGAAAATATTGAAATGTGTAATTATAAGATAAATGAGAAGCAGTATTTTTCATTAAGTTCATGGAGTTACATGCAAAAATTAAGAAAGTGGTAGAAAGTGACACATTGTGCAAAGCTACATAATGAATCTGAAAGCCCCAAATGATAACAGTGCATCACTCCCTAAATTCCTTTTGCAATTGGAGTTGGACCAACTATTGGAGCCCTTCGACAGTCACATTCATATTGGTTTATGGATTTATTCTTTGTGGTTAGGCCAACTTCCAAAAACTCTCCACTATTTTATCCTTGCATCATGCAGTATGTAAGATTATTATCTCCTGTATCCTTGCCAGTAGTAAGAGTTACAAGACTTAAGTTTTGAGGGAATCTAATGGACAAAAGTGATATCTTGTTGGAATTTGCATGTTCTTGGTTTTGGCCACGGTTGTCGTCTTTCCCTCTGTTTGTCTCCTGTTTGAGTCTCTTCTGCAGATTGCTTCTTCCATATATTTTCTCTATTCTTCTCTTGCTATTTTTATTAATGATTTATATCATTTATATTTATTTGTATTTTTGATGTCAGAGCCAGTTAGCTTAATAGAGCTCTCCAAAGTAGTTTCGTTGTGCACCCTGGTAAGTAAAAAAAAATATGGTTGTATTCTTTCATTATATGTCTGTTGATTTACAGATTATATACATGTATTGTCATCAGTCTATGTCTTACAACTTAGTAAAGCTTATTTTTTCCTTACTTTGTGTCTTAAAAATAAGTGTAAATAGGGATGCTAACATGTCAGCAGCTCAATGGAGACAGTCCAGTGTGCATTCACCTAGGAATTTAGAAGTTCTCCATGATACATGATGTAGGCCTATTATAGGCCTATTACATTGGCCAGGAGGAGATGCTTTTTGTCCTGTGACCACAGTGTGCATATCTGTAAGCCTCTGGCCGCTGAGTGTTCTGGTGAAGTGGAAAGTAGCCAAGGGTCAGACCTTGGCTCTGTTACCTCTGTTAACTACACATCTTGGAGAAAATTGCTTATTCCCACTAAGAACCAGTTTCTTGGAGAGTAACTTTTTGCGCAATAAAAAAAGAGTAATAAAAAAAACAGTTTCTTGGGTAGTTCTTGTCTTGCCTTCTTTATAGGCTTATGATGTGAGTGCATATGTAAACAAACTTGGAAAGACTGTAAACCATGGTGTACATATGAAATACGTGGTTGTTTGTTTTGCAAGGCCATAATGTTTTGTATATGCACACTTCCAGATCATTTATGCTGGAAAACAGTTGAAAATCCTGGCCTACTAATAATGGTTCAGAAATTTTTTTTTTTTTTTAAGTAATCTTTTTGGCTGCACTGCTTGGCATGGGGAATCTTAGCTTCCCGACCAGGGATCAAACTCCTGCCTACCACAAAGGAAACACAGTCTTAACCTCTGGACTGCCAGGGAAATCCCCAGAAATATCATTTTAAGTCTTCAACTTGTATAGATTCTAAGTTTCTTGAAGGTAGAAACTGTCACACAGGCTAGTCAGTAAGTTTTGTTGTTAATGGTATATGTACATTTAATAATATATATTTTTTTGGTTTTTAAAATGTTTTTTATTTAAGAAAGTCCTGTGATTTAAGAATTAGAAATCAGCTTATATGTGAAATACCCAGTGGCACTAAGGAAGACTTTCTTGAAAGAGCAAAGTAGCTTTTGTCCAGGGCTGCAGATGAAAGGCAGGACCTAGCATGAATATATTCTCCAGGGTAGAGAAGAACTCAAGGCATTGTAACGTCAGGGCCTGTTAACGTAGGTGGGGTGAACTGAATTATGCAGGAGGTGGTATAGGATACAGTATACCCAGGAGTGATGATGAAAAGGCAGTTTGAACGTGGATAATGTTGTGTGTTAAAAATTTGTTTCATAATTTTTTTTAATGAATGTATTATCTGTGGAATAAATTATTATCATCTGCAGAAGGTGGTAGATGAAGGGAGGAGAAACAGAAGAACTGAACCCTTGATCATTAATAAAAAGGAACAGGAAAACTTGGGATTGCAGCTATAGAAGCTTAAGTATAGAGGTTTGAAATATGTTACAAGTATTAACAGTTAGGCCCTGACAGTATTGGAAAACAGGCGCTCACAGGCCTGCGCTGCTGGCTGGCCAGGCCGGCCCGCGAACAGTAGTGGCCTGGGTAGGCTGGGGCTGGAGCTGTGGGCAGCGGGCCAGGCGAGGTCACATTCCTTCTGAATACTCTTCTCGCCTTCCCTCTCCTTTGATTCTCAGAACAGCCCCACAGGGTAGAAAGCTGGACAGGCCGAGTCCAGTTAGAGTCACTAAACCTTTTCTGCTTACCCAGATGAGTGGGAAGGGGAGGTGGCGTGCTTACTTATTATATCTACTTTCAAACTTATTTAAGACTCTCGGAGGAGGTAGAAGACCGTGTGAGAAAGAAATTCTTCGTGAACTTGGAAGAATAGCTGTGTTTCTCAGAAATAGTTCATGCTGAGGAAATTCGGTATCTCAGAAAAGAATGATAAAAGGAATTTTATTTATTTTTTTTCTGATACAGAGAAATCACAGGTCAAATCCATTTTGAACATTTACCTAATAATCCATATTTTTACAAAGTCATGTCAAGCCTCCCCACCCCTGCCCCCCGCCTCCCGTTATTCTTATGTGAATGAGTCTCAGTCCAGCTGCTGTTCCTTTCCCAGTGGAGCTGCAGAGGAAACGGAATTGAAAACAGGCAGTATTAATGGTAGGAGAAATAAACTCTTTTGATGGGGTTCTACATCTTTTCTGTATATAACAGTTCCTACCTAGTGTCGTATTAAAGCCTCCTTGCAGAAGATCCTGAGATGAAAATATTTTACAATTTTGGGCTTCAATTCCTCAAACACATTGAAGGAGAAATGTGATAGATGATTCAAGTTGAATAGATATGATTAATCTTGCTGCATCGGTTACTGCTGTATAAGAAGCCATCTCCAAACTCAAAGGCTTGAAATAATCACTATATACTGCTGAACACAGGGTTAGCTAGGCAGTTCCTCTAGTGTCTGTGGCATTTATTCTCTTTTTTTAAACTTCTTATTTTATGTTGGAGTATAGTCAGTTAACAATGTTATGATAGTTTCAGGTGGACAGCAAAGGAACTCAGCCGTACATATACATGTATCTATTCTCCACCAAACTTCCCTCCCATCCACGCTGTCACATTTAGCAGAGTTCCTTGTGCTTTTCACTAGGATCTTGTTGGTTTTCCATTTTAAATGTCCTGTTGCATTTACTCTTGTCTGAGACCAGATGTGGGTCAAGCAGGAGGCTCTACTGATCTTGGCTGGTCTGGGATGGTCTTTTCTGCGATGGTACAAATGACTGGGCCCTCTTGCACAATCTCTCATCCACAGTAGGCTTCCCCAAGCCTGCTCTTGCGTGGAAGGCTGGTGTGCAAGCAAGTGTGCTGAAGTGCTCCAGGTCTCTCAAGGTCTGGGCTCAGAATTAGGGCAGCTTTACTTCATGCACTGCTTTCCATTGGCCAAAGAAAGTCTCACAGCCAGCTCCAGTTAAGTATGTGGAGAGAGAGATTCCATCTTTTGAGAGAACTTGGAAAACCACGTTGCAAAGGTTGTACATAAAGAGAGAGGTGGAGAATTAGAACCTTTTTGTAAGCTGTTGTGTAGCGAGCGCATGTGCCCCCAAATTTACTGAGCGCATTTGAGGTTTATGTTTCCTCTGCCTCATATAGGAGATTACACTCGATCCTGTTCACACAGTTGATTGTGCACTTCTGTTAGGTAGAAAATTAACTGGACGTGTGTGTACAAGTCTCCTTATTGAATAAGTTAGTTGCTGATGCCTTTAGAGCAGGGTTCTTCTTTTTCCCCTTTCATTTTGTGTTCAGTTGGTTTGATGGTCATATTGAGGCTAAGTCATTTTAAGGTTCAGAATGAGCCCTAGTGCTTCTATTGTGGGTGGTGGAGAAGATATTATAGGTTTCAGTGTATTTAAGAAAGTTCTCAAGAAGATGAACTCCCCTGTCTTCAGTCAGTCAGTCAGTTCAGCCGCTCAGTTGTGTCCGACTTTTTGCGACCCCATGAATCACAGCATGCCAGGCCTCCCTGTCCATCACCAACTCCCGGAGTCTACCTAAACCCATGTCCACTGAGTTGGTGATGCCATCCAACCATCTCATCCTCTGTCATCCCCTTCTCCTGCCTTCAATCCCTCCCAGCATCAGGGTCTTTTCAAATGAGTCAGCTCTTCGCATCAGGTGGCCAAAGTATTGGAGTTTCAGCTTTAGCATCAGTCCTTCCAATAAACACCCAGGACTGATCTACTTTAGGATTGACTGGTTGGATCTCCCTGTAGTCCAAGGGACTCTCATGAGTCTTCTCCAACACCACAGTTCAAAAGCATCAATTCTTTGGCGCTCAGCTTTCTTTATAGTCCAACTCTCACATCCATACATGACTACTGGAAAAACCATAGCCTTGACTAGGCAGAACTTTGTTGGCAAAGTAATGTCTCTGCTTTTTAATATCCTGTCTAGGTTGGTCATAATTTTCCTTCCAAGGAGTAAGCGTCTTTTAATTTTATGGCTGCAGTCACCATCTGCAGTGGTTTTGGAGCCCAGAAAAGTAAAGTCAGCCACTGTCTCCACTATTTTCCCATCTATTTGCCATGAAGTGATGGGACCAGATGCCATGATCTTTGTTTTTTGAATGTTGAGCTTTAAGCCAATGTTTTCACTCTTCTCTTTCACTTTCATCAAGAGGCTCTTTAGTTCTTCTTCACTTTCTGCCATAAGGGTGGTGTCATCTGCATATCTGAGGTTATTGATATTTCTCCTGCCAGTCTTGATTCCAGCTTGTGCTTCCTCCAACCTAGCATTTCTCATGATGTACTCTGGATATAAGTTAAATAAGCAAGGTGACAATATACAGCCCTGTCTTACTCACACCCAAAACCCATTGGCCAGGCACCTGCTGTCATGTGACCTACTGTGCTTACTTTCCTCCTGGTACTTAGCACTACTGGCTCAGGTTCTTGTTCATATACTTCTGTCATTTGTCTCCCCTCACTGAGATGTAAGCTTCCCAAGAACAGGGACTCCTCCGACCTGCTCATTTCTGAACTCCCAGGGCTTAGAAGAGTGTGTTCCTCTCCTTAGTAGATGCTCACTAAATATTTGTTGATGTTTATAATAAAAGTTTTGTGATAAACAAGTCAGCAGTTCATGAAAACACAGCATGTTATGTGCTGTCTCAGGTACCTTGTAGACACTCGTTGTGTGTTTATGGAACCTTTAGGGAGGGTCAGGGGATAAAGTGAATAGTTGGAGCCACAGAGGGTTTTTCTAGATGAATGCCACGGAAGGCAGATGAGCAGGAGAGTTTAGGCTGTGAAAACTTTGTTGACATGTTAGACCCTTGGACTTCAGGCTGGGAAGGAAGGAAATGGAGCAAGAAGGAATCTGATGAACTTAGAACAGAGACTCTCCCACGAACAGACACCCCACAGAGGAAGAGTAGTTAGACATGCATGCTGGCAGTTGGGGGTTGCATTAATGTACTGTGATCGCTGATGTTGTTGATTTTAGATTATGTGCAGGTTACGGGCATGATGGGGTCCAGGGATTAAGTTCCATCAAGTGGTTGAAGGACCTTGAGGAGGAGGGAATAGACAGCTGTTGTGTGACAGGGGCGAACAGGACAGGTGGTGTCCTTAAGGGAAAGTCCTTAACAGCCAGAGTATTGGGGTAATGCTTTGAGAGGAGGTTTGCTAACAATGGGGCACTTTAGTTTACAAGATAGAGGCAGAGTGGAGGCTAGGTCAGAGCCAGACCCAGCAAAGTCTGGTAAGGTGAAAGTTGCCTCAAGAGATGGGTTGGGAAAGGGAATGGAGATGGTATGAACTTGGCCATTGAGAGGCTCAATGGATTTAGTTTCAGTAGAATCTTCAAGAAAAGTGACCCTGCCACTGACCAGACAAGAAGCCATGTCTCATTGGTCAAGGGTGGTGGTCAGCCCGGAATTTCTGGGCTCTGACTGTGTGAAGGAGGTCTAGGTAGACATCCGTGAACTCCTAGGAGTTTATGTACTAAACAGATGTGTGCTAATTCGTTACTGCAGTATATTTGCATTGTAAGTTCTTCAGAATATATTAAGTATCTTCTTAAAATTAAAAATGACATTCTCCAAATTAAATTATTAAAAAATGTAAAGCAATGATATGTGCAAATATTAAAGGACAGTGACTTAATCAGTTTGTGGAGTACTATTTATCAAGTCTAAAATCCAAGTATTAGGGCTTTCAGATTAATATTTTAATCTATCTTTGGGTCATAAAGTTTTTTACATAGGTGTTAACCACAGTAGATATTTTTACACGTAAATATTTAATCTCTTCTTTTTGCTGTCAGTCATTTTGAAAGTCCAAACTGTGTGGTGAACCAGAGCAAAATTTCATAATCTTTAAACCACAGAGTTGCCTAATAGGCAACAAAGTAGAAATGACAGCAGTCAGGGTTTTACAAATTCCCAGAACCACCTGGCAATAATTTTAGGAAGAGCATTTGACTATAAGCTCATAAACAGGGACTCTGTAACATGACTAATTAATAGTAATTTCTTTCTTGCCTTCAACCCTTTGGTCAGGCTTGTTCCATGGAAACAAGCAAAGCAAGTTAAAATAATCTATATAATTTAAACTGTCTGCTTGTGCAATACAAGTAAGTTTATTTTATGCAGTTAGCAACAAATTGTCTAAATTCTGTAAGCCAAATATTTATTTAACTACTACTTGTATCTGATGCTAAGTACTTTTAAAACTTTTTTTGAGTATGTGTTTTATTCATTATGAAAAATCTAATAAAGATTTAGATGAAAAATCTAACATATACCAAATAAGTATAAACTTTGTCCAGCAAAAAGAAAAATGCATTGATCACTGCTCAAGATAACTCAGCTGTAAAGAGAGAACATGTCTCAGACCTTTGAAGACCTCTCTTGCCCCTCCTTGACTCCATTTCTCTGTTATTACCCTCTACGCTTACCCCCATAGGCAACCACCATCCTAATGTTTATAACATTCCATTGGTTTTCCTTAAATTTTCACCACATATGTTTGAGTCAATATACAGTGCATGGTTTAATTTTCCTGGTTTCTTCTTTTAACTTGATAAAAGCGAATTCATTCTGTATGTGATTTATTTTGTTAAACATTATTATTTGTAAGGTTCATACCAAATTGATGTGGCTCATTTTTATGACTGTGTATTAGTTTAGTATATGTTTGTTTATACTATAAGCATTACCCATTGGTGGACATAAGTTTGCTATTTTATTTTATTATGGCTTTATGTGAGCATCATTGTATGTCTCCTCGTGTTCATTTGTAAGATTATCTCAGACATAGAACTAGAAGTATAATTGAGGTGGTAAGGTGCATTTCAGCTTCATTGACTAAATCTGAATTGTTCTCCGAAGTAGTTGTACTGTTATACTCCCTCCAGCTGGATGAGTGCGTGTTCCTTCAAAGCTTTGTCAGCACTTGGTATTGTCCTACTTTTATATTTTTTGCCAGCCTGGTGGTTGTCAGATGTTTCCTGGTGGTGGCTTTTACTTGAATTTCCCAGGTTAATGATGTTAAGCATCTTTTATCAGGCTTATTGTATATTTGTATTTTTTCTTTGGTGAAATGTCTGTTTATATTTTTGTTTCCTTTTTGTCTTTTTTCTTCTGATTGTAGGAATTTTTTGTTTGGTTATTAAATACAGACAGTAATCTTTTGCAGGTCTGCTATTTGGTTATGTATTGTATCTTCACTTTTTTTAAAGTTATGCTCCATTTATAGTTACTATAAAATGTTGGGTGTATCACCTGTGTTGTACAATATATCCTTGTAGCTTATTTTTGTATGTTATTGTTTACACCTCTTAATCTACTTCACCTATCTTTCTTCTTTCCTTTCCCCAGTGGTAACCACTAGTTCTTTCTCTATATCTGTGAATCAGTTTCTCTTCTGTTAAATTTACTAGTTTGTTTTATTTTTTGGATTCTACATATAAGTGATCTCATATAGTATTTGTCTTTCTGTCTGACTTGAATCACTTAGCATAATATCCTCCAAGTCCATCCATGTTGTTTTGATTAATAAAATTTCTTTTTTTTTTAAGGCTGAGTTATATTCCATTGTGTCTGTGTATACCCTGCCTTACATCCTTTCATCTGTTGATGGATACTTAGGTTGTTATCATATCCTGGCAGTCGTGAATTGTGAATAACGATGCTATGAACATTGGGTTGCAGGTATCTTTTTCAGTTAGTATTCTTGTTGCCTTCACTTTTTTAAAGGGATTTTTTGATGAACATGTACTTGTCAATCTTTCTATAAGTCATGAGAGGAATTTTTTATTGTTTCTGGTCCCGACTTTCTCTTCTACCCTTTATTTATATTTCTGGTTAGTACCTCAGTACAATGATAAGTAGAAATAACTACAACTCTGACTTTAACTGCCTCTAATTTTACCATTAAGAATAATATTTAATGAAGATTTTTGGAGGGTGTCTTTGAGTATTAAATTCTATTAGATATTTTTTCTGCCTTCATTGAGATAATTTTTTTTTTTTTTTAGTTTGCTGACTTAGCACAATACATTTGTTAATGGTGAAGCAACCTTGCAGTCTTGGAATAAACCCAACTTGGTCACTGTGTACTTTCATTTTTATACATTGGTCCATTGGGATCATTGGTATTTTGTTTAGGATTTTGCCATTTGTCATACTAGGTGAAATTGCCCTGTAAATTCCTTGTCTGTGCTATCATTGGCATTGTGTTCTAGCCTCAAAAATGAGTTGGAGGGTATTGGACTTTGTGTGTTCTAGAAATGTTTACATGAGACTGGAATCTGATACTAAGACAGGTATATTATTGTAATTTTCAACTGTTGTGATGACTTTTCATTTTCTCTGAAGTTCTGTCATTTAAAAAAAATTTGAAATTATGTTATCAGATGCATTTATGTGTAAAATTCTTCTGTTTTGTTCAGTGTAGACTATGTCATCATAATGAAGTCAACATTTTATCATTGGGAGTTGACCTCTACCTCCATTTTTACTAATGGTCTTGCCTATTTGTTTGATTTTAATGTATCGTGTGTGTGTGTGCACACACGTTCACAGTTATGTCCAACTCTTTGTGACCCTATGGACTATAACCCACCAGGTTCCTCTGTCTGTGGAATCTCCAGGCAAGAATACTGAAGTGGGTTGCCATTTCTTGCTCCAGGGGATTTTTCCCACCCAGGGATTGAACCTGCATCTCTTGGTCTCCTGCACTGGCAGGGGGATTCTTTACCACTGTGCTGCTTAGGAAGCCTCCTTAATATACCAATTTAAATTTAGTACTTGCCTAATATAACTTTTCTGCTCGTTTACTTTCAAAAAACCTTTGCTTATTCATATGATTTGCATGTGTCTCTTTTAAATAGCATGTAGTGGATTTTTACCCAAGTGGGCGAAGTTTTATTAGCTTACATTTAACTTCAGTTCAGTTCAGTTCAGTCACTCAGTTGTGTCTGACTCTTTGAGACTCCATGAACCACAGCACACTAGGTCTCCCTGTCCATCACCAACTCCCGGAGTTTACCCAAACTCATGTCCATTGAGTCGGTGATGCCATCCAACCATCTCATCCTCTGTTGCCTCCTTCTCCTCCTGCCTTCAATCTTTCCCAGCATCAGGGTCTTTTCAAATAAGTCAGCTCTTTGCATCAGGTGGCCAAAGTATTGGAGTTTCAGCTACAATATTAGTCCCTCCAATGAACATCCAGGACTGATCTCCTTTAGGATTGACTGGTTGGATCTCCTTGCAGCCCAGGGGACTCTCAAGAGTCTTCTCCAACTTACATTTATTTATTTGTTTATTGGCTTTATTGGCTATACCATGCAGCATGTGCAAATCCATGCCCCCTGCATTGGAAGGCAAGAGTCTTAACTACTGTTACCATCAGGGAATTCCCTTATAGCTCTTGTGATTACTGATGTAGTTAAAATTATTTCCACCCTATTTTCTACTTTCTTGGTTCCTGGTGTTTTCTTTTGGAGGTCGGGGAAGGGTTCATTTTTAAGAGGGTAATATTTATAGTCTTTTACATTAGACCCCAAATACTTAGATAGTATAGTATATAATAAATTTTCACATTAGTAGTTAACTTAAAAGAAACATAGATTGTATCTACCACAAGTTCAGTAAGAAATTGTTAGAAAACAAGCCAGATAAAATTCCTTCGTAATTTTGGAAGAGCACTGATCTTTTTTTAGTGAGAAGAGTTAAATTTGCTGGTTGAACACTTTTTTTTTTTTTTTTTGGTTTGTACTCATTGATGGAGGCAGCATGTTTGGTGTGTTTTTCAGATTTCAGTACTAAAGTCTTCTGTCGGTAGTCTGATATTTATCATCACTTCCAGTGATTTAAAATAAAATGTCATTTGTTTTGTCAGGACAGCAGGCAACTTTGAATACCTTTGTACTAAGGTCTGTGCCTTGTGGATGCAATGAAATGAAGGGCTTTGTCCTGAGGGGTTCATATGGCCTAGTGTTATCTATTGATGTTAAACCAATGTCAGGTAGAATCAGGTAAATGTCAGTTAATGTCAGGTGAGAAACCCCTTTCTTGGTATGTCAGTATTGGGCTAATCCTATGGGTTTATATGCGCATGGCTGAAACAGAGAGAGGAAAATGAGGCAAAGGGGTGAGAAGCAGTAAGGAACAATCAGAAAAGAATACTACTTGAGGTATGCAAGGGGATGAAATTACCTGTCTTTAAGCAGATTCTTTTGAAGGTGTACATAAGAACTATTGGACTTACTTGAAAGTTCATTGTTACATGTTGGGAAGACCTCACAAGCTCTATGTTAAAGGAAAAAAAACCTAAACTGGCATGTTTTTATATGATCAACTGTTTACCTGGTGAGAATGAAGTCCAGACATTTCTAAACTTGTTTTGATCATGACGTTAAATAAAAATGCTTTTATTAGATGGTTCTGAATAATGACCCTGACTCCATCTAGTAAGAGAGCCCCTGCCAGGAATGGAAGAGAAGCACGGTTCTTTCCTATCAAGTCCTTAAATCTTGGTTTTTAAGATCCCGTTTGTTTATTGCTCCTCTGTTAGTCTTCCGTCAGCCTGCTTATTGCAGTTTGGGAACCTGTAGATTTTTAAAATAGCTTTGAAACCCCCAGGATCAGGACTACTTAAAATCACGTGAAATATGTTTTCCTCCACAAAAGAAGATAACAGTTTAAAGGTGTGAATCCAAGTCTTGGGCATACAGTATTATTACTCTTGATCTAAAATTTGTTACTGCTCTGTACTCAGGATTGCACAGGCTTCATTCCCTTAGGTGACAGGATTCTATCAAAGATAGAATTACATTCTCCTAATCCTCATAATAAATCAAACCCATGGGAAAAAATACTGCAGGTTTTGTTGGCTTCTGTGGCACTGAGCATAATAACACCTTCATGACCCAAATATCCTGATACGCCTTGAAACAACTACATGGCTCTCTGAAAATAACTTATCTCTGATTGAAGATCTTTATCTTCAGACATTCCTGAAAAGTGCTCTTTGAATGAATGGTCCTTCTCTCTCTAAGAGTTGATATTGGCAGACCCAGGTGGACAGTGAAGGTAATTTTTATAACTGGTACTTTGGTTTGCTTTTTGAGAGAATTTCCTATATTAGAAAGTAGAATCTGCGTTTTGAAGTTTCTTATTTCAGTTCTTACCTCTCAAAGTTAGTATTGCAGGGACCTCCCTGGGCGCACATTCTCTTAATTGGCAGAGGGATCAGAAGGTGAGATACGACCATTTCCTCACTTTGTTTTTGTTCCTTTAGGGAACAGAGCCAAGCCAGTCCTTCCAAATTCTGAGAAACAGAACAGGAAGTAATTGGAGATTTTTATACAGCACTGTCGAACTTTGGCTTTTTACTTTAGAAAGCTGGTTGTATGGAGTTTCTCTGGTCAAGAGCATGTATTTTTGGTGAAACTGTATATGACACTGAATTCTTATGTTTTGGTTTTGGTAAGAAAACACCTAAAAAATCCAGGATGCCATGTAGAGTAGATGCTTCCAGGATCTAAAATGATAATAGTGCCGTGAGTTACTTAATGTGATTAGCTTTTAAGACTTTCCTGTTTTTTTAGTTTTATTGATAGATAATTAATTAACATATACTAAGACTTTCCTAAAACAGAGCTTCCAGCAGTAAGTTTTCCATTGTAGCCTTCTCACATACTTGTTTGGTCTGAACTCTGGTTAGGAATATGGTTTTGTTCCCTTTTTTTATAGAACATGAAAATTTATTCATTTATTCAAACATTTGAGCCCCTAGTTTATGTTAAACACTGAGCAAAATAATATACTTAATTATTTATTATAATATATAATAAATATATATTGATTTATATATTGTGGTCCCAGGTCTAAACTGACCTCAAGCTACTGACTTGCTTCGTTATAAAGAATAATTAGCCAGACAGACTTGGCCCTTACCCTTACGTAAGTTACAGTCCAAACCCAAAACCCCTGACATGGAATTAAGTTACAAATCAAAAGTTTTAAGAATTCAAATTATTTTTTAATTGCATGAGAAAAGGTGAAATTAACTGAATGTGTTACATAATCTGCCAGGCACTGAGATGCAAAGGTGAAATAGTCAAGGTCTACAAACTAGAAATTTTCAGAGTTTCAAAATAGATTTTGATAGTTATTATTTAGGAATGTATCAATATTTATCCAGCACCACTGTTCGATAGGTATGGTGCTAGGTGGTAGGGATAACGCATTGTGTGTTAATAGGAGGGTTTTTTATTTGCTTTTTGTTTTTCTCAGATTTTGAGAAAACAGTTATTTGCATTAGAGACAGCATTCATTTTTTACCTGTTATTTTAAGTTCTTGTCTACTTCTTTTATGTAATATCTGCTCTTAATGGAACGCTTACTAAATCCATATTCAGCTGGATATTAATCTGCATTACGTCATTTATTGCATACATCTATGGACCTGTCCACCGGTTATTGAGCACTTCTGTACCATTTCATCTCCCTAAAGATGAGGAGTTCAAACCTGAGAGAGCTGGCAGAGTTGGTATCCAAAAGGGGCATGGATGGGTCGACAGTTGTGGGAGTGAGCCCTGCTGGAGAAAACTGTTGAGTTTCTTGATGCTTAAACTCCCACCTACAGTAAAGTAGCCGATGACCATATTATTAAGATACACAAGATTAATAAAGAGGCAATAGAGGATTTGTGATGTCCAGCTATGGAATTTATTCATCATTTCGTGTAACCAGGGTATATCTATTGGGTTGTTCAAAAAAGTTCATTTGGGTTTTTCCATACAATGTTACAGAGAAATCCAAACGAACTTTTTGGCCAACTCAATATTATGGCCAGCTTAAAAAAAAAAACAGCATGCTTCCATTCATTTCAATAAATATGGCTATTGCTATAAACCTAGGGTTTAAGTTTACAATAAAACTAAAAATAATAATCCATAAAATTAGCTTGAAAATTAGTGTATATCCTTACAGCCAGTTGTCTTGTGTAAAGGTGGTTATCTTATGCTTGATGGCATTAGGAATGGGTAGCTTGAAGAAGGTCTGCTTTTTAGTAAAGTTTTGAATTTCTTACAGATTCTAGGCTTCCAGTTTTACCTCACAGTTCGCCATTTAAGCTACTAACAGTGGTATCTGAGGCACTGCTCTGGTGTTACTCTAGTGTTGCTTGTCTGGTATTCACCTGCTCCGGTGTTGCCTGGTCTCCATCTGAACATATCCCTGGCTCCCTGATTTCTCCTGGAGTAGAAACCTTGTATTGTCTTTGAAGGGTGGAGAACAGCATTATTTGTGGTTGTGATCCCAGGTATAAACTGGGATCAGTCAGGCTGTACTGACTTGCTTTGTTATTATCCTAAATTATCTTTTGACAGCAAATCAGGTATGATTTTTAACTTGACCATCTTTTTTTGTATTTTAAGTCACTTGCAAGTGATGAGATGTCTCTCTTGTCATTTCTTCTGCTTTTAAATGGCATTAAATTAGAATTAGCTCCTGAATCATTCAATTGATGTTGTACAACTTAGACTATAGACCAGACAATAAATTACCGAATCAAACATTCCAGGTATTTTCTAGCGTGCCTTTAACTTTTGCTGGGTGCAAATGGGAGTTCTCAGCCTCTGTCATAAAAAGGGTTTTCTTGCTGTTTAGTAATACAAATTAAAACACAGCTGGGAATGAAGTAGTTAGTCCAGTCTTACAGATATTAGCCTCCCTCTGTTTATTTCCTCTTGTTTGTATTCCTAGAAGCAAACAGCTGTGCATTCAATTTTTTCCCTTTATTCCTTTACTTTGGATCTGGCTCTTAAAAGAAGCAAACTGGGCATTTAGACTTAGAAAAATTGCCTTATCTCTCTTAGGTGAAACAATGATTTGTCCATAATGTTAAAAATTTTTTTGAAGTAAATTTACCCAGAATTTCAGCATCACCCATTTTGGTAATCTGCTGTTTTTACTTGATGGTTGTTGTCACATTTTCTTACATGTCTTTAGAGTCATTATCCGCCTGCCAATGCAGGAGACTTGGGTTTAATCCCTTGGTCGAGGAGATCCCCTGGAGATGGAAATGGCAACCCACTCTAGTATTCTTACCTGGAAAATTACATGGACAGAGGAGCATGGCGGGCTACAGTCCATGGGGTCACAAAAAGTCAGACACAAATGAGCACGCACTCACAGAGTCGTTATAATGTTAACCTCTGCATAGAATTCCATTGTTCACCATTTCATTTAAAACTCTCTGCAGTTCACTTAGTTCTAAAACAGCATTACTTTCAGTAATGAATCACATCCATTTTAAACTTTACTGTTCATATGTCTTTTCTGGACATTGCACTGATTAAATATTAGTGTTCTCTTAGAGCCATTAATGCCATGAAAATTAGCATAGGTTAAAATTTTCAGTTCAGAGAAAATTGGGTATGAATAAATGAAAACTTTTAATTTGAATAGTGGAAATTACTACCCAAAGTATTTGAAGTACTTCTTTGTCTGAAATCCATACAAAGCCTTGAGGAAAATGTCAACGATCTTAGTGAGTTCATTTTTTATCTACTGAGCATTGTTCATGCATATCAATTTTTGTGTAATTGGTAGTAGTAAACTTTATTATAGCAAGTTGATGTGGTTTCTTCAACTGATAACCTGTCTGTAGTGGAATTAAGGTGATTTTATGGTATGGCATATCCCTGGGTCAGGAAGCTCCCCTGGAGGAGGGTATGGCAACCCACTCCATTATTCTTGCCTCAAGAATCCCATGGACAGAGGAGCCTAGAGGGCTACAGTCCATATAGGCGCTCACAGAGTGGACACGACTGAAGCAACTTACCACACACACACACACACACACACACACACACACACACACACATATCGTAGGGCATAGTTGGCTGGCTCAGTGGTATAGGACTCGCCTACCAATGCAAGAGACGAGTGTTCAGTCCCTGGGTTGGGAAGATCTCCTAGAGAAGGAAGTGACAACCCACTCCAGTATTCTTGCCTGGGAAATGCCATGGACAGAGGAGGCTGACAGGCTACAGTCCATGGGGTTGCAAAAGAGTCAGACACGACTTAGTGACTAAACAGCAACACCATAGTTGGCTTCTGTGATTTAGTGATACATCACTACATATCTCTCATTTTAGTTAACATATTATGTATCTGTCATCCATGGACTTATTTTCACTCTATTAAATCTTTTTAAAGTATATATTAACAACTTCATAATATAGTATTTTCTATATTTATTCTATGACATAGAGACATACCATAATCCAAGTGTTGTTCTTTTTTTTTTTTAGATAAAGTCCTTGCTATTGGACATGATAATCACTTCCTCCCCATTCCTATCATCATTATTATCATTTACCTTATAGTATGATCTTTTTTTTGCCTAAATCATAAATTATTCCTTTTCTTTTAAACCAAAGAATTTTTAACTTTAGTTATTATATGGCAGCCAAAATAGTATATTATGTAAAGTAAAATTTTGTTTCTGAGTATAAAAGAAATGGCTCCTTCTGGAAAATACAGAAAATTAATACTAAGAAATTACCTATACTTTGCTGCTGCTGCTAAGTCGCTTCAGTCGTGTCTGATTCTGTGCGACCCCGTAGACGGCAGCCCACCAGGCTCCCCCGTCCCTGGGATTCTCCAGGCAAGAACACTGGAGTGGGTTGCCATTTCCTTCTCCAGTGCATGAAAGTGAAAAGTGAAAGGGAAGTCACTCAGTCGTGTCCGATTCTTAGCGACCCCATGGACTGCAGCCTACCAGGCTCCTCCATCCATGGGATTTTCCAGGCAAGACTACTGGAGTGGGGTGCCATTGCCTTCTCCAACCTATACTCTACCATCCACATATACCAACTGTTGACATATATTCTTTTCAGTTTTTTAATATATATTTATACACATAAGAGGGTTGGGACATTAGTATGCACATTCATAACTTGATACCTTTCATATGTCTGGGGGACTTCGCTGTCAGTCCAGTGGTTAAGACTGCACTTTTACTGCAGGGGTCGTGGGTTCCATCCCTGATGAGGGAGCTAAGATCCTGCATGCCATGGGGCATGGCTAAAAAAAAATACTGTGTGTGTGTATGTCTAAAATATTTTCTATTAAACACATTGACTTCTGCATCTTTCCAGTAACTGCTGGAAAAGTAGTACATGCTGATAATAAATTCAGGCAGTTTGTATAAAGGGATGTTAAGAGGGCTGAAAAAATTCTTAGGCTTTCAGTCCCTCTGTCGACAATTTCTTATTCTATAATGACTGCACAGTATTTATTATATAGATGTATCATAATATATTCCATTAATTTCCTATTTTCAGTGGTTAGTTTTTCTTATCTTTTTTGTTAAAGTAATTTAATTTTATGATAAAACATTCTTGAACATAAATTCCTTAGGAATTTTTATTTTTTAGACAAGTTTACTGTTGTAGAATTGCTGGATCAGTGAGTATGAATTTTAAACTTTTGATACTTTATAGTAAAGTATTTTAAAATTAAATTTAATGAGAGAGTACAAAGACATTATAATTTTATTATTGTCTTAAATTATTTTTTGCTACTTGAATATTCTGTGGTGGCTACATACTAAAATAAAATCAATAGTGTTAATAGTAATAGCTCATATTTATAAAAGAAAGCAGTAAGGTTTTTGTTGTCATTTTATTTAAAAAAATGTTTATAAAGTTTTATTTATTTGGCTGTGCCAGGTCTTAGATGCCTCACACTGGGTCACACGCTTTAGTTGCAGCGTGTGGGATCTAATTCCCTGAGAAGGCATCGAACCCAGGCCCCCTGCATAGGCAGTGCAGAGTCTTAGCCACTTGGGCCACCAGGAAGTCCCTGTTTTCATTTTAAATCAATGGATTTGTTGTAGAAACACAGTAGTGTTTTATATTAGAAGTGTTCAGAGTATTCCCTGAAAAAAGAGAGTAGGAAAACTGAAGTATTTTTATGGAATATTTTTCTTTCATTCTTCAATTCTACCTTCATTGTTTAAAAGAGAAAGAAAAACGGATTTCTCTTTCTGTCCCTCTCTCATAGCTTATTTTGAGTTAATCACTGGGAAAACACTTCAGTGACTGTCATAGACTTTCCATCTGGATTGTCCAAAACATGTTTGGCTTTCCAAAGACTGAAATGTTGTTAACCTCACTTGTAAGAAAATCCTTAATGTGCTAAGAGCAGACAGGTTTAATAGTCAGCTATATTATTAAAACACATAGTCCCAGTCTGTGATTCCAGTATGCCCCAGAGGTTACTGTTTTAAAACTCGCAGACTTAACAGATAGGCTCTTGCACAAAGTAAAAGCCAACCTTTCGTAGATTTCAGAATGGAACCTTTGCTTTTCTGAAGTGCGTGTTGGCCGCTCTTGCTTCTCTAGGATTAGCAGGTATTGAGATACTGATACGTTGAGAATATGCCAGTGAAACAATTTCTAGGAGCAAAAACTTTCTGGCATTACAAGAAGAGAATTTACTATAACATATGTGCCTTTGGAAATTAACCAAGATTGAGTTCTGTGTGTGCCAGCTTCCAAACAGAACTGAGAATGTACTTTGCTTCAGGGCATAGGGAAGAAATGCAGTCTTGATTATCCAAATTAGATAACCCTTTAAAAACAGAATAAGTAGATTTTTCTGGGGTCAAAAAGTAGTCTTACTTTGTTCCTGTGATATGAATTTGTACACATTTGTTTAAGTAAATGGCTGAAAAAAAAGTAGTCATCTGATGTAAATCAGAGATCTTTTAACCTCTGAAAAGCAATTATACTATGATGCAATCATCTTTGGGAAAATGCAGGAAGTTCACAATTAGGTTTATTGCTTTAGCAATTACTTTGTGTTTATGTTGAAACACAAGTTTGTTTTAATATAAAATGGAATTATACATTTACCTTAGTTAGATGTTTTTCTTTATTACAGAACTTATGCTTAAATAATTAGAATGAGAGGACACGTTTCTACTCTAGCTTTCAGTTTACTCCCACTGGAAAGTTTTTAACATTAAATTGCTTTATTTAACAAATATTTACTGAGCTCCTACTATGTGCTAGATAAACACGCTCTGGTTTTTTTTTCCCTGCCATCATATTGGTAGATGATTTTAAATTAATGACCACTAATTTATGCATTATTCTTTCATAAGAAATAAGTTTCCATTTAATTTAAACTCTTCCATATAAGAGTGTTATATTAAACCTTATTTTGGGAAAATGTTTTCTATTGAGGCAAGTAGGCAAAGAAAGGAGAGGCGATGGCACCCCACTCCAGTACTCTTGCCTGGAAAATCCCATGGACGGAGGAGCCTGGTGGGCTGCAGTCCATGGGATCGCTAAGAGTCGGACATGACTGAGCGACTTCACTTTCATGCATTGGAGAAGGAAATGGCAACCCACTCCAGTATTCTTGCCTGGAGAATCCCAGGAATGGAGGAGCCTGGTGGGCTGCCGTCTGTGGGGTCGCACAGAGTCAGACACGACTGAAGCGACTTAGCAGCAGCAGTAGCAGCAGGCAAAGAAAATGGGCAGTATATGAATATGATCAGGTTTTCTTGAAAATGAAATTGCTGGGTATAGTTCATCCTTTCTAGTCATTTCCATGAAGACAGTGTTTTTTTTCTGGTAGTGTTTTAAGATTTAAAGGAACCAAAACTATAAGGCAGCCTCTGTCTGTGCCCTTTCTATTCGACTGTTCAGTTTTAGGATCTGTTCCTTATCAGATTGTTTTGTGAATTTAAAGAACAGAGCACTTGAACATTTCATCTAGTAAGAATGTGGGCCTTATGAATAAATTTAGATAGAAACTTCATTCCAAGTATTATATCAGCAAGGTAGTGATGAAGTAATAACTTGAAATTATAGGGGGAAAACTAGACATTATAATTAGACAAGTTCTACTCTAGTAAGTACCAAAGGGTCAGCACTCACAATTACTTTGGGAAATGCAGTTGGCTTTTTCATCTTCTTTGAGTGTTTACAGTCTTGGTGTGTCATCACATCCCAGTATTTTCAAGTAGCAGGAAGGTGGTGTTACATCACCTAGAGTTTAAAAATATTCTTATTTGAATGTTAATTGCTACAGTAACAAAGTGTTTTCCTAAGGCCTATTTTACTTACACATCAGAAGCAAAGAAATTCTAGTTTTATTTTTCTATATGTCTTGTAACTGCACAATTTTTGCTATATCTTTTGAAAGAAGTACATTGTATCATGTAAATAGTATTCCTCATGTTGGTTTTCTGGTTACTTGAGAATGTGTTTTGTGTATGAAAAAGAAAGCATTCTATTGAAAAATGTTTTCATAGAAAAGTAGCATAGAAAAATAACCAGTTTGTATGTTTTAAAATTTATGTGAAAGCTTTGAATTCATACAGTAAATTAAGCTTGACTTAGCTGTGACTCTGTTTTTAACAACTGAAAATGTAATCAAATAAAATTTGTACAAAATAATCCTTATAAAAATGTTTAGTGTGTGTTAGTTACTCAGTATTTTCTGACTGCTTGTGACCCCATGGACTGCAGACCATTGGTCTCCTCTCTCCATGGACTTCTCCAGACAAGAATACTGGAGTGCCATTTCTTTCTCCAGGGTATCTTCTTGACCCAGGGAATGAACCCAGATCTCCCGCATCACAGGCAGATTCTTTACTGTCTGGGCCACCAGGGAAGCCCTATTAAAATGTTTCAGTTCAGTTCAGTCACTCAGTCGTGTCCAACTCTGCGATCCCATGAATCGCAGCACACCAGGCCTCCCTGTCCATCACCAACTCCCAGAGTTCACTCAGACTCAGGTCCATCGAGTCAGTGATGCCATCCAGCCATCTCATCCTTGGTCGTCCCCTTCTCCTCCTGCCCCCAATCCCTCCCAGCATCAGAGTCTTTTCCAGTGAGTCAACTCTTCACATGCGGTGACCAAAGTACTGGAGTTTCAGCTTCAGCATCATTCCCTCCAAAGAAATCCCAGGGTTGATCTCCTTCAGAATGGACTGGTTGGATCTCCTTGCAGTCCAAGAGACGCTCAAGAGTCTTCTCCAACACCACAGTTCAAAAGCATCAATTCTTCGGCGCTCAGCCTTCTTCACAGTCCAACTCTCACATCCATACACGACCACAGGAAAAACCATAGCCTTGACTAGACGGACCTCTGTTGGCAAAGTAATGTCTCTGCTTTTGAATATGCTATCTAGGTTGGTCATAACTTTCCTTCCAAGGAGTAAGCGTCTTTTAATTTCATGGCTGCAATCACCTATCATCATGTTGTCATCATTTCTTAAACTTTTGCTTTCTTTTTCGCTGTCATTACTTTTGTTTGGTGCATAATAAAAGTAGTTCCTTGTCGTGACCATGTTCAGACTTTAAATGATATGTTGAGAACTTGCAGTGCATTGTCCCATAGAAACAATATTGTGCGGGTGAATCAGCCAACTCACAGTGTATAATACTGATAGTACTGGGAAACTTAATTCATTTGCAGTATTTTTTGTTTTGTTTTTTGGACAGATAGATCCCTCCACAATTAACATGGTAAGGATTCTCCTTTCCCTTCCCTCTGTCTTCCAAATCAAGCATGTTGGAGACCTCTTTCTCTAGCTTTAAGCTTCTGCAGATGGCTCCTGGGCTTGCTCTAGGGTCTCCCTTGGAGTTTTGTTCATGAAAGCTGGGGAGAAGAACCACATGAATACAAACCAACCTGAGCTTTCCGTTTGGACACTTCTTAGTCTGAACCGAGTGCTTGACTGACCCCTTTGCTACCAAGAACTGACAAGCAGGTCCTCTTTCTTCACTGTTCTCAGTTCAACCAGTACTTCTTTTCTTCTTGCCTACTTCCAAGAGGGATGACACAGCCTTACTCTTTCTTCTTCCTTTAGAGCAGTTTCATCCATCACCCATGTGGTGGTTTCTCCAGATGCGAGTGGTTGTGTTTGAGTTTCCTTTATTCATCCCTTCTTTCTTTCCTTCTGACACCAGGAAGATGAAAAATAAAAGCTGTCTTTCTGCAGCCCACCTCCCTTCCCCAGCCTGTTCCCTCCACTACTCAATTCTCTGTTCTGCTTCCTCATTGTTTTTGGGTATTAAAAAACTGATCTGTCCAGTTGAGAGTGGCATGCTGACTACCCTCGGCATTTTATTTCTGATCTTGGCGTTAGGGTTTAAGGAGCAAAGAGTCACGAAAGACACTTTGGAGTTTAGGAGAGGGAGATGGGTTTAGAGGCTGTGGATATAAATAATAATCTATTTGAGGGGAGAGGAGAAAAGGGAGGCAGAATTGGCTGTAGGTTTTGCTCTTTGTCCTCTTCCCAAAGTCCTTGCATTTGAAGCGAGGCAGGATGGAGAAGGGTGTGAGGTGGGCAGACTGGGGATGAGGAGATAAAGGGTGGGGAATCTCTTGGAGTCGAGCACTGAGAGAGGGAAAGTCTGCAGGGTCTTAACTATCCTTTGAAGCAGAAGTTCTTAACCTTTTTAAAATCTGTGTTACACATACATAGACAAATTTATGATTGCAAAGCCGTCCAATCCTATTGAGATATAGATAAAACAAATTTCAAGCAAATTTGTGACACAGTAATATCTACGTCACATTAAATAAAATCCAGAAGTGAGTCTGGTCACTATGGTAATTTTGAAGTGGTGATGAGTGTAAATGATATTTCAGGATCTCTGCAGTAACTGTAACATGATATAAAATATGTGAATTCTGTTGTTGATAAAAATGAGAGGTGTTGGTAATACCAGAGTGGCTTCTTGTCTGTGTTCATAATTAAAGGAAATGGTGAATTTCAGTTAGAATGAAGATGAAGAATAATTTATTTCTCATTTAACATAATGGATTTTCTGAATTCTACTCCCAGATGTCTATATTTCCTCAATTCCTTGGGGTACTACTTGTATGTAGGGAAAAAAACAAATTAGAGTCTATCTTCGTCGAAACTGTAGCCCGTCCCTCCCCAGTGAAACAGATTATACCTGTAAATACAGAACACAGGGAGAGAGCCATGTGTATTAAATTATGAAGAAATTTATAGGCTTGGATCAGAAGCTGTTTTGCATATTGGCAAACATCTACTGGGTGCCTGCCAAGTCAGATTACCAGTCTAGGTACCTTCAGACACGTATCTGCTTTTGTGTATTTTCTCTTATTTCTGAGTAGCTTTTAACTTGTGCCTTTTAAAATGGACATGTGAAATGATTGACAAAGCACAAGGTAAGTTAGCTTTATAAAAAGAAAAGCCAAGGGGAGCCTATGTTTTAAACAGGAAGAGGTTGTCTTTCTTTTTAATGAACTTTAGCATTACAGAACAAAGATAACAAAATGAACGTTAAATTGACCTAGGACAAGTCATTTTCTTTCCCTGCCTCTCAGTTTCCTCATATATAAATTGATAGCAGTTAACTGTTCTCTATCAGAGTCACTTGTCAGAACTAGTGAATGAGATAGTGAAAGTAAATGCTTTTTTCTTAAAAACTTTTTTGATATAGACCATTTCATTAAATTTGTTACAATATTTTTGCTTATATTTTATGGGGGATTTTTTGACCCTGAGGCATGTGATATATTAGATCCCTCACCAGGGATCAAACTCACATCCCCTGCATTGGAAGGCAAAGTCCTAACCACTGGACTGCCAAGGAAGTGCCATGTAAATACTTTTTAAGTGGCAAAGAACCTTACAAATATAAGATGGTATTATTATTAGTCGTAGTGTTGGTAGTGGAAAGCAACTTAGAAAATTCACAGGATATGAAGTGTGGTCAAGACAACTAAAATCTAAGACAGAATTTACAGTGGAATGTAATTCCAGGCTGGTTTCATGTTCTTATTTTATGCAGGTAAATAAACAAAAACAAAAACAAAAAAAACCCAAGTTATATTCATCTATTGCCTATCAAGTGGCAGAAACAATGTGGGGTCTTTTCATATATTATCTCCTTAAATACTCAGAATAATTTGGTAAAGATAGTTTTTATACTCCAACCCCCTTTTAAGCAGATGAGGAAGGAAGGCATAAAAAACCAGCTTGACTAACGTCCTATCTACTTATCTAGGAACCAGAGTTTGAAGCCACTTGTATTTGTCTTTCTGTCATACTAACCAGAGAGGAGGGGTGTGTGTGTGTGTGTGTGTATGTGAGTGTCTCAGTCGTGTCTGACTTTTTGTGACCCCATGGACTGTAGCCGGCCAGGCTCCCCTGTCCATGGGGATTCATTCCAGGCAAGAATCCTGGGGTGTGTTGCCATGCCCTCCTCCTGGGGATCTTCCTACCCCAGGGATCAAACCCAGGTCTCCAGCATTGCAGGCAGATTCTTTACCATCTGAGCCACCAGGGAAGTGCAGAGAGGAGGTGTTAAGCCCCCAGATTTAGGCCTGCTCTCTGTTGCTGGTCAGTTACAGTGTCCTCTGGGAAACTGTGGCTGACTTCTTGTTCACATTTTCCATTCTGAGTTTTTCAGTGTGGGGAACTCACCCATCTCTTCTTATCTGCTATTTGGGAAAAATAAACTACTATTTGGGTCTATCACAAGTTTCTAATTTCCAAGTCTCACCTGGGTCATCTGCAATACTCAGTGACCCTTTAAATGGTCTCTCATCACCTCTACAGAGGTTATATAACAACCCCCATCCCTTCTGTCTCTTGAGAAAAGTAAGGCTCCTGATAAGAACTTGTTTTTCTTTCACAACCAAACCCAGATAGAGTGTCGTGTTTTTTTTTCAAACGAGTTTTACTTAACTTTTGGCTGCACCCTGCAGCATGTTGGCTCTTAGTTGCCTGACCAGGAATTGAACCCACATCCCCTGCACTGGAAAGCAGAGTCTTAACCAGTGGACAGCCAGGAAAGTCCCCAAGATACAGTTTTATCTCATTTTTGCTGTGCTGTGTTCAGTCACTGTCATGTCCGACTCTTTGTGACCCCTTGGACTGTAGTACGCCAGGCTTCTCTGTCCATGGACTTCTCCAAGCAAAAATACTCGAGTGGGTTGTCATTTCAGGGATTGAACCGCATCTCCTGCATTGGCAGGCAGACCTGTGTCCAACATAAACAAACCCCACTCTCCCCACTTCAGCACACCCCCATTGTTTCCCCAGCTTTTCTCCTCAAAACACAACCAATTAAACAACCTCCTGCTAGGGGAGAAAAAACAAAAGCAACCTTGTTCTGTCTTCCATGAAGGCCCTGGCTTGGAGGACACACTCATGTAAAATTCCTCAAAGGTGATGGTTTTGGAGTTGCTGAAAATTTTTCATTTGATAGGGTGAGAATGATGTTCCCATAGATGGATAGGTTACAGGTCTTCTAAGAAATATCTGAAGTTTGGTTTTATTTAGTACTCTGTAAGTGACTTTATAAGGAATATGAACTGTATCACACCCTTCGGTCAAGCTTATGTGCTGGCATCCTTATACCCAGTCCATTCCTGATGCTCCGCACACGTTTGTTGTTTTTTTGAGGAACCTAGGATGTGAGCACCTCACTTCTCTGTTGTTTAACCTTAGTTTCTTTTCAATCACATAGTAAACCTTGGATCAAAGGAATCTTATTCTTGGAGAGGAACTTTTTATATTAGCATCTTAGACATCATTTTTACAGATTTGGGGAGAGCGTTTAGTTCGCCCACATCCCTGCTGAGTTTTACACTTACATTGACAGTGATGGACTCTTTGACATTCAGAGATAAAGCCTGAAGTAGAGAGTATAGAAAAGAGTTCAAACTAGAAACCTGTAATACCTGTTCAGCTTGTGCAGTAACCAGGGCTGGGCAAATGCTCTGCAGAAACCACTTTGGGGAACTTCCTACACAGTGATTTATGATGTCTTCTGTTCTCTTGAATTTCTGTATGGTTCTGTCAAACTATTCAAACACACGGACCACTTTAGCGGGTGTGGCTCCATCACAGTGATACTGTGAGCAGTTTTAAAGAGGGTTGTCAAAAGGGAAAGTGATTAGTATCGTTTCAGGTATCATTATTTACCTGTTCTTTCAATTTGTGAAAAACATAGAAGCGTGGAACTTTTCAGTTCGAAAGCAGAGATTCATTGACGGCTCACTCTGGGGGCACTGTGACTGGATCCTTTGAGAATACAGTGGAGGGTAAAAGATCGCCTTCTAAGGTGATGTGCATGTGTAGACGAGAAACTGTGCAGGAAACTGGATTTGACTAAAAACTCTTTATTTCATCCTGAACAAGTAGTGAGCAGGGCGTTTCGTTGTAAATCGAAGGTGGCTGCCCCATTGTTCACGGAAATACCAGGGGTTGCCGTGTGCTGGGCATGGTGGGCTCGCTGGCTTCTGTGTGCCTCTCACACCCCTTCCTGACTTCCTTCAAAAAAGGAAAAGAATACTGGTATTTGCATTCAGTGTCCCCATTATGCTTATTTTTGCTTTTTGCTTTGATGCGTGGCTCATCTGAACTTAAAAATATGATTCAGTGCTGAAGAATCCACCTGTCCATGCAGGAGACGTGGGTTCGATCCCTGAGTCAGGAGGATTCCCCGAGCCACAGATCAGCTAAGCCTGTGGCCACAACTGTTGAGCTTGTGCTCTGGAACCTAGAAACTGCAACTCCTGAGCCCACACACCATGACTTCTGAAGCCCATGCTCCACAGCCGATGAAGCCCACACACTGTAGGGCCTGTCCTCTGCAACGAGAGGCCACTGCAATGAAAAGCCCTTGAACTGTGACTAGAAAGTGGCCCCTGCTCGCCACAACTAGAGAAAAGTCCTCGAAGCAATGAAGACCCACCACAGTCAAAAGTAAATAAATACAATTATAAAGAAAAAAAATATGATGCAAAAAATTAGGCATTTTAGGGATTTCTTTGGAGAAGGCGATGGCACCCCACTCCAGTACTCTTGCCTGGAAAATCCCACGGACGGAAGAGCCTGGTAGGCTGCAGTCCATGGGGTCGCAAAGAGTTGGACAGGACTGAGCGACTTCACTTTCACTTTTCACTTTCATGCATTGGAGAAGGAAATGGCAACCCACTCCAGTGTTCTCGCCTGGAGAATCCCAGGGACGGGGGAGCCTGGTGGGCTGCCGTCTGTGGGGTCGCACAGAGTCGGACACGACTGAAGTGACTTAGCAGCAGCAGCAGCAGGGATTTCTTTGGTGATGGAGTGGCTAAGACTCAAGAGTTCTCAATTCAGGGACCTGGATTTGATCCCTGGTCAGGGAACGAGGCCCCATTATTGCCTGGCAAACAGAAGGCGGAAAGGTGGAAGCTGTGACAGATTTCCTCTTCTTGGGCTCTGAAATTATGGTGGATGGTGCCTGCAGCCATGAAATCAGAAGGTGATTGCTTCTTGGCAGGAAAGTAATGGCAAACCTATACAGTGTGTTGAAAAGCAGAGACCTTAGGGAAGCAAAGTCGCTCAGTCATGTCTGACTCTTTGCGGCCCCCATGGACTGTAGCCTACGAGTTTCCTCCATCCATGGAATTTGCCAGGCAAGAGTACTGGAGTGGGTCACTGTTCCCTTCTCCAAGGGATCTTCTCAACACAGGGCTTGAATGTGGGTCTACAGCACTGCAAGCAGACGATTTTACTGTCTGAGCCACCAGGGAAGCTCAGTCTTAATATGCCAGATTAAGAGACCTTAATCTGCTGACGAATGTCCATATAGTCAAGTCTATAATCTTCCCAGTGGTCACATATGGTTGTGAGAGCTCGACTCTAAAGAGGGCAGAATGCCATAGAATTGATGCCTTTGAACTGTGGTGGCGGAGAAGACTCCTGAAAGTCCCTTGGACAGGATGGAGATCAAACCAGTCAATCTTAAGGGAGATCAACCCTAAATATTCACTGAAAGGACTGATGCTGAAGCTGAAGCTCCAGTATTTTGGTCATATGATGTGAGCAGATGAGTCATTGGAAAAATCCCTGATGTTGAGAAAGACTGAGTAAAGAAGGAAAAGAGGGCGACTGAGGATGAGATGGCTGGATGGCATCACTGATGCAATGAACATGAACTTGGGCAAACTCTGGGAGATGGTGAGGGACAGGGAGGCCGGATGTACTGCAGTCCATGGGGTCGCAAAGAGCTGGACATGACTGGGCGACTGAACAGCAACAGGGAACTGGATCCTGCATGCTGCAACTGAGAGTCAGCATGTGAGCGCTCAGTCGTGTCTGTGCAATCTCATGAACTGTAACCACCAGACCTCTCTGTCCGTGGGCTTTTCCAGGCAGGAATACTGGAATAGCTTGCCATTTCCTCCTCTAGGGGATCTTCCCAACCTAGGGATTGAACCCATGGTTCCTGCATTGTTAGGTGGATTCTTTACCACTTGAGCTACCTGGGAAGCCCCATGAGTGGGGTTAATAACATCTAATTTATAGAATTGTTGTAAGGGTCAGGTGACATAAAGTATGTGTAATACAACGTAAGTACTCAATAAGTGATGACTATTTTTTGTGGCCATTTTTCTATGTAAGATGGATACTTTTCTTTTAATAGAATTTGTTGTATGAGCAGAAGGTATTTATTGCATGAGTAGACGGTATGAGCAATTAGGTCTCAAAATAGATACTTAGGCTCTTTCATGTGTTTCATGAGAAGGAAGCCTACTTAACCTAATTAAACTAAAGAAAGCAAAGAATGTAAAGAGTGCATGTTTAACAGATAATTCCAAAAGGATATGATGTTCTAGGTCTTTTATAAATATTAATTTACTTAATCCTTACAACCAGGAAGTAGATACTATTACTGGATTGGTCAGAAAGTTCATTCAGAATTTTCCATAGCCTTTTACAGAAAAACCTGAACGAACCGTTTGGCCAGCCCAATATTTTTGACATTTTACAGAAGGAAACTGAGACAGAAAGAAATGACTGCACAGAGTCACACAGTCACACTTCCCAGAGTGGTATTTGGCTCTGAAGTCCTTGTTTTTACCCCAACCCTAGGCACCCTTTCCGAATGTGCTTTTTTTTTTTTTTCTATAAATTGTATGTGGGCTTAAAAAAAAAAAAGATAGTAACAGTTCTTTCTAATGCTGAAACATGAAAGAACTCCCAAATTAGAACAGGGTTGAGGAAAGTTTAATCTCAATGTAATACCTGATTTAATTGTATCTATCTTATTCCAGGTGGTATTGACCTTACTGAAGCACTTTGCAGTGTGCAAATGCCTCATGGTACTGCATGTCTTGTACCTAAACCTTTTATGCTTAAATAGCTGGAGATAACAGTGTTACCTCGTTATCTCTGCTCTCGCTTCTCCTTTTCATCCGAGTGTCTGGCTGTCTTTTCCTGGGTGAGATCTTTGTGTCTGTACTAACGTCGCATGTTGTTGATTATCACCCCTAAATGGTCTGCCACACCCCAGACGTGCCCTCTTGTACTTCAGCTGACTGGTGACTGCGAGCCAGAAGCCTCCCTCCCTGGCACCCACTCCAAGACTGTCAGCTGTGCAGGA
Organism: Budorcas taxicolor; assembly: GCF_023091745.1. NCBI lineage: Eukaryota > Metazoa > Chordata > Mammalia > Artiodactyla > Bovidae > Budorcas > Budorcas taxicolor. The sequence continues at coordinate 134,362,201 of NC_068914.1, read as the reverse complement.
GAAGTTCCAGATCACATGGTTTACTAGTTAAGTGTCAAGTGTCAAGGTTGGTAGCTATTATATTGGGTGTCCCTGGTGGCTATTATATTAATACCCTGACAATGGAAACAGTGACAGACTTTATTTTCTTGGGCTCCAGAATCACTGCAGATGGTGATTGCAGCCATGACATTAAAAGACGCTTACTCCTTGGAAGAAAAGCTATGACCAACCTAGATAGCATATTAAAAAGCAGAGACATTACTTTGCCAACAAAGGTCCGTCTAGTCAAGGCTATGGTTTTTCCAGTAGTCATATATGGATGTCAAGAGTTGGACGATAAAGAAAGCTGAACGTTGAAGAATTAATGCTTCTAAACTGTGGTGTTGGAGAAGACTCTTGAGAGGCTCTTGGACTGCAAGGAGATCCAACCAGTCCATCCTAAAGGAAATCAGTCCTGAATATTCATTGGAAGCACTGATGCTGAAGCTGAAGCTCCAGTACCTTGGTCACCTGATGTGAAGAACTGACTCATTGGAAAAGACCCTGATGCTGGGAAAGATTGGGGGCAGGAGGAGAAGGGGATGACAGAGGATGAGATGGTTGGATGGCATAACTGACTTGATGGACATGAGTTTGAGCAAGCTCTGGGAGTTGGTGATGGACAGGGAAGCCTGGCGTGCTACAGTCCCTGGGGTCTCAAAGAGTCAGACACGACTGAGCGACTGAACTGAACTGATGATAAACTGATTGTTTAAAAAAAGATGCTATGTATTTCACCTTTTCTCCTTTTTGAAAGTAGTAGTGATCATGGCAACGTAAATTGAGTTCTTCCTAAATATGTAGACCATTGGACCTGTGATTTGTCACCCTTTGAGACCCTTGTCTGTTAACGTGTGGGCCGCCTTATATTGGATTGGCCAAAAAGCATCCTATGAAAAATCTGAATGAACTTTTTGGCCAACTCAATATTTTCTTTAAATTGAGTTAAAAAATTTATGAAATAAACCAACCTTTAAACTTCTGTACATTCTCTTTACCAAAAACAAAACAAAACAAAAGTGAAGGAAGTTGTTAGCATATATTCATCCAGCCAGATGATCCTTGCTGTCTGTTTTTATAAACAGGATGATAACTCTTCACACACCCAAGCCCCACCTGTCCCACCTCACTGCTTGCCCAATGGTTGTATCTGTTTAGGGTGGTTTCCCTTTTTGCAATCCAGGTTTTCCACACAGGTCAATGAGGAAAGCAGTCTCTCCAGGGCAGCCTTGCAGCTGTGATCTGATCTCAGTTTCTTCTGGGAACTGACAAGGAGCTAGCTGGAAGAGGTGAACTGAATGTAACTTCCTTACAGAGAAGACGGATAAAAGCAGCAGCAGATACAGCCACTTATTTGACTTATTATTTAGTCTCTAAGTGGCATCTGACTCTTTTGCTGTAGCCCTCAAGGCTCCTCTGTCCGTGGGATTCTCCAGGCAAGAGTACTGAAGTGGGTTACCATGTCCTCCTCCAGGGTATCTTCTCGACTCAGGGATCGAACCCATGTCTCCTGCATTGGCAGGTGTATTCTTTACTACTGAGCCACTGGCTGCTGCTGCTGCTAAGTCGTTTCAGTCGTGTCTGACTCTGCAACCCCATAGACAGTAGACACTGGGGAAGCCCCTTTATTTGACTTAGGAAATGGTAGAAAGAAGTCTCGATTCTGGTGTTAGTGTCATGCTTACGTGAGACTCCACAAGTCTTCAAGACCTCCTTTTTTTTTTTTCCCTCTTTGGGAACATGGCTGTGGGCAGATTCGATCTTGATGCAGAGATAATGATAATGTTTTTGTAATTCTTAGCTATGCTGGCAAGTTTCAGGTTTTGAAATCCTGTCTTTTCCCTATACGTTTGACCCGAGGTGCTGTTGTTCCACAGCCTTTCATTTCTTCCTTTCACTTGATCGACTGAAAGATGTTTATTCAGCTTCTGCCCAGTCTCAGGTGGTGTGTTCTTCTCTGAGTTATTGTGGTGAGCACAGATGTCCTCATGGAGCCTTCATTTTAGGCACTAAACCAGCTGTCACACAAATCAGTGTCACATTTGCAAGTGTGATAAGCTTGGTGAAGGAGGGGCTCAAGTGTCATAAGACCTAGCGTGCAGGGACTTGACAGAGATCCACAGGATAAACAGGACTTACCCCAGGCAACGACAAGAAGGCTAGTCATTTGCAGGCATCAGGAAATGTTTGCCAAAAGGCCTTCTGGAGGGAGGAAGCATGGTGGGTTTATGTAGACCAGGGCAAGCTGACGGAGCGAAAAGTAGGCATGAGATTATTACCAAGCAGGACCACGAACGCCATGCTGAGGATTTTTGTGTTTGTCCTTAGAGGTGGCTCAGATGGTAGAAGCATCTGCCTATAATTCAGGAGACCCGGGTTCGATCCCTGGGTTGGGAAGACCCCCTGGAGAAGGAAATGACAACCCACTCCAGTATTCTTGCCTGGAAAATCCCATGGACAGAGGAGCCTGGCAGGCTACAGTCCATGGGGTTGCAAAGAGTCGGATACAACTGAATGACTTCACTTTCACTTTTAGAGCTAAAGGGGCCAGCATCACATTTCTGTTTGGATAACTCCATCCTATGAGATGAGATCAAAGAGGCTGGAGTAGATGTAGAAAAATGAATTAGGAGGCTATTGCAAATGACATTCTGATGGATTTTCAGATACAAAATGGTGCCTATGTCAATATCTTTGTGCTTTGTGTTTGGAACTTCCCTGGTGGAGGCTTGTCTTTCCACATGCCTTGCGAAGGACCTTGAGTCTACTTGGAAGTTGGTAGAGGGGAAGGTTACTTGAGACCCCCTAACTGTCTGACCGTGTGACCACAGATGACCAGCTGTCAGTCTTAGAGAATAAGTTTGGCTGCATTGAGGCCCAAGTGCTACTCACCTTCTGATGACATCATTTGCTTCTTATTTATTTATTTTTCTGTTCGATATGTGATTGCTGCTGCTGGTAGGTGCTGGTGGTACAAGCAGCAGCAGCAGTGGTGACGGCTACAGGTGCACAATTATGTCAGACACTGTCCTGATTGCTCTGCATGTATACATCCATTTATTTCTCATACATTCTCATGTGGCTTTAGACCTTTTATTTTCTCTATGTATAGATGAGAAAGCCAGAGAGATTTATGAAGTTCCAGAGCAAGGTTTGAACTCAGGCAGTTTACTTCTGGAACCCAAGCTCTTAACCTTTCCTTTAAGTGGCGAAAGGTCAAAAGTGGCCGGTCAGTCAGGTTAGAGCCCCAGGTCGTGCTGCACAGCATGTCAGGACCCAGGACTCCAGCCCAGGAGCTCTGACTTCAGCGCCCACGTGACATTTCCAAGTAAATTACAAACCTCAGGAAATCAGTTTTCTCTAAGTCAAGTAAGGCCAGGTTGCAAATGTCTACAACTATTTCACTTTATAGAGTGGTGGCCAATTTTCTTTTTGTGTTTTCTAGGCATTATTTTGCTTCCCAGGTGGCGCAGTGGTAAAGAATCCGCCTGCAATGCAGGAGATGCGGGTTTGATCACTAAATCGAGAAGGCCCCCTGGATAAGGGAATGGCTACCCACTCCAGTATTCTTGCCTGGGAAACCCCATGGACAGAGGAGCCTGGCGGGCTACAGTCCATGGGGTCACAAAGGGTAGGGCCATGAGTGAGCACGTATGTGCACGCAGGCTGGTATCCTCCTCTGTTCCAGTAGGCCGAACTACTGAATGTAGACCCGAAATATAATGAGATAACAGACGCACTGGTTGTTTTCCTCACACAAGAGTCCAGGGTAGATATTCCAGGTAGGGATGGGGTAGGGCTGTTTCTACTCCTGGTTGTCTTTCTAGAACTCGGTATCTCTGCCACCTTCAGCATGTAGCTCTAAGATTACAGCTCTGCCTGTTGCAGAGAACGTACTCACAAAGGCACAGCAGACTGAGTGTGTCAGGAGGAGGGATGGAGGTGGAAACAGTCCACTCTGTGCCCAGGAAGAACACGCTTTAATTGTCAGTAGTCTGTCATCCACATTATTTTTATTGTTTTGTGATCTCATTTTTTCCCTCACATACTAGTGGTACATTGTGACTATCTTTTCATGTCAACGAATATATGTCTCATTCTGTTTTTAATGGCAGTAGATTATTCCATTGAACAGATGGGGTGAATTATAATTTAACGTTCACATTGATAGTTTTGTGTGTTTGCTTGGTGTTTGTTTGTATTCACAATACTAAAGTGAATCCTTGTTAAGAAAACTGTTTGGAGAGAGTAAGTTATTAGAAGTAGAATTTGATGAGGCAAATGGTAAGCCCATTTTTTTTTTTTTGAGTTTTTTTTTTTTAACTTTATTTTACTTTACAATACTGTATTGGTTTTGCCACACATTGACATGAATCCACCATGTGTGTACATGCGTTCCCAAACATGAACCCCCCTCCCACCTCCCTTCCCATAACATCTCTCTGGGTCATCACCGTGCACCAGCCCCAAGCATGCTGTATCCTGCGTCGGACGTAGACTGGTTCTGATATAGATTCCTGTGCTGGTCTCCAGATTAATTGCTTTCAGCATCCATTTTTGTTTGGCATGTTAGTCATTTTCATATGGATTTTAAATACATTTTTCATTTGTATATTGATTGTCATTTCTTTACTGTCAGAGAAGCTTTTGTTCAGTTGTGAAATCTATCAGTCTTTTCCTTTATTGATTCCTCTTTTTGGTGTTGTGCTTGGATTTATCCTTAAATTGTAAAAATAGCTGTACCTCCTATATGTTTATGTTTTTATTCCTGGTATTTACATTTCTCGTCCACCTGGAAATGATTTTGCATGTAGAATCTAATTTATTTTTTGCTAAGGGGTTGGTTTATTGTCCCATTAGAATTAACTTTTTAGAAATATATAGCATTGTATGGACATGTATAAAACTATTAATGAAGTATTTTAAATCACCCTTATAATTAGTGACTAGGATGGAATATGGGAGAAGGTTTTCAGTTCTATGAACCATTTAAGCAGAGACAGCCTCATTGCCTCAAACAAACAAAAAGCAGCATCAATAAGCATTAAACGCCGTATCATGGGGAAGGCGGCATCCCTTTCTTTGGCTCAGGGGGTGTGGTATGCTTTTCTGTTTGTTTGTTTGTTGGTTTGTTTGAAAGCTCTCACTTTATTTATTTTACTGTTGAGGTAAAATTGCTTTATAATGTTGTATTAGTTTCTCCTGTACAGCAAAGTGAATCAGCTATGTGTATACATACATCCCCTCCGTCATGAGCCTTCCCCCGGCCCCATCCCACCCCACCACTCTAGGTCATCACAGAGCACCAGGCTGAGCTGAGCTCCCGGTGCCATGCATCAGGCTCCCATTAGCCATCGTATACATGACCGTGTGTGTGGTATGCTTTCAGATTTAGACTATCTTCTGTTTAGTCCAAGCTGGTCCCTAGTTACAGGTGTATCATCTAATTACATGAGGCTCTACTTGGCTATTTCCTGTGCCATCTCACACTGAGTCATGGGGGAGGTGGCTATACCTGGGAGGCTGAATGCTGATTGAAGCTAAAATCAATTCTTTTTAGTAGAAATTGAGGTCAGGATAACTTTAGGGATTATGTTTCTAATGAGCACATTATAGCACTGTAATTTCCTTAACATGTGTGACTATTAAAATTATTATTAAAAATAACCAGAAGTTCTTGCACTTCACTAGACATTACAGGAGCATAGTTTTCTCCTTCAGTTTACATAACATGCTTTGAGCAAGTCTATATATGTGCGACAACTATCAGGTCTCTGGAAACCTTGCTTGCTTGCTGTACTTTGCTCACTCAGCAGTCATGCCCAGGTTCTGGCAACAGAAAGACAAACAAAATTTGGGTCTTGGACTGGTGACTCAAGGGTCAGCTAGAACCACCCATCGAGCTTCTCAGGCTCACTGTTAGTTAGTATTTATTAAGATTCCTTGGGTTGCCATGACAGAAACTTAAGTCTCAGTTCAGTTCAGTTCAGGTCAGTCGCTCAGTCGTGTCCGACTCTTTGCGACCCCGTGAATCGCAGCACACCAGGCCTCCCTGTCCATCACCAACTCCCGGAGTTCATTCAAACTCACGTCCATCGAGTCGGTGATGCCATCCAGCCATCTCATCCTCTGTCGTCCCCTTCTCCTCCTGCCCCCAATCCCTCCTAGCATCAGAGTCTTTTCCAATGAGTCAACTCTTTGCATGAGGTGGCCAAAGTATTGGAGTTTCAGCTTTAGCATCATTCCTTCCAAAGAACACCCAGGGCTGATCTCCTTTAGGATGGACTGGTTGGATCTCCTTGAAGTCCAAGGGACTCTCAAGAGTCTTCTCCAACACCGCAGCTCAAAAGCATCAATTCTTTGGCGCTCTTTCTTCACAGTCCAACTCTCACATGCATACATGACTACTGGGAAAACCATAGCCTTGACTAGACGGACCTTTGTCTAGGGGCAGGAACCCTGAGCAAGACCTGATCAATTGGAGCTTCAGAACCCTCTCCAGAGTGCTTTCAGTAAGGTGGCTCAACCCTGATCATCTCTTCATCAAGCTTCAAATTCCCTAGAGAGAGAATCAGATTTGCTTGGTGGATGGGAGGATAGAACCACATGTAGTAAATTGAATCATAATAATTTGCTGTTATTGGGCCATTTTTGAGCTGAAAAGGCATATTTTGTGTGTGTGTGTGTGTGTGTGTGTGTGTGTGCACGCATGCACATTGTAACTGTCAGAATGGTGAGGTGGAGAGTCTCCCCAGCTAATGTCTACGATATTTATCCTTTGGTCTTCTCAGCTCCAGGGATCTTGGTTTGATTTCCTCATATTCTTTTCCAAACTGCTATGTTTTTGTTGTTTAGTCACTCAGTTGTATCTGACTCTTTGTGCCACCCACCAGGCTTCTGTGTCCTTCACGATCTTCAGGAGTTTGCTCAAACTCACGTCAGTTGAGTCTATGATGCCATCCAGCCATCTCATCCCCTGTCGCCCCCTTCTCCTCCTGCCCTCAAGCTTTGCCAGCATCAGGGTCTTTTCCAGTGAGTTGTCTCTTCCCATCAGATGATCAGAGTATCGGAGTTTCAGCTTCAGCATCAGTCCTTCCTATGAATATTCAGGATTGATTTCCTTTAGGTTTGACCGATTTGATCTCCTTGCAGTCCTAGGGACTCTCAAGAGTCTTTGCCGGCACCACAGTTCAAATGCATCATTTCTTCTGCACTCAGCCTTCTTTATGGCCATTTTGCTCTAAACCCCCAGAAAAACTCCAACCCTAGGTCAGCTTTTCTATGCAGAGAAGCTGCATACGGCTGGGGGAAATGACACAACCCTTGCGATGGCTGTCTTCCACTTGTCACTGGATGCTGGAGATCTTCCTAGTCATGTCGTCTTTGTGTGAGGCATCCTTGGTAGCGTGGGTTCTTTCTGGCCCCTGATGATTCTGTATTTCACTGCAGGCTGCTTTGCTCTTCTAGTCTAAAAGTAGAGTACAGTAACTTAACGGAGAGATTACTTCTTCATGCTAGCTCATACAAGTTGAAAGCTTCCATTTGTCATCCCCGCCCCCACCTAGCCCCTGAAGGAGATCTTGATTACTTTCTGACCGAGGAGTTCAACCCATTAAAGCCGTGTCTTCTTAATAGAGACAGCCTTCAGATTGGCTTCAAGGTATAAGCTGTCTCGGATAAACAGAAGGAACCGTCTCCTGGCTGCCATTTTGTTTCATTTCTTTTGAAGTATTTGCCTGGGCTGACTTAATGGTTTTTGAGATTTACTTTTCTTTGAAATCATGTATTTGGATTCCATCAGTGGGAAAAAAGTTTTTTTTTTTTTTTTCTGTCTTATGTATACATAGGCTATTCTAATACAAAATAAACTTCAGCTTTTGTACAGCCAAAGTGAGTTACATCTTATTTGTGCCATAGATGAAACAAATTAACGGTGGCAAGGACATTTGTGGAAACCACAAGACTATGAAGTGGAGGCAGTTTATTGCCATGATGTATAAAGTAATAGCCATCTAGCAATTTCTTCTCGGGTAGGAGAAATAAAAATTTGATACCAGTATCTCTGCCTTCGTTTGAATGTTAAATTTACTTAAAATTCTATATCTTCCCACATACTCCTCTTCCCCATACACATACTTGTAAGCACACACACATTAAAGGTTTTCATAAAACTTTATTACAAATGACGTCAACATGAAAGAGCTCTTCTTTCTCTTACAAAGGATAGAGTGTAGTAGTAGTGAAGTGAAGTGAAGTCGCTCAGTTGTGTCTGACTCTTTGCAACCCTGTGGACTGTAGCCCACCAGGCTCCTCCGCCCATGGGATTCTCCAGGCAAGAATACTGGAGTGGGTTGCCATTTCCTTCTCCAGGGGATCTTCCTGACCCAGGGATCGAACCCACGTCTCCTGCATTGCAGGCAGACGCTTTAATCACTGAGCCACCAGGGAATAAGCAGTAGTAGTAGTAGATAATACCAAAATCACTGCAGATGGTGACTGCAGCCATGAAATTAAAAGACACTTACTCCTTGGAAGACAGTTATGACCAACCTAGATAGCATATTGAAAAGCAGAGACAATACTTTGCCAACAAAGGTCCGTCTAGTCAAGACTATGGTTTTTCCAGTAGTCATGTATGGATGCTAGAGTTGGACTGTGAAGAAGGCTGAGCACCGAAGAACTGATGCTTTTGAACTATGGTGTTGGAGAAGACTCTTGAGAGTCCCTTGAACTGCAAGGAAATCCAACCAGTCCATTCTGAAGGAGATCAGCCATGGGATTTCTTTGGAAGGAATGATGCTAAAGCTGAAACTCCAATACTTTGGCCACCTCATGCGAAGAGTTGACTCACTGGAAAAGACTCTGAGGCTGGGAGGGATTGGGGGCAGGAGGAGAAGGAGACGACAGAGGATGAGATGGCTGGATGGCATCACTGACTCAATGGACGTGAGTTTGAGTGAACTCTGCAAGATGGTGATGGACAGGGAGGCTTGGCATGCTGCAATTCATGGTGTTGCAAAGAGTCGGACACAACTGAGCGACTGAACTGAACTGAATACCAAATTTTGAGATTCCTCTTAAGAATGTATTGTATTCACAAACATAGGTAAAGGTAAATGAGTGATGGTGAAATAGTACATCAGTATTCTGGAGCCAACCTGATAAAATGGAAAAGGTGGGCTTTGAAGTCAGCCAGAGTTGGCTGCGAGCCCTAGACCTGATTTTAGGCATATAACCCCTGGGAGTCTCTTGTTTCTTTTTCTGTAAAGTAAGGTTAACTGCTGCCACACAAGATTAATGAAACATACTTTGAGTTCCTGGTACATAGACAGATAATACAATTCAGTAGTTACTGTTTTGAAATAATTTATGAAAGATAAAGCAAATTATTTGGCTTATTTTATTCTGATAATAGTCCTAGAAAGCATTTGCCATCTTTCTCTTGCTTTTGCCGTTGAAGAAAAATTGTGCTTAGTTGCTCAGTCATGTCTGATTCTTTGAGACCCTTCAGTCTGTAGCCTTTGGACTGTAGGCTCTTCTCTATCCATAGGATTTCCCAGGCCAAGAATACTGGAGTGGATTGCCGTTTCCTTCTCCAGGGGATCTTCCCAGCCCAGAGATTCAACTCGTTTCTCTGGTGTCTCCTGCATTGCAAGCGGCTTCTTTACCCACTGAACCATCAGGAGAGCCCTGAGAAAAATGGGCTTATCCGTAATGGGTTTAGTAGCTTTGCTGATGTTGTACAGCTGGTTTAGAATGGGTGGTTAACTTAGACCAAGTTTCAGTTTTATCTTTGGACCTAAGTAAAGAGGCCTACTTAGATATTATCAAGTAAAATTTAAAAAGGGAGGAGGTTGTAAACTACAGCCACCCCAGATGAGTGAAGTCAGTGTCGCTTGCCTAGTTAGTTTCCGCTGATACTACGTTGTAGGGAATCGAAGCTCTCTCTTCCTGTCCAGCCCTGGGAGGGCCTCCAGTACATTCTGGCCTTGACCCACCCAGTTTCCAGTGCTTCGAATGACAGTAATGAGTTGGCTGCCTCTGTTGACCAGTCGTAGAGTTGAGTTTCACATGGCCTTCTGAGATACTTTGAAAGATTCACCAGTGATTTAATGACAGCTTTTCTAGGGGGAAAAAAACAGACTACTACATTAAATACAGACATCAAATTAAGTTGAACCCAACTTCATAAACATTAAACTGTGAAACAAAATGTTTATACCTCCAGGACTTGGAGGGCATTATGCTAAGTGAAATAAGTCAGAGAAAGACAAATACTGTATGATATCACTTACATGGGGATTCTAAAGAATACAGCAAACTAGAGAATAAAACAAGAAAGAAGCAGACTCATAGAGAATAAACCAGTGGTTACCAGTGGGGAGAGGGAAAGTGGGGGTAGGGGAATAGAGGGGGTTTTGTTGTTGTTTAGTTGCTAAGTTGTCACTCTTGGTGATCCCATGGTCTGTAGCCCTCCAGGCTCCTGTGCCCATGGGATTCTCCAGGTAAGAATACTGGAGGGCGTTGCCATTTCCTTCTTCAGGGGATCTTCCCAACCCAGGGATCGAACCTGTGTCTCCTGCATTGTGGGTGGATTCTTTACCACTGAGCCACCAGAGAAGCCCAATACAGGGGTAGGGAGAGAGAAGTGAGTTATCATGGGATTATATGAAACCATGTGTGTGAAACTTTTCAGACTCAAAAAGCATTATAAAACTGAAAGACTCTTCATTAAAAAAAATGTATACATCCAGGAAATATATAATTTGAAGAACCCATTAGTGATTTTTTGTGTGTGTGACTTTGCCTGTGTTGATACAGTTGTATTTGAGTTAGGGTCTTTCAAAGCTATCCCTGCATCCCACAGGACCATCAGTGGTTCTGTGAAAAGGCCTAGGTGAAAACCATGTCAAGATTTAACTGGGCCACTGTCTCTTAGACAGAACTTGGACTGATGTATGCTTGGACCACTACTGATACCTTGCAGTTCTTCTCACTTTGTGTAACTCTTTGTCTGCTCTATTTTCTAGAGCAGGGTTAGCTTTACAGTTAAATTAAGAGGAAGGAGATTTCCCATATGCCCCCAGCCCTCACACATGCATAGCCTCTTCCATTATCAACATCCCCCACCAGAGTCCACTCTTTTTTTGTAAACTGTCATTCAGTCTCTTCTCATTCCTTACTCAGTGCTATGCTGTGAGACATGAATGTTAAGCACAATGTGTAAAAAGAAAGTAACATGCAAAAGAAATTAATATTTTGTCAGTATTTACTATGCTTTGTTGATTGTGTGTATTCTGTCTTGTTCTAGAGCTGCCTAGCAAGCTCTAGTGCTGTCCGAACCCCTCTAGGAAGTAGCTTATGTAGAAACTCTGCATTAAAATATAAAACCAGATCAGTCAGAAACCCTGATTCCAGTGAACTCCATCTCTTGCCTGTTTTCATTTATTGGTAAAACACAAGTGTGAGCGACCTTGAAGAGTCACACTCCTTTGGAAAGGTTTGTTTTCAACCTCTGGAGTGGCATATGGATCATCCGTCTGACTTGTGGTAGATGGGGTGGTGTATTATTTATAGAGGTTCATTTTCAACCTGAATGCCTGAAAGACTTCCAGTGAATACTTTAATGGCTTTCTATTGTGTTTTAAGATTTCAGTTCAGTTGCTCAGTTGTGTCCGACTCTTCGGGACCCCATGGATTGTAGCACGCCAGGCTTCCCTGTCCATCACCAACTCCCAGAGCTTGCTCAAACTTATGTCCAGCGAGTTGGTGATGCCATCCAACCATCTCGTCCTCTGTTGTCCCCTTCTCCTCCTGCCTTCAGTTTTTCCCAGCATCAAGATATTTTCCAATGAGTCGGCTCTTCGCATCAGGTGACCAGAGTATCGGAGCTTCAGCTTCAGCGTCAGTCCTTCCAATGAATATTCAGGACTAATTTACTTTAGGATTGACTGGATGGATCTCCTTCCTTTCCAAGGGACTCTCAAGAGTCTTCTCCAACACCACAGTTCAAAAGCATCAAATCTTTGGCACTCAGCTTTCTTTATAGTCCAACTCTGACATCCATAAATGACTACTGGAAAAACCATAGTTTCGACTAGATGGACCTTTGTTGGAAAAGTAATGTCTCTGCTTTTTAATATACTGTCTAGATTTGTCATAGCTTTTCTTCCAAGGAGCAAGCGCCTCTTAATTTCATGGCTGCAGTCCCATCTTCAGTGATTTTGGAGCCCAGGAACATAAAGTCTGTCACTGTTTCCACTGTTTCCCCATCTATTTGCCATGAAGTGATGGGACAGGATGTCATGATTGTAATTTTTTGAATGTTGAGTTTTAAGCCAACTTTTTCACTCTCCTCTTTCACTTTCATCAAGAGGCTGTTTAGTTCTTCTTCACTTTCTGCCCTAAGGGTGGTGTCATCTGCATATCTGAGGTTATTGATGGGTCTCCGGGCAGTCTCAATTCCAGCTTGTGCTTCATCCAGCCCAGCACTTCTCATGATGTCCTCTGCATAGAAGTTAAATAGATTTAAATAGTTTTAAGATTTAACTTACCACATGTATGTGTTTTGTTGTTGTTCAATTGATAAGTCATGTTAGACTCTTAGTGACCCCATGAGCGTAGCCTTCCAGGCTTCTCTGTCCATGGCATTCTCCATGCCAGGACTGGAGGGGATTGCCATTTCCTTCTCTGGGGGATCTTCCTGACCCAGGGATCGAACCCATATCTCCTGCAGCTCCTGCACTGGCAGGCAGATGATCATTGAGCCACTTGTGTTTACAGAGTGGGTTTGTTTCTTCCCCCTGTAAACATTAAACTAAAAGGAAAAAATAGGGCATCAGTGACTGTGATTAGGATTTTGTTGTTGGGCATTTAAACCCAGTTAATGGAGATTGCACAAAATACGACTTAAATCTCCCTGTAACGATGTTATAAGTAATTTATCTTCCTTCACATTTGGCGTCCGCATAATTTCTTGCAACTTGGCTGTCTGGCTGTCTGGGAGGGTAGTTGAATTACTTGGGTGGATGACTGCACCACAACTCATACCTCACCAACCACAATCATGGGGCTTCCCTGGTGGTCCAGTGGTTAAAGGACTTTGTGCTCCCAAGACAGGGGGCCTGGGTTCGATTCCTGGTCAAGGAACTAGATCCCACAGGCCGCACTAACTATTCTGTGTGCTGCAAGTAAGTCCTGGCACAGCCAAATAAATAAATGCATTAAAAAAAACTAAGGAAAAACACAGTTGTAAAACTCTTATTTATAGTTATAGTCTGTTACTGTTGCTAATTTTGTTGAGATTTTGGCCAATAAGACAACCGCACAAAGTTCACAAAGTGCACAAAAAAGTGAGGAGTTTTGTGCACTTTAAGGTGTAAAATGAGAATAGCAGCCTACAATAGAGAGAGAAAGAGATTTCTCCTAGTCTTTTTCTTTCCCCTACTCCAGAGAGAAACCCCAGGCAACCTGGCTTGACTTCATGGGTTGGAGATGGGGTACTAGAGAAAAATCTATTTTTATAGCTTGAGAACTGATGACAAGTTATGCCCTCCCAAACTGAGATTATTAAGAAGTTGATTGAGGGACCGGGCATTTAAATTCTGTCACAAGACTTTGATAAAAGGTCTGGGAAACATGGAGATGATCAGCTCCTTGAACTGCACCTGGGAAGATTTTAATATTTCCTTTAATATTTTCCTTCCTTTAAGGAAAAAGAGATACTTGATATTAGCTATGAGTTTCAACAACATTCTATAAGAACAGCAGCTTGTAAGTATAGATTTACCCACATAAGACAGCTCCAGTTAGTTATTCTGAAATTTCTGTGAGTTTATTTATACGTTTATTTGTATAACCAGAACAATTTTTTAAAATAACAAGTATAGGAGGACTGTTACTACCTGTCTTCAAGGCTCACTGTACTCAAACAGTGTGACCTCGGGGAAAGTCTAAATAGAATAGTAATATAGCAGTGGGACAAATTAGTCTAGAAGGAGGCCCACAGAAACATGGTCAATTTTTTCTTTTTTTTTCTTTGACAGAGATGCAAACGTATTGCAATGGAGAAAAATTAGTCTTTTAAACAAGCAGTGCTAGGACCAGTGGAGATTCATATGCAAAAAAAAAGAGAAACTCAATCCATATCTTACACTTTATATAAAAATCCAAATGGCTCATAGATCTAAACTTTAAAATCATAAAACATAGGAGCTCTTCTGTGTGATTACACAAATACATATTCAGTGGGTCCTATGCCGTGGGGTTTTTAAGTTAGTGGTAGTTATTGTTGCCCTTATGAGGGGGTTGTGTTTTGCACCTGGGCAGTAGAATGGGAAGACTTTTTTTTTTTAAGAAAATTGCTCCTGATTTTCCTTTCTTATATACATGGATTCATATACACAAAATTGGGCCATCTATTTATGGGAGAATACTGTTTCTTGATTTCTTTCTCTTGCTGATTTTCCATCTTTGCCTGTCAGAGAAGAGTAAGGAGAGGATCCTGCAAGAAAAGCAGGCTCCATTCTTAGAGCCAGCCGCAGTTGAGGCTGGAGACACTAATTCTATACCAGCTGAAACCCGTGGTTCTGCACTCCCCCCACCCCCCGCCCCACCACCCCCAGACAAAAAGATGACATACAGCTAGAACTTCTTACTAGCAAAAAGATCTCAGGATGCATAAATCCCTCATCGTTGGAAGCTGTCAGTATCCCACTAACTAACCGCTTTGGCTCCCTAGAACCAGAGCAGAGAAGAGCCTGGGGGTGGCCTAAAGTGTCATGTTTGATTTATAGTAATTAACCCCATCTTTAGAGAAAGCACCATGTATCTTCATCTTAGAAGGCTTGTGTTTGGCCATGTCTCACTGGGATCCAGTTCATGAAGTAGCATGGAAAAGTCATGAGCTCCACCCTGGGCCCTCAGCCACCAGAAATCAAATAGTGAAGTTTCAAGTGTTGGAAATGTGAATTTTTCACCTTTCCGTTCTCATAAACTGAAGCTACTGTTGCTATAGCAATGATTTTCTGCCTACATAGAATTTTTGTTTGACAGCTGTTTTTTTTTTTTTGAAACACAGCTTTTAAAACTGTAAAGTGAATAATTGTAGGCATCATAATGCTGAAGTCTTCAAATGAGAGAAAGGTGGTTTGTGCTTGATAGGTTTATGAGTGGAAACATGAAAACTCGGTCACAAATCTCAATTGATTTCATGGGTAGGAACATAGAGTTGAATATAAGTCTAGTTAAATGTGGTATATCTCATTTAAAACAGCATTTGAAAAAATTAAAATAATGTAAATGTCAATAAGTGGCAAGATGATATTCCAGCAACAAGAAGCTTTTAATAGTAGTGGGTTCTGAACTAGGTTTTTTTTTTATTGTGGCTAAACTTCTCTAAATGATTGTAGAGAAAATTCTAAGGTGGTAAATTAATGCTTCGACTATATTCAGGATATATGTGCTTTTCCAAGTTCTTAATGTATTGAGTACTTGAAAAAATGAAATGTCTAGGAAACCAGGTAGTGCCATGTTGATAATCTTGTTATATTATGAATTTTTTTATTTTATAATTGAATATAGTTGAATATTTTATATTCAAATTGAATATATTGTATTATATTATAATTGAATATATTCAATATAATTGAATATATTTTATTCAATTATTTTCATGTGGAAAAAATACAGAAGATGATCAAAACTAAGTAAAATCTTAATTCCATAATCAGCCTTCTTTGCAAATGTATAAAACAAGAAAATGCCCTTCCAATCAGACTTAAGCGAGATAAGTAATATATTATGATTTAGTTTTATTTTTTAAAATACTTACTTGCTTTTTACTCCATAATGATCACATTATTTCATTATGACCTTCTTTAGATACTTCATGGGCCTGTGAGCCTATGAAGAACATGTTGAAACCTGGATTTATGGGGTTTCTACCTAGAAGTAGTCTTAGGGATATGCCCAACTTCTTCTATTAACTGAGGACCTGATTCTTGAAGGCAGAAGGGGACACCTATGGGTTTTTTAGCTTACTGTGGCAGAGCTGAGACCAGAATTCAGTGGACCCTGGCCTCTCGACCATTCCGCTGATTGATGCTGTGTCCTTGTTCGTTCTTTCCACACTTGAGTACCACATGGCTATATTTTTATCTATTCTTACAATAGATTTATGCATGTGAAAACAAATCTACATGCAGTTATTTCTGTTGGAGAGAATTCTTAACAGGCAATTCAGATAACAGGGGAACTGCAGCCAGTGTTATAGTACTTTTGTAATGAGAGAAATTTTATGGAGTGACCTTGAATATGTAACACTTAAAATGTTTGATTCCCAGTTAGAAAATAATGAGCAAACTAGTAGAAAATTTGAGTAAAAGATGGGAACAGTGAAAGTCAGCTCATACTAAAACAGATACAAATAGCCACTAAAAAGACGCCAGCTGGAATGAGCTGTCTTACTCATCTGTAGATTGGCCAAGATTTCAGTGTGATATATTAGTGACGGCAGCGGGACTAGTCAGATATAAAAGGCTCACTACCTTTGATCCGTTCAGTTCTATGGCTGCAACTTTGTCCTCAAATGTATAGTATGAAGTTGAACTTTCATGTGTCTTATAGTGATGTGCAAGGATGGTTACTGAAGTTTTGGTTTTATATAGTTACAACACATATAACACAAAAAGCAAAAACTGGTTACTGCTCAAGTATCTTTTAATGATGAACTAGTTGCATATGAATTACAGCGCAGTAGAACATAATAGAATACGTGTAGCAGTAGATGGGTGTCTTCTGGAGACCAGATTTATTAAGAGGAAAAAAAGAGCAAGTTTTAGAGCTGTGTGCATACTAATAAAGATATACATATTTATGTTTTCTCTACTTAAAAATTCTGGTAAGATACAAGTGAAAATATTAATAATGTCTTCTGGGTTTTATTGGGTTTCAATGAGAAATATTGAGGATAGAGGAGACTTTCCTTTTCACTTTGAATCTTTCTGTATTTTGCTATATATATATATACACACACACCTGTATGCATTCTATATTTAGAATAGAGCAGAGGAGACTTTCCTTTTCACTTTGAATATATTTATATACACACACACACTTACATGCACTCTATGGCCTTCCCTGGTGGCTCAGCAGTAAAGAATCCACCTGCCAATGCAGGACACACAGGAGACCCGGGTTTGGTCCCTGGGTTGGGAGGATCCTCTGGAGTAGGAAATGGCAACCCACTCCAGTATTCCTGCCTGGGAAGTCCCACGGACAGAGGCGCCTGGTGGGGTACAGTCCAAAGGTTTGCAAAGAGTCGAACACAACTGAATGACTTGAGCACACACACATGGAGTCTGTACACATAATTTGAAAACATACATGTACCTGAATGTTCATTGCAGCAGTATTTACAATAGCCAAGACGTGAAAGCTAAACGTCCTTTGACAGGTGAATGAATAAAGAAGATGCGGTATGTACATACAATGGAATATCTCACAGCCATAAAAAAGAATGAGATCAATGCCATTTGCAGCAACACAGATAGACCTAGAGATGATCACACTAAGTGAAGTGAGTCAAACAGAGAAAGACAAAAATCATACAATATCACATATATGAAATCTAAAAAAAAAATGATACAAATGTGTTTACAAAACAGAAAGATTCACAGACAGAAGACAAAGGTATGGTTACCTAAAGAGAAAGTTTGGGAAAGGGATAAATTAGAAGATTGGGAGTAACATATATACGCTGCTGCTGCTGCTGCTAAGTCACTTCAGTCGTGTCCGACTCTGTGCGACCCCATAGATGGCAGCCCACCAGGCTCCCCCATCCCTGGGATTCTCCAGGCAAGAACACTGGAGTGGATTGCCATTTCCTCCTCCAATCCATGAAAGTGAAAAGTGAAAGTGAAGTTGCTCAGTTGTGTCCAACCCTCAGCGACCCCATGGATTGCAGCCTTCCAGGCTCCCCCGTCCATGGGATTTTCCAGGCAAGAGTATATAAAAAGATAATTAACAAGGACTTACTGTATAACACCACAGGGAAATCTACTCAATATTCTGTAATAACCTAAATGGGAAAAGAATCTGAAAAAGAATTTATATATGTATTACATAACTGAATCACTTTGCTGTACACTTGAAACTAACATAGTATTATAAATCAGCTATACTCCGGTGGCTCAGTGGGTAAAGAATCTTTACCCACTTCAACACATTACACACACAAGATGTGGATTCTGTCCCTGGGTTGGGAAGGTCCTCTGGAGGAGGGCATGGCAACCCACTCCAGTATTCTTGCCTGGAGAATCCCATGGACAGAGAGGAGCCTGGCAGGCTATAGTCCATAGAGGCTCAAAGAGTCGGACACGATTGAAGCGACTCAGCATGCACGTGCATACTCCAATGTAAAATTTAAGAAACATTTTTAATGCAAACAAAAAAAACCCCTGGAGAGACAGATTGCATTTGTGGGGCATCCATGAAGTAGAGCATGGGGTAGAATTCTTGACCACACTTTCCATGGGGGTGGTTAATTTTATTTTTAGTTTCATGATTGATGTTACAAAGTCCACATAGTGAAATAAATTGTGCTGATTTGCACAGAGGTAGTGTGGAGCCTGCTCACCTCTGGTGAGATAGTGACAGGATTTTCCTAGTTGGTGTGGGTCTGTCCTGGGCAGAAAGTGGTAGGACTAGCTTCCTCCCTTTCACATCCCATCTCTCTCACTGGGTGCTGTTTCCTCAAATCTACAGAGGAGATATGAGCTAACAGGTGGTGATGTCTGTTAACTGCTTTCTTTAAAAAGGAGAAAAGAAGTAGAATTATTTATAGTGAGCGGTGGTATGTTAGCCTAATTAGTTGAAATCTAGAAATCCATGTATATCTTACTTACTTGCCTTCTTCTGTTTGGGAATAGAAGCCAAATGCTTAGGAGAAAGAAGAGTAAGTCTTACCTTTGTGTTGTTTTACTTGCAAACACACAGTGCCTCTTTCAGAAACTCCCGTTGACTCCTCTTATAACCAGTGATTACACCACCTTTTCAAGCAAGATATTTAATTCCTTGGCACTGGGAAATCAGTTTAGGGGATACCATTTTTTAAAATGCAAAGTTGATACTCTCATAACTAACCTTGAACACTTTTCCATTCCTTTTGCATTTTGATCCCATGCATTATTGTTAAGGACCTCTGCATAACAATATTATTTGTATTGAAGCAGAAGGAACAAGTGTGATACTCCTGGATCTCAATATTATAAATTCATGCATACTGCTAAAGACTGGAGGAGAGCCTGAAAAACAACTGGAGTTGCAAAAGAATGAAATGTTAGTTAAATCCAGATTTTTAGGATATAGGTTTTCCCCTGGTATATGGAGAAAGAATGGGCTTTTGCAGTAATAAATGGGCAGCTTAATTTCAGGATTGTTGAGGTTTAGCCTCTTATTTGTAACAGAATAGTCATAATGTAACTTTTTCAGTGAGAGAAATACAGGAAAAAAGTAATTAGAATGAAGTAGAAGGTAATTTGATAAATTGATATGAAAATATAGCATTTATTTAAGCAAAAGACTCTCAGAGCCTCCCTCTTCTCCCATATAATTAATGTTATACTTAGTTTTATACTTTGTAACTAGAGTGCTGTATAACAATGATTTTTTTTTTAAGAGCTTGGGAGTGTCAGGTAGTAAGCAAATCTCACACTGTCAGCCTTGAGATTTATTATGTGTGTCTGCTGTTTGAGTCCAAAAGGGCTTAACAGCTGAATACAGATTTTAAATCACCTTTGGGATTTAATTTTTTTTTACTCTGTAAGACTAGGTCATTTGACAGTAATCAAGGGCATTTTCATTCTCAAGACTGTTTTGCAAGCCCAGCAGAAAGCTCCTCCATCAGCCCATGCAGGGTGTCATTCTCTGTGCAAGGCATACTAAACCTGGGGTCTTTCACACACAAAAAATAACAGAACACAGGAGGGTTTGCTTTGTAGACTAATCCAGCAACTGAGTTTTAAATTGGCAGCATGCAGATGGGGAACAATTTGGCCAGACACAGAGGATTAAAGGTATTTAGAATGCAAATTGTGTTATTTCTTTTGATGTACAAAAAACTTTTACACCTGAAAGTTTATTTTAGAAAATCACCAACTTGAAGACTGATTGGTTGCTGGGGGAGATCTGTCAGTGATTATTGCATGCAATTATATTTTCAGAGACACGTGCAGTAACATGATGATTGAAAATATGTTGGTTACATGAAATTTTTAAATAACTGGATGCGATCAACACATTTTTGATACATATCTGGGGTGTCCCTGGTAGCTCAGTGGTAAAGAATCTGCCTGCCAATGCAGGAGACGTGGGTTCAACCCTTGGGTGGGGAAGATCGCCTGGACAAGGAAATGGCAACCTGCTGCAGTATTCTTGCCTGGGAAATCCCATGGACAGAGGGGCCTGGTGGGCCACAGTCAGTGGGGTCGCAAAAGAGTGGGACACAGCTTAGCAACTGAAGAACAACAACATATTTACATAGAAAGATATGTTCAAGAAAAGGAAGATTCTTAAAGCTGTGCTTCTTATTTACTGACTCC
Organism: Budorcas taxicolor; assembly: GCF_023091745.1. NCBI lineage: Eukaryota > Metazoa > Chordata > Mammalia > Artiodactyla > Bovidae > Budorcas > Budorcas taxicolor. The sequence continues at coordinate 134,341,580 of NC_068914.1, read as the reverse complement.
TGAACACACAGCAACAACATTCAAACTTGGGCTCATCAGAGACCAACCAAGTCAGACACCTCTGGTGTGGAGTCTGGGGTTCCTGTTTTTCGAGAACTCCACAGAGGGTCACAGTGCACAGTCGGGGTCCCAAACCACTTTTCAAAGGTTTTGTGTGTTTCACACGGAAAGACACATAGTTGCAAGAAATCTTCTGGTTATCTTGTAGTAAGTGTAAAAAGAAAAAAAAAATCAATTTAGTTCTTAGTAGTCTGGAAAATATCAGATTAAAAAGAACAGCCCCCTCTCTAAGAAATAATTTCACTCCTTACCTGAGATGACTGCAACTGAAAACACAACCAAGTAGAAGGTAGCTGCAGACCAACCTGGGCTTAGATTATCAAGCAAGTTCAATTCAGCACTAAGCTCAGGCTAAAGGAGAAGCATGTGAGGAAGTGAAGCAGCAGAGTAGCATTGTATTATCTTTTAAATGTTGAATGAAGCACAGTGATTTCATAGAACTGAAGACTCTGAAGGCTTAAGGTACAACGACTCAGTATAATTAAAGGTGAAAATGCTGTAAAGCATGAATGTGGCTGTTGATTATTTTGATATTTTAAAAACATGTTGCGTGCAACAGATTAGTACATTAAGATAATTAAGGTAAGGTCATGTAAAAAAAAAAGTCACTGGAAAACTGAGAAAAGTTAAATAGTGTCAGACATTCATAATTAAAAGCAAGGATAAATTTGCCTGTGTTTGTGTTTTGGTACCAGTGATTGGGGGAGGGGTAGTCAACAAAAAGATGTTTTTGCTGATTGCTACTCAACTGTGGATCAAATATGACTCATTTCATCCAAATTAGCTTAATCAGAAATAAAACTGAGTGTGTTTGGGTCTGGAGGAATTCAGAGATGATTCTGGCATAGTCCTTCCTCACAATAGATAGATAAGGTGATATACCAGGATGTGCCTCTGTGCTCAGTTGTGTCTGACTCTTTGTGGCCCCATGGCCCCGCCAGCCTCCTCTGGACATAGGTGAATAATACAGATAGGTGTGCAGGTGAGTAGGACATACACAGTGACGACAGTAACGTCATCATGTTGACTTTTTTCATTGAGGCAGTCGTTGGAAAGGGGGTTTGTTCGCTGGAGAAGCCAGTGCTGGAAGGACTAACGTCTGTAGGCAGACTTGTTAAAGTCATAGTGCTTAAGTGGATAAATGGAATGGTGCTTAAGAAGATACATTAAGGATCTGATCTGTGAGTGGTGGGGGGTGGGCAGAATCGGTCAGGAGGAAAAGGGGAAGATGGTAAAAGGAGGTACTGCCTCATAGTGATCTCTGTATTGTAGTCCCGAGGGTTGGGAGTTGAGCTCCACCTGGTGGAAACCGAGGCATAGCTTCGCTTCATGGAATAGGTCACAAGGTTCAGCCTTCTTGCAGAAAGGAAGGTAATGATTAGATGTATCACTTGTGTTGGCCAAGGGCTTCTCACAAGGCTCAGTAGTAGAGAATCCACCTGCCAGTGCAGGAGATGTGGGTTCCAGTCCCTGGGTTGGAAAGATCCCCTGGAGAAGGAAATGGCCACCCACTGCAGTATTCTTGCCTGGAGAATCCCAGGGACAGAGGAGCCTGGCGGGCTACAGTCCACGGGGTCGCAAAGAGTTGGACATGACTGAGCATGCATGCGCACACTCACTGTGTCTCACTGGTGTACTCACTCTGTATACCAGCTCCTCTGCCAGCTGCCTGTGCTAATCCAGTTAATGCTTGAAACTGCCCTATTCCCCGCTTTTCAGCTAAGGAAACTTAGTCCAGAAACATGAAGTTGCCCTGGATCACAAAGCTGGGAAGTGGCAGAGCCAGGATTTTGACCCAGGGTGTCTGACCTAAGGTGCTTCCCAGGTGGCCCTAGTGATAAAGAATCCGCCTGCCAGTGTAGGAGACATAGAAGACACGGGTTCGGTCCCTGGGTCGGGAAGATCCCTGGAGGAGGAAATGGTAACCCACTCCAGTATTCTTGCCTGGAGAGTCCCGTGGACAGAGCAGCCTGGTGGGCTACAGTCCATAGGGTCGCAGATCCGGGCACAACAGAGCAATGACAATGGTAACCACCTCCTTTAGGCCAATCAGGTTGTTAGTACCTGAAACCAAACAGGGCTGGGCAGGAAGGGCTCACTGGACTAAAGTCAAGGTGTGGGCAGAGCTGTGCACCTCCCTGGAGGTTCTGGAGTGGAATCAGCTTCCAGAGGCTGCTGGTCGTATTCTTTGGCTCATGGTCTCCTTTCTCCATCTTCAGAGCCAGCAATGTTGCCTCTCTCCCACCTTTCTCCACGGTCACACCCCACCTCTGACTCCTTTGATCCCCTCTTCCACTTTTGAGGGCCCTTTTGACTCCATCAGGCTACCCAGTGAATCCAGAACAATCTCTCCATCTTATCTTCCCATTTTAACCACATTTGCAAAGTCCTTTTTGCCACATAACAGAGTAAAGTAACAGTCACAGGTTCTGGGGATTAGGACATGGAGGTGGAGGGGTACCCTGCCCACCTCCCACAGTGCCTGGCAAATTGCTGCCACTTAAGTGATTTCTAATATTATTAGTATTATTGTCTTCATTATCGTTACTGTTAATGATAGGATTACTCATTGCTAGTATTTCAGTTGTAACATTAGTGTCACAGCACTGCTGAAAATTGTATTTTCTTTTGGGACTCTACTGGATCTGTTTGGCAGAGATGTCAATCTGATAATAAAAATAATTTACCATCATTTAACTTTAGGTGACATGTTAGTTTTTAGAAGTACTCGGGAAGAAAAATTATGAGCTGTTAAGTAGTGCAAAGATATTTTTCTCGGATAGTAGCATAGGACAGTCATTAGTCTTGTCACTAAGAATGTAAAGTTATGTGTGCCATTTTATTATTAATGACTTGGAAATATGAAGACTGGTCACAATTTATTTTCTTCCTAATATATTTCTAATATATCTGCCTGAGGAGAAACTACATATTATATAATTCACTTTATATTTTATGGTTTAAATAGTTGTTTTTGAACAGCAAATAGTTATATTCATAAGAAGCAGCAAAAAAATTATACTGTTGGCTTGCTACTTATTTTAAAAATCTTCAAATTTATTTATATACCAGTTAAAGCCCTGGAAATTACACTTGAACAGGAGTTAATATGTGCACCTAAAATGTTAAGTTTTTGTTTGGCCAGATGAGGGCACTTTTTCTTTATATTTCTGGAATTTGAGCTGTGAAGCAGATTTGTTTTTCTCCATCCAAGCTGTTAACTTACTTTCTGTTATTACTGCCAGTGAGAGAAATAGTTTTGACATTTTTAATGTTTTGATTGTGTTGTATTCTTACAGGTTGATCTTTCCCCCAAAAGACAAGCTTCAGTGTTTGTTTTTTTTTTTTCAAAATTCTTACATGTGGAAACTTTAAAATGAATGACAATTTCTGTGGTACAGGATAGTTTTAAGAAATATATATGTGTGCGATTTATAATTTTGCTTATAATTAGTAATAGAAGTTGAAATTTACATTTAACCTAATTTGACTACTCTGTCTATAGCAAGATGAAGTGGTGTTAGCTGGTATTAACTCTTCTCCTTATCAAATGTCTTGTGCCAGCTTTACATTGAATCATTGTCACTTTGCATCTCCATCAAAACTGTAAGTAATGGAAAAGAAATAAAAATACCCAGAAATATTTTGTCTTAAAACATATCCCCAAACCAAAAATAAATAAAGTTAGATAGAACACAGCCTGATGCCTATAAGTAAAATATCAGATGTGGCATGTTTAACTTTTTTATTTGTCGTGCTGGCTCTCAAGGGCTGGGTTGAGTTGAGTAGGAGAAGGTTTCTAAGGTTATATGCTTGCCTGTGTGTTTGCAGTCTGTACTAAAAACATACAGACTGCAAACTTGATGTTGCTGTTAATGACCTAAGGAGAAAGCCAAGGACAGAGTGGTGTTGAGGGCTCTCCTAAAGGGCCCCTGTAACAAAGCTCTTGTCATCTCACCATAAACAAAACATTTACAACTTCTTTTGAAAGTTAAGTTTCTGAACAGTTATGAAAGGAGAACTGTTGCTTATTAAAGTTTAAAAAACACTAGGGAAACAGACATCATCAAAACTTGATTAATTTGAAGGAGATTCAAAAGGGGGAGAAACCAACTTTGTTTAAAGCTGTGAAACAATTTTAACAGTGGTGGGAAGGAGTGAATTATTTCTAAAATATAGGTGTAACAAGATGAGTATCTGGTTGGAGAGAGACTAAAGAGTCTGTAGTAGATTAAAGAAAGCTGCTGTCCAATGACTCTGGAAGGGGGTGGGGCATCGGTTCAGGGAGTCAGCTGACCTTAGTGTGCCCTGTGACATCCAGCAGTGCTGTGGTCGCTATCATCACCACCCTTCTTTTGGGTACCCGCTGTGCTGCAGAGCCTTCTTCTTCACTTGCTCTCATCAAGCATCCCTGTGAGACATGAATTATTATTCCCATTTTAAAGATGAGGAAATGAGCCCAGAGGCATTAAGCAATGCGTTCAGTGCCATAGAAACTAGAAAATAACATATCCACTTCTGTGGTGGCTCAGTTGGTAAAGAATCTGCCTGCAGTGCAGGAGAAGTGAAGTGAAGTCGCTCAGTCGTGCCAGACTCTTTGCAACCCCATGGACAGTAGCCTGCACCAAGCTCATCCATCCATGGGATTTTCTAGGCAAGAGGACTGGAGTGGGTTGCCGTTCCCTTCTCCAGGGAATCTTCCCGAGCCAGGGATCGAATCCAGGTCTCCCTCATTGTAGACAGACTCTTTACCGTCTGAGCCACCAGGGAAGTCCCAGGTTCAAGCGTGCAGGAGACCCAGGTTCAATCCCGGAGGTCAGGAAGATCCCCTGGACGAGGGAATGGCAATCGACTCCAGTATTCTTGCCTGGGAAATCCTATAGAGGAGGCTGGTAGGCTACAGTCCGTGGCATCGCCAGAGTTAGGCACGACTTAGTGACTAAACCACCACTTCCAGGCCAAAATTCAAATCATAAGAATTAAAGACACTTTAAAGATAGGAGGAGTATTGCTAAGAAGCAAGGGCTTTGGATTGAAAGGATGGCGTTCCCGGTCAGCTCTGTCTGTCTCAGAACGCCATCTCTTGGTGGGTTGATGGATAGCAGCTGAGCTGCTTGGTACCTACAAGGAAAAATTTGCCACGGGCTCAACCGCAAGCACGGGGCTTCCCAGGTGGCGCTAGTGGCAAAGAACCCGCCTGCCAATGCTGGAGATACAAGGGATGCGAGTTTGATCCCTGGATCGGGAAGATCCTCTGGAGGAGGGCATGACAACCCACTCCAGTGTTCTTGCCTAGAGAATCCCATGGACAGAGGAGCCTGGCGGGCTGCAGTCCATAGTGTCGCAAAGAGTCGGACAGGACTGAAGCGACTTAACACGCACACAGGCGTGCAACAGCAAGCGCATGTGCGGCCCATCGATGGGGAAGAGCAAAGAAAAAAAGGAGAGGGGGGTTCCTGTTGCTTAATAACTTTTACTTTATGGCTGTGCCACTTGGCATGTGGCTCTTAGTTCCGTGACTAGGGATGGAACCCGTGCCATCTGCAGTGGAAGGGTGGAGTCCCTGCCACTGAATCACCAGGCAAATGCGTCCCTCCGCCCAACTTTTTGTTTATAAATTTTGGTGCTGATCTTTTGCTTGCCTAGAGCTTACCAAGACATTGAGTGTTTGAATAATAACGTCAAACTTTTTTGTTTTCCTGACAGCCCTTTTTAACAAGTAGTAAATATTTGAAACCTGGAAAATTATATATCTTTAGTAAGAATTAACATTTTTCTCTCCCTTTCATTGGGAGCCTCCCACGTGCTAGCCGCCTTCCTCGGCCTGTTGGGATACAGATGTCAGACACAGCTGTGCCCTTGCTGTTGGTTTAGTCTGGGGTGGGAACTCCGGACGTGCAGCAGTCCTTCCGCTGAAATGGATAAATACTGTGGCAGTGGCAGAGTGCCCTGTGAGCACACACCCAGGCCTGGGCAGGATTGGGGTGGGGGCGGTGCTTCACGGAACGCGTGATGTTTGAGCTGAGTTGCTGCCACACGAGTGATCAGAATGCTTCTCACGTGGATAACCAAGAGAGAGGAATGGCTGGCTTTGAAAGGGAAAGTGTCTGTTTTGGATATTCGGGGGGCAGCATCTAGGTTTTGAGGTGTACATTTGGGGTATATTTGGAAGTGGAATTTTTAAAAGTTTTCCTTTTGGGGGTTCTGGGGATGAATATTTGAGCATCTTGAATGGAAGCGACAGAAACGATAGGCTAGTGATAGAATGAGATAGAAGGAAGAGAGGAAAACTGGGGAGTGACTGCCCGAGGAAATTGGAGTGGTTCCTGGAAGCTCAGAATCCAAAGGCTGAAAGCGCTTCGAGAAGTGGTGGGGAGTTTACGGAGGGGTTGCAGCGCCCCCTTGTGGAGGAGTACGAGGAACGCACAGGGTGTGGTTAGGCTGCCAGTTGCCTGAACACAGCAGATGTCCTGCGAGGTTAGATTTCAGGTGACGTTTTAGAAACATGCCCGCCTTTGTTTTACAGCGGTTCTTGAGTTTGGAGAGGGCGTCCAAGGGCCTCTTTGAAGCCGTGTACAGACGTAGATTCATCTCTTAATTTCATTCCCTGGGCATCGTCCTCTCCCTGCCCATCTTCCTCTGAGAATCTAACTTTGTATTTTCCTGGGAAAATAACTCCCTCCTCGCTCTCAGGCCTGGTCTTGTCCTGTGTCTGATGCAGATCTGACCTTAGTAATGTGACCTTAGGTGATGTGACTGGACCAGTGAAACTGGACCCTGGGACTTTCCCGAAGCTCTGGAGAAAGAAACTCTTTTGTTGGATTCCAAGCTTGTAAAGCTGTAAGCCCACCACTGTCCTCAGGGGAGGAGAGTCTCTGAGAGCTGGGGAGGGAGCCAGGGAGGAGCTGAGACAGACAGAAACACACACTCCTTTATCATTTGAGTCGAGTCTCTCAATCTGCTCCTCAACTTTTCAATTTTTTGAGCCACTAAATTCCCTTCTTTTAAGTTATTATGTTATTTCAAATTGGATTGTTTGTCATTTGAGGCTCAAAGAGTCTCTTGTTCCTCTAAATCTATGTTCTAACATTATTTTAAATCCTGCAAATGATTCAGGGGTTTGCAGTTTGGTAGAGGCCCTCACTGAACAGAATTAAATGGTTTTCTCTGTCCAGTTATTATCGGTAAGATTTGCCCCACAGGTCTAGATCCAGTATTGCTATCATTAACTAGTTCGTGTGGTCATTCTTGGGACAATTTGATCTTTATTATAGACATCCATGTAACTTTTTTAAAATTATAGTTGAAGAGATGGGATAGTTTTATTAATGCCTTTGAGATTCATCAAGGGTTAACCCATTTATCTCCTTTAGCTTCTTTCAACAAGGATATTCGTTTGAAATGTTGGGATTCCGTTCTATTCGTTATCTGTCTCTATAGGCTTATAACTGTTCTTGCCAGCCATAAATCTGAGATCTCAGAATCAGACCGTAAACCGTAAAACCAACATAATTTGCCAGAGGGTCCATAAAATAAAATATGAAGTCGTCCCTGACTACTGCTAAGTTAACTAACTTGAAGAAAAAGAAAAACGGTTTTGCTAATTTTGTCATTAGGAGTAAGCTTCCGATTCAGTAGAAAAGGATGGATATTTTAAAATTTAATCCAATAAAAACTTCTTACTGGAAGGTAACATTAGAAATAGTAGGGCAGTTGGAAAGAACTTGCTGTGATCATCTGACTTCTGAGGGCATTATGACACGTGGCCTCTGGGTTGAGTTAGCGAGGCTGGTCACAGGGAGGGTAATTACTTACTTCTCGCTGAACCTGCAGTGGGTGAAGCTCCTCCCGGGCACACGCTGATGCTTGTTTGGGTTACATAGAAAAAGAAAGTTAGATTATAGTCAACCTGTAGGTAGCTGAGAATGTGCCTGAATTTAATACATTAAATTCACTTTTTTCTAAGGAAAGAGACATTTCATAAAAGAATAATACTGGCTAATTTCTAATTAGTAGGGAAGAAAGGAAGTAAGAGGAAAAAGGTTAGGTTGAATTGACTCCCTGTCCACACTCCCTTGGGCTTCCCTGGTGGCTTAGATGGTAAACAGTCTGCCTGCAATGTGGAAGACATGGGTTCAGTCCCTGGGTCAGAAAGATCCGCTGGAGAAGGGAATGGCTACCCACTCCAGTAGTTTTGCCTGTAGAATACCATGAACAAAGGAGCCTGGCGGGCCCTATGCTCTGGTCGTGTATTCCTTGAAATTGGTCTGATGTTCTCAGCGTCCGTGGTTTTTTATTCTCTCTCTCAAATACCACTTATGAGACTTTCCTGGCAGTCCCATAAATGTCCTGTCTCAAAGAGTCAGACATGCATGAGTGACTGATTTAACGACCTGGCGGTCCAGTGGTTAAGACTCCAGGCTTCCATTGCAGGGATTGACCCTCTGAAATCAGAGGAACTGAGATCCTATATGCCTCAAGACACAGAAGAAGGGAAAAAAAAAAAGAAACACCTCTTATGAATTAGTGTTAAATTATATATCTTACAAGTTATCACTAATTAGTATATGAAGTCCTGTATTCTAGTGCAGCTCACACTCCAAGAAGCTTTGGGAGGCTTTAAAGTCAGATTTAATCCCTTTCCACGCAAGCATATCTTCCTTTCTCTCCCCCTCCATTTGTGCAGAATTTTTATTTTATTCCTACTAGACCCTTTAGGCATTATGTTAGGTATTAGTAGGTCAAAGAACAACATGCTGTTCCTGCCCTCTGGTGGTTGAAATAAACATTGCAAACAAGAGATTGTAAAGATCTGTGCTGTGGCTCTTCCCAGCCTTTGCATCATCCATTTATTCCAGTCCCTGCTGGATTTATTCGTTCACTGTTTTGTCAGCCATGTGATGAACATCTTCTGTATGACAATCTTTATCAGTACTTTAAAGGTACCTCATCTGGTGTAGCAGAATTTTGGCGTTCGTAGTAACAGCATCAGAGAAGGCAATGGCAACCCACTCTGGTATTCTTGCCTGGGAAATCCCATGGACAGAGGAGCCTGGTGGGCTACAGTCCATGGGGTCGCAAAGAGTTGGACATGACTGAGCGACTTCACTTTCACTTTTCACTTTCATGCATTGGAGAGGGAAATGGCAACCCACTCCAGTATTCTTGCCTGGAGAATCCTAAGGACGGAGGAGCCTGGTGGGCTGCCATCTATGGGGTTGCACAGAGTCAGACATGACTGACGTGACTTAGCAGCAGCAGCAGTAATAGCATCCATAGATGAAGTCTTTCGGATGGAATTCCAGAAAGCATGCTTTCGATGTGTCTAGATCTGATTTTGCCTCTCTTTTGGGTTGCAAAGTGTTTTCCTATCTGCACCTAACATTTCTAGGCCTACTGAGTCGCAAATGGGTTGTACATGTGATGGGTGGAAAATAAAGAAATGTTGTATACCTTGGCTCTCTCTCTTTTTTAAAGATTTATTTATTCATTTTGGGGTTTGCTGGGTCTTCATTGCTGCACGCAGGCTTTCTCTAGTTGTGGAGAGCGGGGGCTGCTCTTTGTTGCGGTGGTTGGGCTTCTCATAGCTGTGGCTTCTCTTGTTATGAAGCACAGGCTCAGTAGTTGTGGCACGTGGGCTTAATTGCCTTGCCGTGCATGGAATCTTCTTGTAGCAGGGATCAAACTGGTGTTCCTTGCACTGCAAAGCGGATTCCTAATCACTGGACCACTAGGGAATCCCCCTCTACCTTGGTTCTCTTTTGCTGCCTAACAAACGACCTCAAAACTCAGCAGCTTAAAACAATAAGCAATTAATATCTCAGAGTTTCTGTGGGTCAGGAAATATGGAAGTGACCTAGCCGGGGTGGGGAAGGGGTTCTGGCTCAATCTCTTAGGGGAATGCTGTAAAGATGTTGGTCAGGGCTCCAATCACCTGATGGCTTGTCTGAGGCTTGTCTCTGCCTCCAAGTTGATCCTGATCGGTGCCTCCAAATTGATCCTGATCAGTGCCTCCAAGTTGATCCTGATCGGTGCCTCCAAGTTGATCCTGATCGGTGGGAGGCTACAGCTCTTCAGATCATGGTCTTGGCTTCCCCACGGTGTGAGTGATTCAAGAGAGAACAAGAGAGAGACCTCAGTGTTTTCAGTGACCTTGCGTTAGAGGTAGGGTTTGACTATCAGAAGGTGAGAGTCAGTGGATTGGTGGCCACCATGCTTGTGAGCATGCGTATGAAGATATGGGCCCCAGTTCATTGGTATCTTCAAATGAAAGTATTTTAGAGTGAAATAGAAGATTGAAAGATTAGACCAGCTCACCTTCACTATAATTTAGTTCTTCATTGCCCTGGGAGAATGTCAATAAGTTCTCAATGCTCCCAAGCTAAAGCTTTTATGCTTTGCTATAGTCTGGTAAGTGTGCAGCGTATGCCCAGGGGCTTAGCCGTGTCTGACTCTTTGCGATCCCGTGGACTGTAGCCCGACAGGCTTCTCTGTCCTTGGGATTTCCCAGGCAAGAATATTAGAGTGAGTTGTCATCTCCTTCTCCAGGGGACCTTCCTGACCCAGGACTCAAACCCACATCTCCCACATCTCCTGCATTGACAAGCAGATTCTTAACCACTGCACCCCCTGGGAAACCCCCCAAACTAATGCTTTTAAATGGAGACAAGTAGGGAAAGACCAATAATAGATACAAGTTTTATGGGAACAAGCTTTTTATGAAGGTGAGACTGGAACATTTTCAGATTTTAAAGCTGTGTGGTCTGTTTCTGGACCAGTCAGTGCTGAGAAATCTTCCCTCCGAGAGAGTGCTTAGTGATGGCTGCTTGTTTTTCAAAGATTCTTTGTCAGATTGCTTACATATTTTAATTTGAGCAGTGAGCACCATTTGGGTCTGTACCCTGTCAGAACACCGTCAGTCTCATCACAGTTGTGATGAAAAATGGCAGAAATTCAAGCAGTTGGGTAAGAAGACTGTGGCCACCTCATGCATATGCAGGTTGAAACATTGCTAGGTTGCTAAGCACGGATGTGAGCCGAGCTAAGAGTAAAGTGTCTGGAACAGAATTTTATTTTGGAATTAAGAACATCAGGTCTTTGAAGTAAAATTAGAAAGGAAAATTAAAGTTGCCATTCCTCCCTGCCACCTTCCGCCCCAATAATCTTTATCCTCTGTTTCTCATCATATCCTAATACATTTTTTTCATAAGTGAAATCTGTTTTCAGGTGGGTGTGTTCATTCTGAAAGTATAGCAGGACTACTTTCAGCATCATAAACGGATGAGAAAGAAAAATATGGGAAGGATGTAAACACTTTAAAATATTAGCATTCTATCAATCTGGCTTTCCTATCATGGGTTCAGTACCATTTTAGAAACAAATCATATTAGAAATGGTGTTTCTAACTATGCAGTTTTATTGATGCCTCTGGTAATAGCCAACCTAGAGTACATATTTCCATGGAATAGCTATAACAGTCTTCAATGCTTGTTTATCTTTAAGGTCTTGTATTGCGGGTAAGACTTACGAAATTAATGTACTAATAAATTTTTAATCACCAACAGCAAAAGGTTTGATTATTATACATTAGATATTGAGATTGTTTTCTTAAGAATTTACTTCACTGACTATTTCCTTTGTTATGAGCTTAACCCATTCATTTCTTATTTCATTTTGTGATTATTTACATTTATAATTTATATATAAAGGCATTGCATACTTTTAATAGTGAGATAAATTTATTTATTTATTTATTTTGGTCTTAAACAATAGCCTTTGTTTTTACACAAAGCAGTACTCTTGCCTGGAAAATCCTATGGACGAAGGAGCCTGGTAGGCTGCAGTCTATGGGGTCGCCAAGAGTCAGGCACGACTAAGCGACTTTACTTTCACTTTTCACTTTAATGCATTGGAGAAGGAAATGGCAACCCACTCCAGTGTTCTTGCCTGGAGAATCCCAGGGACGGGGGAGCCTGGTGGGCTGCCGTCTATGGGGTCGCACAGAGTCGGACACGACTGAAGCGACTTAGCAGCAGCAGCAGTACAAAATGAGGCAGTTCCTTAAAGGGTGACTTGGAGCTAGAAAATCCATCCTGGAAAATGTTAGTGTTGGTTGCTTAGTCGTGTCTGGCTCTTCTTGACATCATGGACTGTGGCCTGCCGGGTTCCCTCTGTCCATGGGATTTCCCAGGCAAGAATGCTGGAGTGGGTAGTAGCCATTTCCTTCTCCAGCGATAAATCTAAAAGAAAGTCCTTTCACTGAAGAAATATTCATTGGGCTTCTGTTATATACCAAGGCCACTGGTGGCTTCAGGGGTCACTATCATGAAGAAAACAGATACTATCACTGAATTTTTGCAGCTGCCAGCATAGAAGAGAGATGGATGTTGAACTCATACCCACACATATATAAGCATATTTGAAAAGATTTGAGCTGAGACTGGATGGATGAGTAGGGGGAGTTAGTTTCCCAGGAAAGAGCCTTCTAGGCTGCAGAGATCCACTGGGTCTGACAGCTGCCCGAACGCCTGGAGGAGTGGGCGAGGCCTGGGCTTCCGGTGCAGGATCCGTATGGCCCACGTATTGAAAGTTTTAAACAGGGGGTGGCATTGTGAGTAGTACTTGACTGCCGGGCAGAGAATTAAATGACTCGAGACTTACAGCAAAGGGGAATGGCTGAGAAGTGGCTTCTGTCCAAAGGTGCAAAGGTGATGGATGTGTCAGGGAATTTCAGCTGAGTCGGGGGCTTCCCAGGTGGCGCTGCTGGTAAAGAACCCGCCTGCCAATGCAGGAGACAAAAAAAGACATGGATTCGATCCCTGGGTCGGGAAGATCCCCTGGAGGAGAAACTCCAGTATGCTTGTCTGGAGAATTCCATGGACAGGGGAGCCTGGTGGGCCACAGTCCACGGGGTTGCAGAGTTGGACAGCACCAAGCGGCTGAGCAGACGCGTACGCTTGCAGCTGAGACAGAAGAAAGACGACTCCCTAGAAGAAGAGCTTAGAGGGTGATGACAGTGTTAGTCAGATCACGCGGGAGAAGCAATTTCTAGTTTTGTGACTTACGCAGCTGGTTGGAGGTTCTCTGTGTGTGTGTGTTTTTAATATATATATGTTTTTAAAAATTCATTTCTTTGGCTGCTTCACGTTGCTTAGTTGCATGCGGAATCTTTAGTTGTGGCATGCAGGATCTATTTCCCTGACCAGGATTGAACCCGGACCCCCTGTCGTGGGAGCATTGAGCCTTAGCCGCTGGACCACCAAGGAAGTCCCAGGACTTATATGTTTTAAAATGAGAAAAATGGTTCACACATTTGGAGGGTGGAGTGAAGCTATGTATTGATGGTTCGAGATCTACAGATGGTTTGGGATGAAGGGCGAGTTTGAGATGGTTGTGAGTGGGCCAAGTGAAGATGTCAGGCTGGCAGTACAGGTATGTAAATCTGGAACTCAGGAGGGGGTCAGAGAAATGAGTTTGGCAGATGGCAACATATTTGTGCTGGTTCGGCTAGTAAACAGCCTGCGGTACATACTCTTGAGCCTTGTCTGGACCAGCAGTGGGACTAGGATGACATAACTGTGCTGAAATTGTATTGACATGAAAGAGAACTGCTATTTGAATAATTGAGAAAAATTGGGAATGTTGTTTAGAAAAGGGGCTTTTAGAAAGAGCCAGAACTTTCCTTTCATTAGAGCTTTTTTTGTGATTTATGCCCACCCTCTTTTCTTGATCTCATTCTCAAGGAATTTGGTTACTTGGTGTTCTGTGCTTTTCCAAAGACATCAATCCATTTTCTTATTAAATCTTGAGATCTGGTTACAACATGTTGATTCCCCATTTCCCGTTGTAGCATGTTTTTTTTAGAAATTCCTAATCAGCTCATTCTTACTCTTAGTATCATTTTTTCCGGAGCTTTTCTGAAGCTTCACTGTGCCTTTTGGTTAGAAAGAAAACCACCAGTGCACAGTAGAACCATCACCCTGAGCTTTTTTGTTCATTTTGTCTCATTTCGGGATACTCTTGAAATCCTCCCTCCTATTAGAAAGTTTTAAGAAATGTTTGACTCTAGTGTTTATATTTTCAGTGGTAGAAGTGTTGCCTTAAAACTTCCCTATGGATAATAACACCTTTCTCTTGAAGCAGTACAGATACGTTAATGAACTATCTGTTGATTGGATAAATTTATTTTTTAGTTACCGAAATAAATACCTTAAAAAATTCATTTATTCATTGGTCAGCTTAATGCCCAGTATTTCTAAATGTTTCTAGCATGAAGGAGAAATGAAGGTGATTGATTTAATCAGAAACCCCAGTGATGTCAGGGTCATTTCAAGTTCCCTCTGTGATCTTTGTCTCCTTGCTTGCCTGCTCTTTGGAGAGGACCACTGAGCATGTTTCAAAAGGGATGTCCCCAGGGAGAAGGGACTTCAGTCTCTCAACCCTTGAGATGGGCAGAACGGAGGTGAGGAAAAAGCAACTGGCCAGAGCTGATTTCCACAGAAATTTTAAAAAATCAACATGAAAACAAAATGCACAGTGAAACCCAGGTTTTCAACTAGCAGGCAGAAAAGGAGATCGAAATGTCGAGAACTGGCAGAGTATGGTGACTCACTAGTCTTCTAGGATGTTAACATGTTTGGCATTTTACGTCACTGGTGTTGAACTTGGGTGAACATTATCCGCAACAGGAAATACATATTGGGCTTCCCTGGTAGCTCAGTGGTAAAGAATCTACCTACATGCAGGAGCCCCAGGTTCAATCCCTGATCTGGAAAGACCCCATGTGCTGCAGAGTGACTAAGGCTGTGTGCCACGAAAGAGAAGTCTGCCGCTGCACTGAGAAGCCCTCGGCACCACAGCTAGAGAGGAGCCCCATTTGGCTGTAACTAGAGAAAGCCCTTGAGGCAATGAAGACCCAGTGCAGCCAAAAATAAATAAATAAAATTATTTTTTTAAAGAAAGAAATACATATCATTGCATGACCCACTGTTCACATACATTCATTTCTTTATTTAAAAGTGCTGTTAGCATCCTATTGGCTCCATTTTCATTGTTCTCTAGTAGGTCAGACCGGAGTTTAAAAATACTGCCCTGGGAAACAGTGAGATTCACACAGACGCGCAGAAGTGAAGTAAGGGTTGTTTTTTCAATTTAACAGTTGTGGGTCGTGTGCCAGTGTGACTAGAAATCCAACCACCTTGATCATCTGGCACACAGCTCTCCACACAGCAAGCGTCAAGTTACTGCTGAACAAACGCGGCACAGTAGTCATCACTACCGTGCAGCCAAATTGCTTGCTACTAATATCAGTCTCACCCTCTAAATTCAACCAGTTGCAAGACAGGAGACGCTTGTTTATCAACTGCAGCTTCCACTAACCAAAAGAGTTCTACAAAATAAGCTCAGTTGTAACCTAATCAAATGAGGAGGATCCCCTGTGGCTTCCTGACGTGTCTCTCACGACATGGCAGCTAGTCTTGTCCAAAGCGAGCCCAAGACAGATGCCAAAGGGGGTGATACAAAGGTGTGAGTACCAGGAGGTGAGGATCCTTGGCTGTCTTAGAGAATGGCTACCATTCCTTAAAATGTTATCTTTGTTAATTATTGCCTTGATTTTTTTTTTTTTTAAACAAAGAGGAAAAGAAAGAAAAGTGAAGTCACTCAGTTGTGTCCAACTCTTTGCGACCCCATGGACTATAACCCACCAGGCTCCTCTGTCCATGGGATTTTCCAGGCAAGGATACTGGAGTGGGTTGCCATTGGAAACATGTAAAGGCTCCTTTTAATTTTGAATTTTGTAAGACCTTTCATTTGCGGAGAAGTGCTGACATTTCTGCATTTCACAGGTAATTTGGTGAGATTCCAAAGGAATAAAAATGATAAATTTTAGAAAATGTGATTCATGAGGAAATACTGAATCATCAGACAAGTTGTATTTAAAGTGCCGAATTATGAAAAATTAAATATTGGGAAGAATAGAGATGGAATCAATAAGGATAGAAAATAATTTAGTAAAGTCAGTAATCCTAATCATTAAATAAGTAAAATTACCCATCAGTTGATGGTCAGAGACAAGAGTCACTAAACTTTAAAGGAGTAGATACTATGAGAAGATGGTCATGCACATTTTACTTAATTGCTGCTCTATATGAGGAGGTAGCAGCAGTGGCCTGTGGACCAAATCCAGCCTGCTGCCTGTTTTTGTAAATAAAGTTTTATTGGAAAACAGCCACGTCCATTTGTTCACATATTGTTGATGACTGCTTTTCCACTATAACAGCAGAGATTGTAACCTAGTCTGTGTGGTCCACAAAGCCTAAACTATCTGATAACCTTTGCAGAATAAATTTGTTGACCTCTGCTCTAGATTTTAGACTTTTAAATTCAAGATTAGATTTTGTAGTATTGATTAAATGCATAAATCCAAGGACTGTAGTATGTAAGTCAGCTTCTAAACAGGAATGAAGGTACAGTGTTAAGTGTTTCTATTCTTTTTTAGAAGAAAAGTCTTAATAATTAGAAGAGGGACCGAATATAGGAAGATTCACAAGAAAAATGTTTCATTAGGCAAAGACTTTGTTTATTAAGATAATCCATGAGCTTCAGATGGGGCTCCTGGGGGAAAATAAATGCGAGCATTATGTTGACTGGATTATGTTACTGTGAAAAAGCAATTTCAAATTTGTGATCAATTTTTCACTCTGAATTGGAAATAAGGACTGTTTTATTTACTTTGAAATCAATTCTGGTTTATGGTAAAGTTTTATTTCTTTTTCCCTTTTAAAAATGAAATATAGCCTTAAGAATATGCCTCTCCCCTCAAAAACAAAAACAAAAAACCACCAGTATGTCCTCGAGTAATACCCGTCTATTGCAGGATGACTTGACGAGATACAGGTACTTAGTAGTCTTAGACGATATGGTGCAGACAAATTGAAAAATGAAACTTCTGGGAAAGAAGCACAAAGTTGAGGGGTCAGGGTCAGATGACTGAGGACAAGATGCTAGATATTCACATGCAGGGAGAATGGGAAATGCCAGATGCGATGTGTTTCTGATAGTACCAGCCACATGCCTTCCTTCTCCTACTGGATTGTCTTTAAGGCCATTATTAAAATGTTTACTTTTCTAAACTAGTGAAAGTAATTTATACCAAATACAGCATTTTTAGATTATGACATAAAGAAGAAAAGACATAGAGGTGAAGTTATTCTAGTATTCTTTGAAATTAGTAACTACCACTTTATTAGGAGAGACTTTATTAGTTTATTAGTGAGAGACTTTATTTTGGGGGGCTCCAAAATCACTGCAGATGGCGACTGCAGCCATGAAATTAAAAGACACTTCCTCCTTGGAAGAAAAGCTACGACCAACCTAGACAGCATATTAAAAAGCAGAGACATTACTTTGCCAGCAAAGGTCCTTCAAAAACTATGGTTTTTCCAGTAGTCATGTATGGATGTGAGAGTTGGACCGTAAAGAAAGCTGAGCACCAAAGAATTGATGCTTTTGAACTGTGGTGTTGGAGAAGACTCTTGAGAGTCCTTTGGACTATGAGATCAAACCAGTCAATACTAAAGGAAATCAACCCTGAATATTCATTGGAAAGACTGATGCTGAAGCTGAAACTTCAATACTTTGGCCACCTGATGTGAAAAACTGACTCATTAGAAAAGACCCTGATGCTGGGAAAGATTGAAGGCTGAAGGAGAAGGGGATGACAGAGGGTGAGATGGTTGGATGGCATCACCGACTCGATGGACATGAGTTTGAGCAAGCTCTGGGAGTTGGTGAAGGACGGGGTAGCAAGACTAGGGCTTGTGTCTAGGGGCGTCTCACTCTGGCCCTCTCCACCCCACACTGCTCACCCACGTACTTGTCGCCTTGTTCCCACTCCTCGTTTTCCTTTCCATTTTCCCTTCTTCCCATCTCTTCTTCCATTTCTGATTTCCTTTTCTCTTTGTAATTGTGCAATAGATGCCATGGAAAACAGTAAACCATGAAAGTCACATCACCCGGGCTGCCAGCATTCACCGTGCTCGTCACCTGCTTCTGGAATGATGTATCGACATGTGCCAGACACCTGCCAGGATGGGGCACAGTTTTGCCCAGTTCTTTTTAGGTTTTTGTTTTTTTGTTTCTGTTTAGAAGTTTTGAACTTTTATTTATTTTGCTGCTCAGGGTCTTAGTTGTGGTACGTGGGGTCTAGCTCCCAGCCAGGGATCAAACCTGGGTCTCCTGGGTTGGGAAGCACAGTCTTAGCCATTGGACCACCAGGGAAGTCCCCGGCCCTGTTCTTTTTAACAGGCGCGTGACCCGTTCCACAGTTACAAATACTAACACTTTAACTTACGCAGCCCTTCCTATTGAGTATCCTCCTGGCTCTTGGCATCTTGCTTTCTGTCTTTGTTGCTGTTTATGTAACTTTGCCTGATGAGCACCTGGTGTTTGCCTTACCTACACCAGTTGAGACGACTCAAGTGTATCTCTGCGTCTAGATGATTTTTCGAAAACAACAGTCACATCTTTGCCATGATCTTGAGTCGTCTAGTTTCTTGAAAACAGAATTTTGTTTCTGTGTCATGAGGTCTTGTCACCCCTTTTTAAATTCCTTGAAAAGTCTCTGTCTTTGTTCATTTATCAACAGATTACATTTTATGTGTCAATTCTGATTTAAATTTTTTTAGGGATCTGCTGTTTCAAGCACGTGTTTTAAAATACCACAGACAGGTGATTTGAGAGTTTGTCATAGGTCATTAGACTTTAAAAGCATATATGTTGTTAAATGTATGTAGTGTTTCAGTCACAAACGAGATGTAATTTTTCCAAAAGAACATTAAAATAACTAACCTAACCCCCAGTGTCATTTTAGTGAGTTAGTAATGAAGATCACAGTTTATCATCATTGTTGATATACTGGTTAATTATGTTTTTTTCTACAGAAGGGATGCTTATTTTGGAAATTTTTTTTTTTAATTTTAGAAAACGAACTTTTCTAAAATGCACTAGGACTTTGTGTACAGAGTGTCTTATTGTATACAGTAGACACTGGTACATATTTTTAAAAGATAGAAGAGAGGGGTGGATGGACAAATGAATAGGAGGGAAGGAGGAGAAAAAGTAAAATGAAAAATTTTTAAATGTGTAACTAGCAAGAGTGTCTTACAAAGCAGGAAGAAAACCTACCCTGTTTGCCTGTTGTTTTCAGTTCAGTCTCTCAGTCGTGTCCGACCCTTTTGACCTCATGAATCGCAGGCCTCCCTGTCCACCACCAATTCCCGGAGTTCACTCAAACTCACATCCATCGAGTCGGTGATGCCATCCAGCCTTCTCATCCTCTGTCTTCCCCTTCTCCTCCTGCCCCCAGTCCCTCCCAGCATCAGAGTCTTTTCCAATGAGTCAACTCTTTGCATGAGGTGGCCAAAGTATTGGAGTTTCAGCTTCAGCATCAGTCCTTCCAATGAACACCCAGGACTGATCTCCTTTAGGATGGACTGGTTGGATTTCCTTGCAGTCCAAGGGACTCTCAAGAGTCTTCTCCAACACCACAGTTCAAAAGCATCAATTCTTCAGCACTATGCCTTCGTGGTTTATAATAGAATGAGAAAATAGGTAAAATGGGCTTTTTGGAGTCCAAAATTGATTGATGATGTTGACGTTATTAAAATGTTTAAATCCTTGGTTAAGTCCCGAGGACCTGTCTTATTACTGTCAGAAGTAAATATGCCCCCTGCCACCTAGACCTCCTGCCCTGCCCTTCCATAGAGACAGCTCCCTTCTCTGCTGGCTCCACACTGTACTCCCAGCATTAAGAATCTCTTCTTATCTTACTCATCCCCATGGCAGCATTCAGTGTAGTCGGCCCTTGACACCCTTTCCCTCCCTGGCTTCTGTGAGATCACATGCTTCTGGGTTTCGGGCTGCCTTTCTGGACACTCCTTGCTGGCTCCTTTTCTTCTGCTCCAGTCACCCTGGGCGCCCTGCCATCCTTCAGATAGGCCAGCGATCCTTAGTTTAGATCTTAGGGGCCTTAGTGCTGCCTTCTTCGTCTGCCTGGCCCTTCATGCACACCTCATCTTTTAAATGAGGCTCATCTTGACCCCCATTTAGCTCCATCATCCTAGCCGCACTCCCAATTCCTCTACTTTTCTTTAGCATGTACCCCTTCTGTCATACCACGTGTGTCTGCTAAATTCCTTCAGTTCTGCCTCTTTGCAACCCCATGGACTGTAGCCTTCCAAGCTCCTCTGTCCATGGGATTCTCTAGGCAAGAATATTGGAATGGGTTGCCGTGCCCTCCTCCAGGGAATCTTCCTGACCCAGGGATCTAACCCAGTTCTCCTGCTTGGCAGGCAGATTCTGAGGTACCTGTAAAGGCCCTGTCATACCACACAGTGTACTTATTCTTTAGGTTGTACTTGCCTTCTCAAAGAGTATAAGCTCCACGAGGGTAAGGGTCTGGCCTTTTCACCAGTATCCCAGGCATCTGTAGTAGGCGTTGTGGATTCACGAAGGCATAGCATCTGTCCTGTGTCACTTCATTCACTTCCAGGGCCCTCTGCACACCATGTGCCAGGCACTCATAAGCCCTCATCTCCAGCCAGACCTTTGCTCACTTCTCTATCCACTGACCTCACCACATATCTAACGGACACAATCAGGAAAAAAGGTCAGTGCTGCCCTCTCTTAGTTTCTGCCTCTCCTTCACTTCCCCCCTGACCCCCAACCTCCACTCTGTCAGCAAGCTCTGTTGACACTTCCCCATCCCAGATAGCACCCCAGTATTGCCCAGCCCCCGCCGTACCTCCCAGCTGTCTGGCCATCACTTCTCACTGCAACAATTCCAGTGGCCTCTCAGTTGTTCCCGCTTCTCCTCTTGACCCTTTGCCGTCCATTTTCCACGCTGTAGCCAAAGGCATCTTCTTAAAATGTACACAAATCACCTCACATCACAGGATTGGAGTGACTTTTCCACAGCACATAGAATAAAATCGAGAGTCCCTTCTCTGGCTCATAAATCCAACACCAGGGGACCTGCGACAGCTCACGCCTCATCTCCCAGCTTTTCCCCTCACTCACCACACTCTAGTCACTGGGGCCTTCTTTCTTCTGTTTAACCATGCTGGGCCTTGGAACGTTCACACTGTCCACTCTATCTGGATTTTTTCCCTCTCTTTCCTGCCAACATTTAAGCCAGTGCTTAAATGTCACCTCCCCTAGACTTTGCTTGACCATCCATCCTTCACTCAGTCACTTATCTTAGTTCATGGCATAACCCTCTCCCATTCTCTTGTAGTCAGCCCTCCATAGCTACAGTTTTGCATCCTCAGATTCAACCAACCACAGATCGAAAATATTCAGGGAAAAATCCCAGAAAGTTCCAAAACACACAACAGTTAAATTTGTCTTGCGCCAGCAGCTGTTTACGTAGCATTTACAAGGAGATCAAACCAGTCAATTCTAAAGGAAACCAACCCTGAATATTCACTGGAAGGACTGTTCCTGAAGTTGAAGCTCCAATACTTTGGGCCTCCTGATGCAAAGAGCTGACTCACTGGAAAGGACCTTGATGCTGGGAATAATTGAAGGCAGGAGAAGGGGGTGACAGAGGATGAGATAGTTGAGTGGCATCACTGACTCAATGGATATGAGTTTGAGAAAACTCTAGAAGATAGAACTCTAGGAGATAGTGAAGGACAGGGAAGCCTGGCATGCTACAGTCCATGGGGTCACAAAGAGTCAGACGCTACTTAGTGGCTGAACAACCATAACATTATATTAAGCATTATAAATAATCTAGAGATGATTTAAAGCACAATTTTATATAAGGTACTTGAACATCCACAGATTTTGGTGTCCATGGGGAATTCAGGAACCAGTTCTCTGTGGATCCTGAGAGAATATAGTACATTCTTTACAAATTGAGTTTCTTTCCCGTGAGAATGTAAGCTCCGTGAGAGCACGGGCCTGTTTACTGCTGTATCCCTGCTGTGTAGCAGTGTCTGGCACAGAGTTGATGCTCCATAAATATTTGTGAGTATAATGAATATAGACAATAGTATTACATTGTAATGGTGTGAGTTGGTAAGTATTGCTTCAGTGGAAATCATGGTACAATATATGCATGTATCAAAGTAACATGCCACGCAATGTAAATTTACAAATAAGTCAAATTTATCAAATACAAATATAATTAAAAATAAATACTTGGGGATTTCCCTTATGGTCCTGTGGTTAAGAATCTATCTTCCAGTGCAGGGGATGTGGGTTCCATCCCTGGTCAGGGAACTAAGATCCCACATGCGACAAAACAACTAAGCCGGTGCATCACAGCTAGAGAACCCATGTGTTGCAACAAAGACCCAGCGCAGCCTGAATAAATAAATATCTGCAGAATGAATGAATGAACAAAGGGAACAAATTGGTTTATTTTGGTTATACATTTCTGTGATACTTAAGATAATGTTGTAACTAATTGACTATGAGTCTTTAGGCAGTATGGAAAGAAATATACTGTTCTGATTTTGGGCAAGAGTTCCTAAAAAATACTTACTCTTCTGTCTCTTAGTAGAAAGCAGGAAACAGTTCTGCCCCACCCTCATTTTCTCTCTTTTTTTTTTACACAATACAATATTTTGAAAAATGTTCTTCTCTTATCTCTTTATTTAGAAGTAAAATTTTGCACTTGCTTTTGTTTTTTTGTTTTCTTGTTTTTGTTTTCACGAGAGACTTCCTTATAGTCTTAAGCACTGTCTATAGCAGGAGACAGCTTGAATGCCAAAATAATGTATAATTAGGTCTATTCATTATCTTGCCACATGGTAAGTAGATGCTAAGGGTTTATCACTGCAGTAAAAGTCACTGGGATGTTTAAGTTTATTTTATGAAAACATGCTTTAAAATTTACAATTCTTTTGTCAGACAGTAACAAATTATTGTGCAGAAGGTATTCCTTTACCAAAGGCATTCCTTTACCAAAGGCTTTTGGAGATAAATGGCCCAGATTTTGTAGAGATTCTTTCTGTTACTTTTTTTTTTTTCCTCATTGTACATTGCCTGGTCTCATTTTCTTGCTATATATTTGGAAAAAAATTCTGATTGTATTAGTTATTAAGATTGCATATTATAAAAAATCACAGTGCTTCTGCTTTTTTCCCCTTTAATACCCTCTGATGATCTCTGTATAGGAATGCAATAAAATATAAAGAGGAATCTTTTACCAACATGATGTATAGACTGTTGCTTTTTGCTATCAGTTTATCCCAAAGAAGGAAGTGGTGACTGATGCCGTGGCTGTTTTCTAACTTGTGGCTTATTTCTCATCTTCAAGAGCCTGTTGTTTGGGGCTGGGGATGGAGGTGGGGCCTCACTGCAAATGAGGCATGAGGAAATTTTTAGAGGTGATAGAAATATTCTAAAAGTGGATGCAGGAACTTTCTTGACAACTCTGTGCTCCCAGTGCAAGGCCAAGAGTTTAATCCCTGGTAGGGAAGAGCCCCTGGAGAAGGAAATGGCAACCCACTCCAGTATTCTTGCCTGAAGAATCCCATGGACGGAGGAGCCTGGTAGGCTACAGTCCACCGGGGTCGCAAAGAGTCGGACACGACTGAGCGACTTCACCTTCAGGGAAGTAAGACCCCACATGTTTTGTGGTGTGGCCAAATCAATCAATAAATTTTTTTGGTAAGATTAAAAAAAAGTGGATGTGGTAATAGTTGTGTGGCTTATAAACTTACTAAAAGCCATTGAATTGTGTGCTTTATGAGTTTTATGAAGGTAAACTTAACTTCAGTAAAGCTGAGCAGAACCTGATTTAGTCTTCTTTGCCTCATGGTCCTTGCTTCTGCCTTTAGTATCAGTTCATATTTTCACAGTTACTCTCCTCTCTTCCACTAGGTCTTTCCACGTTGCCTCAGCTATTGAAAATTATTTTTTAAAATAATTCTACCTCCTTCATAAGCTTACTGCTCTTTAAAACTCATTCAGACTGTGGGCTTGGGGGTCCAAAATCTGGATCCAAATTCTTGTACTTATTATCTGTGACATTGGGTAGGTCTTTTGAACCTCAGTCTCCAGATCTGTAGAATTATAATCAGATCTGTTGCATTGGGATGTTGCGAATATTACATGAAACCATGTTTTTAACATCCTGTGTTATTTGTTGCCCCTTTTTTTTTTTTAAAGCATCCTAGCAGTTGAGTTAGTATAACAAAGTTCTGGTGGACACACCAACTAGGGAATCATTGCACAGCTGCACCACTTTCCAGCTGTGTGAGCCTGGGAAAGACAATTAATAAACCTTTTTGCCTTCATTTTCTCATCTCTGTTTGAGATTTTAGAGTAAAGTTATTGCAAGGGCAAATGATACAACCCATGTAAAGTTTGTAGTGGCATGTCTGGCAAAAAGAAAAACCCTCAATAAAAACTTGTTATTAAGTCTCTTTAGGACTTAGGTCCACCTGAGCCTTTCCTAAGCTGACTTTCATCCCTACAGTACTATTAAAACAGTGTTCACAGGGTTTGTGGTGATGTTCTATGATAAATATGTTGACCTTTTCTAGTCATTAATCTACAGACCCTTCTGTCCTTGACAGTCTGGCCACTTCCTTGAAGTTCCCTTCCTTGGATCCCTCCATATTGAAAAAAAGTGAAAGTGTTACTTGCTCCATGTCTGACTCTCTGTGATCCCATGGACTGTAGCCCGCCAGGCTCCTCTGTCCATGGAATTCTCCAGGCAAGAATACTGTGGGTTGCCATTTCTCTCTCTAGAGTATCTTCCTGACCCAAGGATCGAACCCAGATATCCTGTGTTGCAGGCAAATTCTTTATCTGAGCCTCTGGGGAAGCCCATTCCCCCTTATTACCCCTCCTCATCATTTCCTCCATGAGTGGTTCTCCCATTCTGATCTCCCTTCTCAGGTTCTTGATCCAGTCTCCCTTCTTCTTCTGTAGATTTGTGCCTTTGACCTTGATCTCTGTTTTGAACCCCAGACGTGTGTTTCTATCAGGCAATAGCAGATATCACCAGGTAGCTGTCAGGACACTCATTTCCACCTGTTTCACACTGAACTGACTCTCCTTCCTGTCCTCTCTCCTGCTGGATTCACCCTCCCTTGAGAGGCAACCCTTCCACCTGTCTTTTGCATCTTTCTTCTCTGGCTTAGTCAGTTACCTCACCACACCCACTTTCTCCCAGAATCCTTGTAGTCGTGCTCTAGTTTTCCATCTATCTGACCCCCTCCATCCATTCGTACACCCTATCCTGTAGATTCTGTCCTTAAATTTTCTCAAGTTTATTATTTTCTCTCCATTCCTTCCCTTATTGTACTCCTTTGGAATCTCTCTCTAATTCTCATATCAATGACCAACTCATTCATGTCTGACTCTTTGCAACTCCATGGGCTATAGCCAGCCAGGCTCCTCTGTTCATGGGATTCTCTAGGCAAAATACTGGAGTGGGTTGCCATGTCCTTCTCTAGGGGATCTTCCCAAACCAGGGATTGGAACCGGATCTCCTGCGCTGCAGACAGATTCTTTACTGTGAGCCACCAGGGAAGCGGATTACTCATAGTCTTCTATAAACTGTCCATGTGCCTAGCTGGCTACTTTCTGCTTTGCTGCCCCTGGGCTGTGCATTTGGGAGAACTGCCTTTCTCCACACTGTATGCATCGTCTCCAGCTTTCTGCCTTGCCCACATTGTTCCTTTGTTTGCTTTAAAGAATCCTCTGCGGTGTCCATCTGCCCTTTTGTACCAGAACATCTTCATTTTCTTCCTGCCAATCTTGCTCAGATATTAACTGATTTGTAAATCGTGCAAAATTATTGTATTAACATACTCCCTTCCCCGTCTCTATCATTGTCTCTCAATTTTTTATGTGTTCAGGGCTTCCCTGGTGGCTCAGATGGTGAAGAATCTGTCTGCAATGCAAGAGACCTGGGTTTGATCCCTGGGTTGGGAAGATCCCCTGGAGAAGGGAATGGACAGTCCACTCCAGTATTCTTGCCTGGAGAATTCCATGGACAGAGGAGCCTGGCAGACTGCAGTCTATAGGGTCACAAAGAGTCGGACATGACTGAGTGACTAACATTTAACACCCTGTAACCTCCTGGGTACTTCAAACAGTGGCTCTTAACCAGGGGAACCTTAAAATCATGTAGGGAGCATCTTCTTCATCTCTGCCCTGCCCCAGCACTGAATATGTTCAGAATGAAAGATTTCTGGACCCTGGATGCATGTGCTTGAGTGTGTTTTTAGCTACTGAAATGATTCTGATGTGACCCTCTGGTTTAAAAAAAAAAGAGAGACAAATTGCAATAAAAGGCTCATGTGTTGATTGATTTCCATTGTCCCTCCTGTCCTTCCCTCCCTGTGCTTAGGAATGAATGCCAGGTGTGTTTATTACACAGCAGGGTCCATCCAACCTCACATGCGTACATGCAGTGAAATACACTCTGACTGTGTACAGTCTTCAGAGGTTACTCCTCACTCGTCATGGAAATAGGTTCTATTTTTTGTTGAACTTTTACAGATTCATCCATTCTTTTGGGGGTAGCATTTGCGAACGTTTTTATCATGTTTTGTAGGTAGAGAAAGGGTAATAAGCAAGTCAGTTAAAGAATGAGTGATGAGACAGGAAGATTTAAAAGAAGAAAAAAATACAGGACCGCTAGGTGAAAATCAAAGGATACAGGTAATTACAAGAGGACCTCAGATTTAAATCAGAATGCCGAGGTTGAATATGCAGGAGCGAGGAAATTCAGGTTGAAGATCTATTCAGTGATAAGGCAGAATTCAAAAAGTGCATTTGAAAAGGGATATATGTGTGCTGGGAAAAAATGCCAGTTTTACCCCCTCCCCCCTTTTTTGTATCTCCCTGTCTTTCCAAAGTTGACTGCTTCATTCTGCTTTTTAACACATTACATGACCCCAGTGCTTCCATTATGCAGGGTGTCAAATGCTCCTTTGGGCTTCCTTGACAGCCCAGTTGGTAAAGAATCCGCCTGCAATGCAGGAGACCCAGGTTTGATTCCTGGGTCGGGAAGATTCACTGGACAAGGGATAGGCTACTCACTCTAATATTCTTGGGCTTCCTTTGTGGCTCAGCTGGTAAAAAATCTGCCTGTAATGGCAGAGACCTGGGTTCAGTCCCTGGGTTGGGAAGATCCCCTGGAGAAGGGAAAGGCTACCCACTCCTGTATTCTGGCCTGGATAATTCCATGGACTGTATAGAATGCTCCTTGCCATCTGTTGCCAAGTATTAATACCATCCCAGAATAATTAACTGCTTTTTCCCCTTCTCTCATCCAGTGTTGACCCTTTCTGATCCCCATACTGATTCTATCCCTGGGTTGGGAAGATCCCCTGGAGAAGTGAATGGCAACCCATTCCAGTATTCTTGCCTGGAGAATCCTGTGGACAGAGGAGCCTGGCAAACTATAGTCCATAGGGTCACAAAGAGTTGGACACGACTGAAGCGACTGAGCACACACACGCTGCTGTCCTTGCCCGTCCCTGAACTGGGTGTTCCTTCTTCCTAACCTCCCCTTTCTGATCCAGATCCTTAGTATTTATCTAATAAGGTCACCCCCTTGCCAAACCTTTTCTGAATTTCCCTTCCCAGAATTCTCTGTGTCTTCCCTCCAAACACTCCAGAATATGGAGGCACCTCTCTTGGGCCATGGTGATCTGATCTTAGTTATTGGTTTTCTTGCCTCACCATCTCTAATCTCTGCTGGAGAGAGAGACAGTCCTTGTTTTTTTTTTTTATCTCCACTCTGTGTTGCCTTGTACCATGTCTCATATGTTGATTTTTGTTTGTTTGCTAGTTTTCAGTGGAGAACTTTTTCTCATTCAGCAATCACAGAAAGCTTTCCTTGAGTATTTTAGGTAACTTCCTCTTTCTACGGAGTCCTCACCCTGACATGTACAATGCATAAAACTTAGTAGATGTAACAGTACACGAAATGTAGGCATAATGACTTCTTGATAATTTGCTTTTGTTCTGTGTTCGTTTACTTCCTGTGCTTTTTCATTAAAGATAGAATGTTTACGTAGACCCACAGACCTTGCAGTTGTACCTACTGAATTTTCCTTGACAGTGAGTTGCTTTGGTAGAATGCCAAAGAAACTGGTGTGTTGGCAATTTTCTTTGAACTTAACACCTTTATTTTCTAGAAAGGTATTGGAATTACAGGAGTTTCCCTGGTGGCTCATTAGTAGAGAATCCACCTGCCAGTGCAGGAGATGCAAGTTAGATACTTGGTCCGGGAAGTCCCCTGGAGAAGGAAATGGCAACCCACTCCAGTATTCTTGCCTGGGAAATTGCATGGACAGAAGAGCCTAGTAGGCTATAGTCCATGGGGTCGTAGAGAGTCAACAACATTGGAATTACATGTGGCTCCATAAACAGTTCCCTGTGATCTTTTATTTTTTTAAAAAAACTTTAACATTTTATTTTTAACCTCTCTGAACCTTTAAAAATCTTGTCCCACTATGTATGAGGGACCTCACCTCAGTTACTGTCATGGAGTCTGTTTCCTATGCCTTCTCACTTTCCCAGGCCTTCCACGGTAATTTGGGGGTGGGGGTTGGAGGGAGGCAGGGCTACTGCTCACAAAATGAGACCTTGGTGTGTTGGGGAGGTAGACAGTAGTTTACCATCAGGAAGCGCTGCTGCTGCTGCTAAGTCACTTCAGTCGTGTCCGACTCTGTGCGACCCCATGGACGGCAGCCCACCAGGCTCCCCCGTCCCTAGGATTCTTCAGGCAAGAACACTGGAGTGGGTTGCCATTTCCTTCTCCAATGCATGAAAGTGAAAAGCGAAAGAAGTCGCTCAGTTGTGTCCGACTCTTAGCGATGCCTACCAGGCTCCTCTAAAAGTAACCAAAAAGGACTGTGAAGGAAGGGAAATCATACCTTACCTCAGGGCCTGTTGCAAGACAGGTCAGCCCCACTCTGTCCGTGGTTTGCTTCCCCAGGGTGGGTATATGTCAAATGTATAGGCACTTGCTAGTTTTGCTTGTCTGTCTAGGGTGAAAATGGGAAGTAGGCATTCAAGAATCGTCTGGTTGGTTTGATCAGGTTGTATCCGCTTGCTAGGTTTCTGTGTCTAGGAGCCTGAAATGGTCACAGCGAGCAGAGGATAAGCTTCTTGACCATATTTCCATCATGTAGAACTGCATGGTCTTTGCAGCAGCTTACTCAGCAAACCAGGCAAATGAGTTATTTGATGACATAAATATACATATGCAAACTATTTGGGTGATTTCTGTGTGTATGGTTGCGTGGCATTTTGGTAAAAATTGTTCTTGAAAATGTGGGGAAAAAAAATTTAAGTCCTATTTAAAGTTCTATCAACATTTGGGTGAGGCCTGTTTTATATAAGCATGTAATCTGTTATGTAATGTATAATCTGTAGGTGAGAAAAATGTCATCTGCTGTAGTTTGAATACAGCAGAGATTTTTAATAAAGATGCTGACCATTCCAGCTTACTGATATTTACTAACATTTCCAAAGCAGAAATGAAAATAGTGCTGGATAAGTGCGTAGATGATTTTATTTTGGGACTAGACAAGAGGACAGAATGAGAGGTTAGAAAGTGACATGAATGGCTCAAAGTTTGCTTAATTCATCAATGGTCACATTTAATTTGGGGGATCACATCCTGGATATCTGGAAGTTTCCAGTTCATTCCAGCATTTTGGATGCTCATGTGGACATAGCTAATGTGATCATTGAAACCTAAGGACTTGTTTGAATAATGCAAAAATGATCATTTCCAGTCACAGCAAGTTAAATGAACCGCAAAAATCATGAAGTTAAAGACAAATCAATGTTCATTCGGTGGTCCTGTTCAGTCTATTGCAGTTAATGATCTTCGATTGAATTTGCGGCTCTCGGAGTTTGTTTGGAAGTAGGCCATCACATGTCAACATGAAATACCAAGTCATTTAAGTTAGATACTGAGCATGCTCGCAGGGAGTACTTATTCTTGGAGGCTGCAGTGTGGTTCAGTTTTCTTCTAGTGGCAGGAACAGAAAAGAGATCACGGTGTGCCCTTTTGTCATCATTCTGTCAGAGAGCGTGTAATCTGCCTCTGGAAACCAGAGGCCTGAGACAAAGAGAAGCATGGAAGTTGTTAGCAAAAGGCTGTTTGGTGAGTTAACCAGCTGTTTTATTCTATTCTGTAATTCCTAGCAAGGCTCTGTCTCATATCTTCTGCATTTTTTATACTAAGCTGTAGCCTTATGTAGCAAAGTAACTTAGCTCAGACTGGGAAAAAATTGTTTCTGCTATCCATATCTCACTCTTTTGAAATATTTTCAGTATATTTCTGAGGTGACAAGTTTGTGAATTGCTATGATGGTATTCTTCCGTGTTCTCTACAGATTTCATTTGCTCACTGGTGCTGAATAATGCTAGCAGAATTGTGTGCTGAGGGAATTCAGGATTTGTCTGGGTGGACAGTTTAACAGTTTTGCTCTTGTATTTTAATTAAATTAATCGTTTTTTTTAAAACTTTCACATTTTAAAACTATATGTAATAAAGCAGTGGTAAGAATTTAGCCTAAAAGCAAGAATTTTAAACCTGTATCTAATAAAGTAATAGCACAAGAGCAAGAATTCTTTAAAGAGAACGAGAGGCTCTGTTGCCCATGTTTTTACATAGGTGGTTGAAAAATAAATTGGCTTTGTAATGTAACTGATCATTTTAAAAATACTCTAAAAATGATATGAATTTGTTAACACTGTAAAATATCTTCTAGTTATTCAGGATTCATATTTGGAATTTGTTTTTAGTTATTGAATTAGCTACAGAAGTGTTGTGAGTACAGTAATTGTGCCATTTGGGGCTCTTCTTACTTCCCTTGAGCTCATATTACGGTGATTGCTGGACAGATAATCTTAAAATGTTTTGTGATTATTTGTTATCCAACATATTCATGTTTTACCATGAAGTTAAAGGAGAAAAAATAATTTTTTTTGCAATTTTTTTATATTCTCATAATATCAAGCAACATTTAAAATCTATGCATCATTATTTCATAATAAACATGATTTTGATTATGTTTATAATAGATAAACTTGGCGAACAGGTCTTCAGGGTGTTCTCCTAAAGACTAAAATCACATACTCTGACCAAGATAAATCATATTTTTTGAAGATTTGAAGAAAAAGCATACAATTACCATGTTTATTTCCTTAAGGGAAAATCATGTTGGTGACTAAACAGAAATGTCAGGTAGGGAAATTGAGGTATAGAAGGTGCATTAAAGAGCTCTAGAAAAACGAGAGGGTGGGAGAAATAGGAAGAGAATACTAAAAGCCTAGTGCCTTCAAATGCCAGGCAATTATGGGATGCTTTCCTAAAATATCTTTGTTTTGAGAACTGCCCCCACTATGCCATTTTCCAGGATTGGCACCTGTGAAGGAGGTGGGTGTGTACTTAAGCTTGTATATTCATGGAAACGGGAGGGTTAGCAGTTAGAGATGAGAACTGGGTGACATCCTCAAGAAATCTATTCCCACTTCTAAACACTGACTCACTTGTGTGGCCTGGGGCAGCATGTACAGCCGGTTTATTTTCACTTATTTTTAATTTATAATAATATTTTCCCATGGTAATAGAAGGTTCATTTCAGGTTTCTAAAGTAATAATAAGATGATTTCTTGGACCATGGGAAAGATTTGCCAGGGCTGTATGTCATTCACAGAGAGCTACTGTGGGGAAAAAAGCAAGGACTGCTTTGACAGAATCCTATTAACTGTTTTCTTTTTTAATGAAAAATATTTCAAATGTGTAAGTTCTCTGTGGTCTTTGAATTTTTCAGAGATACATATTCCATGTATATTATATAATTAGAAGATTGCAAATTTTAACTCCCCCCCTTGCCCCCATATTTACTCTTGAAATACGCAGGAAATTTTCATGGCAAAATACACTATTTTCGTTTACATATTTAGTCCCATTTACCTCTAATCATAGATCTTTGGTAGAAGATAAATGGATAATCAGTAGAAGATCTATTAAAGAAAATAGTAAGAAATGCTGAGAAAAATTACTGATGACAAGAATTTCTTTGTCAGGTTTCTGAAGATGAAGCATATACTTCTATATTTTGTTCTTTTCCACATCATTAAGTTTGTGCAGTCACTTATTTAACTTAACATCTGCCTAATGAGGAGCATTTATTTCCCTGGCTTTTATGAAGTTCAGTAGGACTTGAAGGTCCCCAGTGGTGTTAGCTGAAAATAGGGTCTGTGGTCAAGTAAGTTTAGGTAACAGTGGCCTCTAACATCTTATTCAGAACTTTTTTCTCTGGAATATGGTTTACTTTGAAAAGAGAAATCAATACATGATATTAAACATTAAGCACACATTTTAATTCTGAATATATTCCGTGTATTGAAATATCCAGAAAAGTGAAGGAAGAATTAAGGGTTTGTATATATCTCCCAGAAAATTACCTCAATTCTTTTCTCATTATGTATGTAGAAGAAGCATCTTAGAACGACAGTGTAAATGGGACTCACAGGGTATGATTCGAATTGGTGATAAAAATGATGCTAAAGTTACGTTTTTTCTAAAGTACTAAACTGTAGAAGCGTTGGTAGTGAAGGATTTGGGGCACAATGTGACCATGTAAGGATTTTGATAATTCTCACACGTTCTCATTCATTCTCAAAGTTACTTCTAGATTAGTCCCATGGAGAAACAAATTAATTTTTAAAATATGATTTGTAATGGGAAATAACTGGAAGTTATAGTCTGCTGGGCCTGGGTATTTCTCTGTCCTCTGTGTTTTCAGTAGTAAACAGAAATGTCAATTCTTTTTTATAGATTTATAGGAATTGAATTTTATGAAAATAACCTAGCATGATGTTAGTCACAAAACAGGTGTAGAATGAATGTCTGTCTTCTGAATTTCCTTTCCAAACAATTAAATTATTTTCTGTATTAAAGATTTTTCAAAATATTACCTATCAGCTATCTGAAATATCAGATTCATAGAAATATACTGATTTACAATGACAACCCACTCCATATTCTTGCCGGGAGAATTCCATGGACAGAGGAGCCTAGTGGTCTACATACCGTCCATATGGTCACAAAGACTCAAACACAACTGAAGCGACTTAGCATGCATGGATAAATAATAATATACTTGGAATCTCTTTATAATAACATACTTTTAAAACCAGAATGCATGTATGATGAAATGTTGAAAGGGTCTTGGTGGCTTAGTCAACTTCTAAAAATAGAGTAGTTGCTAAATACCTGTTATGTTCCAGCCGTGTTTGGCCTAGTAGACAAAATGATAAGTATTTTAGCTAAAAAGCAAATACTCAGATTTGTTTCTATTAGTATTTAAACAATGTTAAATAAATAAAATTAGACTTAGTGAAGTATGAACTCTTAAATTAGTGGAAACCCAACTGTACCATACACAGTAGGCATTTAACTAAACATTTGAAAGTGAAAGTGAAGCCACTCAGTCATGTCCGACTCTTTGAAACCCCATGGACTGTAGCCTACCAGGCTCCTCCGTCCATGGAATTTTCCAGGCAAGAGTACTAGAGTGGGTTACCATTTCCTTCTCCAGGGGATCTTCCTGACCCAGGGATCAAACCCAGGTCTCCCACATTGTAGGCAGACGCTTTACCATCTGAGCCACCAGGGAAGCTTAACTAAAGGTTTACCAAATTGACTTTTTTCTTCTCATATTTTTATTTTATTTATTATTTTATTTAATTTTATTTTTACTCTACAATACTGTATTGGTTTTGCCATGCATTGACATGAATCCGCCACGGGTGTACATGGGTTCCCAATCCTGAACCCCCCTCCCACCACCCTCCCCATATCATCTCTCTGGGTCATCCCAGTACACCAGCCCCAAGCATCCTGTATCCTGTATTGAACCTAGACTGGGGATTCGTTTCTTACATGATAGTATACATGTTTCAATGCCATTCTCCCAAATCATCCCACCTTCCCCCTCTCCCACAGAATCCAAAGGTCTGTTCTACACATCTGTGTCTCTTTTGCTGTCTCGCATACAGGGTCATCATTACCATCTTTCTAAATTCCATGTATGTGTGTTAGTATACTGTATTGGCACCCCACCCCAGTACTCTTGCCTGGGAAATCCCATGGACAGAGGAGTCTGGTGGGCTCCAGTCCATGGGGTCGCTAACAGTTGGTTACGACTGAGCAACTTCACTTTGACTTTTCACTTTCACGCATTGGAGAAGGAAATGGCAACCCACTCCAGTATTCTTGCCTGGAGAATCCCAGGGACGGGGGAGCCTGGTGGGCTGCCGTCTGTGGGGTCGCACAGAGTCAGACACGACTGAAGCGACTTAGCAGCAGCAGTAGCAGCAGCAGCATACTGTATTGGTGTTTTTCTTCCTGACTTACTTCACTCTGTATAATCAGCTCCAGTTTCATCCACCTCATTAGAACTGATTCAAATGTATTCTTTTTAATGTCTTCTCATACTTTTAATCCGTAACAATGAATAACCTGCTTAAGAGCTTATTTTTTGTTGTTGTTGTTTACTTTTGTAAAACTTGTCTTAAAAAAACACCTTCATAATATTATTAAGAACACATTAAAATTATTAGATTTCACTCCGTTATGTAATCTCCATATGAGACAATTATATGAATTGACAGAGACTTTTAAAAAGAAAACTGTAAATAATTCTTTGTTGACCTTGATAAATTTTGTAATTACTTAGAGCCAGAAAGGCTAGAACTCTGTGCCCGGCCATTGAGATCTGTCTCAGTGTAGCCCTTTTAGAGCAGAGTTGTTCAGCCAGCACAGATTGAATGGCTGTGTGGGTTGGCATTGGAAAAATGCCTTAAATACTTTGGCTTTAGGACCATGGCCATTGTACACTTGCTTCTCTCGAGCGTATTGCTTCTGACGCTGGCCTTTTGGCAAATTTAAAGTCAGTCAACTAGCTCGATATAAAACTTTTAATGAGAGCTCAGGGGGCCATAAATGATTTAAGACACATACATCAAAATGTTACGCATATGTAATCCCATTACTTAGGGCTTCGCTGGTGGCTCGGTGCTAATGAGTCTGCCTGCCAGTGCAGGAGACTTGGGTTTAATCCTGAGGTTGGGAAGATCCCCTGGAGAAGGGAAAGGTAACCCACTCCAGTATTCTTGCCTGGGACATCCCATGGACAGAGGAGCCTGGCAGACTATATAGTCTATGGGGTTGCAAAGAGTTGAACATAGCTGAGCAACTAAACCTTCACTTTCAATCCCATTACTTAACCTAACTTGACATAACTCTTTAACTAGGTCATTAGTAGATGGTCACTGAACTCCCATCAGATTCTTGTGAGTTTGCCCTCAGTCCATTGTTTCCCTGATGTTTTGTTGATAGTGCCCAGATGACCTGCCCGTTTTCCTGTTGGCAGCCTCTCAATTGCCTCTGACTCAGTCGTTTTCTCATCTAGATTCTTTTAGCAACCTTTCATGAAGTACTTGTTTGGATTTACAGCTCAGACATTTAGTCCAGGAATCATATTTCAGTGTTTCTATTTCTTAGGTTCATTTTGCTCTTTCTTCCCATTAATCTTCGATTCACTCATCTGTAGGTTTTTTTTTTTTTTTAAACTTGGCCATTTTGAGGCTTGTGGGGATCTTAGTTCTCCAACCAGCGATCGAACCCTGGCCCCTTGCAGTGCAGGGATGGAGTCCTAACCAGTGGGCTGCCAGGGAATTCCCAGGATAGCTCATCCAGGTCTTTGCTCATGTCTCGCACAGAAGAAAAGAGACTTTCAGTTAGTCACATGCATGGGATCGGTCTTGCCTAACTTACGTTAAATAGTTACAGTTTTGTGTAGCCTGTATTTCCTCAGGTGTCATTGGCTTGAGCAACAAAAAGTAAGAACTACAGGTCAGAATAAAGGTTAAAAATAATAGCAGCAGTAACAATAGGTTTACGTTGTTTCCAAACAGAAATACCTCCTTCCCACCCACATTAAGGTTAATGTTCCAATGCAAACAAACCATCTCAGGTGCTCGGGTTTCTAGAATATCTGTTCTGTTTGATTGACTGATTGTGGGTATGCTCTCCTTGTCAGGTCTGCCACAAGTATTTCTTGGGGGTTGAGCCTTAAAATGGTTTGAATTACAGTGTACTGTAATAACCTCAAAATGATTCCTCCTCAGCAAGTCTTTAGCCCACTGGCTCTGAGCTGAACTTGTAAACTTTCTCTCTTCTGTCATGATGACATGCTATTTCTTCCCCATTATCCTGAACGCTGCCAGGGAGATTACAGAATGGCCCTTTATTCTGAGTCTCAAGCCTCCTGCCTCTTCAGTGACATACTCAGACTCACGTGGAAGTAAAATACCTACTGGCGGCTTCCCTGATCCACGCACTTACTTTAGGGGCACTTTGTTTTCATTTTGCTTCAAAAAATTGATAGTTTGATTTGGTTAGCAGTTTAGGCTCTTATTCTGGTATCTCTGTTCAATTTGAAATTAATTTAAACCCTGGTTTTCCTTGCTTTAACCTAACAAGTGTACATATTCTCAAATCTTACTGTGTTCTGAGAAGCGAGGGTACAAATGTTACTGAATCTGGGACCAAGGACACCTACCCCAAGTTATTTCTTTATTTTTTTTAATATAAATTTATTTATTTTAATCGGAGGTTAATTACTTTACAATATTGTATTGGTTTTGCCATACATCAGCATGAATCTGCCATGGGTATACACGTGTTACCCATCCTGAACCCCCCTCCCTCCTCCCTCCCCGTACCTTCCCTCTGGGTCATCCCAGTGCACCAGCCTCAAGCATCCAGTATCATGCACTGAACCCCAAGTTATTTAGGAGCCTGAGATGGGCATGGTCGCTTTACTCCAGGATGCTCTGCAGGTTGAATGTCAGTCTTATTTGGTTTCTAAGAATGGAGACAGACAAGTTTCTCATTAAGCCTAGTGTAGAATTGGTACTTTAGTGGTTTAAGAGCCATATTTACTCCACTGTAAAGGACTAGATGGGCTTCCCTGGTGGCTCAGTGGTAAAGAACCTGCCTGTCAATGCAGAAGACACATTGACAGTCCCTGGGTCAGGAAGATCCCCTGGAGAAAGGAAATGGCAATCCACTCCAGTATTCCTGCCTGGGAAATCCTGTGAACTGAGGGGCCAGGCTGGACAACAGTCCATGGGGTCGCAAAGAGTCAGACATGACTGATCGACTAAAACATCAGCAACCAAGGACTAGACATTAAATATGCAATTTAGAGAACTTTTAATGAAAAATACACATCTGAGTAAAATCCTGCAAATATTCTGAGATTTTAATTTTTACCATTTTTCAAGTATAAGTTTAAAATCTACTTTGTAAAGATAGAAAAATCACAAGTCTAGAGCAGAGTATCTGGGACTTATTTGATACAGATGGAATTACCCTTCCTGAAGCCATCATTTAGCATGGAAGATGTCCAATGGAAGAGGTTCAGAATTAGGGATCAAAATCTTCATGTCTGTTCATGGCTTGTCTGCTATCTAACACACGTCTTTGGGGCTTTTTTTTTTTAAACAGTTCTAATGAACTATGGTATAAATTTTTTTTTTCCTGTGTATCAGAAAGGAAAGTGTGCTTTGAATATAAGCATAAATTTTCTTGGAGCTAGACTTTTTCCTTAAGAATAAATTTCTGAAAATACAGTTTAAGTCAACGAGAAAGTACAATTTTCGTCTGCTAAAAGCAACTTTATAAGTATTTCAGAAACATATCTTTCTTTGAGGCCAAGTTGCTTGTGTCAAGAACGGGAGAACTATGGCAGTTAACATCCAGCCAGCAAAATCCATCTGGAAGATGAATAACTTAGTCTTAGTAAATAGTGAAAAAATCTTTCTGTATCAAAAAATAGAAACTGTAGGGCAAAGGATGTGAAGGTCGGGAAACTTCATCAGCTGGTCTGTTTCCTAGTTGGTCAGAGACCTTCCTATTTTCAGTACCTTTTCTCCACTTCCCTTAAGAGTTATTAAGGAAGCAAGAGTTTTTTTTTTTTTTTTCCCCCCCATAACCAAAGAGTTGGCTGGTTTATAGATTTTGGCAATGACATTTGAAGGATTACTGATGTAATACTAGGCAGTGACATGAAGCTTAGTGCACTGGGTGCTTTGTAGGTCTTATGGAAGAAGGTTACGTTGTACCCGTTTTTCTTTTTTAATGCTTAAAAATTATAAAGTAATACTGTAAAGATATTACAGGTCTACAAAGGACAGGGATAAAAATGCCCACATACTCACTGTCATGGAGAAACAAATGGCAGCCCACTCCAGTATTCTTGCCTAGGAAATCCCACGGACAAGCTACAGGCAGGAGAGTTGAACAGAATGGAGTGACTAAACATTATTTACTATCTAGTTTAAGAGGAAAGACGTTGCCAGTACATTTTAAGCCTTGTATATCATGTGTACAATTTATGACTGCACTGCACATTTCAATTATTTTTGGATAGCTGAGGAGTGACTTAATATTAAACATCAGTTACTCTTTTAATGTTAGATTTTATGTATCATGTATCAGTAAACAATTTTGAGATATTATTCAGTTTCTCTTTTTTCATCCTGTTTTTTTTATTATAACAAATTTGAATCTTTGATAGTGTTTTCCTCTGTATAAAATTGTTCTCAAAAAGTAACTGAAGCTACTTGATTAGGTAACTAAGATGGTGACTTTTAGCAGTACTGGGCTGGAATAGCAAGACCATAGCTATCAGAGCAGATTTTGTGAAACAACTGCCCTGTGAGTATAAAGCAAGGAAGACAGTGGAAGTTGCCCCATAAGGCTTTGGGACTCTGTTCTTGGGTCTTGCAAAACCTGCCTCCAGCTAAGTAATGGTCCCTGGTTGTTTACTGATCATGTCCTGGTCCCCAGAACCTGGAAGGTCACCTTACATGGCAAAGGTTTCGTACCGGGACTTCCTTGGTGGCGCAGTGGATGGGAATCTGTCTGGCAGTGCAGGGGACACGGGTTTGATCCCTGATCTGGGAAGATTCCACATGCTGCAGACCAGCTAAGGTTGTGCGCCACGAACACTGAAGTTCACACACCTTAGAGCCCGAGCTCTAGAGAAGCCACCTCAGTGAGAAGCCTGCGCACTGCGGTGAAGAGTAGCCCTTGCTCACCGTAACTAGAGAAAGCCTGCATGCAGCAATGAAGGCTTAGAGCAACCAAAAAGAAGTATTAAAAAAACACCTTGAGATGGGGAGATCATCCTGGATCCTGGGAGTTGGAAGTACATATCATCACAGTGTCCTTGTAAGGCGAGGTGGGCAGAGGAGATTTCAGGCACGAGAGGAGAAGGCAGTGTGACCCCAGAGGCAACAATGGAGTGGTGGGGTCACAAGCCAAGGAACACCAGCATCTATCAATAGATGAGGCAAGGGATGGCTTCTCTTCCAGAGCCTCCCTGAGGGACTGTGGTGCTGCCAACACCTTGATTTTCATGCAGCTTCAACTGGTTTTAGCCTGTTTTCTTATCTGCAGAACTGTGGGAGAATAAATTGCTGTTGCTTTAAGCCACAAATGTTGTGATAATTTGTTTTGATAGTCATAGAAAACTGATGCCACACCACCAACCTGGGTGGTTTGGCTCACGTGTATTCCACCTTTGTCTGTTCACGCTGCAGAGTCTGGAGGGGTAATCTCACAGTTGAGAAAGGCCTGAACCAGGGACCCAGAGACTTGGGTGTTACTCATCCTACATAGCTATGAAACTTACAGGAATTTGGGCCTAAATATAGCTGCATTATTCTGAAAAGGATGAAGACAGCTCGCTCAGAAATTTGAAAACAACGCAGGGAGAGAACTTTAAAACAAATAAGAAAGATGACACATAGAAAAGTAACAATAACAGAAAAGTAACTAAGTCAGGAGAAACTTGGAGTAAGTCGCTTTACCTCTGCTGGCCTCTGATTCTTGGCTTCAGAAAGAGGCCTCTTATTACCATCCATGTAAGGATTAGGTTGAACATCATCAAATGCTGCTCACATATTAGGTTTGTTTACAGTCATTATCACTGTTTCATCCCAGGACCACAGTGTTTGCTAATTGAATTTTTTGAGGAGATGGGAGTAATTTTTCCTCTTTGTACATTAACACAAAACATTTTGTAAGTCATATATCTGATAAGAGACTTGTATTTAGGATACATTTTTTAAAACTCCCACAACTCAGTCATAAAAAGATAAATAGCCCAATTTAAAAGTGGGCAAAAGATCTGAGCACTTTGCCAAAGAAGAGTAAGTTCCTGCAAGATACTAAACATCATTAGCCATCACAGAAATGCAAATCAAATCCATAATGAGCTCTCACTTCAAACCCACTAGGATAGCTGTAATCAAAAAGATGGGCAATAGCACGCGTTGTGAATGATTAGAAAAATTACAGCTCTCCTCCATTCCTGGTGGGAACATAAAATGATGCAGCTGCTTTGAAGAACAGTTTGATGGTTCCTCAAAAAGCTAAACCTGGAGTTACCAAATAACTGGGTGGTTCCACTCCTTGTTGTATATCCAAGAGATTTGGAACATATATGTATGTAAAACATGTACATGAACATTCCTAGCAGCATCATTCAGAATAGCCTCAAAGTGGAAGCAAATGACAGCTTGTAAATGGACAAACAAAATGTACTGTATCCAAACAAGGGAATAATGCTTGGTGACAAAAAGAAATGAAGTATTAATACCTGCTATAACATGAATGAACCTTGAAAACATTATGCTAAATAAAAGAAGTCATTCACAAAAGACCACATATTATATAATCCTGTTTATATGGCTCCCCAGGTGGCTCAGTGGTAAGGAATCCACGTGCCAACGCAGGAGATGCAGGTTCGGTCCCAGGGTCAGGAAGATCCCTTGGAGGAGGAAATGGAAGCCCACCTCCAGAATTCTTGCCTGGAGAATTCCATGGACAGAGGAGCCTGGTGGGCTACAATCCATGGGGTTGCAAAAGAGATGGGCATGACTTAGCAACTGAACAACAAGGTGTATATGAAATATCCAGAAAAGGCAAATTTGTAGAGACGGAAAATAGATTGGAGGTTGCCAGAAGCTAGAAACAGGAGGTAATGATGAACTGCAGATGGGTCCAGGTTTTCTTTTGAGGTGGTGAAAATATTCTAAAGTTGATTACAATAATATTTGCTTGGTTTTGTGACTATCTAAAAACAGTCATACAATTTAAATGATTAAACTCTATGGTACACAAATCCAAAAAGAAGTTATTTTTTAAAGTAATACTAGATCATCATAAAGAAATTAGAAAATACAAAAGACAATTAAGGCCATTAAAACTACTGCTAATTTCATCAACCAGAGAAACCAAGAATATTTTTTAATATTTTGCCTTCTAATTTTTCCCCCCAATATGTAGACCCTCCCAAGTATATACTTTTTCTTCCACAATAGGTACCATATGGGACATATAATATTACATTTTTACGTCTTCACTGACAGTTTATTTTCAGTATTTTCCAGAAGATTTTTTAAACAAGTTTACTGTAAAAAAAGATACATGCTATTTATAGAAGAGTTTTTAAAAATGAACAAGTAAAAAGGAAAAAATAAAATCATTCATGATCCTGCTTTAATATCGATATTTTACTGGGTTTTGATTTTTGTGTGTGTTCACTTTTAACCTGATGCTCCTGAGTAATGGCTGTCTTGACTTCAGATGACTTTTCCATATCTAATTTACGTGGTTTTCCCCCTAATTAGCTAATGTCTGTTTGTTCCGCCTGTCTTATAGTCATTTCTTTTTAATTTCATTTGGAAGCAGCAGAGTTACTGAGTAGTAAGATAGAGGAAGTAATTGAATCTCAGTCATGTTGAATTTGAGGAAATAGATCAAATTAGTGATTTTATGTTTCTTTCCATTACAAGGATTATAAAAAATTATATATATTTTTAACTTTTTATTTTGTTTTGGGACATAGCTGATTAACAATGTTGTGATAGTTTCAGGTGGACAACAAAGAGACTCAGCCATACATACACGTGTATCCATTCTCCCCCAAACTCCCCTCCCATCCAGGCTCCATATGACATTGAGCAGAGTTCTCTGTGCTATACAATAGGACCTTGCTGGTTATCTATTTTGAATATAGCAGTGTGTACATGTTCATCTGAAACTCTCTAACTATCCCTTCTCCCCATTCTTCCCCTTTGGCAGCTGTAAGTTCATTCTCTAAGTCTGTGAGTCTGTTTCTGTTTTGTAAGTAAGTTCATTTGTATAATTTCTTTTTTAGATTTTACATATAAACAATGTCATACTAAAAAATGTAAATATGGAGTAGCTATCAATTAAAATCAAAAGAGAAAGAATTACAGTTTGGTTTTAATAAAAATAAACTACACTTCTATATAAATATGTTTATAAGTACATTGTGAAAAATTAATCTGCTCATGTTAAATCTTAAATATTCATAATTTTTGAAATATTATGTGACCAATATGTTCAGAAATTCACCAAACACCTTATATACTTCATGTTAGCAGCTCTGTGTTTTCAATTCTGTCCCAATCTTTGTGCTAGATTCCAGTGAGCCTCAGACAGCTTGTAATCTGACCTGTAGAGAGGAATCTTGACAAACCTAGAAAGCAGAGACATCATTTTGCCGACAAAGGTCTGTATAGTCAAAGCTATGGTTTTTCCAGTATTCATGTAGGGGTGTGAGCATTGCAGCGTAAAGAAGGCAGAGCACTGGAGAATTGATGCTTTTGAGCTGTGGTGCTGGAGAAGACTCTTTAAGAGTCCCTTGGACTGCAAGATCAAACCAGTCAGTCCTAAAGGAAACCAACCCTGAATATTCATGGGAAGGACTGATGCTGAAGCTAAAGCTCTGATATTTTAGCCACCTGATGCGAAGAGCCAGCTCTTTGGAAAAGACCCTGATGCTGGGAAAGGTTGAGGGCGGGAGGAGAAGGGGTCAACAGAGGATGAGATGTTTGAAAGGCATCACCAATTCAGAGGACGTGAGTTTGAGCAAACTCTAGGAGATGGTAAAGGACGGGGAAGTCTGGTGTGCTGCAGTCCTTGGGGCCGCAAAAAGTCAGACATGACTTAGCCACTGAACAACAACAAACAAATTTTGTTCTTTCTGCCTAGCTTTTCTGCTGGGAAGAAAAGCAGAAGTGGGTCACAGTCAAAGCAAGTGTGACCAGCAAGAGCAAAGGCTTGAAGATCTCTTCAGGGATGAGTTATTCCAGGGCTGCTAGAGTACTGGGGGTGAGGACTTGGGGTAGGCAGCTCAGGAGCGTTGGTCACCCATTTGTAAGGGTTTACATAGGAGAGAAGAGCAAGACAAACCTTCATTTTAGAAAGAGAAGTCTGCCTCGGTGTGGAGAATACACTGGCAGAGGAGGAAATGTTAGGAAGACATCAGTGACCTTGATTGAGGGAGAGGGTTGAAGTGAGGTAGCAGTCCTTGGAGAAGTGAAGGGCAGGGAGCGGGGCAGTGCACACAACCTGTGTGAACTCGTCTTTGGGCCTAGAAAGAAAGCACTTCCCTGATAGCTCACATGGTAAAGAATCTGCCTGTCGTGTGGGGGACCCCTGGGTCGGGAAGATCTCCTGAAGGAGGGCCTGGCAACCCACTCCAGTATTCTTGCCTGGAGAATCCCATGGACAGAGGAGCCTGGTGGACCACAGTCCATGGGATTGCAAAGAGTTGGACACGACAGAGTGGCTAACACTTTCACAACTTCACTTAAGATGTGTCCAAGAATGGGAATGCCTGGAGTGTGGTTTTTATCTGTAAAGTAGGAGCCAGGAGAGAGGAGCCTGAAGAAGCAAGAAAGAGAAGAAACAGTGTTAGAACAAGGTCCCAGGGAGCTTGGAAGGAAAACAGGGCAGGGATGCAAAATGGGGGACAGGCACCTCGTCTCCTGAAGACTTGAAGGAAGAAATAAAAATGGGTGTGAGTTGAGTAAGTGATAGTTGCTAAGTCGTGTCTGTCTCTTTGCAACACCGTGGACTGTAGCCCACCAGGCAAGAGTACTGGAGTGGGCTGCCATAAACTTGAAGGAAGAAATGGATGTAACT
Organism: Budorcas taxicolor; assembly: GCF_023091745.1. Classification (NCBI taxonomy): domain Eukaryota; kingdom Metazoa; phylum Chordata; class Mammalia; order Artiodactyla; family Bovidae; genus Budorcas; species Budorcas taxicolor. Next base: position 134,297,419 of record NC_068914.1, on the reverse strand, counting down.
TTAGTCAGATTTACCTGTAGGGCAGCAAATGTCTACTTGGGAACACAGGAGGAATTAGGTAGGTAGCTTAAGGAGAGTGACCAAAATTTTTAGAGTAGCTGCCAAAGGGAGAATAAAAGCAAATTTAAACGTTGCCTGCCAAGTGGTGGTAAATCTGGAGCTGGAAACCAGAAATCGTTAATGACATCAGTCTGTGCTGGTAGATGCTGGCTTTCGTTTGGAAGCAAGTATTTTTCTTCTTGGCTTTTCCTTTCTTTTCCTTCCTTCCCTTCCATTTTTTTTTTTTTTTAATGCAGAATTTATTTACTAAAAACTAGTTCTTTTCTTTTGCAATACTTGAAATCCCTATCAGTTTGCTTAGTTAGCCAAAAGTGTTTTTTTTTAATGTGAAATATAAAAGTATGAGTTATTAATAATACAGAAGCTATAATAGAATCCAGACGTTGAGTAACTATTGTTTCATATTCTAGCATGCAGAGATGGCCAAAATAGCATGGACTCTGACACACAAACAGCTGAAATTTTAGCCATGTGTGTGTATGCATGTGTGGGTTGCATATAAGTAGTTTGGATCCAACCACCTCCTCAAAAGTTACATTTGAAATTTCCCAAAGCATTTTTACTGGGTTGGCCAAGATTTTACAGAAAAACTCCAACCAACTTTTTGGCCAGCGTGATATATTTGAAACCATACATTCATGTGCTGCAAATGTCCTAGTAAGAGATATTCAAGAGCCAGTCATATTCCCTGAGATCCCTTTAAAAAAATCTATTTAGTGATTTTAGAGAAATCACAAGTTATTTAGCAAATGTAGAGAATGTTCCATGCAATTGTTACTGGAGCGCTGCATTATAGCTCAAAGAAGTGCTGGGTTTTGGTTTTCAGACTGAATTTGCATCTTTAAAGATAAAGTGATAATTTAACAATTAGTCCCCAACTTATAAACAAGATGAATTTTCCAGATAAGAATACTGGAGTGGATTTCCATTCCCTTCTGCAGGGGATCTTCCTGACCCAGGGAGTGAACCCAGGTCTCCCTGCCTTGCAGGCAGATTCTTTACCATCTGAGCCACCAGGGAACCCCAAATGGTGTAATAGACACTACGAAATGTTTACAGCAGAACAGGCAAACTTCCTATAGCTTTTCGTTACAGCTGCATTTGAAAAAAACCTAAGGAAATGACATTGGCCATATCTTTTGATGATCTCATTCATACCTTTTTAAAAAACTTTATTTTCAAGAAGAGAATTGCTGAATCACAGGATATGTGTATGTTGAACTTTAGAAAAATACTGTCAGGGGCTTCCGTGGTGTCTCAGTGGTAAAAGAATCCATTTGACAATGCAGGAGACACAGACTCCATCCCTGATCCAGGAAGATCCCACCTGCCTAGGATCAACTGTGCTCATGGGCCACAGTTCCTGAGCCTGTACTCTAGAGCCTGGGAGCTGCAGCTGCTGAAGCCTGAGCGCCCTAGAGTGTGGACTCTGCATCAGAAGTACCGCTGCAAGAGGCCCATGTACTGTAACTAGGGAGTAGCCCCCACTCTTGGCAACTAGAGAAAAGACCGCTCAGCAACCAAGACCCAGCACAGCCAGAAATAAAAAGAAAATACTGTCAAGCAGTGTCTGAGTAGCTATACAACTTAGGCTTCCAAAAGTATTGTGAGAAAGTTCTAGTGAGCCCACATCTTCACCAAAAATATATATTTTGCCAGTCAGCTTTTTAGATATTGTTATTCTGCTCTTGTCCTTTGCATTTCCATATAAATTATTGAATCGGTTTTAATTTCCACAAGAAATCTTGCTGGAATTTTAATGGTGATTGTACTGAACCTGAAGCCCAGTTTGGAGACAGTCGACATCTTTGCACTATTGACTTTTCATGATATACAATGGATATTCCTCCAGCTCCTAAGAACTTTTATAACTTTACTCAGTAGTATTTGCAGTTTTCTGTGTAAAGGTCTTGCACAATTTTTGACATGCTGGTGCTTTATAAGATACATGGAATGATACAAATGTGCTTTAGAAATGGGACCAGCAGGTTGAATTCCTAATTATAATCCTTGTAGCTTTGAAGCCAATAGTCTAGTTTTGTATGGCAGCCCACCCTATGTCAAAAGAGATGGGATATGTGTGGGTTTTCCAATTGTTTATGCAACAAATATCCTACCATGTGCTTCACAGATACTGCCGTATGTCTAGCACTTTTCTAAACCCTGGGAAGATGGCGATAAACCCCAAAATAAGGTATTTGGAATTCAGTTCACTACCGGAAAAGAAAAGAAAGCTTGGCTAAAGTGGTAGATAAGCCAGAATAGCAGAGTATATTTAGGCGCTGAGAAGTTGAGAGGCTAGGCAAATGTGGGATGATCTATGCTGCCCTGTGCTTAGCTGCTCATTTGTATCCGACCCTTTGTGGCCCCATGGACTATAGCCTGCCAGGTTCCTCTGTCCATGGGGATTCTCCAGGCAGTAACACTGGAGTTGCCATGCCCTCCTCCAGGGCATCTTCCCAACCCAGGAATCCCCCATTGCTGGTGGATTCTTTATGATCTGAGCCACCAGGGAAGCCCATGAATACTTCAGTGGGTAATCTGTTCCTTCTCCAGGGGATCTTCCCTACCCAGAAATCAAGCTGAGATTTCTGGTTTATAGACAGATTCTTTACCAGCTGAGCTACCGGGGAAGCCCATGGGATGATCTATATAGTATACAAAGAGGTTGGCATAAGGCCTCACATATTCCCTGGTGGCTCAGACGGTAAAGCGTCTGTCTACAATGCGGGAGACCCGGGTTCGAGCCCTGGGTTGGGAAAAATCCCCTGGAGAAGGAAATGGCAATCCACTTCAGTACTATTATCTAGAAAATCCCATGGAAAGAGGAGCCTGGAAGGCTGCAGTCTATGGGGTCACAAAGAGTCGGACACGACTGAGTGACTTCACTTCACTTCAACCTGGTTGTGGCAGTTGATACTATCATACCTATTGTGTGGGAAACATGGGGATGGAAGTCAGAATCTTGGAGAAGTAACCTGTAATTCATGGATAGGAATAAAAATGTAGCACATGAAGGAAGTCAGAAAATTAGTCCAGGGAGCCTGGGTTGGTCCTCAGGAGAATTCACTGTCATGGAAGCCAACGGTATAAAGATTTCCAGTTGTCAAAAGTTGTATAGGCATCAAAAGGATGAGAAAAAGAACCCAGATCATTGATGTAACAATTACGAGAGTACTGATTGACCTTTGAGAAAGCAGTTTTAGTGGTGTGGATTCTCTAGAGAAGTTTTGGCAGAAGGAGAAAGATGGAAGAACCGAAGGAAGAATGCTTTTACATATAAACTTTCTATATGTGCATAGCTGTGTTCATAATCTATTCAATCTCCTTGCATATTGATTTATTCTAAGCAATATTTCTTTGTCATAACTACTATTTATTTGTAATATATCCTGATATCCTCTATAACCAGGTAGAATTTATTGCTTAAGGTTACCTTCACAGCTACTTTCCTTTATTTTTATACTATGAATCTTCATATGAAATTTTTACTTCTGTCATGAGTAATCCTTTTAGGTCTGTTATGGGAATTGTATTCAATATAAAAATAAATTCAAAGAGTATTAAAAAAAAAATAAAAAAATAAAAAAAAAAAAAAAGAATGCTTTTACATTGAAGAAAACTTAGTAATACCTAAAAGCTTTAGGAAAATTTTAATGAGTTACATTAATTTACCTATTGCTGCAAAACACATCATCCCAAAGTGTGGCCTTTTAAAAAAAAATGATAAACATTTCTGCAGACCAAAGGTTTGCTAAGATGAGCTGGATGATTCTGGTTCAGGATCATTGGATACCAGTCTAGAAGCTGACTGTCCAGGTGTGGTAATGGAAGGACATGGGTATCGTGATTTCAGTTATCTCCGTATATTAGAGAATAAGAACATCTGCTGAGACTTGTTTGGACCGATAGACAGGTAACTTCTCCAGGAGCTGTGGATGTGAATGAAAGAGAAATGGGATTGTCAAGTAGCGTGGCTTTACACCTGTCAGGGACAGGATTCTGCAGAGAGCTGAAAGGGGTCACCAGTAATTTTTGCTCAAGATGTTTTGCTCAAGATGTTTTCAAGCATGTTGTCACATGCTTGAACTGACTTATTTTTGCCCAAACCCCAACTGTTGACCTTCTTTGTAAATTTAAAAGTTGGAGACACCAGCAATTAAAAACAATACCAACTATTTAACCCAGTTGTCAAAAACACTACAGGGTGAGGAATAACTATGTTTTATTCTCATGTGGGAAAGGAGCCTTACTTTTCATTAGACTCAACAAGAACAAGTGATAACAACATATTCTCCTATATTAAAAATTCATGATTTTAGCAGCAATATCCAAAAATACTATAGAAGAGAAATGTTGCTCCATAAAATAAATCCTTTTCTCTGTGAAAAATATATCTAAAGTTATATGATTGACTTTGCTCCTGTGAAAGGAAGGAAGGGGTTACAATAATTGGTATATCTGAAGTAGAAGGTGACAACAGGTTGCCTGGATTAGAAGGGTAGGGTTTAGATGGGTTTTACTTCTCACTGCCTAAAAGAGCTTCTGAATTTTCAAATCATCTGTGTATATTTCATTTATTTATTTCTGTGTGTCAACAGATTATTCTAGGTATTGGGATCATCTGACTGTTTTGTTCTATTTTCTTCCACATGTCTATGTATATTTTAAAAAACTAATAATCCTTTTAAAAGATACTACTGTGTGGGTAGTGATATATAGTACCTTCAAAATGTAATTATATTTCCAAACTTGAAATGCAGTCAAACCTCTTTAATAACAAATTTGTTGCTTATACTTCTACTTTTAATCCTCCAAGACTACTGTTGTTGTTAGTCACTCAGTCGTGTCTGACTCTTTGCAACACCATGGACTGTAGCCCTCCAGGCTCCTCTGTCCATGGAATTCTCTGGGAAAGAATACTGGAATGGGTTGCCATTCCCTTCTCCAGGGGATCTTCCTGACCCAGGGATAGAACCTGGGTCTCCTGCATTGAAGGTGGATTCTTTACATTCTGAGTTACTAGGGAAGCCCAGAAATACAATTTTGCATGGATATTCCTCTGTCTGTGGAATTCTCCAGGCAAGAATACTTCACTGGATAGTCTTTAATCTTCTCCAGGGGATCTTCCTGACCCAGAGATTGAACCTGGGTCTCCTGCATTGCAGACAGATTCTTGACTGTCTTGAGTTTTTTGCTGTTTGTTTGGGTGTGTGTATGTGTGTGCACACTGTTTTGCTTTTAGAGGCAACTACAAGAGCTTCATGACTTATTTGGATATGTACTGCTCTGGATTACTTCTGTCTCTTGCTTTTTAAATTTCCTGTCATGAATTGGCAATCATAATTTAAATAGACTAATTTACTATATAATGAGTGCTTATAGGTAACCTATTCGTATTTGAAAAGCATACTGGTGTAACATTTTACGTATCTTTATATTTTTAAAATACGGTTAAATGTTTTCAGTTTTAGTTGAATTTTTTTCTCCTATGGATTTTTTCAGAGGGAAAGATGATCTTCAACTTAATGAATGTCTGGAATTTTTGGTATCATTCAAGGAAAGCTGTGTGATTAAATCTTAAATAGTTGGTTTTGGCAGATACGAAAGGGGGAAGTCATTAAAAATGAGAACAACAGAAGCACTTTTCTTTTCTGCTTGTCGGTGTCATACACTGTAGAATAGCATTTGGTACACACACTCACTGAAGATTTTTCTTTTTCCTCAGAAAACAAATTCACACAAAGAGAAAATAAAAAACCTCTTCAATAGATGTTTTTTAAAAACCAGTGGTTGAATGCATCCATCACATTGTCCCATTGAATGCTGTTATAATTCCTACAGAAAATAAAGGAGTTAATTTCCTTTGTATTGTTATTAGCCACGTCTCCAGGTAAAAAGCTGCCATAAAAGAAATGACCAGTTAACTGACTTGAAATCTGCACCATTAAGCTTGACTGAAGTATGGAAATGGAACATAGATGTTTACCAAAGCCCTAATAGTGGATAGGCTGTGCCATTTATTTTACATGGCTTGTATTTTAAATAACACAGCTCTCAATCTTTTATAAAGCCAGAATGTGCTCAGAATTTATAATAAATGTGTTAAAAGCTCTATAGTGCACTTGTTTCATGAATGTACCTTAATTTCAATTATTTCTCTGCAGAAGACTGGTGTTTAAGATTGATTTCATTTTATGTACTGCTTTTAAAAAAAAAAAAAAAGACCAAAGAATCAAGTAGTTTGTTGTTGGTTCTGTTGTTGCTGACCTAGGTGAAATGACGAGATTGATTTATAATCTCTTCTCTAGTAAATTGTGTAAATCTGAACAAAATACAAAAATTCTTTTATAAAAAATGTCTTTATTCAACAATAAGAAAACAGCTCAATTAAAATATGAGCAAACAAAGATTTGAGTAGACATCTTGCCAAAGAAAATACACAGATAGCCAAGAAGTATATGAAAAGATGCTCAACAGGTTTGTCGTTGGCGAATCCAAGTTGAGTGATAGTGAGATAACACTACACACCTTTGAGATAGGCTAAAATCCAAAAGAACTGGCAGTATCATTTGCTGGCAATGTCGTGGAGCAACAGAAATTCCATGACACATTGTTGTGTTGGAAACACAAAATTGGAAGACAGTTTGGCAGTCTCTTATAAAGCTAAAGATAGTCTTAGCATACAATTCTGTAATCATGCGTCTTGGTATTTACCCAAATGAGTTCAAAACTTATGTCCACACCAAAACCTTGTACATGATGTTTATAGCAGCTTTATACATAGTTGCCAAAACGAGAAGCCGCAAAAATGACATCTTTTAAGAGGTGAATGGATAAACAAACTGGTACATCCATATCTAATGAAATATTATAAAGCAGTAACCAGAAATGGACAAGCCACAAAAAGACACAGTTCAGTCACTCAGTTGGTTCTGACTCTTTGCAGCCCCATGGACTGCAGCATACCAGGCTTCTCTGTCCATCACTGATTCCCAGAGCTTGCTTAAACTCATTTCTATTGAGTTGGTGATGCCATCCAACCATCTCATCCTCTGTCATCCCCTTCTCCTCCTGCCTTCATTCTTTCCCAGCATCAGAGTCTTTTCCATTGGGGTCAGGATAACCCCTAAAGAAGGAAATAGTAACCCATGCCAAGGATTCTTGACTGGAAAATTCCACGGACAGAAGAGCCTGGCAGGGTATGGGGTCTCAAGAGTCGGACACAACTTAGCGACTAACCCACCACCGCCAAATGAAAGAAACCAATCTAAAGAGTCAGCAGAACTGCATGATTCCATGGACATTCTGAAAAAGGCAAAGCTATAGAGTCAATAAAAAGATCTAGGGGTTTGGGTGCAAGGACGGTTGAAAACGGGAAGCACAGGTAATTTTTAGGGTGGTAAACCATTCTGTGTAATGTTGGAGTCAAGGTAACTGGACAAAACCCATTGGATTTTACTCACAAAGAGTGAAACAAAACTATGCATATTCTAAAAATCACTTAGGGGTCACAGGACAGGATGCAAACTGTGATAAAAGAAGCTGACTGTTACAGATTTATAACACAACCTTACTGGGGCAGAAGTTACAGACCAAAGTGACTTTGAAAGTGAATGGTAAAAAAAAAAAAGAAAGTGAATGGTGTCTGTAAGACTAAAGACAAAAGACACTGTACACACCTATGGCTGATTCATGTTGGTGTTTGACAGAAAACAACAAAATTGTGTAAAGCAATTACCCTTCAATTAAAAAATAAATTAATTTTTTTTTTAAAAAACACTGTACATAAACACTCAGGTCAGGAAAAAGAGGGAAACTCTGAGAAGTGTCACAACCAAGAAGAGCCTGAGGATACAATGACTGAATATAACATGGTACCCTGGGTGGGGTTCTGAAATAGAAAGATGATATTAGGTAACAGCTAAGGGACTCTGACTAAGCTGCGGACTTTACTTAATAAAAAAGTATTCTATTAACTATCAAACTCTCTTTGAAATTATAGATTACAAACATCGTTACATGCAGATGCATTTTAAAATTTTTTCCAGAGTTAACAGATGGTTTGAGTTTAGGCATGTCTGTGTTCATTTCATAATTAATGCCTAATTAGTGTGTAACAATTTTATTTGTTTTGTACACCAAACATTTCTGTACTTTATAGAAATCTTGATAGAAGTATCTTTGAAGATGTAGTAAGCATCACCTAATTTAATGATATGTTTGTTGTTAGCTGCAGGAATCACACAATGTAGTTGTATGCGCGCACCCTTTTAGGGGTACACAACAGCCCCTCTTGCCAAGCACACTCAATCATTGCTAACTGAAATAGTGAATGAGCGCAGAGCTGGTTCAAGCACTAGAAACTTCCATTTATTCACAGACCACCTCTTGCCATGAAGAATTTGAAATGGCTGTAACAAAAAGACAGTAAGTTAACAATAAATACATCAAGAAGGGAGGTGAAAAATCAGTGCCAGAGAAAATAACATGTTTGAGTCAGACCCAGAAGTGTACGTAAATATTTTTTTAAACAGAAGTATGTCAGGTTTCATTTTAGTTACTCTTTAATCCTGGGATGACATGCCCGAATGCCTGAGAGCCAGGCGGATATGGTAAACGTGTGCATTAAGTCAAGCGTAATGCCATTGGGGTGGGGAGTATCTGCCTTCCCTGCCAGTGGCGGTCACTCCATCCAACTCCACGCTTCAGGGAGGTAGCTACCAGTTTGCTTGGCCTAAGATTTTGCTCAGTGGATCAGCTCACATAATCCAAAAGATGTTACTAGATAAATATTTATTTGTTTTACTGAGGCAGGAAGAATACTTTATGTGTGTGAGATTTTTTTTTTGTTGTTTCTGTCAATTATTGTGCACATCACATCTGGGATTTTATCCAAATAGCTTTGCAATGAGTTGATCCTAGCCTAATTTTGATTCCTGCTTCCAAAATGTTGCTGATGACCCCCTCCCGTAACTGTAAAATTAATGTGTTGTTGTTGTTCAGTTGCTAACTTGTGTCTGATTCTTTGTGAACCCATGGACTGCAGCACACTAGGCTTCCCTGTCCTTCACTATCTCCTGGAGTTTGCTCAAACACATGCCTGTTGAGTCGATGATGCCATCCAACCATCTCATCCTCTGTCATTCCCTTCTCCTCCTGCCTTCAGTCTTTCCCAGCATCAGATCTTTTCCAAAGAGCTCTTTGCATCAGGTGACCAAAGTATTGGAGCTTCAGCATCAGTCCTTCCAATGAATATTCATGGGATATTAATATGATAATACTTCAAAATTCTGTGGCTTTAATAGGTGCACTTTAAAAGTAAGATGTGCCGTTGACTTGTGAAATATGTTGTCGTTGTTGTTCAGTTGCTCTGTCATGTCTGAACCTTTGCAACTCCATTGACTGCAGCACATGAGGCTTCCCTGTCCTTCACCGTCTCCCAGAGCTTGCTCAAAGTCATGTCCAGCAAGCTGGTAATGCCATCCAATCATCTCGTCCTCTGTCATTCCCATCTCCTCCTGCCTTCAGCATCAGGGTATTTTCAAATGAGTCAGTTCTTCACTTCAGGTGGCCAAGGTATTGGAGTTTCAGCTTCAGCATCAGTCCTTCCAATGAATATTCAGGACTGATTCCTTTAGGATTGACTGGTTGGATCTCCTTGCAGTCCAAGGGACTCTTAAGAGTCTTCTACAACACCACAGTTCAAAAGCATCAATTCTTCCATGCTTAGCTTTCTTCATAGTCTAACTCTCACATCCATGCACAACTAGTGGAAAAACCATAGCTTTGAGTAGACGGACGTTTGTCGGCAAAGTAACGTCTTTGATTTTTTGCTTTCTAAGTTGGTGATAGCTTTTCTTCCAAGGAACAAGTGTCTTTCAGTTTTGTGGCTACAGTCACAATCAACAGTGATTTTGGAGCCCAAGAAAATAAAGTCTATATGTATGCTTTGTATCTTATAAATGTATTCGATTCTGTCCGCATTGGATTTCTCTTTCAGCCACAATGCAACAGCACTTCTAAGACAATAAGAGATAGACAGCCACAAAAAGGGCCTCTTCATGCCCTCTGTGTGAAGTGCCAGGTGGTACCTGGCTTTTGCCTGTTCTGCCGATCCCAGAGTGAGCATCTCAGTACCTAAATATTTCACGGCCCCAGGACTGCTGGGGTTGCTCCGTCTGGATGGAGATTTCTAGACAAGCACGGAGTTGGGCTTCTTTGTTGTTGCTGTTGTTTGTTTATCTTTGGCTGGGCTCGGTCTTCCGTTGCCCTGTGGGCTTTTCTCTAGTTGCGGTGAGTGAGGGCCTCTCTCTAGTTGCCGTGCGTCAGCTTCTTATTGCAGTGGCTTCTCTTGTTGCAGAGCACAGGCTCCCAGGCACACAAGCTCAGTGGTTGCAGCACGTGGGCTCAGTAGTTGTGGCGCATGGACTTAGTTGCTCCACAGCATGTGGAATCTTCCTGTATCAGGGATTGAACCCATGTCTCCTGCATCGGCAGAAGGATTCTTTACCCCTGAACCACCAGGAAAGCTCCAAATATGGAGTTTTATTTCCAGAACATGCGGAGTTTTAGCACAGAATTGCAAATGTCGCTTGTTCTTTTCCCTTGTTATGTTGTACTGTATGGTCTGCCTTCGTGGATGGACCACTCTGGCGGCCCATAGAACCTTCCTGTTAAAACAGCAGGGGTAGCCAACAGTCTAGTTATTCCATCTTTCTCTTGAGAAGCAAAAACAGCTATAAAGTGATGTTAGAGGGTCCTAAACTACCAAGAAATTTCATTACGGCTCCCCGTATTGGTAAATAATTAGGTTCTCTTTCATTTGTGATTTAGATCAGGATGCTTTTTAACTTGGCTTTTTCCTAAATGAGCTGGGTGGGCATTTGTGTTGTGAGAATCAATCCGAAATAAATTCAGAATGTAGATTGACATATTAAATCCTAGAATGTTGTATGTAATGAGAAAGATCCCAGATTATATCCAGTTGGAGGAAGAATTGTAGAATGCTGTGCTGTACTATAACAGGTTGAAGTACTCCTGATCAGTATCGACTAAATTTAATTGCACGTCTTCCTTCAGATCTTCACACATTTCATATTACAGCCATGTCAGTTAATTTTTAATATTAGAAAATTCATACAGCATAAAATAAGCCATTTAAAAGCATACGGTTCAGTGGCATTCAGTTTATTCCCAATGGTAGACAGCCATCACCTCTAGCTAGTTTCAAAATAATTTCATTGCCTCAAAAGGAAACCCTGTGGCTGGTAAGCAGTTGTTCCCAATTTCCTGCTTCTCCCCCAGTCCCTGGCAGTCACTAATCAGCTTTCTGTCTCTGAATTTACCTTCTCTAAGTATTTCTTACGAATGTAATCATGCAGTAGGTGACCTTCTGTGTCTGCCTTTTTTCACTTAACGTAATGGTTTTGAGGGTCAGCCATGTTGTAGCATCTGTGGCTGAATATTGTTCCATTGTGTGTATGTGGTACGTTTTCTTTACTGATTGACCCACTGATGGACATTTGGGTTGTTTCTGCCTTTTGGCTTTTGTGAAGCGTGCCGCTAGAACATTTGTGTACAAGTATTTGTTTGAGTGCCTGATTTCCATTCTTCAGAGTATATAGCTAGGAGTTGAATTGGTAGGTAGTAAGGTAATTTTAATTCTGCATTTAACTTTTTGAGGAACTACTCAACTGTTTTCCATAGCAGCTGAATTTTTACATTCCTGGGCCCTCAGACTGACACTGGGCCCTCAGACTGACACTGGGACTTTCAGATGGAATTCTGAATAATCAGGATGTTTTATCTTTGGGTCTAAAAAAACTAGTATATATTGTTTGTTTGAAATTTTTCAGTGGAAGCCTATGAAAGTGGCCCATATCTAAAGATTGTGTTTAAGTATCCATACTGTTGATGCCATTGATCCTCAGGCATCTGAACAAAAGTTTTAAGAGCAGTATTTAAGAAGTGAATGTGCTCTGTTATTTGTTAGGGTATTTATGCCTTTCATTTTGTCTTTTAGATCTAATGTGTAAATAGCATTTTTGAAATACTTAACTGACCTGACAGAGTAGTAACGGACATACAGATTGCTTTCAGTAGGAAAACATTCCTGATAGTAATTTTCAAATCCAGTTTCTTATTTGATTAACAGTAATTTCACTGCATAAGAAAGTACCAACTTTCTGTCCTTCCAGTTTGCAGTTGGATACATCTTTTGTTTCTTTTTCTGTTGGCAGCTTATGTGTTTGTGTTAGTCACTCAGTCGTGTCTGACTCTTTGCAACCCCATGGATTGTAGCCGACCAGGTTCCTCTGTCCATGGACTTCTCCAGGCAGGAATATGGATTGGGTTGCCATTTCCTTCTCCAGGGGATCTTTCCGACCAAAGCTCGCAGCTTGATCTGCCTTTGCTTGCTCATTGCTGAGGTTTTCCCGTCTCTTACTGCACGCAACTGGTTTCTCCCTGCTGAATTACCTTTCAATTGGTTTAAACGTGGCTTATTACTTTGTCACAGAATGTGATGGACCCTTTTGGTCCCCACCAATCTGCTGTCCACACATCCCTCCAACTTTCTTCCTGTTGCAGAGAGTCCAGACTTTGTTCTGGTGGTTGTTTCTTCCATGTGTTCTGGGAAAGTGAGTCTCCTCAGTCCTAGGGTGTAGATCATAATTATGCTTAGGGAGTTAGTCCTAGGCCTTATGCCAGTGATTGGTCTAAGCTGAAGAACTGTGCAAGTTTTCTTCATTTTCTTTAAAAAAAAAAAAAAAAAAGGAGCCTAAGCCAAGAATTCGGTCCCTTTTTGACAATGAGAGCACGATACTTAGAGCTGCAGTGGCTACTGTGGAACCATGAGAGAAAAGTAAGGGACTCACAGAGGAGCCCACCCAAGGGCCATGGCGTGACTGAGCTTCTGAGTCCGTTCTGCCTCTTCTTGCCATTTGAGATACTGAATTTTTCATGGTTTGAGCCGCTTTTCAAAACAACTATTTAACTTTTTATATTACATTAACGTTTAGCTGATTAACAATATTGTGATAGTTTCAAGTGGACGGCAAAGGGACCCAGCCATAAATATACATGTATCCGTTCTCCCCCAAACCCCACTGCTGTCCAGGCTGCCACGTGGCATGAGCAGCATTCCTGGTGCTACACAGTAGGTCCTTGTTGGTAATCCGTGTTAAATATAGCACCCAGTTTTAAAACAGTGTTTATTGTTAACAATGTAAACCCACTCCAATATTCTTGCTTGGAAAATCCCATGGATAGAAGAGCCTGGCAGGATACAATTCATGGGGTCGCAAAGAGCAGACTCAACTGAGTGGCTGTGAGCACATTGTTATTTATTTGGCTGTTGCAGGTTGCCACACGTGAGATCTTTGACCTTTGTTAGGGCATGTGGTTATTTAGTTGTGGCATGTGGGGTCTAGTTCCCTGACCAGGGATCGGATCTTAGCTACCTGACCACGAAGGAAGTCTCAAGCCACTTTTAAATTGAGTATTCTGTTACTGAGCACATCCTAACCCATACCAAAGGATAGGCAGAAAATGTTTTGTTAAAATGTGACAAAAAAAAAAAAACAAAAAACAAAAAACCCAGCTTAGTATACTTCATAATTCCTACATGTAAAAGTCAGGAAATTTTATAGGTTAAAAACGCCAGCTGTCCAGTGATTCTGAGGCAACCAGAATTTGAGTTTAGGAACCACTGGCCTAGAGCAGATGTCTAAAATTTCTCAGTTATCTGAAACTCTTAATTACTGCTGGTCTTTTTTTTTTTGTGATAATAAAAAAGTATTTGAATTTCACATTTCAGAAGCTAAATTGATGCTGAAACATTGGTTCTCAAAGACAGGAAATATATGTGAAAGTATCATTGTTGAATTTGTCCTTTGTTCTCTTTGCCCTGTTTATTTAGCAGCTTTGTTTAGACGTAGCAAGTATTTTACAATTTGAGGAAAGAGATTTTTAAAAAATTTTATTTGTTTATCTGTGTCAGGTCTCACTTGTGACGGGCATGATCTAGTTCCCTGACAAGGAATTGACCCCAGGCCCTCTGCACTGGGAGTCTTAGCCACTAGACCACCAGGGAAGGCCCTAAAGGGACTTTATGTTGTTGTTATTTTCTTTCCTGTTCTGTTTTATATACCTTGAAAATCACTTTGCCATCTCCTAAATACATTGTCTTACACCAGACTCTTCTGTTATGGAAATTGGACTCGAACCTTTAGGCAAGAGAAATTAGCTGGTTTATATACTCAAACTCTGTAGAAGCCACGGATGCAACTCGGGAGTGGCAGTAGGGTTTGGAATCAGTAACGCTTAACTCACTGGCACCCCACTCCAGTACTCTTGCCTGGAAAATCCCATGGACGGAGGAGCCTGGTAGGCTGCAGTCCATGGGGTCGCGAAAAGTCAGACACGACTGAGCGACTTCACTTTCACTTTTCACTTTTCGTGCATTGGAGAATGAAATGGCAACCCACTCCAGTGTTCTTGCCTGGAGAATTCCAGGGACGGCAGAGCCTGGTGGGCTGCCGTCTATGGGGTCGCACTGAGTCGGACACGACTGAAGCGACTTAGCAGCAGCAGCAGCAACACTTAACTCATAGGGTTTTTGCTGCTTTACTCTGTGTTTGGTCTTATTATCTCAGCCCTTCCTCCACAACTAGAACAATAGCTGCTGAGAGGTCCAGACCTTCTCCCCATAGCTTCATCACACTGGAGGACCCTTTCTTAATTGACTATTTTGCAACAAATTGTGGGCCAGGTACGAGAAATACAGCAAAGAACCAAGATATCCCTGACATCAGTCTAGCGATGGTGACAGAGCTGCGTGGACCCCTGAATTTAGGGACATAGTCATTATGTGACATCAGTTGCAATGAGTTGTAGTAACATTTAGTGGCTAGCTGTGTTGTTTGGGAAGTCTATTTGACTATGGTGGGATTGACCTGCTAAAGAGTAGTTTCCCCTTTCAAGTAAAGCATCCTCAGTGTCAAGCCTTCTAGGATTGGAATCAGGGCCCTAGAATCCTTCCATTTTCCTACTTCCATCCTAGCATGAGACTTCCTTTCCTTCTGAAGGAGATCAGCCCTGGGATTTCTTTGGAAGAAATGATGCTAAAGCTGAAACTCCAATACTTTGGCCACCTCATGTGAAGAGCTGACTCATTGGAAAAGACTCTGATGCTGGGAGGGCTTGGGGGCAGGAGGAGACGGGAATGACACAGGATGAGATGGCTGGATGGCATCACTGACTCGATGGACATGAGTCTGAGTGAACTTCGGGAGTTGGTGATGGACAGGGAGGCCTGGCGTGCTGCGATTCATGGTGTCTCAAGGAGTCGGACACGACTGAGCGACTGAACTGAACTGAACTGGCACATCTAAACAGGAATATGAACTGTTGTTGTTCAGTCTCTCAGTCCTGTCTGACTCTTTGTGACGCCATGGACTATAGCAGGCCAGGCGTCACCATCCTTCCCATCTCCTGGAGCTTGCTCAAACTCATGTCCATTGAGTTGATGATGCCGTCCAACCATCTCATCCTCTATCATCCCCTTCTCCTACCTTCAGTCTTTCCCAGCATCAGAATTTTTTCCAAAGAGTCGGCTCTTTGCATCGGGTGGCTAAAGTATTGGAGCTTTAGTAGCTTCAGCATCAGTCCTGCCAGTGAATATTCTGGATTGATTTCCTTTAGGATTGACTGGTTTGAGCTCCTTGCTGTCTAAGGGACTCTCAAGAGTCTTCTCCAACTCTTCTGAGCTCAGCCTTCTTTACGGTCCAACTGTCACATCCATACCGGACTACTTAAAAAAATTGTAACTTTGACTATACGGACCTTTGTTGGTAAAGTGATGTCCTGCTTTTCAATACACTCTCTAGGTTTGTCATAGCTTTCCTTCAAGGATGTCTTAATTTCATGGTTGCAGTCACTGTCTGCAGTGATTTTTAGAGCCCAAGAACATAAAGTTTCCATTTTCCACTGTTTCCATTTTTTCCCTATTTGTCATGAACTGAGTCAGCTTGTTTTCAAATCAGTATCAAATCTCATCTTCCTTCCCGTTCATTTGTTGACTCATTCATCTCCAGACAGTGGAAGCCCACTTAGACGTCAGCTTCATACTCTATTCGTGCTGGTGAGCTTGTTAGTATAAGTCCTATTTTGCAGTAAACAAACTTGGCTATGTGGGAAAATCCAGTTCCTCAGGGGCATATGTGAAAAATCCAAACTTTCACCAACCCCTGTTTGATTAATCTTTGATCATACCCTCTCCTTAGCAACTCCTCATGGCCTGCTACGTGACACCCAGGCTCCTTTGTCTGCTGTTCACACCTCCCACCCTGCTCTTCCCCCAGCTTGCTGAACACCCACCTTCTAAACCACTGCATTATGGCCGAGCCGGACATCAGCAGTGTCATCTTTACTACAGTACTTTTTCGTCATGACTCTTCTGTTTTCTGCCCTCCTGATTCTACCTGTTCTCTGTGCATTTAGGCTCAAAGTTCATGTACATTTGTCTCTGCTTTTTTGATCCATGTGTCTTTCAGAACAGTAATTATAGTTGCTTGCTGCTGCTAAGTTGCTTCAGTCATGTCCGACTCTACAACCCCATAGACGGCAGCCCACCAGGCTCCGCTGTCCCTGGGATTCTCCAGGCAAGAACACTGGAGTGGGTTGCCATTTCCTTCTCCAATGCATGAAAGTGAAAAGTGAAAGTGAAGTCGCTCAGTCGTGTCCTGCCCTTAGCGACCCCGTGGACTGCAGCCTACCAGGCTCCTCCGTCCATGGGATTTTCCAGACAAGAGTACTGGAGTGGGTTGCCATGTCCTTCTCTGTGTAGTTACTTAATGAGCTCTAATTATGTGTCAAATACTTCTATAAAAGCTTTAATGTTTGCATTCATCTAGTCCTTGTAAAGATCCTATGAGGAAAATGCTGCTGTTATACCCATTTTAGTGATGAATGGCACAGAAGAGGTACAGTAGTTTTCCTAAGGCCTGATCTAAGATTCTGACCTAGACAGGCTGGTTCCAGAATCCAATTATGTTAGAGCATCTCATATTCTTACTTATGTATTGTTTATGTAGCAGGTCTTACTTAGTCACCAAGTTGTGTCTGACTCTTTTGCAGCCCCATGGACTGTAGCCCACCAGGGTCCTCTGTCCATGGGATTTCCCAGGCAAGGATCCTCGAGTGGGTTGCCATTTCCTTCTCCATATGTGTTAATAGTTATTCACCAACAACTAGTTTTGACATTTCAGTTCTTTTTTGTTTACTTCTCCTGCAGGAGCCAAGCAAATGTTTCTTCTACAGAAGAAGTAATATCCTCAATAAGTATTTGTTAAATGAATTTTTTAAAAATCTACTAATGATAGCCAAGGAAATTAAATCTCAGCCCAGGTTGTTTGATTTTTCTTTTCAACACTAGGCAGTGGTATGTATAACATTTCCAGTGAACTTTTGAAATAAGGCATTCTCATTTAAAAGAAAGGAAAAAACTGGTAGGCCAAGGAATTTGTACAAATGAAGTATAAAAACAGACAAAGGAATTACGTACTCCTTCATTGCCAGAAATGTAATTGTAGAAGTGTAGCATGGACAGAGGAGCCTGGTAGGCTGCAGTCCATGGGGTCTCAAAGAGGCAGACATGGCTGAGCGACTTTACTTTCACTTTTCACTTTCATGCATTGGAGAAGGAAATGGCAACCCACTCCAGTGTTCTTGCCTGGAGAATCCCAGGGACGGGGGAGCCTGGTGGGCTGCCGTCTATGGGGTCGCACAGAGTCGAACACAACTGAAGTGACTTAGCAGCAGCAAGTTAAAACTGTTTTGTCTTTTAAGGGGGAGTAATCATACCTCGAACTTGGCGGGCAAACGGCCTTGGAGTTGTTGCCACAGGACCACCTGATTGTGTGTGTGTTGTATAATCATGATGAGAAAAGGATGACTTGGGAGGACCCTTCACTGAGTCAGTTTCGTATGTTAAAAGTCTCTTTGGTCCCCAGGCAGTCCCCACAGTCCTCAGGCTGTGTCTTAATTATGACTCTCCATAATAGATTTCACCCTATTATGTGGTAGTAAAACCTTTAAGAACATGCATCTTTTCTACCCTCTTTGCAAGTGGGTGAGCAATACTCCTATTGAGTTAATGAAGCCAGCGCACAAAGCAACCATTATAATAAGTTTCTCTGAGGCCTGTTCTTTTGATGATAATGAAACTGGTGACATTGTCGTATGTTTGATTCTATTCTTGCATCAAAAACAGACCATGTGTCCTCCAGGCAGATGGCTT
The DNA here is from genome assembly GCF_023091745.1 of Budorcas taxicolor. Classification (NCBI taxonomy): domain Eukaryota; kingdom Metazoa; phylum Chordata; class Mammalia; order Artiodactyla; family Bovidae; genus Budorcas; species Budorcas taxicolor. The sequence continues at coordinate 134,279,058 of NC_068914.1, read as the reverse complement.
AAGTGTAGAATCGACCTAGTACTTGAATAATAGATGTTTTGTTGGTACATCAGGCTTTTATAGAAAACCAGTTAGAGTTTATGATTTCCTTGAGAATGAAAATCAATCTATATGCAAGTAGAGTATAAGTCACAAACTGTCATTCAAAAATATACATTTATCCAGAATTGAAGTTAAGACCTTGACAAGGAAATTAGATGTATATTAGTGAGCATTGCATTTTTAAAGTGTGCAAAATCAGTTAAGTTTTCATACTATATTTGTGGCAGGCATATACTTTGACCTGGAACCTTTCTAGAATTTTATTGGTTACAGTTAAAATACAGTTAAAGATTCCAGAGCCTATTAAAAAAAAATTGACTACTCAGAATCCATTTTTCCCCTATCAAGAGAAAACACCCAGAGACAGTTTGGGTGTTCACATATTCAAAGGAGATATAAATATAACCAGACATTTCACCTGGCTCAGAAGTTGAGACATCATTTGATAGTTGTGAAAGGGAAGGAAGATAGTTTTAATGCCCACATCATTGTTCCCTTTTAGAGTGTCTCTCTCATTTTGGTTTTTATTTAGTTTTATCAATCTGTAAAATTATTAGTCCACTTTCCATGAGTATATTTTTATTGTTGTTTAGTTATGTTCTATTTATTTTGCAGAATAGCTTACAAACATCTCTACTGACAAGAGTCTTTGAAATGTAGGTGTGTATGACTGCAGATTTTTTGGTCATGATATTTGTTCCTGATATATACTGCATCTTGAATGAAGGAGATTGGAGGAAATCTCTCCAAGGAGATAACATTTGAGCTGGACCGAAAAAGTGTACTAATTGTGGAGAAACACAAGTTACGACACAGTTTATAAGGAGGAAGTCATAGCTACCAATCTCACGCAAAAAGTGGAAACAGTTTTGAAAGGATCAGAAGAAATAAATTAAAGTGATTATAAAATGGCTGAATCAGTATCTTATTAACTGGCCTTTAAGGGCTGAGTTGCTCATTGATGACCTGAGAGATATTTTCAAATTAGAAGGTTTCAAGTCCTGTTAGTAAGCAAGTATATTTAGTAGCTACCACTCCCTGGGGAAGAAGACTCTCATGGTATGAAGGACTTTTTTGCTATAATTGGTTCCTTCCCAAGCAGGTGTTTGTGGATTAATCTGATTCTTAAATCATTCAGCTCTTTCAACTGCATTTTCAGAGTTTCCTGTGTTATGAAATTTTGGCCCTAACAGAAAACCTAACTGGTTGCATGGAACAACCCTTGAACATTTTGAAGGCAGTGAATCGAGAATATCTGGACTGTTAGGTCATTGTCGAGTGAGGGTTGACACTCATAGTGATAGTCTTCCTTTGTGCTGTCGAGTTTGTTTCTTTCCTGGACTTCAGGCGATGTAGTTACCTGTGCAGTACGTTCATGGAACGTTTGGAATCTGCCTCAGGCTATCACTTGGTGTGAGTGTTCAGTTTCTGTGAGTTAATTTGCTCTTTGCCTGATTTTTACCTTTTAAGAGAAGATAATGAGGATAATGCAGTTAAAAGACGCTTGCTCCTTGGAAGAAAAGCTATGACAAACCTAGACAGCATATTAGAAAGCCGAGACATTACTTTGCTGACTAAAGTCCGTATAGTCAAAGCTATGGTTTTTCCACTAGTCATGTAGAAGTGTAAGAGTTGGACCATAAAGAAAGCTGAGTGCTCAAGAGTTGATGCTTTTGAACTGTGGTGTTGGGGAAGACTCTTGAGAGTCCCTTGGACTGCAAGGAGACCCAACCAGTCCATCCTAAAGGAGATCAGTCCTGAATATTCATTGGAAGGACTGATGCTGAAGATGAAGCTCCAATACTTTGGTCACCTGATGGGAAGAGTCAACTGATTGGAAAAGATCCTGATGCTGGGAAAGACTGAAGGGGGGAGGTGAAGGGGATGAAAGAGGATGAGATGGTTGGATGGTGTCACTGACTCAATGGACATGAGTATGAGCAAGCTCTGTGAGATGGTGAAGGACAGGGAAGCCTGGAATGCTGCAGTCCATGGGGGTCACAAAGAGTCGACGTGATTGAGCAACTGAATAGCAACAACGAGGTTAGGAGAGACAGCATATTTTCGAATTAAAGTCAGTCCTTCACATCCAAGGATTCTGTATCTGCTGATTCAAGTAACTGTGAATCGAAAATATTGGCAGGGGGGATTCCAAAAGTACCAAAGAGCAAACCTTGAATTTGCCTGTTTACATAGCATTTAAGATGTATCAGTTATTGTAAGTAATCTGCAGATGATTTAAGATATGCTGGAGGCTGTATACCATCCTGTGCCATCTTATATAAGGGTCTTGAGAGTCCATGAATTTGGGGATGGGTGGTGTGCTGGAGCCAAGACCATGAAGACACTGAAGCACGACTGTATTTTTAATTAACTTTTGTAATTAGTGCTGCCTTGAGGTTTCTCTTTAAGTCGTGAAGATATGGTGGCTGATGTGCCAAGATTAATTAAATTGGAAATTTGAGAGAAAGGAAAACGAGGCCATAAGTACTCGGACTTTCCCTCTGTAAACTATATGCTTGTGTACCTTCCATCTGGATACTTGTATCCTTTATAGTATTCCTGATGCGTGTGTGCTAAGTAGTTTCAGTTGTGTCTGACTCTTTGCAACCCCATAGACTTCAGCCTGCCAGGCTCCTCTGTCCATGGTGTTCTCCAGGCAAGATGCTGGAACGGGTTGCCATGCTCTCCTCCAGGGGATCTTCCTCACCCAGGGATGGAGCCCCAATCTCTTAAGTCTCCTGCATTGCCGGGTGGGTTCTTTACCATTAGTGCAACCTGGGAAGCCCAATATTCCTTATAATAAATTAATAAATGTTAAGTAACTGTTTTTGTGAGTTCTGTGAGCTTGTTAAGCTAATCAGTCAAACCTGAGATGATGGTCATTTGAACCTGATTTATAGCCAGGGGTCAGAAGCAGAGATAACCTGGATTTGTAATGGTATCTAAAGTGGGGGCAGTCTTGTGGGACTGAGCCTTCACCCTGTGGGTCTACCGCTGTCTCAGGTAGACACATAATTGCCCTGTAACTTAGAAGAACTATGCATCATTGAGTATGTGCTTGTGGACTTCTCATTGTAGTAGTATTTTTCTGACCTGGAAGTTCTGCATTAAGTGACCTGGGAGATAAAAATCAGTTACCAAGTGATGGGACGTTTGAGTGCTTTGTGTTAGCCAGCACTATGAGACAGTACAGGAAAAACACAGGTAGGTCTGTTTCTTATCTATTAAAAGAGCTTCAGCTTTGGGTGCTAGTGATGCATCAAATTGTAAAGACAGTTGGGTGCTCGATCAAGTCATTTGGATTCATGCCTGACTTGCAAAGTGAAGGCTGGGGAACCAGGTCACATAGTTCGGGGTCCATGGTGGCATTTTTAAGAATAGAGTGGTCAAGAGTTTTAAATGCCACTGAGAAGTGAAGTGAGAACTGAAAAATGATAGTTATCACCACTGAATCCTCAGTGATTATCACAAACAGCCCTAAAGAGTGTTCTGAATGAAGCACATGACTTGGTGGTAAATACTTTGCAGGCCCTCACTGAACTGTTTTTATGTGGCTTTCTAACGAAGCATGGTTCCTGCCCTACAGCACAGAGATACATGAAAAGAGAATTAGTATGGATCGAGATTTAGGCTTCTCTACTGATTTAAAGACGTTTATTAGCTCCAGCAAACAATGGGGCATATATCCACAATCTCCCTTAGCTTCCCGTCCTAAAAATGTGGTGTGGGCAGAATTGTAAAAAGCTAAATTAACCATTCCTGGCTTTGGGGAAAAGCAGGGCAAAATCTTACCAGGTGCTTGTGAGAATTGCCCTATTGGTATGCTTTCTCCCCCCCTCTGTTAATTGGGTGCCTTTTGTAGGTGTCAAGTTTAGATTGCATCTTAAATTTGTGTTTTCACAACTACTGGTACCTCTAACTGCAATGTCTTCTGGAAAGAGTTCTCCGCTGTCATTTACTGTCCTCTGTTAAACCTCTTCCAGAGCCCCCCGGGCAGTTAGCCACTTCCTCTTCTGGTCTCTGCAAATCAGGTTATGTTATAATGATCTGTTTACAGCTCTCTCTGTCCTAGTAAACTGTCAGTTCCAGGCTGTTCTGGCCTTGAGAGGAGGGAGCTTATCTAATTCCCCCTTTTAATTCCTTGCCCGAGCACCCTGTTTTCCCTGTGGAAGTCCTATAAACCGTGGTGGGATGGCAGAGGAGCTGAGCCTCCCAGGTCCTAGAGAAATAGTGCTAGGTGCTGGTAACCTTGTAAACCAAACGCTCGGTCAGCTTGTTAGTTCTTGGAGTTCCTGGTAATCTAGTCAATTTGTTAGTTCTCGGTGTTCCTGGTGTCTTTCAGAGTCTCTTGACAGATCTCTGCTGCTTTATTATTGCTTTCTCTTGGCAGGCGTGTGGAGCACCACCGAGGCACTGCGATTCTGTAAAGATATTGTAAGTGTCAGTCACTCAGTCATGTCCGACTCTTTGCGCCCCATGGACTATAACCTGTCAGGCTGCTCTATCCATGGGATTCTTCAGGCAAGAATACTGGTGTGGGTTGCCATTTCCTTATGCCATTTGATTACAGAAATGTCTGCCTTCAGAGGTGATAATTTTATAGCATATACAACAATGACTACACCTAAGCCAGATCTACTAGAAAAATATATAGCTTCCTTAGTACATTTTATAAGTGTTTTGTTATGCCTGCCCTGATGATGTGAACAGTTGAAGACTTTATTACATAACACAAGGTCACATTGGCTTTGCTAAGTCACTTCAGCTGTGTCCGACTCTGTGCAACCCCATAGATGGCAGCCCAGCAGGCTCCCCCATCCCTGGGATTCTCCAGGCAAGAACACTGGAGTGGGTTGCCATTTCCTTCTCCAGTGCATAAAAGTGAAAGGTGAAAGTGAAGTTGCTCAGTCATGTCCGACTTAGCGACCCCGTGGACTGCAGCCTACCAGGCTCCTCCATCCATGGGATTTTCCAGGCAAGAGTACTGGAGTGGGGTGCCATTGCCTTCTCCACATTGGCTTAGGGTAGGAGTAATAAGCTTACTACATTCTAAGCTTCATATATTGTGCTTAAAGATTGTTATTGTTTGTGTCATTTAATAGGGGACTGTCCTTTGCTTTCAGAACTATAGCAAAAGTTATTTTGTTAACTTTTCTTTGATGTCTTCAAGAATGGGTTTTGTTTTCATTTTTAGTGTGAGAAGTTTAAACAGAGACTAATTGAGATTCACAAAACCTTCACTTTCAAAAAAAAAAAAATAGGACAGATCCATGAATGACTGACTACTATTCTAAAAACATATGCAAACCCTTCTGGTTATAGCAAACTGCGTCGGCTTGCTTGTCTATATTTCAAGCTACGTGATGAAACAGTTTTGTTTTCTCAACTTGAAATGCTATTTTAAATTTCTGTTATTGCAGTTTCATATGAAAGGAGTGTTTTTTTTTTAGTACTGGTTATGTTTACATGCTAGATTAATTGTAAGACAGCTCACTTTGAGGTATCTTCACATCTTTGTGTCATTAGCATGCTAACAAGATATTTTCAGTACATCTTATAAAAATAAGACTTTTATAAAAGTCTTATTAAGAATCACTTTTTGGTTGAAGGGCATGAAATGCAGAAGAGATATGATTGGTCATTAAATATGAGTTAACATTTGATTAAACACTTGTTACGTGGTGGGCACGATTCCAATTGCTTTACATGGGTTTTCTCATTTAATTCTCACAAAAATCCCGTGAGGATCGAATTGTTATCTTTATTTTCCCTATAAGGAAATTGAAGCACAGAGAGGCTAAGTAACTTGCCTGTGGTCTGAAAACTACTGGAAAAAGAGCTGGTCTTAGAGTCATCTGACTCTAGACCTTACATGCTTGTAGACATTAACTGGACTGCCTTCCGTGTGAACAAGCTCATGAAGAAAGGTTTAACCTCACTTGCAACTAAAACATACAGACACACACAATTAAAGCTGTATTTTCTGTTAGATTTGCAAGGAAGAAAAATATTTGTCAGTATCCTTTATGTGGGAAAGAAGTATAACGTATTAAGTTATAAATATAAGTTGTTACCTCTTTTTGGAGTGTCAAGGAGGCAGATGTTGAGAACACACACATTCTTTGACCTATCCGCGTCATTTCTAAGGATTACCCTGCACAGATAAACACAAGAAAGCACAAAGGTATCTAGGCTACCTTAAGCACTGTTCATAACAAAAAGTTTTTAATTAAGTGTCCAGTAGGAATTAGGTTTAGATCAATGTGATAGGCAGCCATCAAAAAAAGAAAAGTTAAGAATATAGTTACTGACGTGGAAAACTGACCATGGCATATTAATGAGTTTTAAAAAGCGGGTTGCAAAACAACATATATAGTTTGATTTCCTTATATTGAATAAATATGTGTTTATATACACAAACTCTGGTCAAAAAGATTGTTCACCAGAATGTTAACAGCTGGTATCTTTCCTGCTAAATGGTATAACTTAGTGATAAGATGTATGGGTTTTGAGTCCTGCTCAGTCAGTTACTGGACTTCCCAGGTGGCTCAGCGGTAAATAAATCGCCTGCCAGTGCAGAAAATGTGGGTTTGATCCCTGGGTTGAAAGACCCACTTGAAGAGGAAATGGCAACCTACTCCAGTGTTCTTACCTGGGAAATTCCATGCACAGAGGAGCCTGATGGGCTGTATAGTCCATGGGGTCACAAAAGAACAGGACACAGCTTAGCGAGTAAATAACAACAGCAACAGTCATTTACTAGCATTGTGGCGGGGCAAGTTCCCTAACTACTCTGTGCCTCAGTCTTTTCCGTAAAATGTGGAAAATTACAGATACTAGATCGTTGGGTTCTGAGGCTCAGCTGAGACTGTAAAGTGCTTGACATAATATGTGATCAATCGTTATCATTATTATCATCATCATTTTAGGTAATAGAACTGAAAGCAGTTTTAACTTTTTTTTTTTTTTTTAAAATAGGAGTATTTTAGAGCTTCCCAAGTGGCACTGTTGGTAAAGAACCCGCCTACCAGTCCCTGGGTCTGGAAGGTCCCCTTGAGGAGGAAATGGCAACCCATTCCAGTATTCTTGCTTGGAGAATCCCATGGACAGAGGAGCCTGGTGGGCTGCAGTCCATGGGGTTGCAAAGGAGTCGGACACAACTGAGCAACTAACACTACTGCTCTAGTTGCTTTACGGTGTTGTGTGGTTTTTGCCATACAGCAGAGTGAGTCAGCCACACATATACATATATTCCCTCCATCTTGATTCCCTTCCCATTTAGGTCACCACAATTTTAGCTTTCTTTGTACCTTTTATTGGTTGAATTTTTTGAAATACGGATCAACTTTGGAAACAACAGCAACCCAAAAAAATGTTTCGAAAGGAATCACTTGAATAGGTTTGCTTATAATTTTAACAGAAAACGTCTATTGAGAGCTAAGGTTATTTAAAAATCCTCACAACACTCTTCACAAGCCGTTGGCAGCCACGTATACTGGTATTTTACCCTGTGCTGTGTGCCAACTTGAAGGGAACTGAAATCATATTCTACACTTCTGGCTGGAAGGCGTACAGAATCACAACAAACTGTTCTAGAGAAGCTGCCTCAATCTGCGGCTGCAGTGACATGTTGGGGCGTGACGTCAGTCCGGTGTCAGACTGGCAGGGTGGCAGGCGGTCCGACGGCCACAGTGCATTTCCTGAGGGCTCCGTCCCCAGGGCGCTCATTTGGGAGCCGCTCAAGACAAAGCAGCAGAGTCAGAGTCTGCTTTTCCTCCCCGTATCCCCTCTGCCTGTAGTTGAATGTAATTTTGATGGAGGCTGGTGAGTAATGCTTGTTACTTTAATGTGTAATAATAAATAGCTGATGGCTAAATGAGCAGTAGTTCTTTTCTCAGTTAATGAGCCTGTGGTAAGTAAGCTTTAGAGCCCTAGTGCCAGGATCTCCTTATTATAAATACTTCTATAACTGAAGCATTGTATTCTTAGAGAAATGTAAATACATTATGAGGTTTTTTCAAATGGCTAAAGCATTTGAAGATGTAATCTTCCTTTTGGTCTCTCCTTAACTTGAAGCTACATAAATGCACAGTGGTTGCAAATTGCTTGAAAGCCTGAGGATTTTCATTTATTAATTTTTTTAACTTACTCAGAGGAGAAACTTGATTTTTTGGTTTGTTTCTCACTTCACAAGAAAGCAATGAATAATTCTCAGAAGTTCCTTTAGAGATGTTAATGGTACTCATTACATAATACTTTTATTTAAAAGTATATCACTAGTCTGCACTAATTAACAATTAGCTGAAACAGCTCTTTAATTCTTTAATTATTTGGGGTTATTTCAGCAATGTGATTCAAAATAGGAATCTTCATTTATGAGCCTAAAATTTAAGAGCAGTAAGTTACTACTGCCTTTGATTATAAAGGATGGCAACATGCCTTTTAAAGATTTATTTCTTTTTGCAATATTAATTCTTGTCTTTGAATTGCACTATAGAAATTGAGTTAGTTTTGAAATCATTAGTTTCAGAAGGTTGGGTAAAAGTGTGTGTGTGTATGTTTGAGTAACTATATTTTGCTTTTCTCCCCCTCCCTTTCGAGTAAAGGAATGACATTATTTTTATTTCATACCGTTTATAGAGAATAAACTGAAGCCTTAAAAATCTTAGGCGTTATCATTTCTGGCATAATTCTTCTCTTGCAAGTTCAATGGCAGCCTTGTTATTTCAAGGTCTTCTGGAGAATTTTCAAAGTTTTCTCTTAAAGAACAGTCACTTTTTACTTTGTATGTCTACTTGAGGAAAAGACAATATAGAAATTCTTATAGATAATGTTGAATATTTTCACATCAGTTTTTTGAAGCAAATAAAGAATGAAACTGTTTGCACATATTTTCTTTTACATGAATAGGATAATTGTTGAGAGGAAATGATCAAAATCAGTTTTTTATATACAGATGTACAAAAATATCAATAACTGCCTTATTATGACTCCTAATACATTATACTTCTATATTTTTAGAAACAGAGAGATATAGAAGTAGGGTTTCAGCTTCATTTTGTTTGACTTGACAGGCTTAATTAAAGATCCAGCTTTTTAATAAGTTGTAGAATTTTCAAATTCTGCCCATATCTAGAAGCTTTAAGTATATAGAGAACTCATTAATATTTTTATTGCTTTTAAAATTTATCTCAAATCTACTTAAACTATTTTAACATGGGTTTAAAATAGCCTATATTTTAATCAGTAACTTATTGTAGTAAAGATGAATTGAAATATATTGGATATGTGTTCTTAACAATGATGTTTTTGAGGCATTATGACCTCAGAGGTCACTGGCCTAAATGCCACTAGAGTTCAAGTGAAGAGAAGCTACTTTAACTTTTTTGTATGAACAGGAAATTAAATCTGACAAAAGAAGGGAGGATGAGCAGAGCTTGGGGTGGGGGTCAGGGGGATAACCTGAAATTGACATAAAAGCCTCAGTCAACTCTAAAGCACTGGGAATAAAGTACTTGTCTGTTCATGAATTAGGTGTTCTTTGAGGAACTCATTCCAAGCAATACTGAAGCCTGATGGTAAAATATGACTGTGGTATTCTTCAAGTTTGAGATTTGACTTGGTCAACTCAGATGGAACAGTATTCTGAAGCCCATTATAGTCTTGAACTATATTTTTGTTTCATAGTGGCGGAGAGTACAAAACTTCGTGCATAATAGATATTTAATGAATGTTTGAGCATGAATAAATGAATTGATTACACAAGTTAAATGAATGAGGGGAATATCTTGAGTCTTTTAGACTCAAGAGAGAGTTTTAATCTTTACTGTGATGATGAAAACCTACTAGTTATCCTAACCATCTGATAGCGTGCAGTGGCTTCACACTCTGTTAGAAGGAAGCATATCCTGAGTAGCACTCGGCCATCACAGTGGCCGCAAGTGGCCATCGGAATTCACTGCCAGCTCTGCTCTCTGTGTCTGGGGCTCTGCTGCGGAAAGTGGGCCCTGCCTGCTATTCTAGGTCAGATCTTTGTCCGACATCTGCCTCATCTGTAAGTGAGAAATTTCTCAGTACTTAGGGATAATGATTTGCTGACGAAACTGAGCCTTAATTAAAGTGCTGTGTGCATCACATAAGTGCATTACTCTTTGGACCTTTTCAGACATTAAAAAAATGCATTCCTTTGAAATTGAAGTGACAGAGCACCTAACAATGGAACACATACACTGCATCAAAACTTACATAATAGAAATTATATATATAAATGTGTGTGTGTGTGTGCGCTCAATCATGTCTGACTCTTCACCACCCGATGGACTGTAGCCCACCAGGCTCCTCTGTCTGTGGAATACTCCAGGCAGGAATACTGTAGTGGGTTGGCATTTCCTTCTCCAGAGGATCTTCCCTACCCAGGGGTCAAACTCACGTCTCTTGCGTCTCCTTCATTGGCAGACAGATTCTTTACCACTGTGCCACCTGGAAATCATGTAAATATATTGTCACTCAAAGCCTGGATTTTCAGTCTCATTTCTGTGCCCCCTCCCTTCCATCTGTGCTAAACTCTGGTCACATCTGAATATTCTTGCTGATCCCATGGAGGCTCAATTCAAGGGGCAGCTGCTTCTGGACCACCTTCTTGGCTCTTCCCCTTTCTAAGCAAGATCAGTCCCGAATTGGGCTCATTTTTGGTTAGTTACTCCTCCTATTTGTTTATAAGAATATCATTAAGGCCAAGCGTCATCAGTGCCTGTCTCATACTGAGTGAATGAAAATATTTAAGTTACACAGAAAATGCAGCCATTTTGAAGGCATACCATTTCTTAACAAAATGTTTTTGTTGCATAGGAGTATCATTTGACTTATCATTAGCTTCCTTTTTATTCTTGAAGTGGTTGTTTTGGTAAAGCTCATGCAGTATGAAAATGATTAATGAAGAATAGTAAAATTCAATAATTACTAATTTTTTTTCTAATTTGAAAAACTTCTTAGTCTGCCAACTTGTTCTGTTGGGAAGAATGTTTTACCTACAGTAATTGGATCTTTTTTGCAACCTATTTTGAACTAGGTTAGCTTTTTAAAGTAGTGTATAACCACCCAAAAAAGCAAACGAGATGGTGCTTAAATTCTTCTTTTTCTAATTTGTTGTTCACTTTCATCCCAGGGGTGTAGTAATCCTCCATTCAATACATGTTACAATAAAATATTACTAATTAGCATTCATTAGGGAGCAACAGAGTTGTCTGAATTAGGGAAATTTTAGGTTTATATATATATATATATTTAATGCCACAATACTGGTCTTTAATGCCAAAAATATTTCTGACTACCGACATGTTCCTAAGTTGGAATTCTGCTTAGTTTTATTTTAAAACTCCATTAGACTTTTGTAATTAATCGTTTTTTGAAATAAGTGACTACTTTTTCAAATAAGCGTTCTTTGAAATCACTGGAGTATATACCCTGTGCTCATTTTTACTCTTGTGTGGTTTTACATAGATCATTCAACAGTAAACTTTAACTTTTGGTCAAATTATCAGGTTCCTCATTCTAAATTAAATTATAGTTGTACTTCACATTAAACATAGGGCAGAGAGCCAACAACTTTTTAAAGCAAGGATGTGACGTAATTTGACTTCTCTTCAGGAAACCTCACTCTGCTAGCACATTCATGTTTATTATTTATTTCTCTAAGTTGGGGTGTAATTGCTTTACAATATTGTGTGTGCTCCTGCTGTACAACAAAGTCAGTCAGCTATATGCATACATATATACCCTCCCTCTTGAGCCCTCACCCCCCACCCCCACCCCTGTAGGTCATGACAGAGCACCAAGCTGAGCTCTCTGTGCTATACAGCAGCTTCCCACTAGCTATCTATTTTATATATGGTAGCGAAATATATGGGCTTCCCTGGTAGCTCAGCTGGTGAAGAATCTGCCTGCAATGCAGGAGACCCTGGTTCAGTTCCTGGGTCAGGAAGATCCCTGGATAAGGGAAAGGCTACCCACTCCAATATTCTTGGGCTTCCCTGGTGGCTCAGATGGTAAAGGATCTGCCTGCAGTGCAGGAGACCTGGGTTCGATCCCTGGGTTGGGAAGAGCCCCTGGAGGGAGGGCATAGCAACCCACTCCAGTATCCTTTCCTAGAGAATCCCTTCTGACAGTGGAGACTGGCGGGCCTCAGTCCATGGAATCACAAAGAGTCAGACACGACTGAGCAACTAAGCAACAGTGTATATATGTCAGTCCTACTCTCCCAGTTTGCCCCATCCTCCCCTTTTGCCCACCCTGTGTCCACATGTCATATTCAAGTTCGGCTATTTACTATTTAGTGAGGGCTTTAGCAGCAGTTAGCAGCAGTAGCAGCAGCAGAGGGCTTTATTAGGTAACGTGTGGTGGTGCTACCAGGTACTTGATCCTTTCAAAAGCCGTCTGGAATAAGGTTTGTTGTTGTTCTGGTTTCAGCTGCTGTTTTATAGAAGGAAGTTGAGGTTCAGTGGAGGATGCTCTAAATGGGGGATATCCTGATTATAATGAGATGAATTCAGATGTTGTTAAGGGCCTTGGGAGACTTAAGAGCCTAGACTAAGGCAGTGATGGAGATGCCATTAGCGAGCTTCTTACCTAGGGTAATTTCTGGATAGCAACCAGAAATGTCACTTGATTCTTGAGTGCATGACAGAAAATGACTCTGGTGAATTAGCTTGTACATTCTAAGAGCCATTTTTCTGTTTTAACCATAAAGTGTCATTTAACCTTCCTATTTAAAAGCTTCTTAAGAATCACTCAAATGACTTCCAAGTGAGACAATTATCTAAATTATTTTAAGCATTTTTGTTTATAATGTGATTTATTAAGTGGTCTAAAATGTACCCGTCTCATAAAACTCAGGATGGATAACAGTTATTAACATGCTGGGTTCATTTTCTTCACAACTAGCATGGTGTTAATTGAATTATTCTCTAATTCCAAAATTATTTAAAGTTTATTGTCAAATTTATTTTGTAGATTCTAAATTAGTATGTTGGTTTTATTTAGGATTTTTTTTTCAGAAGATGATTTAGAAATCATCTGTAAATACAAAAAACTAAAACATGAATTTGTATGTGAATCTCGTATTTTGAAATTTTTTTCCTTTATTTTGTTCCTAGTCTATAATGCTTTCAGCTTTGTACTTGCAGCGTTAACATCATACTCCTGTTTTCCCAGTGGGAAAAGCAAAGTTTTCAATTCCTATTGGATGCTTTTGTAAAAATTCCATTGTTTACTATTGATGTTATTTATGCTTAAATTCTTTGGGACCCATACTCAGGGAAATACAAGGTTACATTTACGTTGTGATCATGTTGTCTGAGCAACTGAGAGAGGAGAATGATTGCAAAGCCGTGGAGAATAAGAAGATGGAAAGGCAGTGAGACAGGAGAAGGTGGGGAAGGGCACGTGTTCATGGTGTGCGCAAGGAGAGGGTAGCGTTGAGATGTGTTGAGATGTGTTGTGTTGTGTTTTAGTTACCATTGAGCAGAAACCTGGGAGAAGATGTGAGGCAGAACTGAGAAGTCTCACTGGCTGTGAGGAGTCAAGAAGGGGCAGCTGTTGAAAGCAGGGAAAAGGAGACTGAAAAGGACGGAACTGGAGCTTTGGGGACCAGGTCTCCTTGTAGCTTCTGACACATGGAGAAGAAAAGTGAGGCTGTGAGCCCCCGTTTATTCACGTGTAGTGTGAAGACAGTAATGCATACCTCGGAGGGGCTATGTGAGGATTGCTGGCCAAGTTTCCAGTGCAGCAGGCTCAGATGGAGAGCATGAGCTGCACTCAAGAGTGATGTCACGTGGTGGTTGCTATTTAGGTGCTGATTTTTATTTTTCTTGTTGGGAGTGTGGATCAGAGAGGGTGCCTCCTTTGTTCCTTACCCCCTCCCCACTCCCAGCCCCCAAGAAATCTGAGATGCTCCATTTCCTGAATGATGAGAAGGAGGAAGGAGAGAATATAAAGAGTTAAGGCTGGAAGGAAAATTTGGAGATGTGGGTAAATGAATCACTGAGGTTTTAGCAGGACGTCTGGAAGCAGTTAGTTCGAAGTTAAAGGCAAATGGCGTTTAGAACTAAATGTGGGGAAAGGAAATATATACTTTACATGTTTCGCGAAAGAAAAAAATTGCAATCTTTTCGATTGCTAACTCAGTGGTTATTCACATAACTAAGGCTCAAGAATTCCGTTTCTCTCAAGAAAAGACACGGCACTTTCAGTGTTTTCTTTTGTTCTTAAAACACTGCCTTTAATTGCAGGCATAATTTTCCATGCCAGCATATTTTCAGTTTAAAAATAAATTGCAGAAACAGTCATTGTGGTAGTCAGATTTCAACATAGCATTTTTCTCCTTTTTATTTAAAGGAAAATAAATCCAAATAGTTATCTGCATAAGACATTAATCAACTTTACATGTAACAGTGTTTTAAAAATTATTCTCGACCACCATAGACCCAATTGGTTTAATAACTAATAAATAAAAATCATGTTTAACAACTAAGTCACTGCTTCAGACATGGTTTTTAAACCTAATTTGAGACTGAGTCTCAGAGTGACACGTATAGCATGATAATTTCTATTGGTAAAGGCGCTTCAGTTTTTGTTTTTTTAACTGAAGTACAGTTGATTTACAATGTTGTTAATATCTACTGTACAGCAAAATGATTCAGTTATACCCATATATACATTCTTTTCCATTTTGGGTTATCACAGGATATTAAATATAGTTTCCTGTGTTCTACAGTAGGACCGTGTTGTTTATCCATCCTATATATAATAGTTTGCAAAGCTCTTCAATTTTAAAACAAGTTGAAAAGTATAATTGTTTGATAGTATAATGAAACCGAGGCCACGTTGAGAATGTACAGTATTCTTTTTGGTTTGAGTGGAAGGATATTGAAGAGTTGTCCATGCACATCTGAGCTGTTTGCTGTTTGGTTTTGTACCTAAATTTGTGAAATACAATCACTTCCATAGTCCACACATCCCTCTGCCTGGCTCCAGTCTAACAGCATTGTGGGTATGAGGCCCTTGTAAAAGTCCGAGTCATGATACTGGCTTCTTGACAGGGTTGCAGTAAGAACTGCCAAACCACTATGATATCCTATTTTTCTTAGACTAAATTAAATCCTTCTTTCTCTCCCATAAGGAAAATACATGATGCTGAGCAAATCATACAAATGGGGGTTTGCAGCTGAATTTAATAAGAGACAACCAAAATCTCTTCTGTGGGACAGAGTTTTCTAAAATATATACTTTGTGCAAAGTTGATAGATTTTCAACCTTCTTACCACTGGTACACATATAAAACACTACCTAGTAAACTTTGCTCTGTCTGACATATCACTCAGAAGAATTATTGGCTGTTATTGATGTTCAGTTCAGTTCAGTTGCTCAGTCGTGTCCGACTCTGCGACCCAATGGACTGCAGCATGCCAGGCCTCCCTGTCCATCACCAGCTCATCGAGTTTACCCAAGCTCATGTCGGATGAGTCAGTGGTGCCATCCAACCATCTCATGCTCTGTCGTCCCCTTCTCCTGCCCTCAATCTTTCGTTATTGATGTTAGCAATTTCAGTATTTATTTCTTAAGTTAAAAAACAGAATGGATTTTGTAGTAAAGCAATCATTGGAGTCACTCATGAAGCCAAAATATTAAAAAAAAAAAATCACTAAAACAAATATTCCCATAGGGGAGAATTGCAATGGTAAGAAGTAGCCAGTACATAGTTATTAATGGCCAAAATTAAAAAAAATAAATCAATCTTTTCCTAATACCAAAGAAAACAGCAACAAAAGCAAATGGGACTAACTGCATAATAAAGGGAACCATCAATAAAATGAAAAGGCAGTCTACCCAACGGGAGAGAATATTAGCAAGTCAGGTGTCTGATAAGGAGTAATGTGTATAAAGAACACATACAACTCAATGGCCCAAAAAAAAAAAAATTCAGTTAAAAAAATGAGCAGAGGGTCTGAATAGAGGTTTTTCCAAAGAAGATATACAGATGACCAACGGGTACTTGAAAATGTGCTCAACAGGGAAGTGCAAGTCAAACCTGTTAAAACCACTGTCATCACTTGTTTTAAGAGGTAAGTAAGTGTTGGTTAGGATGTGGAGAAAAGAGAACCCTCAGTGCACATTAGTAGGAATGTAAGGTGGTGCAGCCATGGTGGGAAACAGTATGGAGGTTCCTCCAAAAGTTAAAAATAGAATCACCATGTTGATCTAACAGGTCCTTCTGGGTATTGATCCAAAGGAAACAAAAGCACTAATTAAAAAAGCTGTGCACTGCTGCCCACCCAGGATCACTGCAGCATTGTTTATAACAGCCAAGATACAGAAACCACTGAGGTGTCCATCAGTGGATGAAGAGATAAAGAAAATGTAGTTTGTATGTACATAATACATATGCACCGGAGAAGGCAATGGCACCCACTCCAGCACTCTTGCCTGGAAAATCCCATGGGCGGAGGAGCCTGGTGGGCTGCAGTCCATGGGGTCTTGAAGAGTCGGACACGACTGGGCGACTTCACTTTCACTTTTCACTTTCATGCATTGGAGAAGGAAATGGCAACCCACTCCAGTGTTCTTGCCTGGAGAGTCCCAGGGACGGCAGAGCCTGCTGGGCTGCCGTCTGTGGGGCCACACAGAGTCGGACACGACTGAAGCAGCTTAGCAGCAGCAGCAGCAATACATATGCACACAATGGAATATTCCCATTTGCAACAACGTAGATGGATCATGAGGGCATTATGCTAAGTGAAACAAGTCTGAGAAAGGCAAATACTGTGTTATCTCATTTGTATGCATGTGTGGGTGCTAAGTGCTTCAGTTCTGTCAGACTCTGCAACCCTATGGACTGTAGCCTGCCAGGCTCCTCTGTCCATAAGATTCTTCAACCCACTAACGTGGGTGGACCTTTCCTCCTCCAGGGGATCTTCCCAACCCAGGGATAAAACCTGTATCTCCTGCTTTGGCAGGCGGATTGTTTCCCACTGAGCCACCTGGGAAGACCAATGAGAGTCTAGACAAGGATGGCCAGGGAGTTCTTGAGAAACTTCTTGAAAAGGAATAGTGTGTGCAGAGACTTTCCTTTCACTTCTAGACTCTGTGGTCTGCATATGATGTTTGGGACCACTGCAGCCAGTTTGGGACTGGTCAGATGCCCAGCTAAACAGGATAGACCAGTTAGTATTGCCATATTATGCAGTCATGAATAATTATATCTCCTTGGAATCTCAAATGTTCTTATTTTTAAATCTAAGATAGCTTCTTTCCATATTTGGTTTAAAGAATATACATATATACTGTGTACTGTACTGACTCATTTTAATTTTTCAATCTAGTACTCTTGGGGCTATATTCATTTTCGCAAAAACCAGACAAATCCTAATGTTTTAAAGGACTTAATGTGAGGGCATTTCACCTGTTTATAAATACCTGATACAAATTTACATTTACACTCAACAAAGGTTGCAAAGTTGTAGCCTGAATGTTGGATAACAGGAGTTTTAAAACCAAATTACCTATGACTGATGCATGTTGATGTATGACAGAAACCAAGACAGCATTGTAAAGCAGTTAACCTTTGATTAAAAATAAATAAATTTTTTTAAAAACTAGATTTCATTTTTCAGTTCATAGTTGTGCTAAATACTTCATGTTTTGCCTTGTATATTTTGAAATAATTGTTCCAGTAAGAATGAAAGTTCTTTCAGTGTTAACTGCCTTTCATCATTATACTCAAAAATTTAAACACCGTGTTAGCAGACATCTTTTTTCCTCTTGCTAAACCCATACTTTTACTGGGGTTTATATTGGAAATGGACGTTTCAGGCATCTGTTTAGTGTATGGGGGATTTTTTCCTTAGGGATATCCTTGATTGACGTCCTCTGTTATTAGTGTCCTGCTGAGAACAGACTAGCAGGGTGGACTGAACCAAAAACATGGCTTCCTCTGGCAAGCCTGGAAATGGACAAAAACACCAGCATTCCCAATCTTCAGAGTGTTGTCATACAGTCTAAATTGCTCTTCATATAACAGTACCTGCCACTTAGAGTTGATTCTAACCCATTAAATTCTGTTTCCATAAATGGGTTATAGGAACTGTTGTAGTTTATCAGCTTTCCCTTTTGATGTAAAGCTCAGAACTGCCTAAGGTGGCACACCTTCACCCACGTTTTCTGGCACAGTAACCTTCATGAGGCACAGTTTGGTTCACAAATACGATCTGAAAAAGAATAAGGCAGAATAATGAATTTCTACTCCATCTCCAGTAGATTTGTCATTTAATTTATTTTTTGTATAATTTGATGGAAATATGCCATTTTATACACACACGGACTTATTCATCAAAAGATCTTTTAAAATCCAATTATCATTGAGTGAAATAGTTCCATAGGGGTTGGAATTAAGCAGATCTTTCGTTTAAATTCTAGTAAATGATTAAATGTCTAGTAATAAAGAGTGAAAGGGCATAATGCCAAAGAACAAGCAGTTTATGTTGCTGTTTCTCAATTTCTTGATATCTTTTCTAAAAGTGCCACAGATTTGATTCTTTACCTTTGATAGAGCATGATCCTCAGAATGAGCTCCGGGATGTGACCTATTTCATTCAGTAATGAACTCTCCAGAATAGCAGGGTCCATTTTTTAAAAGTGTTGTTTGTCATTATTTAAAAACCTTCTCGAATACTGCCTTAAAAACATAGCTACTCTCTCCGTGGAGCTTTTATATTAGAATGACTTTTCTCCTCTGTTTTCTGTTTTGGGGTATATTAGGAATATCTTGACAAGAAAGATGAGAACCACGAGAGATCACACCTTTATTCTTTGACAGTAAATACAGACTAGCGGGTTAACATTTTTCGGGTTGCATGTTCATTTGAACTGTTTCAGTTTAAATAGCTTACTGAACCTAACAAGTTGTCTGATGACACCAACATATGCTCAATTCCTATAGTTCATAACAAAAACAAATGTCTTCAAGGGCTTGTCTGTTCCTGGCCATGTTTATACTCTTTACTCATTTAATCTTCATAAACATCCCCACTACAAAGTAAATTCCACAAGGGCAGTGATTTCTATGTTTTGGTCACGGCCATCCCCAGGTACCGAGAACAGTTCTAAACAAATAGGCAAGCAACATGTGAAATAGCTACTGTTACCTAACTGTGAGGCAGCTGAGATGTAGACAGGTACAGTGAACCCACAGAAATAATACACATGGCTTACGTGGTAGAGTTTATTGTTAGAGGGCAATGATGGCCTTCACATAGGGTTTATTAACCTCAGCACCATTTTTAAAAAATATTTATTTATGTATTAAATGCCTTGGGTCTTAGTTGTAGCTCATGGAGCCTTCATTGCATCAGGGAGGATCCTTTCTTGCAATGCACGGACTCTCGAGTTGTGGTTCGTGGGCTGAGTAGTTGCAGTACTTGGGCTTAGTTCCTCTGTGGTATGTTCAGTCCCAGTTCCCCAGCCAGGGATTGAACCCATGTCCCCTGCTGGTTTTGAAAGATTTCCTGCAGAGGTGTGAGTTGACAGTGGCTCACCCCAGGGACCAGGGAACTGGCAGCAGCAATCCTGAAAGGTGCCCCCTGGTGCAATTCCCCCTGGAATTCGCTCAGCCTCAGCACTATTGATATTTGGGGCTGGATACTTTTTTCCTGTGAAAAACTCTCCTGCAAGTTGTAACATGTTGAGCAGCATCCTGGCCTCTACTCACTACATACGAACCCCAATTGTAATGTTCAAAAAGTGCTACCAGACAGTGGATGTATACAACGAGGTCTACTGTATAGCACAGGGAACTATATTCAATGTCCAGGATAAACCTAATGGAAAAGACTCTTAAAAAGAATGTATGTATATGTATATATATATATGCATAACTGAATCACTTTGCCATATAGCAGAAATGAACACATCATTGTAAATCAACTATACTTAAATAACATATATGTAAAACCAGACGTCTTATCACACAATTCCCAATGTCCCTTGGGAGATAAAAATTATTCCCAGGGCTTCCTGGGTGGTGCTAGCGGTAAAGAACCCCACTGCCAATGCAGGAGGAGTAAGAGACAAGGGTTTGACCCCTGGGTCGGGAAGATCCCCTGGAGGAGGACATGGCACCTCACTCCAGTATTCTTGCCTGGAGAATCCCATGGTCAGAGGAGCCTGGCGGGCTACAGTCCATCTGGTCACAAAGAGTCAGACAGAGCTGAAGCAGTTTAGTGCAGTTGAAAAACCGTTAGTCTGAGCTTCCATATTAAACCATCTCAGACAGAAATCTGGAAGTAAGAATTAGATGGAAGTGAATACCTGCACTTATATTTAGAAAAGTTTGGATCTCCTGCTATGCCACAATGAGTCCCCAACAAAATGGGGACTAGTTTGTTCTGTGAGTATAAGTATGTTTTCTATCAAGACCTGAATTTTATCCCTTCTTTATAAGCATTCCTCTAGAAACAACAGGTTTATATAAAATTGTATCTTTTCGATTTGTCCTTTCCAGTCATGAAGAGCATAAAATCTCAGGAAAGGATTTAAAAAATAATGCCTTGTCTAGTAAAGCATCAAATGCCCTTTTAGTAATACAGTTGAGTTCAGTCACTCAGTCGTGTCCGACTCTTTGTGACCCCATGAATCGCAGCATGCCAGGCCTCCCTGTCCATCACCAACTCCCGGAGTTCACTCAAACTCATGTCCATCAAGTCAGTGATGCCATCCAGCCATCTCATCCTCTGTCGTCCCCTTCTCCTCCTGCCCCCAATCCCTCCCAGCATCAGAGTCTTTTCCAATGAGTTAACTCTTCGCATGAGGTGGCCAAAGTACTGGAGTTTCATCTTTAGCATCAGTCCTTTCAATGAACACCCAGGACTGATCTCCTTCAGAACGGACTGGTTGGATCTGCTTGCAGTCCAAGGGACTCTCAAGAGTCTTCTCCAACACCACAGTTCAAAAGCATCAATTCTTTGGTGCTCAGCTTTCTTCACAGTCCAACTCTCACATCCATACATGACCACTGGAAAAACCATAGCCTTGACTAGACGGACCTTTGTTGGCAAAGTAATGTCTGTGCTTTTGAATATGCTATCTAGGTTGGTCATAACTTTCCTTCCAAGGAGTAAGCGTCTTTTAATTTCATGGCTGCAGTCACCATCTGCAGTGATTTTGGAGCCCCCACAAATAAAGTCAGCCACTGTTTCCACTGTTTCCCCATCTATTTCCCATGAAGTGATGGGACCAGATGCCATGATCTTAGTTTTCTGAATGTTGAGCTTTAAGCCAACTTTTTCACTCTCCTCTTTCACTTTTAACAAGAGACTTTTGAGTTCCTCTTCACTTTCTGCCATAAGGGTGGTGTCATCTGCATATCTGAGGTTATTGATATTTCTCCCAGCAATCTTGATTCCAGCTTGTGTTTCATCCATCCCAGCGTTTCTCATAATGTACTCTGCATATAAGTTAAATAAGCAGGGTGACAATATATAGCCTTGACGTACTCCTTTTCCTATTTGGAACCAGCCTGTTGTTCCATGTCCAGTTCTAACTGTTGCTTCCTGACCTGCATATAGGTTTCTCAAGAGGCAGGTGGTCTGGTATTCCCATCTCTTGGAAGAATTTTCCACAGTTTATTGTGATCCACACAGTCCAAGGCTTTGGCATAGTCAATAAAGCAGAAATAGATGTTTTTCTGGAACTCTTGCTTTTTCCATGATCCAGCGGATGTTGGCAATTTGATCTCTGGTTCCTCTGCCTTTTCTAAAACCAGCTTGAACATCATGGTTCACGTACTGCTGAAAAGGTCCATCTAGTCAAGGCTGTGGTTTTGGCAGTAGTCATGTATGGATGTGAGAGTTGGACTGTGAAGAAAGCTGAGTGCCGAAGATTGATGCTTTTGAACTGTGGTGTTGGAGAAGACTCTTGAGAGCCCCTTGGTCTGCAAGGAGATCCAAGCAGTCCATCCTAAAGGAGATCAGTCCTGGGTGTTCATTGAAAGGACTGAGAATTGAAAGGACTAGTTTGGAGAATTTTGAGCATTACTTTTACTAGCGTGTGAGATGAGTGCAGTTGTGTGGTATTTGAGCAATCTTTGACATTGCCTTTCTTTGGGTAGCACAGAGGAATGTTAATTCATAATTTAGTTAGTACAGTCACTTTTGCTGTAACACAGCACACGTCTTCCTAAAAATCACCTCCCTGTGCAAACTCAGACAATAAAAGTATGGGGCTTTTGTGGAAAATGTACTCAAAAACCTCATTAGTGGCACATAAAAATAAAAATAAGAGGACTTCCCTGGTAGTCTGGTGACTAAGACTCCACACTCCTAATGCATGGGGCCTGGGTTCCATCCCTGGTTGGGGCACTATATCCCACATGCTGCAACTAAAAACATGCAGCCTAATAATTTAATTAAACAAAGATAGGAGCCTAATGAAAGACATAACATAGTTTCACACATGTCAAATGCTTAGGAAAAGAAAGTACTACAGATAAACTTTGTGTTGAAAAAGACCTGCTGTTTGCTTGTGGAAATGGACGTTCGAGAGGTTTCAGCTTGTGAATTATTGAGAAGTGTTGAAAGTAGAGAGACGTGAAATTAGACAGTTGTATCACTGCCTGTGGATGGACGTGTTTCATAAAATGGACAATGAACTGAAGTAGCTGCTGGACAGTTGAGAGTGTGCAGGTGTGTCCTTTGTGTGCTCCTCGCTGTCGACATCATCAGGTGCAGTTTCTGCCCTCACCTAGGCTTTCTTGTGGATGTGCTTATGCGTACACAAATGCAGGATTTATGTGATGTTTCAGCTTTTCTGTAATACACAAATTGCCTCGGAACATCCTTGTACATAAATGTTACAGGAAAACTGATGCTACTTTCATCTGGATTTTGAGACCCTTCAAAGGAGGAGGGGAAAAAAAAACCGGACTACAAAAAAGATTGTGAGTGTAGGATGAGAAGATATACTTCGTAAATAATACTGCAGACAGACCAGTAGAACTGAAGAAAGGCTGGAATTTTGTCTTCCCTTCCCTCTTGTGGTCCTGAGCAGTCCCTCCTCCTTTGTGCCTAGGCTGATGGTCATGACTTGATACATGGCCTGCCACCTCCCAGGGTGCCCAGTTGCTGTGTGTATTAAAGAACTTGTGTATTACGCACTAAGAGAATTCTATGCATTAATAGTGATGGCTTTTTGCTTATTTTTTTAAAGATTCATTTGGGTTATATTTACAGTGCTTTCATTTGTTGGCTCAGTATATTTTTAACTGATTTTTAGTTTCTGTGGGTGATTTAGAAATTAGTTTCTGAAATATAAAAATAAAATTTTGAGTATATAAAAATACATTTGCAGAAACAAGAGCAGTAAGAATTCACAGTCCTACCAGGTTGTGGAAAATTACCACATTTAAACACTTAAGACTGGAATTTTGTTTGGTTGATATTTTGGTTTTTCATACTCTTAATTTATTTTAATTGATATTTTAACAAAATCATTAGAAAACATTACTCTGATTTTTATTTGATAAGTATGTTTTATGAGAGATGACATTTTATAACTAATTGCCTATAAAATCTCAATCTTATGAATTTTAATTTTATAGAAACCTAGTAATCTTCAGTGACTATAATTAAGTCAGAACAAATAAACATTTGAGAGGACTTCTTTGTTTATGTGTTACCGTTAGGCCTAAGTAATAGGAAAGATTATTTCTTTCATTAAAGAATAGCAGAAGACTTACATGTAGAATGCCTTTGTAAATAAATGATTTTTTATGTCAACTTAGTATAACATTAAATGAAAGAAAACGCAATGGATACTTGAAAAAAGTAAAAGAAGAGCATAGATGTATTCATTTTTCATGATTGATTTTAATCACTGATCTTTTAACTAAAGAGCTTCCCAGGTGGCTCAGTGATAAAGAATCTGCCTGCCGATGCAGGCGACGTGGGTTTGATCCCTGGGTCCAGAAGATCCCATGGAGGAGGATATGGCAACCCAGTCAGTATTCTTGCCTGGGAAATCCCATGGGCCGAGGAACCTGGCAGGCTGCATGACTGAGCATGCATGCGTGCACTTTTAACGAAGATAGAATGCTAAGATTTTTATTTATTTAGTGAGTTTTACTTAAAGACATCGTGATCCTGAAAGTACTTAAACAATATAAGAGTATTCAGTTTAATTGAATTAGCATCCACTTTCAGGGAAAATAGTGTTTATGCTCCTTTGTGATTGTTCTTGATTTTAGTGTTTCCTTTGCCCTGTGTGCTTGTCTGTGTGTGTTACTCAGTTGTGTCTGACTCTCTTGCATCCCCATGGGCAGTAGCCTGCCAGCCATGGAGTTCTCCAGGCAAGAATACTGGAGTGGGTTGCTGATCCCTTCTCCAGGGGTCTTCCCGACCCAGGTATTAAACCCAGGTCTCCTGGATTGCAGGCAGGTTCTTTATGGTCTGATCCACCAAGGAAGCCCATGTCCTTGTCTAAGGGATACTCAAATCTATTGTCTGGAGGTCAGAGTAATAATCTCTTAGGCCAGTAACCATTATAGGGTCCTGTAGTTATAATTTACAGTTTCTGACAGTTTCTGGAATATTAGGGTTAGAGTCCACTTTATTCCCTCTAGGCAAGATGATACTGGAAAATAATGCAATGCAATAGGGAGTATTTGTTTTATTTTTGCAATATTGGTCTTTATAAAAAGAATTTGTATATTTCTCTTCTACCTTCCACTGAACCAAGTCTAGCTTTTTAATGCCCCTTCCCAGAAAGAGACTTAAAAAAAGATGCTGTCCTCCTTTTTTCCTTATTAAGGTGTCTAATCTCTATCATAGGTTTACTCCCTTCCCCACAGCATTTTATTCTGTTAAAACATCAGAATTTATGAACCTTGACATATTCGTGGTGTTCATCACATCTAGGTACTTCAGCATTTTCCACTTTATCTCCAGAGGCTGTCAGTTCTTAGTTATTGTGTCATCAGTTTATTGCTTATTACATAAACTGATATCCCATTATGAGACTTTAGGTTTCCATTGTTGCACTTTCTTAAATTAACTGGTAGAAAAGTCATCTGCATGCTTTTTATGTAGTGAAAGTATCACCACAAATAAATATCTAAACCCACCGCCTCTTATCACCTATTAAATGTGTTTTGAAAACACCACAAAAGGCTGTAAACACCTATTGGTGTAATAAGCTCCAATAAACTAGAGGAATCATAGAAACGCATTATATTCCATCAATCATTCTATTATCACGATAGTCAATATATAATTCTTTTTTTAAAAAACTATACTGTTTTACATGGTTTTAGTTTTATTTACTGGGTAAAGTTTCTAATACTTGAATAACCAATAAAAATAATATTAGTGAAAGTTTTGGTTTGGAAAAAGAACTTATGTATTTAACGTTCGCCAGAAAATTTGCGGCTTGCGGTTATAAATGTCCTGTAATACAGATCACATGGAATAATCTTTTAAAATTAACAAAGCAGTATTCAGTACAACATCTTGACTGTTTTCTCCATAATTAAAATTGTTTTCTAAGGTCTTGTGTGTCAGTGATTGGTCTTCCTTACAGGTTTCTTTGTGGTATGTTACTCAGTGGGGGAAAAAATATTTGTTTACAAATGATTATATTTTTTAGGTATCATTGCATGTTACATATTGTTTTAGGCATCTGTTATTTTGGGCTTAGATAAATAGACTGGGATTTTTCTCCTCTCGTATCCAGAAGACAGTTCAGTTCAGTTCAGTCGCTCAGTCGTGTCCAACTCTTTGCAACCCCAACCACAGCATGCCAGGCCTCCCTGTCCATCACCAACTCCTGGAGTCCACCCAAACCCATGTCCATTGAGTCAGTGATGCCATCCAGCCTTCCTATCCTCTGTTGTCCCCTTCTCCTCCTGCCCTCAATCTTTCCCAGCATCAGGGTCATTTCAAATGAGTCAGCTCTTTGCATGAGGTGGCCAAAGTATTGGTGTTTCGGCTTCAACATCAGTCCTTCCAATGAACACCCAGGACGGATCTCCGAAGACAGTAGTAGGCATAATCTTATCACTTGACCTAGGAAGAATAGTAGTTCTTAGGCAAAGGTCTTATTCTACAAAAAATAGCCACTCTTAAAGCAGTTTTTTTTTCAGCAAGCATAAAAGGTAGATTTTTCTTTGTGTTGTTTGTATATTCATTTAGAAATTTTGTTTACTCCTTGCATTTCTCCTCTTACATTTTTCTATAGCATACTTTCTTCAGATATAAAAATCAGTCCCTTTACATTATTTATGTAAAGATTTCTTTGTGAAACGACAATCCCATAAATTATTGCTCTTCCAGTGCTACAGTCTATGTTTTAATATGCCGGTGCCCATCTTGGAGTGCTATTAGATTGATTTTTCCACATTTGAATTTGACAGTGGTTCTCTATAATGTGCCTAGACTGGGATACAAAATAATGGATGTAAGTGGATACTCAAACTTATTTTCTATTCATGGCCCACCTATCATGTAAAATGCAATGATTGTGGAGCCAGATCAACTTACTTTTGTTTATGAAAATAGGACAGATTGAAGTCCTACTGTGGATAGGGGTGGGTTGGGAACTGGTGAGTCTACCTGTATTGTAAAACTGAGTTAGCATTTACACACGCATGTACATACAATAGATAGTAGAAAAGGCTGTGTAGGAGTGTCAGTACCTGGGGCTTTGAATTGCATCGCCTTTACTCACTAACTCTATTGTTGCAATAAAGAAATTGGCTATTTCGCTACCTGGTATTTTGTAAAGTTTGTGGTAATAGTACATTCATTTTCTCTTACTCTCTTTTCCTCCAGCCATAATGAAAGGAAAGTGACCTGTAAACATCCAGTCACAGGACAGCCATCCCAGGACAATTGTATTTTTGTAGTGAATGAACAGTAAGTAAAGCGTTTCATGGAACGCCTCTATTCAAAATGGGGTCAGCGTTCCAATTGCCGTTATCCGTATTTAATACAGTACAATGGAACAATTCTTTTTATCTTGAGATTTGCAGTCAAGTGTAGTAACAGAATACCATCTGTTTACCATGTGTGGTATAGAAACATGGCTTAAAATTTTTTTCATGAGGAATGTAATTTCAGAAGCTATTTTTACAATAGCTCAAACACAGAGAATAAACTCAAGATCCCTGGATGCAGGGTCAGGGGGAACTAAACTTGGTCAAATTATTAGACTAATTTGAACTTAGGTTTCTCATCCTTAAACAGAGACTTCTCAGGGTTTTTATAAGCATCAAGTGAAATTTATTTGAAAATAGTTTATAAATCTGTTCTTCAAAAATTAGTTGTTGGTACCATTGTTATTATTTTCTTTTAGGGGGTTGGGAGAGGGCTGCTGCACTGCCTGTCTTATGGGATCTCGGTTCCTCAACCAAGGAACGAACCCGTGCCCTCGGCAGTGAAAGTGAGGAGTCATAAACACGTTACCATCTGGGAATTCCCTATCATTTTTATGGCCTTCAATATTATAATAGCAAATCTTGTAATTAAAATTTTTTAATTAAAACGTTCCAGTTAGATGACCGAGTAGCATATCTGTATGAAAGCTTATTAAAATAAACATGATATTAACTTAAGCTGTGCTTAGTTGTATTTCAAGTAGTTATAAATATTAAGCTGGAACTATAGAGCTTATTAAGACCCAGCTGTTTGGAAAAGTCAGACAGACACCAGCATTATTAGCTCCAGGAAAACATTATTATAAAGTGGTTTACAGAAGTAGCACGTTCTAGCACTCTTGACATGTTATATTTTCAGGACTGTTGCAACCATGACATCTGAAGAAAAAAAGGAACGACCTATAAGTATGATAAATGAAGCTTCTAACTATAACATGACTGCAGACTATGCGGTGCATCCAATGAGCCCTGTAGGGAGGGTAAGTTATTTTGCTTACTCTTAATATTGATAACTGGCATAATTGGTAGTATCCATTATTATTACTCTTAATGAACTTAGAATTATAGAATAATCATTTCAATGAACTTAGAATTATAGAATAATCATTTCATTTTTGCTATTACTTGAATCTAATTACATTTGAGGTAATTGGCATAAGAAGCAAGGCCTTAGAGTATAAAGAAATAAGATTATATTTTAATAATTTAATGACTTACATTTTAAAAATATTATAGAGTTCTGATTTTGAATTGTTTTACAAGTATAATGGATGTTTGTGTGAGACAGTGGCAGTTTATTGAATCAACTTAAGTTTTAAAAGTGACGATTAATTCAGTGACCTAGAAATCCCATTATTAAGTATGCCTAGAATGATAGATTGGTATGTATGGCTTTCCTGGTGGCTCAGAGGATAAAGTATCTGCCTGCAGTGCGGGAGACCCGGGTTCGATCCCTGAGTCAGGAAGATCCCCTGGAGAAGGAAGTGGCAACTCAATCCAGTACTCTTGCCTGGAAAATCCCATGGACAGAGAAGCATGGTAGGCTACAGTCCATGGGGTTGCAAAGAGTCGGACACGACTGAGCAACTTCACTTTCAGAATGATATATATATTCTATTTTTTTCTATAGTATTATTTTATTCTATAATATTATATTATACTATTTTGTTAATGTAGAATCCATTACTGCTAAAAGGTTTCAAAACCCTATGTCAGTTGCTTGATGACTGAAATATTTAGAATCCATTATGTGAAAAGTGTCATAGCCATATGGATACAGAAGTGGATGGTTTTTCTTTGTAATCAGAAACAAAAATACTGTTTATGATATCAGACTTGTGTGGCTATAATAATTTATAGTTATTGCTTCCTGTACCATAATGTTAATATTTTGATATAGCATTTTAATATAAAAATGTCTTTAAACTCTTAGATAATCTGCTAATCTGGATAAATAGTTGCCTTAAAGTTACTGCTTGGTGCCTAAATTAAGGATAGCAAGAGAATCAAAGGATGATAAAAGAATTGTCTTTATTTAGAAAATAATTAGGTATTTTATAATAGTAAAACAGTTGTAATAGTAAATTATGGTTACTGTAAAGAAATACTAGTTAAGGTTTTTTAAATGAAATATTGTAGAATATTGAAATAAGTATAGATTTTCAAATAATGTAAATTATTTCTATTTTGTATATGACATAAAGGATAGCTGAGCATCATAGTGCGCTTAACAAAAACAAAACAGCCAACTCAGAATGCAGATGTGCTGTGTAAATACGACAAATCCCAGAAGTCAAAAGAGAGAATGAGAAATTCAGCCACAGAAAACTACCATGCGCGCATAATATTGAGAACTTACATGACAATAAAAGAAGAGTCCTGAGGAGAAAATGTTATATAGGCGGTTATTTGAGGGGGAAAGAAAGATATTCTGTGACTATGAAAAGAGTCGTTTACATGAATAGACACACACATGCATACACAGTGACATTAGTTGCCTAGAGTTGTGTTTGGGTTATTTGGATGCTGGCGTCTAGAGGTGAGAAGTAGTCTGGTCCTTCTACGTCTTTTTGTACCGTTTGAGATCTATACTGTGTTTTTATGCATTATTTGTTCAAGAGGAAATTAAAATTTACCCAGAAAAAAAAATGCCATGGTGGATATTAGACCTTAAAATTCTATTATGTACTAATATAAGTTTTACAAAAGGAGGTTTTAATAAAATGTGCTAGCTTTCCAAAGATTCTAGTAAGTTGAAAAATAAGAGATAAATTGATACTGCTTACCTTCCCTGCTGCTGCTGCTAAGTCGCTTCAGTCGTGTCTGACTCTGCGCGACCCCACAGACGGCAGCCCACCAGGCTCCTCTGTCCCTGGGATTCTCCAGGCAAGAACACTGGAGTGGGCTGCCATTTCCTTCTCCAACTTACTTTCACAGAGGAATTGAAATTCAGCTTCTTTTGTCTTTGTGTTTGTTGGTTACCGCTATCATTCTGACCAAGATAAATTGTCTGGGTTAAACATAGCAATATTTTAAAAGATTATGTGTACTTATCTGGCTGGCATCATTCAAGTTCAGAGTTGTCCTTAAAGAAGAAAACACTACATGACATTAAGCAGTTCCTTCCAGTCTTGTTTTGATTTGATGTGATATGTTTGTTTATATTTTATCTGTGAGATTTGCTCTTGTAACTTGACGCTATTGACTTTCTTTAATTGGGACAACACTGTTAACTGCAGATATGAGTCAAAAAGTTCTGTCATTTGGTTTATTCTTTAAAATGCATTAATATAATTTTTACTGAAGGTTCATTTTATTTATCAGGTAGGGCAAAATACTGCCATACACTGTGCCTTTTAAAAAATTGTTCCTGAAACTTTTAAAGGAGAGAAATATGTGATCCTTTTGTAATATCCTTGAAGAGGAATAGCCTTTGTGCAGAATTCTTATACTTGAAACAACTAAGACACAAAAGCAGAATTGCAATAATTCAACTGAAAAGATTAAATCCTGGAAGTTTCAAAGAAATCTGGAGAAGAGATTTAAAAGGTTAAAATTAGGAAGATAAAAAGTAAACTCAATATCTAGGCATTAATACCATATTTTCTGTTGGTTTTTTTTTTTAGACTTCACGGGCCTCAAAAAAAGTTCATAATTTTGGGAAGAGATCAAATTCAATTAAAAGGAATCCTAATGCACCTGTGGTCAGACGAGGTTGGCTTTATAAACAGGTATTTTTTTCCCCTGTTTGATGTGACAAAAGAAGAAAATATAAAGAAGCCTTTTCAGCTGAAGGTCCTAAGACAATTGTATAAAGTGGAGAAGAAACTGTATAGTTAATCATCCAGGTTCTTCCCTTTTTATTACTATGAAGAGTGTTAGGGAAACAGTGAAAAAAGAAAAAGTAATGGGTGTTACCTGGAACAGAGATATTGTGTGTGTGTGTGTGTGTGTGTGTGTGTGTGTGTGTGTGACAGAGAGAGAGGTATTTCAAAATTTGAAATTAAATGTATGTTATATGAAAATGTTAGGAATAACATGCTGAGATCTTCTAGGCAGAAATATTTTTTCAGTGGAAAAAAATACAGAGTAGTTGTTCATTTTTCTATTCTTATAAAAAGGTACAATTATGTAGTTCTCTGCTTTGATTTATAGAGAAATTTGATGATAATTTGAGATTTTTCTGAGTTTTGCAGATTTTTGCTTCCATGCCCTCAAAACTACTCTTTCAAGTGTGTCCTTTTTTTTTCTTTTTCTTTTCTTGTTTATCTGCTTGCCCAGGCATAGGTCACTCTTATACCCTGATAAGTAGGGGTTTACATTGTTCTATTATCTGGAAAACCTGGTAACTAAGCTTTTTTGGAACCTTGTTAGTTTTGTAATTGGTAAGGATGTGTATACATTGAACTTGGTGGCATCTGTTTTGGTTGCTGAGAGGCTGTTGTTTTCTTTTTCACTTTCTGGTTTGCATCTGGATTTCAAATAAATGACCTCCAGATAACTGAGATAACTGCACTCAGGACCTTTATCTTCCTTTGTTCTGTCTTTCTGATTCTACATGTGCACACATGATGTTAGTTAAATATTAGTTCATTAATAGTGCTAATTTACTCTGTCAAATAATGCTAATTGCTTTCAGATGACCTAATAATTATATTCATTAAAATTCACAATGAGGTCGTTATGAAACATTCATTAGACACTGTTCAACTTGACAACTGGATGGCAACTAATCTAACGTATGGAAGTAGACCCACTTAAAATCCAGAAAATCCCCATTCAAGCAAATTAATTTTGCCAATTTCTGACTGCATTGATTGAGTGTGTAACTTGGATACCAACTTTTAATTTTTATTTAAAGATCACTTAACTATATTTTAACCATCTGACATTTAAACTTATCCAAGCTGAAAGATTTTTAACTAGACTTTCTAATGAGTCCAAATTCTGTTCAAATAGCTAAATGTGATATTGAGCTTTATAGAGGATATGGAACTCCTTACTTAAAATGATTGCAGTTCTTAGTTCTTGATCCCTTGGTTAATTTAGTATTGCCAAAGCTCTACCAACAAGTTTCTCTACTCCTGAGTACTTATTCTGTAATAGGTGTGTAGCTTACAGAGAATATTTGTAGAACTGCTTAAAAATCTAAACTTTGAAATTATTTATACTAAAGAAATAGTTAATTAAGAAATTAAAAATGCATATTTGAGAGGGGGGTGCTTTCTTTAGTGTAATTGTAAATTTTAAGGACGAAATCTCTTACTTAAGAGATTTTTACCCATATAACTTCTTCAGTTCTGAAGCCATCCTTATGTGATGGTCACAACTAGAAATAAATTGAGAAATATTAATCAACACACATACAAACTGGCATCTTTTTTACCTGTTTATGTCTGTGTTTGTGTGTGTCTGTGTTTCATTTTCTCCTATGGTTTTGGTTTATTGCATGTGGGAAGGTAATTTTTATTTAAATTGTAGTTTTGTTTGAGCTTGGTATTTTTGTTACCTAAATTACTTAGAAAAAGCCGCCAAGTGGGTACTCTCTTCTGCAGGATAAGCAAAACCTAGGCTGGATATGTAAGAAGAAAAAAATGTTTATTAAATATGTTTGTATGCTAAGGTTCCTTTATTCACAGTCATTTTAAATCACATTACCTTTGGAATAATTTCAAATCACACACTTTTCTTCCTGTTGAAGATTAACATATTTATTAAATCTGGCTTACCAGAATGCACACAGTACTGCACAGTCACCTTATTCTCATGCTAGCAGACGTGTTCACATTGCTTGCAAATATGAAACCAAATCAAACCGCTTCAACAGAATTCCTTTTTACATGACAGTATTATTCTTCAAAGACCAGTGTACTTAAAAATACATTACCATGTTATAAATCCCTGGAAAACTGCCCCAAAATTTTGATTAGGGTTTTAGTTAGATTTCTGTGCAGCATATATCAAACACCCCTTGTTTTAAGAGCTTATTTTAAACAAATGCACCAGAAATGAGTTTTCACTTTCTGAAATGAAAAAGAAATAATCCTTTTTCATGCTGGTTTCTTTCAGGACAGCACTGGCATGAAGCTATGGAAGAAACGCTGGTTCGTGCTTTCTGATCTTTGCCTCTTTTATTATAGAGGTGAGTTTACTACCAGAAACTGTAGAATATATGTGAAGCATCAGATACTCTTTCGAAGAAAAAAATTAGAAATCTTTTTACTATTTTATTATCAACGAACTGATATCAAGAAACTCTTGATATGTGTGATCTGTATGTGTTCGTCACTCAGTCATGTCCAGCTCTTTGTGACCCCATGGACTGTGGCACACCAGACTTCTCTGGTGAGAGTCCTTGGGATTCTCCAGGCAAGAATACTGGAGTGGGTTGTCATTCCTTTCTCCAATTGACATATGTAATTTGAAGTAAATAAGATGGGACAGAAGGCAATATAGGGCTTCAAGCTGAATGGTCTTAGTTTTGGTCGGTTTTTGTAATGTCTTTCTGCCAACCTGATTTGTTTATATGAAGAGCATGTGAGTATTCACTCTATAATGTTATCCTTGAATTCAGTGCCTAATAGATAAGGAAACATTAATTTGATAGGATTCTTTTTATATGTCAGTTTTGTCATATCTAGCCATTGGTCCACTAGACACCCCATTCTCCCCAGCAAATGATTTTAGAGCATTAGACACTACTATGATGTATTAGCAAATAAGAAAAATAGCAAAGAATTTATTTATTATGATCCCTTCCAGTACCCTCTCTCTGTCTCTCTATCTCTGTCTCTCTATCTCTCTCTCTCTCTCTCTCTCACACACACACACACACACACACACACACACACTTTTCTTTTGAACAATGGCAACCCCCTTGAAATGAGAAAGTTGCAAAAGGGATTAATAGCCTACAAATTAGGCTATTAATGTTGATGGAGAAGAAATAAAGGTATTATTAAAAGCAGTCTTCATTTATACCTCTCTCTCATTTATTTTAGTGTTTTTGTAGGCTTTAGTAAGTTGTTGGTTAATGCAGAGTCAGAGTCCAGAGCAGTCCCCGTTCAGGTGCCTTGTGGATCCGTTAGCTCCCGCGGAGCTGGTGTGTAGCAGTGCAAGGGATGCATGTGCCTGCTCCCCTGGAAGTCTGCTTCAGCTGCAGTGTGGAATCATGAATCTGGACAGTCAGCCCTTCTTCCGTACTTTAGAATCTGGTTGGAATCAGTCAGTATATAATTACCAATTTACATACCGCAAAATACAGTAGGATTTTAGAGCCTATTAGCCGCTTTTAAATTTACTTTGTGACTGTCCCCCCAGAAAAGATGGGACAGAATTCGGTGGTCACCTATCAAAGCAGCATCTGCAAATTGACCTTCAAAATTTGAAATTACTAGAATTATATTCATCTTTTTTTCCCCCCCACTGAATACCGAGGTTGAGAAATACTGCTGAGTCAGAATTAACCAAACCTATAAAATTTCATGTTTGGCGTAGAGATATTGGTTGGGCTGCAATTGTGGTATTATCTTTAGTTAAGTGCAAGACTTAAAATTTTCTTTAAAGGTTTTCCCAGTCTTTTAGAAAGTCAGTGTTTGTAACTTATATGTTATTCCTAAGCTTATAATTTGTACTTTTCTTTCTTTTTTTCTGTATGTTTTATAGACTAAATTTAGAACTTTTAAGAACAAGAAAATGTTTGCTGCTTCTCATATAAGAAATTTCTTAATGTTAATTTGCAACAGAAAGAACACTAGATTCCTTGCCATTTGATATTATTATTGCTTATGGAAGTGTCCTTGCTACTCATCACTTTTATTAAAATAAAATAACTTTTAATGTAATTTGAAAAAAGTAAAGGTGAATTCCAAAGCCATGTTGAGTATGAGATTCCATACTATTTTTAAACATATGTGTTTTATGCTCAATACATCTATTAATTATAGTGCAGTTTCCCTAGACAGGAGGAATATGAAAAAGAAGAAAATACAGAAAGGAAAGAAATACCACTTAACTCACCTCTTGCTCTTCAGATGGTTGGAAAGAAGCATATGATACTATACTTTCATTACTTTATCAACAGGAAATGTTAGACTTTAAATGAAACTCAGGTCTCAGTGAGAAGGCCCTAATAACTTGCAGCTTTTAGAGTGTTCACCATTTGCTAAGCACATAGCATTATGATCTGCGTCTCTTCCTCACAGCCAGCTGATCGTGACGGTGAAAGGCTTAGTCACTCAGTTGTGTCCGACTCTTTGTGACCCCATGGACAGTAGCCCTCAAGGCTCCTCTGTCCGTGGGATTCTCCTGGCAAGAATACTGGAGTGCCTAGCCGTTCCCTTCTCTAGGGGATCTTCCAGCATAGCCACTTGATAAGGTGGCAAATCTTATTCTACACAGTCACACAGGAGGAAACTAAGGCCAGCAAGGGCCAGTAGCTGACCTCAGGTCTCCCCTAGCAAGTCTCAAGAGTCAGGATTTGTACCCAGGCACCCTAACCACAAGTTTCTGCCCCACCCAAATCTTACCTTCTCTTTTTTTTCTTGGCCACATCATGGGGCTTGTAGGGTCTTAGCTCCCTGACAGGGCTCAAACTCTGGTCCCACAGCAGTGAAAGCACAGAGTCCTAACCATTACACCGCTAGAGAATACCTAATCTCGGTCTTCCCTTGTGCATTGAATACAGCAGCCCCATTCATTTCTTCTGTATCTGTCCAAGCATCTAATATTCTATTTAGACTGTGCTGTCAGAAATTTTTAACAGATCAGTCTGTGTTTTACAGATACGGGAAATAATACAGTGAGAGAATAAGAGCTTTGCTGCCTTTTTTTTTTTTTTTTTTAACAATAGAATAGCATCCAATACCAGATGGAAGCCCAGGTTCTCAGTGTTCTTTACCAAACACCAGGCATTTTGTGAACACTGTGATAAGGCACAGAAATTGCTCTGTTCTGTAGTCAGTCTATTGATGAAATTTAACACGGGATATAATTCACTCAGCAAATATTTATTGAGCAAGACCTGGTTCATTCCAGGTATTATTAAAATAGCAGTGAAAGAAAGCTTCCATAAAGCTTGCAATCTTGAGAGGTCAGGGAGACAGTGGATCCACTCAGATAAATAAACAAGACGACGGTAAGTGCTTTTAGGAGGAGAAGGTCATGATACGGAAGAAGGTCACGGGGCAGGAGCCTGTTTGGATGAGAACTCTGAGCAGACGGTTCAGGTAGCAAGATCCCAATGACAAGAAGGAGCTGGAGTGAAGCAGAGTATTCCAGACAGGAGGGACAATAGTGCAAAGGCCTAGTGGTAGAAAAGTATTGGGCATATTGAAGGAGCAGGAAGAAACCAGTAACCCAAGCTCTAGGGTTAGTGGTAGGGAAGGAGATGAATGGGAGAAGTGGAGATCACACCCATTTAGGATGCTATTAGAGTTTAGATTCTGCCCAAAATGCCACAAGGAAGCGACCGTATATTTTTAATCACTAGGGTGATGTGCTTTAATTTACATTTTCGAAAAGCTCACTTAAGCTGCTGTTGAAGTGAAAGTGAAAGTCTCTTAGTTGTATCTGACTCTTTGCAATCCCATGGACTGTATAGCCCATGGAATTTTCCAGGCCAGAATAGTAGAGTGGATAGCCTTTTCCCTTCTCAAGTGGATCTTCCCAACCCAGGGATCAAACTCAAGTCTCCCACATTTCAGGCAGATTCTTTACCAGCTGAGCCACAAAAGAAGCCCAAGAATACTGGAGTGGGTAGTTTATCCCTTCTCTGGGGGATCTTCCCAACCGAGGAATTGAAGCAGGGTCTCCTTCATTGCAGGCAGATTCTTTACCAACTGAGCTATCAGGGAATCCCCAAGCTGCTGTTAGGGAACAGGTTATAAAGTAGAAGGAAGGAAACATTGTGTAGGAATGATGGTGGCTTCAGACTAGGGTAGTAGCCAGCAGTGAGCTCTTTTGATGCACCAGACATCTTAATAGGTGGTAAGATGCAGAAATTAACAATATAGACTCCTCTCCTTATGGAGCTCACAGATTAGTTGAAGGAGTCTGAGAAAGAATGTTGTAGTATTCAGTTGTGTTGACGACTGTTGACCAGGCCTGTACAAGGAAGGGGTCGGGAAAGAAGGTTGATTTAGAGACAAATAACTTGCTTAGTACATACACAGCATGAGTGAGCATGGCATGTTTGCAAAATAACACATAGAGCTTAAGGAATAACACATAGAGCCTAAGGAATAAAGATTATACCTGAAGACCTAGCAAGAGGAAAGGCTAAAAAGTAGATCAAGGCATGAAAGACATTTGTTTGTCATTCTAGTAAATTTAAACCCCTGTATTGAACACGAAACTGTAATTGTATGTATGTCTTATGTTGTTCCCAAACTTCTTTGAAGCAGAAGAAGAAATGGTAGACTAAAATATCATTTGAATCCTCTAACGTGTTGGGATTCTTATGGCTCCTGTCCCAGGTTGTGTTCCTCAGGAAGCAAGCCTTGAGATATGGAGATCAGTGTGCAAGAGGCTTACTGGGGAGTGGTCTTGGTATCAGGACCTGGGGCTCGGGAGGAAGAGAAGTGGGACTGTGCAGAAGGAGGAGTTAGGCTTCCCTGCAGTCCGGGAAAGACCTGGCTGACCCCCAATCCCCGACAAGGAGTTCATTCTTTCTACAAACATCAATTACCTTCCCTTGGCTTGACCAGAGTACGAGGCCCTCTGGGTGATTGAAACTAAGACAGTTACCTAGGTAGAGAACTAAAAACATGCCGTGATTAAGAACATTCAGGGCTTCCCTGGTGGCTCAGATGTAAAACAAATCTGCCTGCAATGCAGGAGAGCTGGGTTCAGTCTCTGGGTAGAGAAGATCCCCTGGAGAAGGGAATAGCTACCCACTTCAGTATCCGTGCCTGGGGAATGCCATGGACAGTGGAGCCTGCTGCGCTATAGTCCTTGGGTCTGCAAAGAGTCAGACACAGCTGGGCAACTAATACTTTCACTTTAAAGAACATGTAAGTACTCTAGCGTATGACTCTTTGGATAGTCATTTGATGAAGATTTCATATGCCTTCAGTTTTATATAATAATGGCAGTTGTTACTGAACTCGTAGCGTGGGCTGAGTGCATCATTGCAGTCATTATGTCTGTTAACTCATTTAACCTTCACAGCACGTTCCTTTGTGGCAAGTCCTGTTTTCTTCACTTTTGTGATAGATGACACTGAGATACCCAGCATCCGGTAGCTTGGCAAGATCTTACCGCTACTTAGAATCCGACTGGGAAACAGTCCATGATAATTGGTGAAGTCACCCTATGCTTATTACCTCTGCATATTCGGAAATAACTTTAGGAAAGTCAATTTTCCAGTTATGCAACATAGAAGCATTTATTATATGATAAAAAATGATTTTTTAATAAAGATGACTTCATGAGCTGTTTCGGACTATATGTTTTATATAAACATAAAATTGAATTTAAAATTAGAATATGACTCATTCTTTTAAATTGTCATTCTTTATAATTGTTGTCTGCTTTCTGCCCCCCTCCTTTTTTTTGCCTTTCAGAATAAATCTGCACTTTTGTTCATTCTGTCTTGTATTAGAGAACTAATGAATGAGTATAATATAGTAAAAGCAAAATTTTGTTCCAGTGTTATGAGAAGAGTTACAGAAATTAACCTCTGATGTGACTTTTTTCTTTTGGAAGTTTTAACATATATTCTAGAAATGAGAGGAAAATAAATGAAATCCCTTGTTAAGTTTATAATAATAATAATAAACACGGCAAGCATAATAAAAGGAATTATTTCTAATTTATGATTTTTCTCATTGCTGAGTTCACCAGCTGAATGCATAGCTTCATTAACTTGTCTTACAGGTCTCTAACAATGTACTATATATTTCAAGTTTCATAGACGTCTCTGCCCCCAAGCAACAAGTTAATAATGTGAATCTATACTGTTCCAGAATGAATGTTTTGACATTTTCCTAGGTATATTTTATGTCCTTGCCTTGTAGGTTTGTGATTTATTCTAACTCTATTGTGTATCATAGTGACTGGTAAAAACAACCCTTCAAGGATGCATGTTTAAGAAGCATATAATTTTTCTAGCATAGTTTAAAAGATGTTTTTATGTGTATATATTCACGTATTCAAAAATGTTTGAGCATCTACTATTGTTCTAAGTGTCTTCGTGGAGTTTACATTCTAGTCGGGGAGAGGCAGATGATAAGTAAAAAATAAAACATACAGTGTTGCAGAGGTATTGGTACAGATGTTGAGGGTCATTGTGGTAGAGTTCCAGAAAGAGAAGAGAAGGTTCTGGGACAGATCAGGATGGAAGCACTTCAAAATAAAGCAGTTAAGAAAGGCTTCATTGATGAGACATGGAACAAAGTCTGAAGGTTGTGTCGAGAGAGCCATGCCTATCTGGGCTTTAAAATGGTTGCCCGTTTAAATCCTATGGGAAACGTGGGTGGATTTATTTTGTAAATTTTCAGTGTTACCACTTACACGCTAATGTAATTTCAGTGAATCACATGTCAGAGGACTTTGTAGAATGCAATCTATATGCCAAACAAAGGTATGCCATTTCTGTGTCCAACTGACCTTTTTCTCACATGTGGGCCAAGTTCTGATTTGCTTAAGACAGGGAATTTTGTTGAAAGTAAAGCAGTATAGATATACTCCACTGTTTAATGTTTTCTCTTAAAACCTTACAATATAGTACATGAATTACATGAATTTATATGTGAAAGTCTTTTGGGTTTGTCAAAATAAGTTTTGAGAAAATTTATTCTGTTTCATGAGAACATTGGAAATTCTAATCAGATGTTCAATTACCTCTCAGATGAGA
Source organism: Budorcas taxicolor (assembly GCF_023091745.1). Classification (NCBI taxonomy): domain Eukaryota; kingdom Metazoa; phylum Chordata; class Mammalia; order Artiodactyla; family Bovidae; genus Budorcas; species Budorcas taxicolor. The sequence continues at coordinate 134,239,183 of NC_068914.1, read as the reverse complement.
AAGAAGAGGGTATTCTGGGAAGCATACTGTTGCCCAGTTTTCAGATAGCTCTGCTTACCTCAGAGGATCACATTAATCGCAAATATGCTTTTAAGGTAAGGACATAGTTATACTTTTTTTCTCTGAATTTGAATCTTGAATTGGTTAAGAAATGGATATTGACTGTGGATTATCACAAAGACCTTTTAGTTACAGTCATTTTTAATATTTAAAATACAATAGTGGTCTTAGGGTCGAGGAGAAGAGTGTCCTTTTAATTAGTAAGAAGTACATGCTGAAGTATTAAAGGGCCAGGTGTCTTTTATGCCTACTTTGAAGAGGTTCTAGATTGGGGTCCCCAACTCCCAGGCCACACAGCCCAACAGTGAGAGGCAAGCAAGCAAGTGAAGCTTCACCTTATTTACAGCCCCTCCCTATTGCTTGTATTACTGCCTGAGCTCCAGCTCCAGTCAGATCAGCAGAGCCATTAGATTCTCATAGGAGCTTGAACGCTACCGTGAACTACACATGCAAGGGATCTAGGTTGCGGGCTCCTTATGAGAATCATCCTGAAACCATCCCTCCCTGGATTCGTGGAATAATTGTCTTCCATGAAACTGGTCCCTGGTGCCAAAAAGGTCAGGGACCACTGTGCTAGATGTAGCAAATATGTTAAAATGCTAATAATTGATAGATATAACTGTAGGTATCCTGGTGATCATTTTATTGTTCTTTAAAAGTTACTATGTATTTGAATTTTTTCATAATACATTTGGGGATCATATGTTTTTTAACCTCATACATGTGCACTCATGATTTTAGAGAATATTTGCAAAAGTACTCTTAGATCTAAGTACATCATGAACATCAGATAGTTTTGAGAGCCTATTGAAGATGAGACATTAAACCTATTATTAAATCTAAGCAGACTGTAGCACACCTCCCCTAACTAATAATACCCACCCAGCTGTGATGTGCTGGTAGAGCACCCCCAAATAAGAAGCCCCTTTGATGCCAAGTTGGTAATTTTGTTGCTAGTGTTCTCAAAAGCCATGCTGCATCCTTTGCTTTATGGTGATGGCTGAAATAAATTTCGGAAGTCACCTATTTTTTTAAGTCAGTTTTAAATTTAGAGTTCTTAAGGGGTTTAATGTAAAATTTTCATTTTAAGGAAAAGAGGGAATATAAGGGTAACGTATGCTGTTATTTAACAATGAAAATGCGCGTACCATTATAAAATTGAGTCAATCTGTAATTCCTATCCACTTTTAAAGAACAGTCAGGACTGCAGCTGAGCTACAACTTTGGCCAGTTAACATGTTGCAGTTTTAATTACAGAGAAAAGACGGGGAGAGGCAGAGTGGTGGGAGGGTTGTGGGTGGCCTCAACCGGAAGGTCATATCCGAACAAAGACCGTTGGCTATGAAGACATAAGCTACCCATTTCAGTATGTTACAACAACGTTTAATACCAATAAGTCAAAATAATAACATGTTAAAGTATAACGCCAAACTCTCTGATACTGACAGTTACTGGGGCACTGGTTTAAATTCTTTTATTTGCTCATCAACTTAGCAAATGTTTACTGAATTTGTACTAGACAGGACATTTTGCTCAGATCTTTGACTCTAAATATATATATATAGATTTTTGAAAATGTCAATAAATATGATGTTAAAATAGCAATAAAAGTGACCATGTATGAGTATATTGCCTCTGTAATTATTCAGTTAAATTTTGATTGTATTTTATCTGTAACAAGAATAATGATTTCTGTTTTCAAATTCTCTCCTCCACGGTGGTGTTTTCTCTGAATTTATGAGCCATGTTTACCACTAAGTCTGTTGGCGTTGATCCTGCTGCTTTCACAGTGGTAAGTAGGAAATAGAGACAATTGCTGAACAACACTGTGGAACTTAAAAGCTAAATCGGGAACTTTGCCATCATATTCCCATTTGACAGATTGCAAGCTTGGGTGTGGCTTGTTAGTGTCTTGAGCCCTGGCCACAGCTGTAACTTGTGAGCGCCAGCCCAGCATTCCTTCCACTCCTCACAGATATGGGCAGTGGGTCTTTATCCATCTCTCCAAAACCCCCCTTCGTCTAGAGACTCTGGTGGTTTTAATCATTTTAACAGTGTATAGCGCTTGAGCTGATTCTTTCTCAGAGTTTCCATATACAACTTTATACCCCTTCCACAGTCAAGTGGTATTTGTTGGTTCTGTAAGTTGATTTGCTCAGTGTATTGATTGAATTTATTTACATCTTGATTCTGAAAAACGGTTTCAAGAAGCTAATTTGACGCTGTAGATAGAGCAGACAGTCAGAATCGCAGAGTGAAGTCCGTTGCTCCAGGTCTTCTTGTGTCTCTTTAGACTAACTCTTTCTTTTGCCTCATTCTGTGCTGAAATAACTTGTGTTTATTTATCCTTGTCTTTCAGTGTCTACTAGGGAGTTGTCACCGGCTGTTTAGAATTTATTGTATTTGCTTACTTGTTTTTGGCTGCACTGGGTCTCGGTTTCTTTGTGGGCTTTCTGTAGTTGCAGTGAGCAGAGTTTACTTCCCAGTTGCAGTATGTGGCTTCTCATTGCAGGGGCTTCTCTTGTTGCAGAGGGTGGGCCCTAGAGCGTGGGCTCAGCAGTTGTGCTGCATGGGCTTGGTTGCCCCCAGGTATGTGGAATCTTGCTGGATCAGGGATTGGCAGGCAAATTCTAACCTACTGTACCACCAGGGAAGTCCGTCATAGGCATTTTTAAGTGGAAATTAAGCATGTTTCAGGACTTAACTGATGGTACAGTGGATAAGAATCTGCCTGCCAATACAGGGGACATGGGTTCGATACCTGGTCCAAGAAGATTCCATGTGCCACGAAGCAGCTAAGCCCATGTGCCGCAAGTACTGAAAACACGTGATGCAACTGCTGAAGCTGATGCACCCTGGAGCCCATGCTCTGCAAGAAGAAAAGCCGTTGCAATGAGAAGTCCCTGCTCGCCGAAACTAGAGAAAGCCTATGTGCAGAAACGAAGACCCAGCACAGCCAAAAAAATAAAAATAATAAATTAGGGGGAGAAAAGAATGTTTCTCCCACCTTGGCCTTTGTTTTCTTTCTTTTTTTTCTTAAAATTTTCTTTTTATTAAAGTCTAGTTGATTTACAGTGTTGTATTAATTGGCCTTGGTTTTCTGCTCAACATGCAGCTACTGCTGGTGTCCGTCCTCGCCTTGCTGGCCCAGGGCTAAGCCGAGTGCTCAGTCCTTGCACTTGGGAGCTGTCCCTCAGCAGGGCCTCCATGACGCTGTTTTCCATCTGCTTCTCTGGGTGGAGGCAGATTAAACCACTTACTGGTGATATAGGGCTTCTTCCTCAAACCTAGAGCATTTATATTTTACTCTGATACGTGAGAAGAAAACCTAAAGGGCAGTGCCATTTGGGGTCATTTATAAATCTTTTATGTTTGTGTATAGGTGTCTATAATGATTAGCCAAAATGCTTTGAGAGCAGCAACTTTTAAGGGCTGAAGAAATTGCTGCCACAGGAGAGAAATGCTATTAGTGACTTTAGTTCCTGCTTGCTGTGGAACATTCTTGAACAGAGAGATGTGAATTGTAAATAGAAATTGCTTGGGGGTGTGTCCATGGAACAGGGATGGCCAGGTGCTTTTTTTCTTACCTCCTTCTCCTACCTTCCCTTCCTTTAAACCTTCTTTTTTTTTTTTTTTTTTTTAATTTTTTAAGAAAATGAAAAATGGTAAAGATGGGAGAAAAAAATGTAAGATGTGTATATTTTTTAAATATTGAATGGTGTTTTTCTAAAGTCCCTTATTTCTATATGTATTGGGTTGGCCAAAAAGGTTCATTCATGTTTTTCCATAACATCAGAAACCCAACATTTGGCCAACCCAATAAGACAAGTACACTTTCTTTGAAATTTGATAGTAATGGTCTGTGTAGGGAGCCACTGAACTTTCTTTCTTTTACTTTTACAGGTGCCATATTTCTATTTAAAACAATCGTGTCACTTTCAATCAGGCTGCCCATCCGAACATGCGGACCTATTATTTCTGCACTGACACAGGAAAGGAAATGGAGTTATGGATGAAAGCCATGCTAGATGCTGCCCTGGTGCAGACAGAACCTGTGAAAAGGTAAAGGCTTGTAGGGAAAGCAGTGGTGATCTCCACTTACGTTTTATCCCCTGCCTTACGAATACATCATTATCATAGTACACGTCATTTTAGTAGTCATGATACACAACCATTTCTTCCCCAGAAAGCAAGGATTAAGTTCATCTTCTGCATTAAATCAATTCACCTTTAGTTGGCTTGAGATGCCACCTGCATTTTTATTCCACCTTCCCTCTTTATTCATTCTCGCTACCCATGGACTGAGGTGAATCCCAAATCCTAACATTCCAACTGAATGTTCTTTCTTCTTACAGAATTACCTTTAATATCCGGTAAGTACATTTTTAATTGCTATCTTAAAAGTACACAAAACAGTATTTTTTAAGGTTCTGAATCATAGAAGAGAATTTATATTCATGAAGTTAATTTCACTGTGTTTTTATATTATGTTATATGTTTCTCAAGTTTAATCAGTTGAAATAAAAGTTTTTGATATGTTTCATTTCTTTGGTGTTTCTGGGATATTTCTGATTGTTTAATGATGAATGTCTCCAGAAAATAGTTCATCAAGCATCTAGATTATTTCTAAATATATCTACTTCTTAATGAATTCTACCTTCTTTCTTTTAAAACTCCAGGACTTACTTTGGTTATATAAATATGTACTATTAAAATTGATGTAAGTGTGATGCCACCCCTGCCTTAACATATGAATCATTTTAATATTCAATATATTAAAAGCTAGTAAAAGGAAATCAGCTTCTAAAATATGTAAATAGTAGCTGAATTATGAGCTTATGGCATTTAAAAAATATATTCCTATAATTTGGACAAAGATCTATGATACCGTTAAATTTTTCTTTGAGTCAACAACAGTTGAGCACATATATAAGGAAGATTGCTAACTTGCATGTCTGGTCTTTTTACTATTTTCTCAGGATATTAAAGTCTTTTGAGGTGTTGGTTAAAAGGCTCAAGTTGATGCTGTATAAGTAAATTTATGTTTATCTATTTCATATCAATTTAACTAATCACTAGCAATTAGAGCTAGGCAAAATTATGGAGAAAAAAGTAAAGAATGTCCAAGGTTGAACTCTGGGACACCTGTTTATAAGAATAGCTACCTCAAACATAATGCATTTTCTAGGTTGAGAACTAATAATGGGAAATTCTGCTTTTGGAATTCCATGTGTAAAAAACACCTGTATGGACATAAAGATGAGATTATTATGATAGAGAGCTAGAGGAAATTTGTTAGGTGGAAAAAAATGAAAATCTTAGGATAAAACTAACTTCAGATAATACTGACTTTCAGGGAATTGTTTAGAATACAGAAATCAATATAGTCATTAAAATATATGATTTCTAGATAATTTTAGTTTCATATATTGCACTTATCCCAGAGTTTCAACTTCTATTTTCTTTTCTTGTATTTTCCACTCTAAAAACTAATCAGTTCAGTTCAGTTCAGTCGCTCAGTTGTGTCCGACTCTTTACGACCCCATGAATTGCAGCACACCAGGCCTCCCTGTCCATCACCAACTCCCAGAGTTCACTCAAACTCATGTCCATTGAGTCAGTGATGCCATCCAGCCATCTCATCCTCTGTCGTCCCCTTCTTCTCCTGCCCTCAATTCCTCCCAGCATCAGAGTCTTTTCCAATGAGTCAGCTCTTCGCATGAGGTGGCCAAAGGACTGGAGTTTCAGCTTTAGCATCATTCCTTCCAAAGAACACCCAGGACTGATCTCCTTTAGAATGGACTGGGTTGGATCTCCTTGCAGTCCAAGGGGCTCTCAAGAGTCTTCTCCAACACTACAGTTGAAAAGCATCAATTCTTCAGCGCTCAGCTTTCTTCACAGTCCAACTCTCACATCCATACATGACCACTGGAAAAACCATAGCCTTGACTAGACGGACCTTAGTCGGCAAAGTAATGTCTGTGCTTTTGAATATGCTATCTAGGTTGGTCATAACTTTCCTTCCAAGGAGTAAGCGTCTTTTAATTTCATGGCTGCAGTCACCATCTGCAGTGATTTTGGAGCCCCCACAAATAAAGTCAGCCACTGTTTCCACTGTTTCCCCATCTATTTCCCATGAAGTGATGGGACCAAATGCCATGATCTTAGTTTTCTGAATGTTGAGCTTTAAGCCAACTTTTTCACTCTCCTCTTTCACTTTCATCAAGAGGCTTTTTAGTTCCTCTTCACTTTCTGCCATAAGGGTGGTGTCATCTGCATATCTGAGGTTATTGATAGTTCTCCTGGAAATCTTGATTCCAGCTTGTGCTTCTTCCAGTCCAGTGTTTCTCATAATGTACTCTGCATATAAGTTAAATAAGCAGGGTGACAATATACAGCCTTGACGTACTCCTTTTCCTATTTGGAACCAATCTGTTGTTACTAATAATTACTCCTAATTTATGCTGATAAAAATGATATTCAATATTGTGTCTTGACTCTGGACAACTATTTGTTGATTATCTGCCCATACCAATTTTTAGCCAGTTGTGTTTGATATAATTTGCCCAGTTATCCAGGAATTACTGAATACCATCTGTGTGCCCAACCTGGTGTCAGTCACCATCGTCCTGTAGAAATTACATCTTCTAGGGACTTGCCTAATGGTTCAGTGGCCAGAACTCCATGCTCCCAATGCAGGAGGCTGGAGTTTGATCCCTGGTCAGGAAACTAAGATCCCACATGCCACAACTAAAGATCCCGCATGCTGCAAATAAGACCGGAGCAGCCAAATAAATTAATTTTAAAAAAAGGAAGAAAGAAAGAAATTGCGTCTTTTCTATCTCTAGCTCATTTATGAAGTATTTTAACCTATGAACTTCAATGTCATCATTCCCCAATGGGCAGACCATTGATGGCATTAAAAAATTCTAAGCATAATATACATTCTCTGAATAATTTTCTGTCTCTTGGCCCATTATTATCATTTTCTATATTTGCATGTATCTTCTGCAGTAACTTAAATGTTACTTTTTAAAATTAGATCACAGGTTTTACATTATTTATGTTATCTTAGCATACATTTTTGAATCAGTTTTGGTTCCATTTAGGGAGAAGTCAGCATGTGTCTTTTTTGATTACATCTCTTACGTCTTTGGAAAAATTGAGGGAAAAGTCATTGCAGTTGTAATTTAAAATAAGAGCTTTAGGTAGATTAGAGGTAACTTTTTAAAAAGACCTTTTCATATGTTTGATACTTAGTGTTTTAAAAAATTCTCCCTATTCCTGAAATTAGCTTGGATAAATGTGTTTATAGCATAGACTTTCTCTGACTTCTACCTTTCAAGTGGAAGAAGCTCCATAGCATATCTTAATAAACTCCCTCAGTGTCTAATATTGCTTCCAATGTGAAGCCATGAATTTTATCTACACCTAAATATATGGATGGTCTATAACTGTACTCTGAGGGAAATAGTCACATTTCTTTTTATTTTTTCTCACTGATTTTATTCCTAACTAGCCATCTCTGTATAGCTGAAAAGATATGTTGTTAAGTCTCTTCAGTTGTGTCCGACTTCTTTGCAACCCCATGGACTGTAGCCCACCAGGCTCCTCTGCCGTAGAATTCTCCAGACAAGAATACTGGAGTGGGTTGCCATTTCCTCCTCCAAGAATATTTATAGATTATGCATTTTTAACACATGCATTTTTATCACTGACACTGGCAGCAATAGCACAGTTAGGATCCAGTAGAATCATTATTATATATTGAAATGTGCAAGGTTAGTCAGTTCCCTCTTCAAGAAGCCTCCCAGTGTGGTATCATCTTGGTAGTTTTGTGCAGGTACAGACACTTAGCTTGGTCTTGTCAGATCCTGGAAGTGATTGGTCTCAGGAAAGCTGATTCTCATCAAAAAGACCCAGATAGAGCAATTGGCATGGTGAGCAGTAAAACCATCTGCTGGCTCAGGCGCACACTGCTGAGCAGCACATTCTTCCTGCGGGGACGTGGACTCGAGATGCCAGATTCTAATCCACAGTTGCTTGATGAAATTGAATGGTAGTGGTGATAAAGTCTGTGCCAGCCACAGATTTACTCATGTGGAGCTCACAGCAGTCCCGTATCCTTGGTGCTAAAGTTTTCCCTACTTGCCAAAGAGGAGTTTGAGGCTTAGTACATTTTTGTACCTTGCTGGAAACTCAACTAGTAAGAGGTAGAACTATGGACTTCCGTGGTGGTCCAGTGGTTAAGAATCTGCTTGCCAATGAAGGAGACACAGGTTTGATCCCTGATTCGGGAAGATTCCACATGCAGCTCATGCGCCAAAGCCTGTTCCACAGCAGGAGAAGCCACTGCTATGAGAAAAACCTACACACAGCAACTGGAGGCTAGCTGCACGCTCTCCCTTCTCCTCCAGCCCCCACCAAACCTGGCTGCAACTAGAGAAAGCCTGTGCTCAACCAAAAAATAAAAAAAAACAACAGTGTAACTACTAGAAGTTCCACAAATTAAAAAAAAGAGAGAGCACATGTAGTCTAGCTCAGAAACTTAAGTCCTCGGGGAAACAGAGAGTTAGTTGGTCACATGGTCTCAATCTTTGATAGCATCAGAAGATAATGTCCATTTCCACAAACCAGAATCATGTTTGTCTCATGATGCATTAACCCTCCTGGCTGGAACCCACGTTGTTTATTTCGAACGACCAGCTACTGTGGTCTTTTAAGCATGAATTTTTGTGGTTTCACAGTCAAAGGGCAGCCTTATTTGCTTTCTCTTCAGATTTCTAATGGTAGGGACACTCACCACTTTTTTGTTTTCCAGTGCTTTCTACACTGTGTATTTTGTGTTTAGTTTTCTCCCCTTTCTATTTATACATTCTGGTGGCATGCTTGAATTTTCATGCCATGACATTGGGGATTTGTGCAGACTTGTCCTCTGCAACGCTTTCAGGGTTTTTTGTAAAGTCAAAGGTAGTTTTATGGGTTTTTTTTTTTTTTTCAGAGTGAATCCTAAAAATAACATGTGCATTATTTCATCTGATTTACTCTGCCTTTCTTCTCTGATTTCAGAGTGGATAAGATTACATCTGAAAATGCACCAGCTAAAGAGATCAATAACTTTCCCAATCATAGAGTGCTAATTAAACCAGAGGCCCAAAATAACCAGAAAAACAAGGAAATGAGTAGAAATGAAGAAAAAAAGGCATTAGAAGCTGAAAAATATGGATTTCAGAAGGATGGCCAAGATAGACCTTTAACAAAAATTAATAGTGTAAAGTTGAATTCTCTGTCATCTGAATATGAGAGCGGGTCAACATGCCCAGGTCAGACTGGACACTACAGGCCAGTCAATTTGAATAGTTCAGAGAACAAAACAGTCAATGTGAGCCTGGCAGATCTTAGAGGTGGAAGTCACCACAATACGGGGCCCTTACACACAGAGGCTGATCGAGTCATACAGAGAACGAATTCAATGCAACAGCTGGAGCAGTGGATTAAAATCCAGAAGGGAAGAGGTCATGAAGAGGAAACCAGGGGGTAAGTGTCTTATGGTGTTGCTGGGAGACTGGTTTCTGAGATAGAGTCAATGTATTAAATTCAAATTGCATTGTGATATTACAGCTTCATGAGTCATCTTTTCTTCAGGGTAATCAGATATGTGTGTGGGGTTTTTTGTTTTTTTTTTTTTCCCTCTGTCTCAGTGTTCTGAGTAATGTTCATCCAACTTTACTGATGGCAAGGAAACATCCTCCCCGGCCCAGCATAAGAGAAGGCGTAGGCCGTGGGTACAGATCATGCTTGTTTGAGGCAAGGAAGGGAGCAAGATCTAGCCTCACCCCTTTACACACACAAATACACCCCTAGCCTTGCCCCTTTACACACACACACATACACACCCACACACCCACACACACACCCACACACCCACACACACACCCACACACACGAGCGAGATCTAGCCTCACCCCTTTACACACACAAATACACCCCTAGCCTTGCCCCTTTACACACACACACACACACACACACACACGAGCGAGATCTAGCCTCACCCCCTTACACACACAAATACACCCCTAGCCTTGCCCCTTTACACACACACCCACACACACACACACACACACACCCCACACACACACCCCCTTCACTCTCTCCACTGTCCTGCTCTGTTTTCCAAGCTTAATGTAATGCGAAGCTCTCATGAGAGTTTAATGTGGTGACCGGAAAGGCTCAGATGCTCCAGTTCTCAGACTCATTCCTTGGCTTTCTTAAACTCAGGATGCACATGACTAAGTATTATTATTTATTCATCTAAGCATTTACTCATTCATGTACACACTTGTTCTTTTGTATACTTATTGTATAATTACTATATGGTAATCATGGGACCAGGAAGTAAAATACTGAAATGATATAGTCCAAATTTCTCACAGCTGTTCTTAGTTTCGTGGAGCAGAAAGTTAAACAGATACTGCATACGATGACAAATACAGCAAGAAGAGAAGATGTTTCAGGGACAACCAGCCCAGCCTAAAGGTTCAGGGAAACCTCTCTGGAGGAAGTGAGGTAGGAGCCCAGATATGAAGGATGGGATGCTTATCTTGGTTTAGGTATGAACAAGTCAGGAGTTGATAGCGCTGGGAAAAGACTCCAAAGCCGTGAGTCTGGCTTAGGCTCACATCATTACAGCTGGTATAATGATGGACAAGAAGCAAGGCTGGAGAGAGAAGCCAGAGGAGTTGTATGTTTGCAGAATGGTGGTTCAGTAGAATCTGGAGAATGAGTTGGAGAAATTCAAAAACTGAACTTGTAATTGACAAGGCTAGTTGAGTACTTGGATGTACTTGATTGCAGACTGGTCTCACTCAAATCTAATTTGAGTGGCTGGGGGAAATCAAGAATGGTGATCTGCTTTTTTGGTCGGGTTGTCAGGCATTATCCAGTGCCTCTCACTGCATAGGGAAGAATTGGGGAGACAGAAGGTAATGAGTGATTGGATAGGTTAAATTTGAGGTGTCTGCAGTCTGTACCTCCAAAGAGAGATCTGGACTTGAATAAGATTTGGAGTGTCATCATCATTATATCAGACATGCTTAAAAGTAAGGATGAAAGGAGAAGCATTCATTCAGCAGGAGGCTGGATAAAGTAAAGATTCTAAGGGAAAACCAGAAAGAACTTTTATGTTTAAAGGAAAAAAAGGATAAACAACAAGGTCATACTTTATAACACAAGGAACTATATTCAATATTCTGTGACAGACAATAAAGGGAAAGAATATGAAAAAGAATATATATGTGTGTGTAAGTATGAATGTATAACAGAGTTACTTTGCTGTACAGAAGTAATTAACACAGCATTGTAAATCAGCATACAATACAATTTTTTTGAAAATTAAAAAATAAAGGGAAAAAAAGGTTTGGAGGGTCTGCAAAGACTGTAAGTAAAGGCCAGAACATGGAGGAAAAGCAAGTGCCCGTGGATGAGAAAGTGTTGTGTTTCTAGGTGGGAAGCTGGTGATGTAAGATTTATAAAGTACTGTAGTGAACTAACACATACATAATTAACTGAAGACCTACTATAACTCTTACCTTTCAGTAGTAGGGAACCAGAGAGCAATAAGTTAGTAATGTTTTGGTTGAAAGAAGATGAACTTTTGGGGTAGTGGGATGTCCTTCTGGTCTGGGCGGTTGTCAGCCAGTCTTTCCTCCCAGGAGTGCAGCTCGGTCCCTCTCATCCCTTGATGTGTTGCTCACTTCTGTTTTCTCCTCCTCCACCCTCATTGCTCACTTTCCTAATTTTCCCAAGGGACAGCTGTGAGAAACAGTTGCTGTCTCAACAATAAAATTTGATTGCACAGAGGAAAAGCCAGAGGTATTGAGGGGGGTGGGGGTGGGTAGGAAATGACAGGATGTTTGAAAGTACTTATGAAGGTAATCGTTTTCGGGGAAACAGTAATAAAAACCACAGCCAGAAGATTTGCTGCCTCTCTACCCAGCAAATTAAATCTTGCTTCTTAATAGAATCAGTTTTCCTCAAGTAAAATCATACTTTCTTAAAGTTGAAAATGAACCATTAAAGGGGTTCTGTATCTAAAGTTAGTTTTTTTAATTGTTGAGCCAAAAGTATTAGTTTTCAAGCACTTCGCAAAGTCCTTGGTTGGATGTAATTAACATCCATAAAGGCTCCCTGTAACTTACTAATTTTGACTGCAGACCTTCCAGCTTCTAAAGGCTGGCCTGAGGTCATTTGGAGCTCAGGTTCCCTCCACGTTGCTCCTCCAAGTTTGGGTTCCCTGGCTAGAGTCCAGGTTAGATCATTGACATAGGTCATCTACATTATTACGTGAACTTAATGCTTCAAAAACAGTGGTGAGGTTTTACAGCAAAACAATTTTTATCGGTAGCAAGAAGCATAATGGTCATAGATGGCAGAATTCATTTGGTGAAACTATGAAAGGCTGGCTTTCATCCCTAAAGTTCTAACAGAAAGAAAAGAGGTTTCCTATGTAGTCATATGGTAGGTGCCTGCATCTGTGAACAGAGGCTGAAAGTTCCTTTGTGAGGGGCGGGCCTGTTCAGATGCTGGGGCCTGGGCCATTGTTTTGCATGGCGGAATCACGTGTCAGGGTTTTTAGGGCGTTTGACAGGCAGGTGCTGTTGAATGGGGCACAAAACCTCACGAAGGCGCCGACAGACTTACTTAAGCTTTCACTTAAAAAGTAAATCACAGTTTGCTTAATTTGAATTTCTTTGGAGGAAAGCACTGAAGGAAACTAGTTTTTTTAAGAAAGTTCTCAAAGTGGTAGAAAGTATATGGGGCGGAAATAAACTTGCTTGATGATAAGCAGATTTTCCATTAAAATCCTCCAAAAAGTAGTTCCAAAGATGGCAGAAGAGCCTTTTACACTTTGTAGTCACTTTTAATTAGCCGAGCTTGGTAGGAAAATCGCCTGCCGTTGACGATCACACAGTTAGATGATCCAAGTGCAGTAGCCATCTCAGCCACAGGGTCCAGCTCGTGTGGATGCCTGCGTTCTGTGTCATCAGATTTCTGAACTGGAATTTAAACATTAGTCCACAGGCAGTTTTTTTATTTGTTTTAAATCGAAAATATGTGACCCTCCTTTATGTACCTATAAATGATCTTTTTACAGATTTCTGAACAGTATACATAAAGTTAATATCATTTATGTTTTTGGTATTTGTTACTCTGATACAGTTCTGTGCCTAATCCAGAGCTTCTTACACAATAAGGTGTCTATAGTATTTCTTAAGTTTATGAATGGCCCAATAACCAAGGTATGCTGGAGTACACTGCTGGAGCACTAGGGCAGAATTTATCGGATGGAATCATTCCCCTGTCTGACATGCTTCCTAAGCACATAGCTGTGGGGTTGCCAGCTCTGGACTTTATTCAATTTCTGGCTTCCATGTTAGCAGAGAAGATGAGGATCGGAGGGAGATCAAGCAGGGAAAAAAATAGTAAATTTACATGGAGTAAAAAGAATCAAGTCTTTTTACTGCTAATATCAGAGTATGGGGTACCTTCCTCCCCCACTCCAAAGTTGTCAGATGGTTGGGCTCTCAGAAGTGGTTCGTGTGTGTGTGTTGAGAGGGAGGGTTAATTTTGAGCAGGTCTGTTTACATCAGTGAGCTTCCCTGATAGCTCAGTTGGTAAAGAATCCGCCTGCAATGCAGGAGACCCTGGTTTGATTCCTATGTCAGGAAGATCCGCTGAAGACAGGATAGGCTACCCACTCCAGTATACTTAGACTTCCCTTGTGGCTCAGCTCAAGACATGGAGAAGCTGAGGGACATTCAGCAAGATGAAGAAAACTCAGTTTAGAAGAACGGTTGAAGGAACTGGAAATATTTCAAAATACAAAATAAAACATGGGACTTTAGAATTGTAAGACCACTTTATGACCAAATCCTCTTCTAGACGAGAAAGCCAAATCTCAAAACATTTCAGTTGGCCAGATTTCAGTAGCACCCAGCTGTTTAAGATTATGCCCTTCCTAATTTAGGGGTATCTTTTTATCTTTAAATATATTATTGCAATAGAATAGAAAAGTTTTTTAAATTATTTCCATACTTTTGGCAAAAGTTTTTAAATAAAAGAATGAGTTTGCTTTTTCATTAAATCTTAAAGTCTTGAGAAATCTCAAGTCTCAAAGGGAATCATTGACATAATAAAGAGAGTAGACTGCTGCTTAAGGAAGTAAGAGGCCTGCATTGTGGTTCCAGCCAGTCCACTAACTCTTCTTTAACCCCAGGTATTGAAAGGAGTATGATCTCTTCTTAGTCTTCTTCCCCCACACGCTTGAACCTTCTCTCAGTCCCAGAGGTGTAACTGACTCCTCTAAGGTGTCTGTATTTGGGGGGAAAACAAGAAGGCAAGCTTGGCCCTCCTGATTTTTGACCAACTGCTTCCTCCCACATGATTAATAATAAAGTTCACAAGTATTAAAACATCATAATATTCTGGAGATCTGCAGTTTTGAGTCTGAAATAGCATCATGTTGAAGAATTTTGTCTTTAAAAAATTAAATTTTTAGCTTTAGCTTTTGAGTCATTTTGATTTCTCAAAAGTTATCCAGGGAAATGATTCCTTCAGACCACAGAAGTACTGATTCATGTACTTCTTCCGGTAAACAGTTACGCTTTCAGAAGGACGTAGTGCAATAGAGCTTCACCACCTGCCGTCCTTCATTTCCAGTCTCCATGATCTGTGGGCACGGCTCAAAAACTCCAGTGTTCCATCCACACACAGAAATTAAGTATTTTGCTGAGATTGGTGAAGATGAGATTCTAGGAGATTATTTATATAAAAACAAGTAAGACATGAGTACGGACTTGAGATCTTGAACGTTTTTATTTCTGGAAAAAGTATAGTACTCTTCCTTCCTGAAACCAAACCATACATTGTGTGGAATAAATGGTCTTTTATGTGAGCAACATAGATGCTGTTGACTTAGTATATTCAATCCATCAAATTAGATTTCATTAAAAAAAATTAAATTCTGCTCATTAGTCACCTTAAAAAACAAAAAATGAATCTTCAGTATACATTTTACCTACCAGGAGGGGAGAAGAAAATAAAAAAAACAAAAACATACTCTAATTTACTATCTGGAAAGCAGCTCTCCTTCAGTTTTATGTTGCAATTGTTCTTTTATTTCAGAGTCATCTCTTACCAAACATTGCCAAGAAACATGCCAAGCCACAGAGCGCCAGTCATGGCCCGCTACCCCGAAGGCTACAGAACCCTCCCGAGAAACAGCAAGACCAGGCCAGAGAGCATCTGCAGCGTCACGCCCTCAGGCCACGACAAGACAGCGGGACCCGGAGCCGAGGAGAAGCGGCGGTCCATGCGGGACGACACCCTGTGGCAGCTGTATGAGTGGCAGCAGCGCCAGTTTTACAGCAAGCAGGGCACCCTCCCTCGCCACAGCACCCTGACCAGCCCTAAAACCATGGCCAACATCTCCGACCAGACAATGCACTCCATCCCCACGTCACCCTCCCACGGCGCCATCGCCGCCTATCAGGGCTTCTCCCCGCAGCGGACCTACAGGTCGGACATGTCTTCGCCGATTCAAAGGGGAGACGTGACCATCGACCGCAGGGACGTCACCGTCGACCGCAGGGACGTCACCCTCGACCGCAGGCACCGGGCCCATCATCCCAAGGTGAGGCATCTGCTCGTCCAGGGTTCATTGCTCCTCTGAGGACGCTGCAGTTTCCTTCTGGTTGTTTAGTCTCTTAGTCATGTCCAACTCTCGTGACCCCATGGACTGTAGCCCACCAGGCTCCTCTGTCCATAGGATTTCCCAGGCAAGGGTATTGGAGTAGGTTGCCATTTCCTCCTCCAGGAGATCTTCCCAGCCCAGGGAATGAACCTACATCTCCTGCATTGGCAGGCGGGTTCTCTGCCACTGAGCCAGGCAAGAAGCCTTTCACTTCTATTAATAGTACACTGCTCTTTCTTGGGAATGCCAGAGACAAGATAATGGGGAGGAGGCAGGCAAAACCAGCTTTTTTTTGTTTGTTTTAAAAATTAAGGAGGCATCTTCTGTAATGTCAGACTCTCATGTATAAAACCTAAGCTTGCAGGGCTGCTTCTCTCAGGAGCAGCTCTTCGGAACGGATATATTATGTATTCCTCTCTGCTCGAGAGTGGCTCTCATCGGATTTCCCTGTAGGTTAAGACCACATGCATTTGGATTGACCCTATGCACACTTGCAAATTCTACTCTGCCTCTTGTAGCACAACTACAGTCTTCTGTCAGGCTCTTCATGTTCTCTGCTAAGATAAAAGTGTAATCCTCAGCTTCTAATCACCAGCTGAAGACACAGCATACTGAAATACCTCCTCAGGTACCCAACTGCATATTAAGGTAACACCACTTACTGGTATATATACTTTTTTTGGGGGGGCCATGCCATGCAGCTTGTGGGATCTTAGTTCCCCTACCAGAGATCAAATCCATGCCCTCGGCAGTGATGTGCAGAGTCCTAATCACTGGTCTGACAGGGAATTCTCCATATATATATATTTTTTAATTAAGGTATAGAGACCATGCTTTAATGCATATATTAAGTTGGTTTAGGGGCTTCCCAAGTGGTAAAGAATCTACCTGCCAATGCAAGAGACATAAGAGACAGGGGTTCAGTCCCTGGGTCAGGAAGATCCTCTGGAGAAGGAAATGGCTACCCACTCCAGTGTTCTTGCCTGGAGAATCCCATGGACAGAGGATTCTGGTGGGCTACAGTTCGTGAGGTCACAAAGAGTCGGAAACATCTTAGCCAGTAAACCAACAGCAGCAGCAGCCAAGTTGGTTCAAGTCTTAGTAGATTTTTTGAAGTGAAATTGGAGCACATTGCATTGATCAGCTTTTCACAATTCTGAAGCAAAATCATTTTGATTAGTCACTATGTTTGCAACCGAGTCCTAATGTCTGTCCTAAAGTGAAAAGGAATTTTTCTTTCCCTTTCTTTGAATTCTAAAGAGCCTCTCGCTTTATGCTATTTTGAAAAGTGCCTTTTCTTGTCCTTGTGATGGGCTGACTCCTTCAGTTACATCATTGCATAGAGCGTTCGCTTGATTTTTCCATAAATAAGCATTAGTTAGGAATTAATAAGTCAATCAGAAAGTTTCTTTTGAAAGAAGCTTTAGTTTGTCTCACCAAAAAAAGGCTCCCTTTGAACGTCCCTGTAACAGAGTTCAGTGTTTTGACACTTTGTACTTCCGAAGGCTAATAAAAATTATTAACAATATTCAAAAGAAATCTGATCAAATGCAAATTATTAGTGCATGGTTGAACAGTGTTCTCATGGTCAAAATTGATCATCTGTTTCAATAGCAAATATGAGATGCAGTCGAGCCAGTTTTCCCAGTCAGCTAACATCTGGTCCTCCTGCAAATCTTCTCCAACGTTGCCAAGTTTTCTTTGTAACCATCCTGTCATCTTCCTTGATGTGATCCGTGGTTCTCAAAGTAGGGTTCATGGACCCTTAGGGAGTACCTGGGATTACCCGAGGGTACCCATGAGCCTTTCAGGGAGTCTCTGATAAGCTCAGAACTTTTTTTGTAATAATAAGGTATTGTTGACTGTGTTGTCATTTCCTACAAGTGTGAAAACACTAAAAAGTGGGTTAAAGCCCTAGCACCTTAGCCTGAGTCAAGGCAATGGCTCAGATTGTGTGAGTGGTCATTGTAATATTTCACTGTCACAGATTTGCTGTAAAAATAAGGGAGCAATCTCACTCAATCCCTGGCATGAAACAGTAAAAGATAACTGTGTTCAGTCTTGACTATTCATTCCATAGTGTTTGTGTGATGAAATGGGAAATGTACTTAAAGCATGTCTATTGATACCCAAGTACTAATGGTTGTCTCAGAGAAAAACGCTTGGATGCTTATTTGAGTTGCAAGCTAAACTAGCTCCTTTTTTTTTTTTTTTCCCTCTCCAGGCTCTAATGTTTTGTTTTGTGTTTATTTATTTCTGGCTTTGCTGACTCTTCACTGCTCCACTCAGGCGCTCTCTACTTGGGACGAGCAGAGGGGCCTCCTCTCCACTTGCGGTGCACAGTCTTCTCACTGCAGTGGCTTCTCTTGTTGTGGAGCACAGGCTCCAGGACCCAGGCTTCAGTAGCTGTGGCATGCGGGCTTTAGCTGCCCCGCAGCATGTAGGATCTTCCCAGACCAGGGATCAAACCTGTGTCTCGTACATTGGCAGGCAGATTCTCAACCACAGGACCACCAGGGAAGTCCAGCCTCTAAGTTTTTATTAGCAAGAGTTTTCAAAAACAAACATTCATACTAGTGTGGGGGTTGAAAGAGGGAGAAGAGGAAAGGGCAGGGAAGAGGAATTCTGCCCTACTCGTAATAAAGCTCCCAAGTTCATCCCATCATGGATCTCATAGTCCCCCAGAGACACACAGTCCATAAAAATCATGAACCGCTTCTTCAAAATGACCTTGTTCCAGTGGGTGCTAGATTGGGCTGTGATCAGGTTCTTGAGATCCCTGCTGGTGTCAGCAGCCCTTTGTTTAAGGCGGACCTTCTTCCCTAGATGGTCGTTGCAGCCAACCTCGATCATCCTGGCTGCAGCTTGAATCGCCTAGAACCAGCTGATGCCACAGCCTCGTCACTGGGGTGCAGAGCCTGGGCCCTTCTTTTAAAAAAAAAAAATTATATATATATATACATATATATGTGTGTATATATATATATATATAACACCGTTTTTACTTGAAAGAACAAATGACAAACTAGAGTTGTTCAGACTTGGTGTTTGACGGACACTTCCAGAGTGGAATGCTAACCAGCCACTTCAAGGAAGGCAGCCCACGGTATTTGTCACCAATGACACCACTTCAAGCAAAAATTAGAATTTGGGGAATCTTGTACCTGCCTCTTTGAGCTTGACAGCTTTCTGGTGCTTAAAGATCAGCGATGGTATTAACAGATAGGAGCTGCTCATCTCATATAGTGAAAAACAAGTGCCAGCCATTGGAACATCTGCGTATTTCACTGAGCCAGTATTTCCCACCTGACCTGTGTTTGATGTCACAAAACCATGAGTGGGTAAAAGGTTCATTTGAAATGTGGACATGTGCAAATATCAAAAAAAAAAACTATTCAAGTTCTCTTCCCTTTTCCAAATAACTATCGAAGGTGGATTTTCTTCATGTACTTCCCCTAAAAGAGATTAACACAACAGATTGAATACAGAAGCAGATAGGAAAATCTAGCCAGACAGTAAAGACATTTGCAAAACTGTAAAAGAATACCACTCTTGTCACGAAAATCTTCTTTTAATGACAGAAAGAGGGCTTCCCGGGTGGTGCTGATGGTACCCAGCCAACCCACCTGCCAGTGCAGGAGACATAAGAGATGTGAGTTTGATCCCTGGGTCGGGAAGATCCCCTGGAGGAGGGCATGGCAACCCACTGCAGTATTCTTGCTTGGAGAAACCCATGGACAGAAGAATCTCATGGGCTACAGTCCATAAGGATCTCATGGAGTCAGACACAACTGAAGTGACTTAGCAACCATGCAAGGCCATATAGGGATCCTGAGACCAATACGTTTAAGAAACGCTGAGCCAAATGACTATATAGAAGTATTCTGTCAATCAGAGTGTGTATTTTTGTCCTGAAGCTTTAGTATCTGTTTTCTTTCGTAAGCACTAGTAGCAGTTTTAAATGGCATTTTATAATACAGTTTTCATCACTGACATTGACCACACAATTTATACCGTACCTTTATCTTCCTAGCACATGTACATGCCTGACAGGAGGTCAATGCCAGCTGGCCTCACTTTACAGTCTGTTAATCCCCAGAGCCTCCAAGGCAAAACGGTGAGTACGATATCTTTATTTACCATATCATGTGTTATTTATGTGCTGCACATGATAGCATGTATCTGACACAGCTTTTAAGCTTGAGTTTTCAGAGAGATGCCTCTCAGAGAAAAACCATTACCAGTTTTGTGGAAGAGATGCTCAGCGGTAGAGTTTGCAACCATGTAGCCGCAACAGTGTCTGCCTGATTCCCTTTCCCTAAATGTCTGCCTTGATATAAGATGCTGTTTTCCACATTTACTGAAGAACCTGGGAGGGCTTCTTTACTTCGTTGAATGTTAGTTTCCTCTTCCTTAAAACAGACGGTGGAGTGGTTCATTAGGGGAACAAATCCAGTAAGAAATGCTGTGTGTGTAGTCAAACTGCAGGCCTGGGAAGTGTCTCTGGTGAATTTTGATGTAGATTAACTACTTTAGAGCAGAAAAGAAACTGATTTACATATTTATACAGAGAGACTGTCCCAGATCCTAGGTTCAAGCAAGTGCTTACTGTGAACAGTTCATAGTCAGTGTTATTTCCATTCAAATTGAGAAGGAGTTATGTTCCCAGAACACTGTTGCTCTTCAAATTAGAAAGAAAAGATAACTTCTCAAAATTTCATTGCATTCTTCTATCAGGGGAGCTGTGCTTTAATATTAGTGTTTAGTCTCAGCTTCTGTGAAGATGAGGACCATATAATTGTCCATTATTTAAAGTCCTTCTGTAACAATCAAATTCATCTTACATGTATTTCTCAAACATTGTTTATTTCATCTCTTACATGCTTAGATATAAGGAAGATTTCCTGGTTTTAAAATACTTGTGGTTTATTTATTAAAGGCTATGGGTACTATATTCTTCTCTAAAACTAGGGAATTTCAGTTTGGAATTTTTAAATATTGTTGATCTGATGGACATTAATAAGCTCACGCTAAGTATCCTGTTATGAGCATTCCTCTTCTCCCTTGCTCCCTCTAGTGGCTGTTTAGGATAAAATTTATGTGTCACTGCCTCCTGGAGGAGTCCACTGTGCCTCTCTTTATTTTGCCTTAAATCTAAATATCTGGCAAATTTGTTGGAATCTTTCATCCTTTTGAAAATCTCTTTAACTCCATAAATAGTAAGCCAGAGTTGTAAGGTTTTTTATTTTAGTATTTCTATCCAATACCACTCTGGGTCTTAGACTGTCTAATCCCTTACTCCACCCACCCTCCCCTCTCTCTGACAAGATCTCTAGAGCTTGGGGATATAGTGACATAAGATATGGACTTTCCCACAGCCATGAGATGACAGCATGTAGCTGGCATCCGAGCAAAGGCAGTTCTTTGTTTTCTGTTAAGAAATGTCTGCTTTTAAGTTACACGCACACACGTTCTGTAATAGAAGAGGCTATTGTCTCACCTGCATAGGTACCCACTTTTATCCTGAGGATCCAGTAGTAATGATGGTTTCCTTTTGACATCTTTTTCCACCTGACGGCAGTAACTTTTAACATAACTTCGAATCACAGTTAAAATTGATTTGTAACAGATACAGGGTACTACACGTAAAGTAGATAAGCAACAAGGATTACTGTATAACATAGGGAACTATATTCAGTGTCTTGTAATAAGCTATAATGGAAAATAGTCCAAATATATATATATAACTGATCACCTTGCAGTATACCTGAAACTGTCATAATACTGCAAATCAGCTATATCTCTTAAAAAATTATTTGTGTCTCTAAAAATTTTTTTATATGGAAGATAAAGAGCAATAGCAAACAGAACAGAACAGAGCGGGTGTGATGCTGTGGTGCTGGCAAAGCAAGTCAGTCTTGGGAACAATTTTTGGCTTGGACGTTTTCAGGGCGCATTGCAACCCTTAAGTGAAGAGAGTCTCCCTGTGGGCTCTGTGTGGTTTCTAATCATAACAAAGCTCAGAAAAAAACACTGAACACTATTTTATGGCCTATAAGACTGTCAATGACCACACTTTACTGCATTTCTAATGAAGAAAAATACATCAGATCAACCTGTTCAGGAATTTTTATCTACATTTGAAAGCTGATTCCCCGTCAGGGATCAGAATAACCAGTCAGGAGCCGAAAGGTTCTGTGCTGTCCTCCGAGCTTTCTACATGTAGTAAATATATATATATATATTTCCTTTAAAAAAATTTTGGTCTTTTGGTTAATACTAAATATCCTGTGAAAACACTAACAGTGACATTTAAAAATATGGCTGGGAAGCAATTAATAGATCCCAGATGCTAACTGAGCGTAATGATGTGACGATGTCATCCATGTTTTATATGAATTTTATTTCTTTGCATTTACGTTCTAGTCTCTAAAATAGAGTGTTGGGCATGCGGGTATTGTTCTACTGCTGTAAAAGTCTTAGGTGCCATTTTTAAACATCTCATGAAAATATTTTTTTAAATTATAGCTCTCATGTACAAACTTTTTTTTTTGGCATTATGCTTTTTTATACTTAATGTATGAATAGTCTCTCATGAGTTCTGAGAAAATGCCTGAATATACTGTTGTTTTGCTGTACCTTACCAAGTAACACTGTTCCTTCTATTTCTCTAGATATCTATGCATTTATGTAGAACCTATCATCATAGTGCCTAGGCGCTATGTTTGATGTCAGCCGTAAGAGGAAACTTGCCAAGAAATCTTGGTTTAATATCTGTCACTTAAGACCACAATTAATCTGTTTTCCACTGTTTGGACTCTTAAATTGTACTCCTTCAGCCAGAGGAGCTTACACTGCTGCTCATAAAGCTGAGACGGCAGCAGGCGGAGCTGAGTAGTATCCGGGAGCACACTTTAGCACAGCTCATGCAGCTCAAACTCGAGGCCCACAGCCCAAAGGTCAGCCCTGGAGCCGTGTGTCTGTGTGTCTGCTCTCGTCACTCACTCTGAGCCGCTCATCGTCAGTCGGTCTGACCTGCGTCACCCCCATGAGCACGAGCCATCCTACCATTGCAGGACCTCCTATTGACCCTTTGAGAATTCCTTTGGCCATACCATATCAATGTGGGCTGAGTACAGTTCTTCTTAGCCTTCCCTCTACGCGCTCACCCACCAAGTTTTGGCCGTGAGCAAGGAAAGGCAAACAAGACTTCAGAATAGCTTTGTCATCCACCAAACACTGCGACTTAGGTGAACCGGATTGAAGAGTCCCGTCATTTCCCATAAAGTAACCAGTGGAGAACTGATCATCTTTCTAATAATGCTGCCTTTTCATTGCCAAAGATCCATTTCCTTGTGTTCTCGATTTTGAAAATGAACACACGGAAACATTTCTCAAAGGGTTTAATAGTCTCTGGTTATAAACATCCCAAGAAGTAGTCCTCTATTGCAGAAAAGAATTAATTTGTAAAGTTTCTAACATGGAGTCTGCTAAAGCCATTTGAAGGATTTTTCTGCTTACTGTTTCAGCTTATATGCATGTCTACATAATTTCTTACAGAACTAAGTGTGATTTTTTTTATAGTAATGGAATACGTCATCTGTACCATTTATGGGGTGGGGGGGGCATGTGTGAAAGTTGTTGTGTATTGTGACATAATAGGTGGTGGCAGATGACCTGTTTTTCCTGTTTCAAAACTGACTTTTTCATGAATTCCGCACCCTCTTTCTCTGTCGCTTTGTTCTTGATTGACGTCTACTAGAATGAAATCCTTTCACATCACCTTCAAAGGAACACCATATATTTGGATCATCAGGTGGGATTTGAAGAATTTTTCTTTCTTATCGTACCTTACATTTTAATGTTTTAAGTGTAGTATAATTTTCCATCTACTTGGATATTTCAGACAGTTTGGGTTAATAGCATGACAGTGGCAGGCTGATAAGAAATCCTTTACCAGGGGAATTCAGGAATACCATAATAACCAGGATAGAAAGGACAGTTGTGGAGATGAGGCAGGATACAAATGCCAGGTCTCTGGAAGTTGAGAGCCTGGACTCACTAGATTTCTGTATTCTTACCCCAAGAAAACTTGTACTTACTGGCTTACATCAGCTTGGAGGTGACCTCATTTAAGAAATAGACACCCAGCTGTGAATGCCTTTTTGGAAGGCTAAGAGGAGACTGGTGTGGTGGGCTCTGTATTCCCAAAAGGGAGGATAAGGATGGGTGAAATGTGTGAAGATATTGTGTTATTGTTCACCATTTCCTCCCGGTGTCAGTTTGACTGAGAGTTGCATTCTCTCGGTGGTGGGAGTGAGTGTGGTTGGTCAAGGTGAATGTTGAAAAGTGGAAGTTCATAAACAAGGGCTGACACTCCTAAATGTTGGTGTTTATGAAATTCCCTGTTAATATTTAATTTTAATTTGATGAGAATTTTCAAAATGTTCTTAAATAAAAATTTCTTCTAGTGAATTTTTTTTTCCATACAAGTTAACCTAAAACTTGCTTTAGCTTGTTTTTGAAATGTTTAAACTTGAATATTTCATCAAGTGAAAGAAGTTACTGTGGAAAGTGTTATAAGAAATTATTTACATATTTATATTTGCCCTGTCCTGTTTGAAACAAAATAATAATGCACTGCTTTAAATTAGTTCTATTTAAAGAGGGATTTTGCATTAGGATAACCCTTGGAAAGACCTTCAGTCATATTTCTTTTAATTTTTGAAAGAAATACACTTTTGTTAATATATAACTTATTTTCCCACAAAATATTTTTCATCTTAGTTTTGCCCATCAGAATGGTTTAAAAATCAGCATTTCATGAATCCAAATTTCTATCTTCACTCCAGAAACTGGTGTTATTAAATTTAACCACAGTGTATATTATATATGCTATCAGTAATAAAGACATGTTTGCCAACAAAATAGTAAGATAAATCTTCCCTTAAAATTCCACACTGCCAGAAAGCTTCTAACATACATGGGAAATAACTGTCTTAGAAGCTCCTTTGTATATAAACCTAATGATAGTTCTGAAAAACAGTGGGATTCACAAAATTGAGGGTTAAAAACAGTGATATAAATGTGAATCTGAAGTTATCTAGAATCTCTGGAAATAAACCTAATGATTTATTAATTTACTGTGTACCTCATCAAATCAAATCTGCTATTGCAGACCCACAGAACTTAAGCAACTTTGGGGAAAGGGCAGGTAAATATATGGAAATACACACTTTTGCACAAATGCCTCTCCTCATCCTCTTTCCCAGGTCGAGCTGCTTCTTCCCTTGGCTTCAGTGGCCTAGATCTGGCTGAGGCTCTGTTGCCGTCCTTTGCTCTCTTGGCATGCCCTGCCAAGCCTTTCCTGATGTGCCATGCTGACAGTCCTACAGGTGGCTTCTAAAATCTCAGCTTTTTAGACACAAGCCCCTGGTAGTCCGGTGGTTAAGACTTCACCTTCCAATGCAGGGGGTATGGGTTCAATCCCTCGTCAGCAAGCTCAGATCCCACAGCCCTCTTGGCCCCCCCCCCCCCAAAAAAAACAGGGTAAACAACAGAAGCAATATTATAACTAATTCAGTGAAGACTTTAAAATGGTCCACATCAAAAAATGCAAAGAAGATGGAAAAGGCCAGGAAGTGGGCTCTCCCCTCCACAGTGTGGAGGGAACATGACCCTGCCCACACAGTCGTTTTGGCAGATGGAAATGATTGCAGACTTCTAGCCTCCAGAAATGTAAAAGAATAGTGTGTGTTGTTTTTTCAATGAATTAATTAATTAAAATTAAACTTTCAACTTTGTATCCCATCCTCTCTGTACTCTCAGCATGTCAGCAGAGCTTTTCCAGGGATTCACCTTTTTCTTAAGATTAGATCCTGAAATAGCTGTCTGATTCCACTTTAAAAATTTATGTGATAGTGAAAAGAATTGCAGAGTTTGATTGTTGATGACTTGCAATGACTATTTCTGATGGCAAAAATTGGGCCATTTTTTTGGTAATAGAAAGTATATATAAAAACATGGTTAGGGCTTTGTCCAGAAACTCAGATGTGCCCAAGTGTGTATATTGTTAAAGGTTCCTAAAGAAAAATCTCTCTTTAAATAAATCTGAAAAATTTATGGTTTCAAATAATTGCATATGATATAAATGAAATATTTATTTTTGAACGGTCCTATATTTTATTTATATCAGTAGTAAGATTATTATGTAGAAAGGTTATTAAGTTATATAGAAAGAATTCTTGGTAATTTTAATTTTAATGAAATTTTTGAGCGCAAACATTTCCAGCTTTTAATCTTATTACTGCCAGTAGCCAATTTTACATGACCAGGTAAATTTTTATAGGAATTATTGGTTACCTGGGTTTATAAACTAATTCACCAGTTTTATATGATTGTAAATTTGAAAGATTTTAAAACCTTAACGTAAGAGGCTCTGGTCACATTTTACAGACTATATATCATACCAAGAGAATATGTACTAATTGATACTCTTTCAACACTTGTTCTGCTTGCTCAAATAAATCATCAGAATAACCTAAGGCCAATTTTTAATTGATTTAAATTCTCTTAATCCCTATCATTATTTATGAAAAATAGAACCAAAGTGTAGTCTCTAAAGTGCTTCTAGGTAAATTCATCCCTAATATTATAACAAATAAAAATACCTTATCTGAAATTCTAAAAATTTACATATTAAATTGTCAACCCCAAACTGTTAACTTCTGGTGCCATATCACCATTATGAAGACAAGTCATTTACTGGAGTGTTTTTTAAAATAACAAAAACTGTATTAATTATATGGTAGAATTTTCTTCTGCTTTCTGTTTTACTTTGAAGTACATTGTCACAGTTTGCTTATGTTTTTATCGCCCAGTTAGTAGACTGTTCAAAGTCTATATTTATTAAGATGAGCCTAGGTTTATTTGTCATTTTTATGAATTTTTAGATATCAAAGCCCTAATGTATAATCTGTGAACATACAGTAATCCAAACTAGATACTTTATGTACCTCATTCAGGTTCTATTTAGAAAATGAATAAATACATAATGTATCAGTAACTCTTTTTCTTCTCATTTAACTTAGTTATCATTGAACATTAGAGAAACTTTTGGTTACAATTTAAGTGAAACTTGACAGTTTCATCCTAAAATACATCTATAGAATGGATTTGACATTGGCTTTTCCACTGTTTATTTCTCTACCTACCAAAATATGGAGGGGGGGGGTGGGGGGAGGGGGCGAGGAAAGCCATAAGTACCTCTTGCAATGACCTCTACTTGCCAGGAGGTTGGAAGTAAATTCGAGACTATCAGCAACTGTAATGATATCTCCTCTTGAAGAGTTCTTTGACAGTGAGGGAAAAGAGACTTTCTTGATATATTTTCCTTTTTTCTCAGAACAGGACAAATTGAGCTTGCATTTTAGAACTATGCCTTTGAACCTTTATTTGATGATTAGGAGTTCCTGATGTTTTCACAGAGCCAGATGTACATCATCTCTTTGAAGCCAGAGTAACAGGTCTCCACTGAAGCTTACTGTATGTAGTCAACCTTCTGCTTGTCAGCTGGAGTGAATGTCTGCTTCACCAGGCCTTACAAGGGTGTAGGGACTTCATTTTCTTCATCTTGTCCCTTACAAGGATTCCTTCCCTTGTCTAGTTCTTGCCTCCTGTCTCATGGGCAAGGACTGGTTGGACTGAGCCCAGGAGTGAAGCTGGGGTTGTAGAAACTAGAGTAGGAGCTGGGGAGAGGGAACTAGGCAAGACCTCTGTGGATGAACAGGTCGAGCAAGAACTGGTGCTTGTTGCTCAGTCATGATGGGAGGAGGAATAGGACTGGGGAAGTTAGGATGTGTTGCCGTCCCTTCCTCTGTCGTCTTTGCCTTTGCTTCTTTCTTCCTCACTTGCTGTTTCCTTCTCTCTCTTTTGGTGATTGAAGAGCAGTTATGAGGGAGTTTCTGCCAGTTTTCCATGTAGGCCATGGTAACAGAAAATGAAACGCTTAAGAACTGAGATGACGAGATAACGTAGGTAGGAGTGGACCAGAAGGATCTAGAGGGTTGGAGCAGCGCTTCGCAGACCTTCTGCAAGCACGCTGCCCGCTGGTGGGTGACCTTGAGCCTATACCAGCCCTCTTTCCCCACCTCCTCCCCCCAGCACTCCCGTGGCCAGCCTCCCCATTTTAGAAAACCTGAGAGAATAAATGGAGCTTGACTCCTACAGAGGCATGCTTTGCTTATGTCGGTATTGTAGCAGATGATTTTTCATTTTTTAAACGTAAAATGGTAACATCGAACGTGCTTTCACAAATGACCTTTAAAATTATGACATTCCACCCTTACCCTCTCCCTTCAAGAGTCATTATAGTTAATTGCATCAGAAATATTTTCATGAAAACCGGAAAGGAAGGGACAGC
This sequence comes from Budorcas taxicolor, assembly GCF_023091745.1. Lineage (NCBI taxonomy): Eukaryota > Metazoa > Chordata > Mammalia > Artiodactyla > Bovidae > Budorcas > Budorcas taxicolor. The sequence continues at coordinate 134,210,951 of NC_068914.1, read as the reverse complement.
CACACCTGTGTTGAAGATTGCGTATTCCTAGTGTACTCAAAAGTTCTTCATGAAAAGAAATATGACTCTGCTAGTCATTTTATAACATTCATTTGCCCTTACCCAGCTGGAGCTGTCTCCTCCCCACCTGGAACAGAACTAAATCATTTCTGAATTTAGCATCAAATAGTATATTCTTTAACACCAGATGGCTAAACCTTATCCTCAGATTTTCATGGAAAAGCTGGAAATGTCTCATGAAAAACCAGTTCGCCAAAGTACAGAAAAAGAAAAATATAAGTCATGAATACCTGTGGTGTTCTTGTTGCATGAAAATGTTTAAGGTTTGCAAGGCAAAAGCTCAGTCTTTCTTTTTTAAAAAATTTATTTGTTTTTGGCTGTGCTGGGTCTTTGCTGCTGTGGCGGCTTTTCTCCAGTTGCAGTGGCTTTTCTCCAGTTGCAGTGCGGGCCGGGGGCCGGTGGTTACTCTCTGGTAGCAGCGTGGGGACTTCAGTAGCTGTGGCTCCTGGGCTCTAGAACAGTCTCAGTTGCTGTGGTGCACAGGCTTAGTTGCTTTGTGGCATGTGGGATCTTCCCGGATGGACCAGGGATAGAACCCCGTGTCTCCTGCATTGGCAGGCAGATTCTTTACCACTGAGCCAGCAGGGAATCCCTCAATCCTTCTTTTATCGGGAATTTTTTTTTTTTTTTTTTTGCTTTTCAAGTATGATCAAATGCTTATGAGGAAGTAAGAGTCTTTTACTATACTAACTGTCGCGGTCTGGATGTGGGTTGGAAAAGCATTTCCAGACACGAGACAGAATGAGAGGGAAATAAAGTTTATTAGAATGGGAGATGCTGTTAGGACAGCGGGCCAACTCAAGGGAAAACTGACATTGAACAGGGGTCTTTATACCTAGGGTACAAAAAGTGGGCTAGGGGTCTTGTGGGTCATTTACTGATTGGATGAGGCACATATACTGGATGGAGGGAAGAGCAAAGCAAATACCTTCTCCCAGGTAGGAAGGGAGACAGGTTATACTGCTCAGGAGGACTTGAAATCCATTAATAGATACAACATGGGGGAGGGAAGGATGAAAAGGGTCTGGTTTTTCCATTCCTGCATTCTAAGACCCTCCTTTGTTTTATCTGCTCTTTCGTCCTTGGGTCACCACACTAACCTCTAAAACATGTGGAAGAGTACATTGAAGTTTCTAAAATGCCAAAGTTTGGTAGTAGCATTCAGATTATATGATGTAGCTCTTTCATAAATACTAATATTTTGTGATGCGTGCACCAAAACTCCTAGTGACTTTTGGAAGAAGTCCGACACCCTATTATTAGTTGCTGTGGACATCCCTCATCTGAATGCTTTCTATGTCCTTTCAAGAAACCACAAAAACAGGAACTCTGACCACGTCTAAACACATTTATGCCAAGGGAAATGCAAAAAGAAACAGTTAACTGTGTGTATGTAATTGGTACTGAAACCATTCAAGGTAAAAAATCTCAGAGTACTTTCTTGCATTTTGTTCTTTGTGTTCATGAAAAACAGCTTCCCTAAAAGGGAAGAAATGCTAACAAGATGACTGAAAAGATTCTTGATGGCTTTCATTGTTGGCCATTCAGCACCTTTATTCCATTGAGCTATTAAGTAAGTTCTGATTTTCTCTAATATTTGAAGGGATCCTAGAGCTTCTATTTTTAGGGGTGATTGAAAGCTCCAGGGGGTAATGTTTCTAGGGGATATAGAAAAGGCATTTGGAAAAAGCAAGCTAAGGAAACTGGAAAATTGAAAATACCTTATTTAGCACATACCAACGCAAATTAATTACGTGGTATAGAATATCAGTATTTTCTTGTGCCTTGCTGTTCAGAGCAGTCCTCTCTCTCACATACCCCATTTCTCTTTTTTCTCTCTTCCTATCTCTCCCTTCCTCTGCATATTTGATCATAGTAGTGGTAGGGAGAGGGAGATGTCACCGAGGAATATCTTAACCAGGATATGACATCATAATCAGTTCAGTCTTTCAGTCATGTCTGACTCTTTGCAATCCCATGGACTGCAACACGCCAGGCCTCCCTGTCCATCATCAACTCCCAGAGTTTACTCAAATTCATATCCATTGAGTCGGTGATGCCATCCAACCATCTCATCCTCTGTCATTCCCTTCTCCCGCCTTCAGCCTTTCCCAGCCTCAGGGTCTTTTCAAATGAGTCAGTTCTTTGCATCAGGTAGCCAAAGTATTGGAGTTTCAGCTTCAGCATCAGTCTTTCCAATGAATATTCAGGACTGATTTCCTTTAGGATGGACTCTTAATGGCAGAATATAAATAAATGGACAGTGTGTAGATTAGAATTTAGAATGTGGAAGTGTATGTGTGTCAAAACGCTGACCTCTCAGCCTATCTGATGCTTCCCCATTATTATCACGGTTCTCCTGTTTCTTACAGTGATGGATCTGTCCCTATTTGCTGTTTTTACCCATCTCAACCCTAATTTTATGGAAGTGGCCAGTGTCTTGGTGTCCTCTCATCTGAACATTCATCTACTCAATGTTTTACTAGTTGTCTGTTACTTTTCGCCTCTAGCCTCTAGATTTCTCATAGAAAGCAGAGCCAGTGATGTTGGCTTCCTTGATGTGGGCTTGTTTGCAGGAAGTTTTACTTTTGAGAAGTAATCCCAAGGTACAGGAGTAAAGAAAAGAGAGTGAGGCAGGAAGGTGCAGATAGCTTATCAACTGCCAGAAGCAACTCGGGCCTCTTCTGATACTTGTTGACAAACAGATAGAAATCCTGTGGCCTTACCAGCTGACCTAGAGAAGAGGGCAGCGTTTGTATTCGCTCCCATCCTTCACTGACCAAAGTTGCCCCTTGAGACCAGTTCTTGAGTACACCGAGGTTATGCATACATGAGCGCCTGGAGGTTCTCGTAACACACAGCAAGGGATGAAACAAGAGACATGGAGAGGGGGCACAAAGGATGTCTAAAACACCTCTCCCTGCAGTCACCATTGTGTATTTCTAGTTGATCAAAGAAATCTCCATTTGGAAGCTCTGCCTTCAGTACATCTCCTGTGTGTCCAAAATTAAGGCTGTCATCTTGATCCCTCAATTCCCTGACCAAAAAAAAAAACCCTGAGAGCAGAAATGGTTCAAAACACTGGTCCCCTTTAACCCCGTTGATGTCACAACGTTTGTCAAACATATCATCCTCAGGGAAGAGCTTGATGGACTTGAGAAGGATCAGGACCTTAGCTTTTGCTCTTTGCTTAGACATAGAACTTGAAGTGATTGAAGTCCCCAAGAGAACAGAGGAAAGTCTTCACCAGCTATGGCTGGAGCAGCCTCTCCCAACCTGGTGGGTGAAAAGGAAGGCAATTAGCAGGCTACCTGAAAGGACCCCTGGAGTTGTATTCTACCAGCTCATATTAAAGCTAAAAATACCTTGAAACTGGAGTCAAAAGTGCTTTAAAAACACTTGACTGAAAACGGTTCTGTATGATTCTGCCGTACTATCCAAACAGATTGTACTTTAACTGATACATAGTATCTGCATGGTTTTGAGTGCGGATCATAAATGCCACCAAAACATGTTGCACCTACTGAGCTCCTCAGTACCATTTAGTCGCCAAATCCCGGCTGTACTTAAACCTGCCACGTTGTCTTTCAGCTAACTCAGGAAACTTCAAGCTCCTGGTTCCCCACAGAATTAAATCTCTTTTTGGTGTGTCACTCGGGCCCTCATTTCATTACAAACACCTCCTCCCCCATAAACCCTTTTCTCCAGTGACTCATCGTTTCTCAGATGCGGCAGAAGCACCCCATTCTCTTTACCATGCACCTGTCCAGCATCTGTCCATCCTAATAGCTTGTATCACTCCACAGTTGTCGAAGTTCTGACACATTCCATGTCCCACCTGCCTCTCATACCCTTCTCGGCAATGTGTGGCCAGTTACTCTTATCCCCATTCAATCAGGTTGAAATGACTTGTCCAAAATCACAAAGCTAGGATGAATACCTTGTATTAATGAATTTTCTTTCTTTTTTAAAATCTGTTTTACTTACTTCAAAATCAATAGAGTTGTTCTTGTACCTAAAATAGTTCTGTTTCAGGTTGCTGATCTTGGTTACCTGACAAGTATCAGCTCCTGGTTATATAACTGGTTATTTTCCCATCTACCAAGGTAAATTCAGCTTTCACAGTATCTTAAATTAAGTCACTCAGTCGTGTCCGACTCTTTGCGACCCTGTGGACTGTACTACAGCCCACCAGGCTCCTCCGTCCGTGGGATTCTCCGGGCAAGAATACTGGAGTGGGTTGCCATTTCCTTCTCCAGAGGATCTTCCGAACCCAAGTCTCCCGTATTAGAGGCAAACGCTTTAACCTCTGAGCCACCAGGGAAGCCGTCCCTGGTGGCTCAGATGGTAAAGTGTCTGCCTGCAATGCGGGAGACCTGGGTTCGATCCCTGGGTTGGGAAGATCTCCTGGAGAAGGAAACGGCAATCCACTCCAGTACTCTTGCCTGGAGAATCCCACGGACGGAGGAGCCTGATGGGCTACAGTCCAAAGAGTCGGACTCGACTGAGCGACTTCACAGTATCTTAATGATGTATAATTAGTTTTATAAAGATAAAAGGTTTAATTTTAAAGATTCTTCTCCAAATAATTTGCTATTAGTAAACTTTAGTTTAATAAAACTGTAGTATTGCTATATGTATCTCTATATGTTTTGGAGAAGAAAATGGCAATTCACTCCAGTATTCTTGCCTGGAAAATACCATGGACTGAGGAGCCTGGCAGGCTACAGGCCATGGGGTCACAAGAGTCAGACACAACTTCTCAAGGACTACCACCACCACCACCAAGACAGGAAAATGAAAACAATAGTTCCCCACTCCTCCTAAAATGCATAATACAGTTCCACGATTTATTTACAAAAGCTAATATTTTATAACCCAATTATTGTGGCTCTTTTTTTCTTCTATCTTTTTTGTTTTTTTTTTTTCCCCAGTAAGTTCATTCAGCAGAGATTTATGGAGTTCAATGTCAGGCAGGATGTTAGAGCTTATAAGGTAGAATTGTAAATGGTTTTCAAAGCTCAGGAAGGAAATAAACTTGAGCATAAATGCCAAAATCTTTTCTGGGATCAACCTAAGGATGTGATTATGTAGTTAAAACATAAGCTGATAAATCTTTGATTTAATGGTAGGAATTGTGTTAGTGCCAACTTTAACTCAATAGGAATGTGATTGCTATTAATAAAGCCCAGATCCTGTATCTAGAGGATATTTTAATTTTGATTTAAAGCTCAGATATATTTTAGAATAGATTTACCCATTGGCCAAAATAAATAGTTTTTTTTTTTTCCCTAACAGAAATGATGTAAGATTTTGACTTTGGGAATGTTTTGTTCCTTCAAAATAGTATCGTTTTGGGACTTCCCTGGTGGTCCAGTGGCTAAGACTCCAGGCTCCCAATTCAGGGCGTCTGGGTTCAATCCCAGGCCAGGGAACTAGACCCTACATGCCACCCCTGAAGATCCCACATGCTGCAACTAAGACCCAGTGTACCAAGTTAGGGGAAAAAAATATCATTTTGTGGTATCATTTTGCAAAATGCTTTCAAGGAAGAGAAATATATGACCATTTCAAACATCTTTTCCGCAATAAAACATTTTTACAAAATGTATTTTGAGTTCTTTTCGTATTTCCAGTTTCCTGTGAATACCAGGAATAAAGATGGTGTCATCAGATAATAAGGAACAGTATTTTTTTTTAAGTTATTAATCAAGAAAAACAAGCTGGTTCATGTTGGTATATGGCAGAAATCAGCACAATATTGTAAAACAATTATCCGCCAATTAAAAAACTTAAAAAAATATTATCCAAAGGAAGAAAAGGAAAACAGATTTAAGCCACTGAAGCAAAAATCGGATCTATAAAATGTATCCTGTAGCCAAAAGGATTTTTAAAAAACATTCTTAAAAGGCCCATAGATGAAAAAGGACGACACTGTAATTTGTAAATTGTTTGGAAAAGTACAAATTTAGAAAATTCCAAACAATTTACGTTTATAATTTATGTAAATTGTAGATTGTTTAGAAAGACATTAGCCTAGACCTTAAAAGTTTCCTTGAAATATACCCCAGATATGTATCTCAAAATGGTGACTTAAAAAATTCAGCAGTTTAACTAAGGTTGTGAGTATAGAGATTGCCCCCCTTTTGTTCTGCTGGATTAGGGGTATTTTCATAATATGCCTCAATAAGTGGATCTTATTCCTGAAGCCAGTACTTAGGGTCAGTTTGAAAATGCTCTTTTTTTTCTTTTGGGGGAATGACAGATATGACTCCTGTGTTAGTGTCCCAGTTTTCTTTCTCTTTTTCTTTCTTTTTTTTTTTTTTAAATCTATCTTTCTCCCTTAAAGAAAAAGAGGATATATTATATCGTCTAGCTGCATCTTTTAAAGCACCATTGAATTTTTTCTGAATATATATAATAATAATACTTTGCGAAAGTTCTACCTTTAGAAACCACATACAGCATGAACCGTCTGTTCTGATTGCTTTAAAATTTCCAAAGTAATAGACCTCCATACTTTGCCCCATTGGTTATAAAGAGACTTATTTACATTCTTCTATTTAAGAAGTCACTTCAGATTTTCCTGCTTCCTGTTAAACAATGAGCAGTTTCTATAGGTAGTCATACCCTTCAATCTCAGGTTCTGGGACTTTCAGCTGTGCCTAGAATGAGAGTGGAAGGCATTTACGTTGTCATTATCCAAATGACCTGTTTATAAAGGCCCCTGCAATCCTCACAGCTTCACCCCCGGGCATGTCAAATTCTTTAGCCTTTTATTTTTGCCACACATCTTAAGAGTTTATTGATCTAGACACAGGAGGACATTCTTGAGAGATGGATTCTTTGGTGATTAAGGCTATCAGGGTTTTGGGCTATTGTTAAGACAGAGTCCCAACTTAAAAATTCTTTTTTCTAAAATGCCATTAAAAGCTCAGGAAAAGTCCATTTTCCATTTAAATGGAAAATGACCGCACAGAAATGGGTCTTCTCATTGGTCATCAATGAAGGACAAAAGCTCTGTAGGGCTGCTAGAAATCATCCAGACTGATTGCCCCACCCCGCCAAAAAAGGAGAAAGCTGTTAGTGCAGAATTCAAACTCAAGGAGCATCCCTTACTAGACAGAGCTTGAGCAAACGTTTTCCCTTCTGAGAATGAGATCCAAATTTAGGGGAAAATTATACTTAACTTTGCCAGTCTAGAATTTCTAGGCTTATACTGTCCAGTATAATAGCCACTAGCCCATATGTAGCTATTTAAGTTAGAAAAGTAAAATTCATCTTCTGCATCACACTAGCCACATTTCAAGGGCAGAAGAGCCACTGGTGTGTCATTTTGGACTGTACCAGTAGAGAGCATTTTCATCATCACAGAAAGTTCTGCTGGACAATGTTATTCTAGATGATTTATTATATAAACTTTTTTTTTAAAATAAGCATTTATTGCACCAGGTGTCAGGCTTGTAATTTGCCAGATGTGTTGTTGTTGTTGTTTCTTCGTTTATTTGTCTACACCAAGTCTTAGTTGCAGCACATAGGATCTTCGATCTTCTATTTTCATTGTGGCACGCAGGATGTTTCAGTTGGTGAAGAACCCACCTGCCAGCGCAGGAGACAAGAGACACAGGTTTGATCCCTGTGTTGGGAAGATCTCCTGGAGTAGGAAATGGCAACCCACTTCAGTATTATTGCCTGGAAAATTCCATGGACAGAGCAGCCTGGTGGGGGCTACAGTCCATGTAGTCGTGGAGAGTCAGACACAGCTGAGCTCACGCACTGGCTGGCTGTCTGAGGGATCTAGTTCCCTGACCAGGGATTGAACCCAGGCCTCCTACATGGGGCAGGCAGTCTTAGCCACTGAACCACCAGAGCAGTCCTATATAAACTTTTTAAAGAGCATTTAAGCCACGACTTAACCACTCCTTATACATAAAGGGGGGTTGGGAAATTAATCTTCCCAAGGACCAATTATATGAATGATTGTCCTGTCTTTGCCTCACTGCTAGTCTGTCTCCTTCCTGACCCTCCCCCTAAAATTATTCAGGAGCATTTATCTTATGATTTACAGCATACTGATCCTTCTGCAATCCTAGCTGGGCTAGTTTCTGTAGCAATAGATATTTTTAAACAGATATTTGAAATTGCTAGGATAATAGAACAACAGGCGGCTGGAAATTGAATTCTTAGTAATACCCCCAGATCTCAGTGGATTCTGCTGAGCCCACTGATAATAAAGCAATTCAATTGATTTTTTAAGGGAGTGAAGTCTTTTAATGCTGTATTTCATACAAAAACAAGAATATTTTAGTCTCCATGCAGTATACTTGTATTTAGATCATTAATTTGAAATTTTTCATCTTTTGATAATTGCACAGATATCTTGACCAACATTTAGTACCAGCTTATCAGGACCTTGAAAAAATTCCTAATTGGTGATGGTTGAATTGGTCCTCAGTTACTTAAATTAGTGCTGGGGCGGGATTGTGGTTCTCATGCCTGATTTCCTGTCAGAACTACCACTGGATCTTTAGCAAGACAAAAACAAAAGTACAATTCACAAGGACTTCTGCACCCCAGCTGCCAGGTTGCCAGAGCCCCTCTCCCCAACTCTGCATGTTTTTAAAACCCCACCAGTGATTTATTTTTCTCCCTCAGTCAGGTTTGAGAACTGCTAAGATAATGACAAGAACACCAAAGAAAGAGGAGACATCTGGGTTTTTTCGAAACATAAACAGCGTCTTAGTGCTTTCTGCCTTTTTCATGTATGGCACACAGGGAAAAGTGACAGCGGGGAGTTCCCTCGTGGTGCAGTGGCTAAGACTCTGTGCTCCCAACACAGGGGGCCTGGATTCCATCCCTGCTCAGGAACTAGATCCAAGAAAAGAAGAATGACAGGATCTGTACACACCTTGATAGAAACTGGAGGCCATGCTTTGGGGGCATAGTAGGCCCTCTAAGGACTAAGGTGGCGTCTGTCTCCACACACCTGGAACCCTTTCCCAGCCACAGGCATCTGTTGGAAAGCTGCTCATGATCCTACCAGCCATCGCATAAGTTGCATAGAATTGTGTTGAGGAGGTGGATTCTTAACCACTGGACCACCAGGGAAGTCCCAGTGATGGGTTTTTAATCAAGATATTTCCAACAGTAACATCAAAGAAGGCTCTGTATTCATACTTGCCCAAAATGCCTCAAACCTGAGAAAGAGACTAAAGTATCAAATTTTCTAGGTAGTTTTTATAATCATTTAGACTGACACATTTCAAGTAAAAATACATGTTTTTGTTGTAAACAGACATATATTGGCACCACCTGTAAACAGACATATACTGGTACCACCACCTAAATCTATCCATTTAGATTTTTTTATTTATTGCTGACGTGAGTTATGAAAATTCTGTAATGCCCGAATCCTGTGTTCTCGTTTTATAATAAACAATGGGCCTTTCATTATGCTTTATAATTTTGCAATTAACTGGAACCCAAACCTATATTACCTTTCACTTCAAAGAAGGAATTAAAGCAGGAAGCGAAGCATTTAACTGATTTCCAAGTAAATTATTAAGCATCCTCGACATACTAATTAGTCTTTCTCTTGCTCTGATTCCTTAAAACCAAAATACATCAGCTATTAGAAGCAGTCCCTTAATGCTGCATAGGGTTCTTGTACTAGTCAAGTCACAAGAGAATTACTGGATAGTCCTTTTGTTTTTGTCTTTTAAGGAACTTAAGCATGAAATTCCAAGGTCTCATAGAGCATTATGGTTTTTGTTTTTAGGTCATCTTACACTGCTTTAATTTGAAAGCTGTTTTATAAAGTTCACATCGCAAAAACTAAGTAGAGTGTGCTGTTTTCGTGTAAGTTATAGAAATGATCATTTTCTATGTATTAAAATGTAGGTATTTCATGACACAAACCAACCTATCTATGAAACAGACTCACAGACATAGAGAACAGACTTGTGGTTGCTAAGGGGGAGAAGGGTGTCTGGAAGGGATGGATTGGAAGTTTGGGATTAGCAGCTGCAAACTAGTATATATAGAATGGATAAACAACAAAGTCCTACTGTGTAGCACAGGGAACCATTAATATATACAATATCCTGTGATAAACTATAACGGAAAAGAAAAAGAATGTATATATAATCAAATCACATTGCTCCACAGGAGAAACTAACACAACATTGTAAGTCAAGTATATTTCAATAAAATAGAGAGAGAGAGAGAGAGACGTTGACAGACAGATAGATAGTTTTCAGAGGTGACTTAGTAAAAGAAACCACTAGCCTATCTCTAGGATTATTTGGAGCAAAAACAGATCAAGTATTTCTAATTCAATGATGTACAGAGAGTAAAAGTTCAGTCAGATGATTAAAATTGTTTCAGTTCTGTTCAGTTACTCAGTCGTGTCTGACTCTTGCAACCCCATAGACTGCAGCACGCCAGGCTTCCCTGTCCATCACCAACTCCCAGAGCTTGCTCAAAATCATGTCCATCAAGTCGGTAATGCCATCCAACCATCTCATCCTCTGTCGTCCCCTTCTCCTCCTGCCTTCTATCTTTCTCAGCATCAGGATCTTTTCCAATAAGATAGTTCTTCCTATCAGGTGGCCAAAGTATTGAAGCTTCAGCTTCAGCATTGGTCCTTCTGTGACTATTAAGGACTGATTTCCTTCAGGACTGACTGGTTGGATCTCCTTGCAGTCCAAGGGACTCTGAAGAGTCTTCTCCAGCACCACAGTTCAAAAGCATCAAATCTTCGGTGCTCAGCTTTCTTTATGGTCCTATTCACACATCCATACATGACTACTGGAAAAACAGTAGCTTTGACTAAAGGCACCTTTGTCGGCAAAGTAACGTCTGTGCTTTTTAACATGCTGTCTAGGTTGGTCATAGCTTTTCTTCGAGGAGCGAGCATCTTTTAATTTCATGGCTGCAATCACCATCTGCAGTGATTTTGGAGCCCCAAACAATAAAATCTGCCACTGTTTCCACTGTTTTCCCATCTATCTGCCACGAAGTGATGGGACCGGATGCCATGATCTTTGTTTTTTGAAGGTTGAATTTTAAGCCAGCTTTTTCACTCTTCTCTTTCATCTTCATCAAGAGGCTCTTCAGTTCCTCTTCGCTTTCTGCTGTAAGGGTGATGTCATCTGCATTTCTGAGGTTATTGATATTTCTCCCAGCAATTTTGATTCCAGCTTGTGCTTCCTCCGGCCCAGCATTTTGCATGATGTACTCTGTATATAAGTTAAATAAGCAGGTGACAATATACAGCCTTGCAAATACTGCTTTGCAAATTTGGAACCAGTCTGTTGTTCCATGTCCGGTTTTAATTGTTCCTTCTTGACTTGCATACACATTTCTCAGGAGGCTGGTAAGGTGATCTGGTATTCCCATCTCTTTAAGAATTTTTCACAGTTTGTTGTGATCCACACAAACTCTTTGGCGTAGTCAATAAAGCAAAAGTAAATGTTTTTCTGGAACTCTCTTGCTTTTTTGATGATCCAGCGGATGTTGCAATTTGATCTCTGGTTCCTCTGCCTTTTCTAAATCCAGCTTGAACATCTGGAAGTTCTCAGTTCACATACTGTTGAAGTGTCACTTGGAGAATCTTGAGCATTACTTTGCTAGTGTGTGAGATGAGTGCAGTTGTGCAGTGGTTTGAGCATTCGTTGGCATTGCCTTTCTTTGGGATTGGAATGAAAACTGACCTTTTCCTGTTCTGTGGCCACTGCTGAGTTTTCCAAATTTGCTCGCATATTGAGTGCAGCACTTTCACAGCATCATCTTTTACGATTTGAAATAGCTCGGCTGGAATTCCATCACCTCAGCTAGCTTTGTTCGTAGTGATGCTTCCTAAGGCCCACTTGATTTCAGACTCCAAAATGTCTGGCTCTAGGTGAGTGATCACACCATCGAGGTTATCTGGGTCATGAAGATCTTTTTTGTACAGTTCTTCTATGTATTCTTGCCATGTTTTCTTAGTATCTTCTGCTTCTGTTAGGTCCGTACTGTTTCCCTCCTTTATTGGGCCCATCTTTGCATGAACAGTTCCCTTGGTATCTCTAATTTTCTTGAAGAGATCTCTAGTCTTTCCCATTCTATTGTTTTCCTCTATTTCTTTGCATTGATGATTGAGGAAGGCTTTCTTATCTCTCTTTGCTCTTCTTTGGAACTCTGCATTCAGATGGGTGTATCTTTCCTTTTCTCCTTTGTATTTGGCTTATCTTCTTTTCTCAGCTATTTGTAATGCCTCCTCAGATAACCATTTTGCCTTTTTGCATTTCTTTTTCTTGGAGATGGTCTTGATACCTGTGTCCTGTACAATGCCACGAACCTATGTCTGTAGTTCTTCAGGCACTCTGTCTATCAGATGTAATCACTTGAATCTGTTTGTCACTTCCACTGTATAATTGTAAGGGATTTGATTTAGGTCATACCTGAATGGTCTAGTTGTTTTCCCTACTATCTTCAATTTAAGCCTGAATTTGGAAATGAGGAGTTCATGATCTGAGCCACAGTCAGCTCCCGGTCTTATTTTTGCTGACTGTATAGAGCTTCTCCACCATCAGCTGCACATAATATAATCAATCTGATTTTGGAATTGACCATCTGGTGATGTCCATGTGTAGAGTTGTCTCTTGTGTACTGGGAGAGAGTGTTTGCTATGACCAATGCATTCTCTTGGCAAAACTCTGTTAGCCTTTGCCCTGCTTCATTTTGTACACCAAGGTCAAACTTGCCTGCTACTCGTGTTATCTCTTGACTTCCTTCTTTGGCATTCTCGCCACCTGTGATGAAAAGGACATCTTTTTTGGGTGTTAGTTCTAGAATGTCTTATAGGTCATCACAGAACCATTCAGCTTCAGCTTCTTCAGCATTGGTGGTTGGGGCTTGGACTTGGATTTCTGTGATATTGAATGGTTTGACTTGGAAAGGAACAGAGGTCATTCTGTAATTTTTGAGATTGCACCCAAGTACTGCATTTCAAACTCTTGTTGACTCTGAGGGCTACTCCATTTCTTCTAAGGGATTCTTGCCCACAGTAGTGGATATAATGGTCGTTTGATTAAATTCATCCATTCCAGTCCATTTTAGTTCATTAATTCCTAAAATGTCAATGTTTGCTCTTGCCATCTTCTGTTTGACCACTTCCAATTTGCCTTGATTCATGGACCTAACATTCCAGGTTCCAATGCTATATTGTTCTTTATAACATTGGAGTTTGCTTCTATCACCAGTCATATCTACAGCTGGGTGGTGTTTTGCTTTAGCTCCATCTCTTCATTCTTTCTGGAGTTATTTATCCACCCACAAAATACAGAACAGTTATACCAAAGAAATTCTCTCACTGTTAAAAAAGTTGTAGGACCCACAACAGATTTCCCAACCTGGGGATCTGGCAAAGGGACAGAGAACCCCTAGGGAATTTGACTTTGGAGGCCAGTGGGATTTCATTATAGAACTTCCACAGGACTGGGGGAACAGACTCTTGGAGGGCACAAACAAAACCTTGTGCGCACCAGGAGCCAGGAGAAAGGAGCCGTGTCCCCACAAGAGACTGAGTCAGACTTGTCAGTGAAATTGCTTAATGGGGACCAAACTCCTTGTTGTTGAGATCTTGAGTGTTGTGTTTAGCTGCCCTCAGCCATTGCATGCTGCACACAAGAGGGGTGGCGCCAGGTACAGGACCACTCCTCTGTGCCCTTCATCCCTAGAAGCCCATTGCCCAGGCATCCTAGCAGCCCTTGGTCAGGTGGGTGTGATGCCCAGGGGAATTCTGAAATGGTCCCCCTGCTCCTTCTTTCTGCAGATAGACTTCCTCATCTCTCCGACTTGAGTGAGATGAGATCCTCTAAGAGTATGTGAACTGAAGAACATTCACTGTGCTCAGATTACATTTGACTGACTTCAACACTTTGGGAAAGAACATTGTAGTTACTTTTCTGTCAAAAGGAATCTTGAGGCCAGACTGTCACCTTGATATTTTAATGATATTGTCCACATCACAGATTTTCGAGTTGTGTGTTATCATTATCTGGAAGTCAGGATCTCTGTTCTTTTCAAGCTCCTCACATGATTCTGGGTTCAGAACCACTGGTAGAAATAAACTTGAACTTTGATTTGTTATGTAGCCTGTAATAAAAAGGAAAAAAAATGATAGTTGTAGGTGTTTACAAATGCATTGTGGTAGCTTACTTTTTTTAGTTAATGTTTCTTCAGTCAATTTCTGATATGCATACAGATTCATAAGGCAGAATAAAGGTGGTAAGAACAGTTCTAGATCAGGGCCTTGCTGCATTAAAGGACTTCAGCAACCTTATACATGATATGAACACATGTGCTGAAGTTTTTTCTTAGCTTCTTGTGTCCCCAGGGGGTGTTTGGCAAAAGATACAGTTGTTCCATTAATTTAGTTTATTTGCGATTTATATATTTTTATCATTGACTCTCAAATAACATTTTTTTTAATTAGAAAAGCAATATCTATACAATGGAGAAAATTGGGGAAATTCAGAGAAGTATAGAGAAAGAATAAATAATCATTCTGTCCTACAATTCAAAATAATAGCTGCTGACATTTTTCATTTCATTGCTGTACTAAATTGTCACTTTCCAAAGATGCCTTCTAAGTTTAATATTCTAGGATTTCATATATACATTTGAAATTTTTCATAATGAAAAGTAGTCAGCTTCAGAAGTTGTCTCTGTGACACTCTACACTTTGTAACTTTAAATGTTATTTTTTTCCCTGATAGCTCAGTTGGTAAAGAATCTGCCTGCAATGCAGGGAACCCCCTTGGTTGGGAAGATCTACTGCAGAAGGGATAGGCTACCCACTCCAGTATTCTTGGGCTTCCCTTGTGGCTCAGCTGGTAAACAATCTGCCTGCAGTGCGGGAGACCTGGGTTTGATCCCTGGGTTGGGAAGGTCCCCTGGAGAAGGGAAAGGCTACCCACTGCAGTATTCTGGTCTGGAGCATTCCATGGACTGTAGAGTCCATGGGGTCGAAGAGTCAGACTCGACTGAGGGACTTTCACTTTGACTTTGTTAGAGAAAGACAAATACCATATGTTATCACTCATATATGGGATCTGAAAAGTGAAAACAAACAAATGAATGTAATGAAACAGGAACAGACTGACAGATGTGGAGAACAAACTAGTGATGACCAGGGGGAAGACAGGAGCAGGACGGGGCCAGTTAGAGGTAGGGGATTAAGAGAGATAAACAACTGGGTATAAAATAAAGAAGCTACATGAATATTTTGTATAGCATAAGGAATGTAGCTCATTTTATAGTAACTTTAAATGGGGTATAACCTATAAAAATACTGAATCACTGTATTGCACACCTGAAAATAATCTAGTATTATAAATCGACTATACTTCAGTTTTTAAGAAATAGTCATTTTTTTAATGTTATTTTTGCTCTTTGTATTTTTAGTTTTTCTGTTCCTAAGTCAGTGTCTTCTCACAAGGTTCCCCCTCTTAGTGACTTAATAGTTAATGATCTTTGATAGGTAAATTAAATGGAGGCAGTTTTTAAATCGAAAATGTGGCTTCCCTCTATAGCATGCATGTTTACCCTCTCGAAGTATTCTGCTAAATAAATCAGGCTGGATTACCGTTCGGCTGAAACGATATTGTCCCTTTTTAAATACATTTTAAAAAGTAATTCCTAAAGGTCTAAAGTCTGAATACTAGTCACTGGTCTGTACCCTGTTGAAGCTTGACTTAAAGGTGAAAAACCACCATATTGACAAACCTAGCCATGTGACAAGGGCCTATTTGCAGGACTCCACAGGCAGTTGCATTTTTGACCTTGAGTGTCTTTTATGTTTGGAGACTATCCAACCTGCGTGATTTCTTAAACATTCATGCTCTTGACCATCTTTCAAACCCCCAGGCCCTCGACCCGCTTCCTCCCAACCCCCAACCCCCTCACCTAATCTAACTCAAGTACTTTTCTATCTAATTTTCATGGCATGCTCTTGAAAAACAGCAAGTGTAGATGAGATTGCTTTGAAAATCAAAATGATTTAATACTGAAAATGAAGAGTGTTAGGCTACCTACATTATATGAAAGAAAGAAAGTGAAAGTCACTCAGTCGTGTCCAACTCTTTGCGACCCCGTGGACCCTATATAGTCCATGGAATTCTCCAGGCCAGAATACTGGAGTGGGTAGCCTTTCTGCTCCAGGGGATCTTCCCAACCAAGGAGTCAATCCCAGGTCTCTTGCATTGCAGGCGGATTCTTTATCAGCTGAGCCAGAAGGGAAGCCCACATTATACGAAGTATGTATCAGTGCAGTCAAATGATGAGGCCAAAACCAAAGGCAGTTACACTTTATTCCAAGATCAACATTTGATTGGGCTTCCCATGTGGCACTAGTGTTTAAGAACCCGCCTGACAAAGCAGGAGACGTAAGAGATGCAGATTCAATGCCTGGGTCGGAAAGATCCCCTGGAGGAAGGCATGGCAAGTCACTCCAGGATTCTGGCCTGCAGAATCCCATGGACAGAGGGCTCAAAGAGGGCTGCAAAGAGTCAGATTTGACTGAAGCAACTTAGCACACACTCAACTCTTTGGTTAAGATAAAACGACAAGCATTCCTTTAAAACATAAACTTTAAAATATAAAGAGGTCTTAAATTTCTGTATAAAAGTTGTTTTCTACTAAAGAAAACTTTTTATCTATAGTTGCCTACTTATAAGTTACTTCCCAACAGTAAAATTTTATCTTGTACTTCCTATTAACACAGTTCTTTCCTGTGTGCATGAGAGGTCACCTGTAAATGCCTTGGTCCCTTACTGGGTAATAGTGAGGGGAAGAGAGTTTGAATTCAACCAGCGTGTAGATTTGAGTTTTACTGACATACAGACGTTTGAGTTTAACTAATATTAAATGTTTAGATTTAAAAACAAATTACTTACCTAGAATAAAACTTTTTAAAAAAGGAGATTACACCAGTCACAGAAGGTTTCTCATTTGACAGCTAAAACAGAAATTACTGACTTGAAACATTGGTAACTAGACTGCAAATAAAATTGTCTAGGTGTATAGTTTTCCAGATTTAATTTTTGCTTATGCATTCAGTCTTAAGATTAGTAAACTTTTGCAGATTTTGTTAAGTCAGTGAAGTAGCATTTGTTAACCATGATAGAAATGCTTATTTTCTATAATATGGGGGATGAAAATTATATAAACTAAATGTCACGAATTGCAATTATGAACAGACTTGTCTGCTTACAAATAGTACAAATATGTTGGCCTTTTATTGTCTATACATAATGATAATTATCTTTTGAATGCTTTAACTTTTGAGTCCAGAGCCTGCTAAAACAAATATTTTTCTAGAGGCAGTAATTAAGTACAATATAGCTGGAAATGTGAAACATAATTTCAGTCTTTTAAAGAGCTGGGAGATTCACTGAGTCTTCGCTTATTTAATTTGAGTTTGTACAGCTTTGAAATCATTCTGCATATGGTGTTCTACTTTGAGATAATCTGAAGTAGAGTATATATAAGTGTCTATCAAGATTAATAATAAAGTGTGTGATTGTTTAAGTGAGAAGGTATTTGTTGAGAGCTAAGTTTTTTCTGAATAACCTTATAAAGAACTGAATATCATTTTAAGCCTTTTTACTAAATAGCTAATTAAGTTATGCCATTTTTTTCCTTTTAAGTTTGTAGGTGGTTGCCTTTTAGTTTATCCTTTGAGTCTTGATGCTTTATCATCTGTTCTAGTGTATATAAGGATATTCATTAATTGACTATATTGGTTACGTTTATTAAATAAAGCCTTTACTGCAGTTAGTAAGCCCTTTATAATTTTGGCAGTATTTTACAACTTTTAATACTTGTTTGAAATGGCTTATATTGATTCTGTACAACCTTGGGATAATATATAAACAACTGCACTCTTAGGAAGATATTAAAGTAGAGGCTATATTTACAGTGTCGTCTTTCAAATCTAGCTATGCTGTAAACTGATGTTTGCTGTATGCTCCTCCTGATTTGAAATAGATGAAAGAAAATGAACCTATTATCACCATGGTTCACACAATGATTGAGAACTCGGCGCTAAGACCCCAACTGTACCAGCAAGTAAGGTCTTGGACAGTGAATGATACTGCTTTATCATCTGCAAAACCCCTCAGTGACAGTTTTGGTTTCTCCTCAAAGTTACTCATAACATTAGTCTTTTTCTTATTCCATTTTTTGTTTCTGTCTCTTTGGAAAAAAAAATAAAAACAACAACCCAACTCATCCATGCTTTTCAAGACGCTGCAGTTCTTCGCATGGCTTTGCTGAACATTTTGCTGTTGAATATTAAGTGTGCCATTTTCTTGAAGTTTTTGTACAGAGTATTTGATTGAAATGTACTTGGAGGTCTGCAGTACATGTGTAAAAATTTTTTACTAACTTGCCATTAATTTTTGATTAAAGCATTGTAACTGATTTTTAGGGAAAACTTAAAAAGAATTTCTTTTTTCCCTTTCAGGGGCAAGCTCCCCAACCTCTCTCCCCATCAGTGTTTTAGGAACAGTTTATATTTGTATGGAAGTTATTTAAGGCTTGTTTCTGTACTGTGGTATGGTAAAAACTAAAGATGACCATTTCTTACCATACTGGGAGTGACTTCTCCCTGTATTCTTTTCACTCTTCTGTAGTCATCATGGTCTTCATATCTGACCCCATTCTCTTCCCTAGCTCAAATATGTGCCATGGCGTTGGCTGGCTTGAACTTAGGACCTCGGTAATCTGCAGATCTGCAAAAGAAGTCATGTTACGCATTCCTATCCAGTATTTTTTTTTTCTTTTTTGTATTTCATGGTCTAAATGTTCTTAGCTGTGTGTTTTGCAACATCAGCTTAGCTTCTTCCACTTCAACACCCTCGAATTAACTGTGGCCTATGACCTGTCACAATACTTTAAAAATCATACCGAGGAAGAAAATTAACTAACATGAAAAATGAATATACCTTTTAATTGAGATATGTAAAAGCACCTGGTAAAAAGAAGCACCTTGAACTTGCACTGGTTTTAAAGGTCTCCAATTTGCCTCAAGGCGCCTTGAGGTCTGTGTGATGGAACTTGTAACTGGGAGACTGAAGCAGTTGGCGGGAGGGTGACTCTCTGTTTCTGAGCCCAGTTTTCAAAACATGTAGAGTATGTGATCGAGCATAGTTTTTAATTTGCAACAAGGAGATAAACTATTAAATATTTAAAGTTAAACAGCTTTACTCTTCAAAAGAAAAATGAATCTCCATTCTTAAAGTCACGAGATTATAGAACCTTGGTACTTCATTGCAAAAAGCCACACTTTTTGAAATGAACCTTAGGACTTGACCTGGAATTGATAACCTTTTCAGCATACAAAGCTGTCAGTTTCTAATTTTATAAAATGCTGACTGACATGAGATCAAAGGCCTTTTATTCTAACAGGTTGTGTTTTTGTTTTTCACATTTTGTATATTTCCAATAAGTAAGAGCTGAGATTTTCTGTTTGGTTTGATTTTTCTTTTTATATTGATCGGTAATCAAGGCTAATGGTGGAGGATTCATTGCTGATTGAAATCATTCAGCTGCACTAGAAGTTCTCCCTGGAGTTTTTCCAGAAACATGGAAGTTATCTGAGACTGGTCTTCCATAGCATCACTGACCTTGAATACTGAAAGAGTAATAGATTTATATACACATATTTCCACATACTGATTCTTGAAAGAAAAAAAAAAAAAACCTGAAATTGCACAGAACGGGAAGATCTGAAGGTCTAAGAGCAGCAGCCATGCCTGAGTTTGAAATATGGACAGCCAGGTAATCAATATTGACTATCAGTGCTGTCCAATCTAGGGATTGTTTAGTTTCTAGAATTAAGTTTGGTTAATTCTAAAGTTCTTTTCTTTAACTAGCCAGTAGTAAAGTGATTGATTATTGGCAGAGCATCATTGGTAGATAAAAGTGACAGACACATTTCTTAAACGCTGTCTGTATAGACTTTTATGAATTGAAATTACATCTTGTTTTCCTCCAGATTTTCCTTCTAGTGTTATTATTGAAAGAAAATCTTTATGAAAATTTTTGTTGTACACATGATGGTTTGCTTTTCTGGGATTGCGTTGCAGTGCTGTCTTGATGGGTTCTTGAAATTCAGCTGAAAATGAAGTGGCAATACGGGCTTCCCAGGTGGCACAGAGGTAAAGAATCCACGTGTCAGTGCAGGAGACACAAGAGACTCGGGTTTGATCCCTGGGTCAGGAAGATCCCCTAGAGAAGGAAACGGGAACCCACTCTAGTATTGCGTGGCAAACCCCATGGACAGAGGAGCCTTGCGAGCTACATTCTGCAGCGTCACAAGAGTTGGCACATGACATAACATAGCATAACAGTGTTTTATGACCAATTATTCTGAGTCATAGCCATTTCAGTTTTCTCTCAGGAGACCCTCTGTGTTCCATTTTCCTAAAAGAAAGAGGACACCTGAGAAATTACCTAAGCAGTATTTTTTTTTTAATTTTTGGGGTCACCATTCAGTATGCAAGATCTTAGTTCCCTGACATGGGATTGAATCCATACCCCCTACAGTGGAAGCATGGAGTCTTAACCACTGGATCACTAGGGAAGTCCCAGTAATTTTCTTAAAATTAGTCAAATAAAAAGAACCTAAAACTGAATCAAAGCAAATGTTGAGTGAGCATCAAGTTTAAAAATTCCTCTGGTTCTATTAATCATTCTATCTCCTTTCACAAGTACAATTTGTACTAGAATTTTTATAGCATAATTAATATCAGTGAAATTAATCACATGATAATTGTTTTAAAAGATACAAGTTGATTAGCAAATATGCATGCATAGCCCTAAGAGCATTTTTGAGTTTTTGTAGGACATGTCTAATTTTATCAAAATATTTCCCCTTGGATCTGTTTTTGTCTTTTATGTATATATTCATATGCTTCAAAAGATATATATATATATATACATATATATATTTCACATACTTAAAAGGGATACTGTAGAAGGTTCAGTTTTAATTGGCAGAAGTGATTTTGTTTAACTTAATGCCAAACCAGTTTTTAAAAAGATTATGATACTATACCATGAAAAAGTTCTGAATTTCTAAATATAATGCATATCCTTATATAATCAGTAAAGTCTATATAATATGCTTCTCAAACTGAATTAATTACTTAAGTAACCCCCTGTCACTTAACTTTTCTAGTGTTGCAGAGGTACCTCAAACAACGGTCTTCAAACTCAGAACTTTCTTGCTAAAGATGTGTTTGAAAAATTATAAAAAATATTGCCATGAAACATTATTTCATGTAGAACTTGAGTTAATCAGAGTATTCATGAAGTTAATGTTTCTTATTACTAGGATTTTGATATGGAGAACAAAATAGTAAACTTCTTTGATTCCAGATGGAAATTTTTAAAAATAAATTATATTCTAGAATTCCATGGTGGTACAGTGGTTAGGACTTGGCAGTTTCACTGCCATGACTCAGTTTCAGCCCCTGGTTGGGAAACTAAGATCCCTCAAGCCTTGTGGTGTGGCCAAATTTAAAAAAATTTTTTTTTTCAAATTAAAAAATAATTTTAAATAAATAAATTCATCTTTTCTTAAAATCATCAGTAATTAAAATCAGTAATAGGAAATGGACCATGCTTAAAAGTTAATTTCTTAGTTAATCTACTGTACTCCAGTTTTTTAAAAAAAAGTTAATTGTTTAAAGAACCATCTTGTTTTCTTATGCTTTTCTTTTCTTCTGACAGGCAAAAGAAATGCATATTGGAAGATTAATTATTTTAAGATTTTATTAGTTGATACCCAGTTATCTTTATTGAATAAGTTGATAAAAGGTTTAGATAAATCTTCTTTGGTACCAAAAACACAGGTACAACAAAATAAATCTAATTTGTGTGTAATATTATTTCTGTGGTTTTCAGGAAATAGCATTCTAAAATTATAAGTACACAATATACATCTTTCCTTTTTATAATTTGCCAACTCATATGAAAATGCAGTGAGATTCTGTAAATAAAAATGTTATACCATTATCCAAAATATTTGTTATAAATTACTGAGTTTTCATTTTTTAAATACTTGGCTTTTTCTCTTTTGACTTGGGATATAAGGTGCAAATCACATTTTAATCTAGATATAGCACTATTTATGCCCAAATTATACATGCCATGGTTTAGTAAAGCTGTTTGGCGTTTAAATATTAAATAAGCAAAGTCTTTGTAGACATTTAGCAGCTGAAGGCTTTACATCTTTTATGTTTTAGAAATGAGAAATACTGATTTTGGCGTTTCTGACTTTTTTTTGTCATGGATGAAAGCATTTTAAAACTTATTTTTCACTACTTTCTTTAGATAGAAGTATAAACTCTTCTTGGATCTAGGTGCTTTTATTTAGAATGACAGTCGACACTTTGCAGGACATATTCAGTGGCCTTTATTTTAAAATAGTGCATAAATATTCTGGCTTTTGTCATTCAATTCATTTTTCATGTGATGTTCTTTTCTATGAAAGTTCTGTGGTTTAATAATCACTGTGCATACCCCTTAAGTAGTCACAGAATCATTTGCAT
The DNA here is from genome assembly GCF_023091745.1 of Budorcas taxicolor. Taxonomy (NCBI): domain Eukaryota; kingdom Metazoa; phylum Chordata; class Mammalia; order Artiodactyla; family Bovidae; genus Budorcas; species Budorcas taxicolor. The sequence continues at coordinate 134,188,287 of NC_068914.1, read as the reverse complement.
GAGGTACGTGAAAGCAATGTCTTGAAGTGAAACATGGAAACCAGGATTGATTATTATTGTATGTTTGGAATGCTTATTACCTTTTCTAATCTTCTGATTTCCACATTCCTAGATCCATTTAAAGTTATCTATTGTTTAAATAGTGCCTTCTTGAGATACACCTGTTAAGCAGTTTTTTACAGAGAAGGCATATATAGTTGTAACTTTTATATTCTTACGCATTTGTAGTGAAATTTAATTTTCCAATCTAGAATGTAGTTGGGATACATAATTCCTGTCCCCATTTTGAGAAAAAGTAGACCACTTTGTGAACATGCATTGAGCCCCAATTACATTTTCCTGCTATGTTTTTCTTACACTGTCTGCTGCTGCTACTGCTAAGTCACTTCAGTCGTGTCCGACTCTGTGCGACCCCGTAGACGGCAGTCAGTCAGTTTTGCCTGCAGAGGCACTATGATATAATCCATGGTATAACTGACTGGAATGGCTTATTGAAATCTTGGTTAGCACAGTCAGAAATAAGGATTGGCTTGACCAAAAGATATTTGGAAGAAGCTGAAAATAGGATGTTTGAATACAATGAGTAGAAATTCATTACAATATAATAAAACAGATGGTGTCAATGAACACATCCTTACTTTTTATGAAATTTGGCCGTCCATATTTATACTGTAGACTTTCAGTTTTAAGAGATTCTGAGTGCTTTTCCTCTTTTCGATTAAACCCATCCTTTTCCTCCATTCTTTTAGTTCTTAAGACAGAGGAACAAGATAAGTCTATACTGTGTATGTGTGTTTATATATTACATATATGTATACAATGTGTTCTAGGTTTTGTTAATAAAATTGTACAAAGATGTGTTGGCATCTGAATGTACACATACACAGTTGTGTGGTTATGTGTATACCGTTGAAAGCACGGTTTTTGACTGCTGAAATAATGCCTGATTCGAGATTTGATTCAGTACAGCTGCTCTGATTGTATTTGTCAATTTTTTTCATTAAAATAATGTGTGTCTCGCAAATGGAAAACATAAGGTGCTGCATAATTTTATTTGACCAGCTTCTTATTTTGTCTGACAAGCTCAAGGCAACATCATTCTTACGTATCTTGCATATTGATTGTATTGATGTTCAATAATTTTCTATTTTTGTAATGATCTGTGTTTGAACTAAACTTTTTAAAAGTATAGAATCATTAAAAACCCATTTCTGTTGTTGTTATATGAATTAAAATGTTAACTATAGACTAAGTAAATGTATATTTTTAATCACTTTTAAAGTTGCTGTGTGACATTTTCCCTTATAGCTGTCACAGGATGAATGCAGAGGCACATTATACAAATACAGACCTGAAGAAGTAGATATCGATGTAAGTATTAGCAAGCAGGGTATTATCAGTGCTCTGCCAAAACGCTGGAAATAAGCATGACAAAAAAGATTTCCTCTTCCTGTTCTGCCCTCCAAAATGACATCAAATAAATAACGTTTTCTTCTTTTGCACTTAGATTCAATTAAATCCTCACTCCCTGACTTGTCCTCTTCCCACCCCACCCCCATAGTTAGCAGCTGAACAAATTTAGAATCATTTAAATGAAAGTGAAGAGTATTTCTGATATAAAATTATGAAGGATTAGAGACAAAGTAAACCTTTGTCTTCTGGAGAAAGTGTCAACCTCTAGAAATTCTGTCACTGGATCCTTTTGTTATTGCTGTTAATTGTGTTTTACATCACTAACGTCCTTATTTATATCTCATTCTTCCCTCATTTCTGCTGGTTTTATTCCACTGAGCTGTACCTCCTTCTCATTTCAATGCATCCCATCTGATGTGGCTTGAGTTGTGTTGTCTAACAAAGATAAGGTGGTTACTTTAATAGATAAATGACAAGGAAAGAATCTCAAATTTCTTGCTTTCTTGTGTCATTATGCAGTAACACTTGGGATATATTTACTGTTTGTTCCGGGTTTTTATTTTCAGATATGTGATGAACTGGTTTATTGCAGGACCGAAGTCTTATTAAAGTGCTCTCTCATGTTTTTATAATTAAAAAATTGAGGTATTATCAAGAATTTAAAACATTAAAATTGTTGAAAGTTATTTTTCTCCATTAGCAATATTTTTACTTGTATTATTATAGAGGCAATTTTTTCTGAAGAACACAAAAGCATAATTTAAAAAATATAGAAAGAGAATCCAGCCTGTGTTTTAATTAAGGATTGCATAAGTTACTTAAACTCTCCAGCAGTTTGTAGAGAAAATATCTTAACCCCATTAAAACGATTTGCTGAAGTCATAGGAGACTGCCTGGTTACTAAGAGTATTTTGAATTGTGTAAGTTAAATAGTACGGTGGGAAATGCTTTTTTACTTTATATGCATTTTTTAAAGCGTCGTATCTCTGTATTCTATATTTTAATTTTTATTTTATTGATTGAAATGAAGATTGACCTGATTAGCTATTCCTTGGCTGTTTTAAATGTGAGGGTTTTTTTTGTTATGCCTAAATCCAATTACAGGAAAAATTAAAAACTGCTAACAAAAGACATCTTCTCTGTAACCTAGGCCAAGCTAAGCCGACTGTGTGAGCAAGATAAAGTGGTACACGCTCTGGAGGAGAAACTTCAGCAGCTCCACAAGGAGAAAGTAGGACAATTATGTTTATTATCTACAACTGATTTTACTTTATATGATGATTATCAGGACACTGATAACTGAAGTAGAAAAGAATTAATTCGATGATGCAGAACATTAAGTGTAATCATTTTTTTATTATAATAGTACACGCTTGAGCAAGCTTTGCTGTCAGCCAGCCAAGAGATAGAAATGAATGCAGATAACCCAGCAGCCATTCAGACCGTGGTGCTTCAGAGGGACGATTTACAAAACGGACTGCTCAGCACATGTCGTGAACTCTCTCGAGCCACTGCAGTAAGTAGCAGAGTTTCCTTCCTAGTAAACACCAGAATGGTATGCTGTTCTTTTTTTTATTATTTAATTTATATCATTATAATTGGGCTTTCTGTAGGATTTTTCTTTATTAGTACAAAATTTTTAATTTGTTGCTCTTAAGACTAACCAAAGGTGGTCTTTGTTTTTTTAATTAGTGGACCTTGTGTTCTTTGTGAAATAGTTTTACAGGGAATGTCAACACACCTGTTTATATATTATGAAGATGAAAAGTTCTTTATAACATTAAAAGTTGTTGCTGTTAGGAAAATAAATGTCACGTTAGAATAATTTTTGGAAGGTGATAATTGGATTCATTGAACCAGCCGTTTCAATTAAAGGCTCCTGAGAAATGCTTTTAAGAAGCCGCCAGCATTACCATTTTACAGCTGCAGTGTGATCTAAGGTTAGATGATAGTTTTGAGTAAGAAATATAATTAACAGAACCTTTAACCCGTAGTCCAGTTACTTTATAATAAAGAGTCTCCTGGGATTACCAAATCTAAAAGTCTTACTTAAGAGTTTATAAATTGAGTGTTTTATGAGTTTAAAGAGTCTGCTTTAGATCCTATGACGTACTCATTTCTAAACATAGTAAGAGCACCTGCCCAGGCAGCCCTTTGAAAGGGAAAAAAGCCATCTGTTACAGAACTGCAAACACACCCTTGTGTGTACCTTCCGTGGGCTGTTTAGGGAGCAGCTACCTTTGAAGAAAGTCCTCAGACAGTATAACTTAACAAAGAGAGGTCTTTCCTAGCTGGGAAGCTACCAGACTCAACATGGCATCCATTCTAAACACTAAATTCACTTTCCAAACACAAACTACTTTTAAAGGAATATACTATGGTTTTATATAAATCATAACTTGGTTTTTGTGACTCTTAAGTACTTTATATTTTATATACCTATTATTCCTGCCTGTCAGTGCAAGAGATACAGATTTGATCCCCGGGTTAGGAAGATTCCCTCCCTGGAGTAGGAAATGGCAACCCACTCCAGTATTCTTGCCTGGAGAATCCCATGGAGAGAGGAGCCTGGTAGGCTAAGATCCATAGAGTCACACAGAGTCAGACACAACTGAAGCGTTTTACCATTCTTTAAAACAAACAAACAAAAATACTGATACTTCCATTATCTCATCTGAGTTTCTTAATTATACACTGGCATAGATAGATATTTTAAGAATTTAATATCCTTGCAGTTGTGATCTCCTTGAAATCAGAACCATATCTTATTCACCTTTGTAACTCTAGCATTCAGCAATATAGGATGTGCATTAAAAATGTGATAAATCGGGGACTTACTGTTGGTCCAGAACAATGCAGGGGATGTGGGTTCAATCCCTGATCAAGGAACTAAGACCCCACATTCCACGGGGCAAGTGAGCCTGCACCACAACGAAAGATCCTGCATGACACAACTAAGACCCACTGCAGCCAAATTAAAAAACTGTGATGAATGAACTGAATGACTTACCCAGCGTTATAAAGCCAATTGAATGCAGTGCCTCCTAGAGATCAACTCCAGGTCTTCTAGCCATAACCCTGAAGCCTTAGGTCTACATAGCTTTTTATAATATTGTCATAAAGAAATGTTATCTACAAGGAAGTAGTCATTTAGTGCATCAGTGATGGGTAGGATTTGGAAGAAAGGTGAAGTGAAGGGCAGCCCATACAGGACAAAACGCTCTGAATTATAGCTGACAGATGAGAATGTGAAGGGCATATTTGGAGAAGCAAGAAATAGAACTGAGTAGCTGGCTGGAATCGAAGGTAGGAAATACGAGATAAGGAAGGGAAAGAGGGGTTAAGCTGTCAGTGCCAAGTTAATGAAAAGCTTGGAATTTGTATGACAGTCTGAGTCAAATCAAAATTAAGTTGGAAACTATTTGACAATTTGGTGTCCGTGATAAAAAGTTTTAGAGATATATAGTGTTTAATTGAACTATTATTTCTTCCCTTACCAAAAAGTTTTCGTAACTTAAATCTCATCTGTAGGCTCTCTCCCAAGATACCTCCAGTCCTGATGGAAGTTTATCAGATACGTTCAAAGAAATAATCATTTTTGAGTATCTCACTTTCTGGTTGTTACTGCATATGATCACTTTGCTGGGATTTTTTTTTTTCCTTCGCCTTTAGCATTATTCACTGGTCATTTATAAACCCTCAATATGTTCTTCTAAGACAGGTCTTAATGCATAGACTACAAACTGTTATCCATGCCTTCAAGTAAACATATTCATATTTGTAGCTTAGGGCTACAAATGGTTGGAACTCACTGGATGTTGACAAGACTTAAATTATATCTCTGCCAAAAGAATCCCAAAGGATTCCTCTGATTCTTTAACAGTTGATTTTGGGGCATTGGTTCCAATCCAGGTCCTGAGATATAAAAGATATAAGGTATGATGTTAGAGCAGAGCTTTGATCTTCTCACCTGGTTGGCCACTGAGGTATTAAAACCAAGATTTAATACATGCCAAACATGTAAAGCAGTGTTGCCTATGTGTTTAATTCTTGATGCAGTGTCTCTTCTCTCTAAATCCTATTCAACACACACACACACACACACACACACACACACACACACTCATGCATGAGTGTGCTTTAAATTTAAAGCACATGATGTCTTTGTGTGCTCTCCTGGCCTCTGCTTCTTTTTTTCTTTGTTTTTAATTTTGTTTTAACTTTATTCTACTCCTTTTTGACCTAAGTCTAATTAGTAGGAAGGATCATTGTAACAGTCAGTTATCCCTTGAAAATTGTCAGCATGTCGCTGTCTTAGTTTGGGTTTTTTCTGAAAGCAGAGCCCAGGATGAGGACCTGGGAGCTGTTTCCAGGAAACGAAAGTGATGGAGGAAGTGTGGAGAATGAGTCGGGGCGGGGTGTGGGGAGTGGCCGGGAGAAGAGCCAGCGGAGGTTCACTGCTGAGTTGGTCGCCACTGTGGACTAGTAGGGACCCTCTGAGGAAATGAGCTAAATATTTCTAGATTTCCCACTGAGAGGTGGGGAGGCTGGGCTGTCTCTCACTCCTTGGTCGCAGTTGCCCCGGGGTCCTTAATTCACTGGCATTTCCAGAGTGCCCTAGTTGATTGACCATCAACACTGGCACACGTGGAGTTGACCACAGTGCCTTGAAATCAGGTGAGCAGAGGGCTAAGCATCTGCTCCAGTCACCTTTTTCAGGAAGTTTACATTTAGGCTTTGTCTCTGATTGTAAGAGAAATATTCTGATGCTTTATTCACTCAGCAGTGTTGCCTTTATTCTTTCTGACAGCTCAAGGAGCCAGGTAAAGCAGATGCTCTTCACATGCCTTAGATGAGAATTTAGGGTTCATCCAGTAATGGTAGCAAAATATATTTGTATTTCTGTGTTACGTACAGATATTATCCGGTTTGATCCTTAAGCAGATACTATGCAAAATAGCTGTAATAATTATCTCCATGTTATTTTCATTTTCATTACCTCCACTGCACAGATGAAGAAGCAACTCAGGTTCATGGAGGTTAAATGACTTCCAAAATGACATAACCAATTAAAAACAGATCAACACCTAAATCCAGGACTTTTAAGATTTTTTTTTTCAATGTGGACCATTTTTAAAGTATTTATTGAATTCGTTACATTACTGCTTCTGTTTTATGTTTGGATTTTTTTGCCTTGAGGCATGTGGGATTTTAGCTTCCTGACCAGGGATCAAACCCTCATCCCCTACAGTGGAAGGTAAAGTCTGAACCCCTGGGCCACCAGGGAAGTCCCTAGGATTTTTTTATTCTTGGACTTCTGTATTTTCTACTCCACTTTACTCTTTGTAGTTACATAATTTGTATTTTCTGGAACATGGAATCAAATCTAGATTCTCTTAATCAAACATTAACAGTCAAAATTCCATGGTTCAATCCTGGGTTTTGGCACCAAAGAAATACATGAACAAGTAAATAAAAATAAAGTTGGAATTTAAAAAAAAGAACCATAAAGCCCCCCAGTCATCCTGAATCATGCTAGTAGATGGTCTATGCATTTATCCACTGCAGAATAGGACCAATATATGAATAGTAGTAAACATTGTGAATATTTCTGGAGCAGTTTATTGGGTGCCAGATTCCATTATAAGTGTTTTCACACATAGTTAAGCCATTTAAGAACCCTTTCACAGGGATACTATTACTACTGTGTTAAAAATGGAAAAATGAAACAGAGAGATTGCCCAGAGTTACAGTGAAGGAGCATTTTGTATAGACTTCCAGTAACTTTAAATTTACTTTCTAGACCAGATTCTGCATGGGAGGGACTTAAGTCAATGGAGACTTTAGACTAGAAGGATAAAGTTTAACAGGCTGGGGAAGAGGACAGATAACCCACCTTGAAGAGAAGCGTGCACTTGAAATCTTCATCTTCTCATTCTCCGTATCACACAGAGCTGCTGAGAATTATAGCAAAGTGTGATTTTTTTTAAACAAATCTATTGACATACATGGATTGTCATGAAATACACTTTGAAAGATTTCATGATGATTTTTAAATACACTGGTTGTTTCATGATTGTAATACAACATCCTAGGAATAGAGGCAGCCAGGGGTGATAAACCTCCTGAAATGCCGCAATGGAAAGTACCCAGTAACACTCGTGAGGTTGGGGGAATCAAAAATCAAGTCTAAATCTCAGCAAACCTCAGCTTCTAACTACGAGTTTAGAGGAAACAGAAAACAGAAGCACAAGCTAAGCAATACCACAGGAATTCAGTTAACAGAATCTAACATGGGAGAAATTCTATAGAACAAGTGACCCATTCTCTTCAACAAATAAGTAGCAAAGGAATAGACAAGGACATTGTTACAGTTTAAAATATTTTTTCGGACTTCCCTGGTGGTCCAGTGGTTAAGAATATGCCTGCCAATGCAGGGGACACAGGTTCAGTCCCTGGTCTGGGAAGATTCCAGAGCTCTGAGCCTTTGCTCTAGGGCCTGTGTTCTGCAGCAAGAGAAACCAGGACAGTGAGAAGCCCGAGCACCACCGCTATGGAGTAGCCCCTGCCGGCCGCAGCTGGAGAAAGCCCCACAGCCATGAAGAGCCAGCACAGCTAAAAATAAAGAAAATAACTTTTAAAATATATTTTTAAAGTAATACATGTGTGTGCTCAATCGCTCAGTTGTGTCTGACTCTTTGAGAACCCGTGGACTGTATGTAGCCCTTCAGGCTCCTCTGTCCAAGGGATTTTCCAGGCAAGGATACTGGAGTGGGTAGCCATTCCCTTCTCCAGGGGATTTTCCCAACCCAGGGTTTGAACCCAGGTCTCCCGCATTGCGGGCAGATTCTTTACCATCTGAGCCAACAGGGAAGCATATTAGTTATTAAAATTCATTAGAATTTGTCTGTTATCTTTTTCATTTTTGTTTCTTTTATGAGGTGTTTATAAATGAAACCATATAATCTCTGGTACTTGCTTTGAAATGATCCCATGGGGATGGAAAATGGATTCTATAGATGAAACCAGATTGATCATGTATTGATAACTTTTGCATTTGGGTGCTTGTTGGCTACATTTGTTTATATTTGGAAATTTCCCTTGTACATATCTGAGGAGGATTAACTGCTAACAAAGGGGGAGCATATTAGATCTTTTCTTGTGTTCTATTCTACTTTTATTATTAGAAAAATTCATTATATCTTCAATTTGTACAATAAAAAGCAACCATTTTCTTTGAGATAGAATATTATTTTGTTTCAAAGAGAAGATTAGAGGAGAAACTAAATATATGAGTTGAAGATTATAACTAGCCAGTACATTAAAGATTATAAGTAGCCAAAAAAGTAAAATGACTAATTGTTATCATAAACTAGATATTTAAAATAAAGGTAGCTCTGTAACTACCTGATTTAGTTGAACCTCACTTTATATAGTTTGAATTTGTCTCTTGTAACATCTTTTTAGGTTTAAAAAAGCCAATATACTAGTTATTATTAGATAGTATAATAAGATATGTGTTTGGTAAGTAGTGATTTTTATCTCTGATGCAGTTATATACTAAGGCAAGTATAAAATCATTTAAAATATTATTTTTTAAAAATTATTCAAATTCTAAACACATTGTTAATATCTATGCCGACAAATCTCTACATCGTGAAGGTAAAACTGAAATTACATTAACCTTATTTTGATTAATCTCAAAAATCAACTAGTTCTGATACCCAGTTGACAGAATTGTTATCATTGGGTAGTAATAGCCAAAATTAATATTTTTTGTGCCTAATCAGTGAAACATAATGGTAAATTTAAATTTTTGTTTGCTGTTTAGTCGCTGAGTCAGGTCCGACTCTTTTGCAACCCCATGGACTGTAGCCTGTCAGGCCCGTCTGTCCATGGCATTTTCCTTCCATGTGCCATTTCCTTCTACAGAGGATCTTCCTAACCCAGGGATTGAACCCACAACTCCTGCATTGCAGGTGGATTGCTGAGCTACCAGGGAAGCCAGATTTAAGTACTGCAGTATTTTAATTTTCCAAGGTGTAGTTGTGGACATTCATCTGTAATATTTAAACATGAAGAATTGTGGGAGCTTAAGAAGCTAATTTTTTTGTTGTTCAGTTGCTAAGTCATGTCCAACCTTTTGCAACCCCATGAACTGAAGCATGCTGGGCTTCCCTGTCCTTCACTGTCTCCCGGAGTTTGCTCAAACTCATGTCCTTTGTGTCAGTGATACCATCCAAGCATCTCATCCTCTGTCGCCTCCTTCTTCTCTTGCTCTCAGTCTTTCCCAGCTTAATGAGTTGGCTGTTCGTGTGTATCATATTGTATAACTATCCCCATGGGTAGATTTTGTTATAAATTGCCATTGGTTCTGGACAAGGAAAGGAAAGTTCTTATTATATTAAAAACTTGGAAATGAATCATCAGTCTTAAACCCTTCTTAATAAACCTCGCAATACGGTGCTGCTGTGTCTCTGTAGTTACATATTAAAATTCTCTTTCATCTCTTGTTGATAGTCTGGGGTTTCATTGCCTCTGAATGTTGCAGACCTACTTAAACTTTGGGTTTTTTTCCCCCTACAGTAGCCAAATCTTATTTCAGTATAGACTGTAAAGAAGTAACCACTATTACAATTTACTTGTTGCATGCCATAAACTTAGACTGAGTCAAATTTTAAAAAGTTTTCTGCCATCCTTGCAGCAAGTCCACATAGGCACGTGCGCTCTGTTTTTAAACCTTTGTTAGAGTAGAACATTTTCAGAAAAATACACAGATTAACCGCACAGACATGGCCAACATCCTTATCAAGGCATTGCATTTTAATGGGATGCTTTCTTCTCCATGACTGCCTCCTCCCCCAAAAAAGTGACTACCTGACTTTTCAACTATATATTAGGTTTGCCTGTCTTGGACTTTGTTAAAGTATAACCGTATAGGATATACTATTTGGCTTCTCTTAACATTATGAGGTTGATCCATGTGGTTCTAAATCACAGGATTTATCTCATCCTCTTAACTATATGGCTTGAAAAGTCCAGGTCTTTATTGAAAGCACTGCTGTGTTTCCTGACTTGTGCCTGTGATTTTAAGATAATTGTATATGTGCAACTCATCACCCCTTTTAATTGCCTTAGTGTACCTAGATATTATCTTCTTGACAAAAAATGCTAATGTCACATTTAAAGATTTTAACCCTGTACTCGGATAAGCCACTAAACTCTTTAATGAAATGCTTGGCCAGGTGTTGGGAGGACTGGTATGGTGCCAGTGCTGCCCTGTTGCTGGCTGCTTCCCATTGACTTGTGTTACTACTCACATGTAATCGTGCTGAAGGAGCCCAGAGGGAAAGGCAGAAACAGGTACAGCAGGATAATGGTGCTGGTACAGTGGAACGGCAGGACTCTCCAGGTTAGGGAAATTCAAACTATATTGTGTTACCTCACCCCTAGAATATTAGGAAAGTAGGCTGCCTGTAGATCTCTGTTTTTTATGTGAAGGACAAGAATTCCCCACCATCCTAAAATGTTCTCGGATTTAGTTGCCTCTGTAGCAGCTTTGGGCTTCCAAGGTGGCTCAGTGGTAAAGAATCTGCCTGCCAATGCAGGAGACACAGGAGATGCGAATTCAATCACTGGGTCAGGAAGATCCCCTGAAGGAGGAAATGGCAACCCACCCCAGTATTCTTGCCTGGAGAATCCCATAAACAGAGGAGCCTGATGGATTACAGTTCACGGGGTTGCAGAGAGTCAGACACAACTGAGCGTCTGAGCACACACGCAGCAGCTTTGGTCTCCCTCTGAACTTTTCTACAAAAGAGGTTCTCTGTCTGCCTGGCAATGCCATCTCCTTACATTGCTGGACTGCCACTGAGTCTGTTCAGTCGCTTAGTGGTGTCTGACTCTTTGCAGCCCCATGGACTGCAGCACGCCAGGCCTCCCTGTCCATCACCAACTCCCGGAGGTTACCCAAACATGTGTCCATTGAGTCAGAGATGTCATCCAACCATCTCATCCTCTGTCGTCCCCTTCTCCTGCCCTCAACCTTTCCCAGCATCAGGGTCTCTTCCAGTGAGTCAGCTCTTCGCATCAGGTGGCCAGAGTATTGGAGTTTCAGCTTCAACATCAGTCCTTCCAATGAACACCCCAGACTGATCTCCTTTAGGATGGACTGTTGGATCTCCTTGCAGTCCAAGGGACTCTCAAGAGTCTTCTCCAACACCATAGTTCAAAAGCATCAATTCTTCAGCACTCAGCTTTCTTCACAGTCCAACTCTCACATCCATACATGACCCCTGGAAAAGCCATAGTGTTGACTAGACGGACCTTTGTTGACAAAGTAATGTCTCTGGTTTTTAATATGCTGTCTAGGTTGGTTATAACTTTCCTTCCAAGGAGTAAGTGTCTTTTAATTTCATGGCTGCAGTCACCATCTACAGTGATTCTGGAGCCCAAAACAATAAAGTCTGCCACTGTTTCTTCATCTTTTTGCCATGAAGTGATGGGACCAGATGCCATGATCTTAGTTTTCCGAATGTTGAGCTTTAAGCCAACTTTTTCACTCTCCTCTTTCACTTTCATCAAGAGGCTCTTTAGTTCTTCTTCACTTTCTGCCATAAGGATGGTGTCATCTCCATATCTGAGGTTATTGATATTTCTACTGGCAATCTTGATTCCAGCTTGTGCTTCATCCAGCCCAGTGTTTCTCATGATGTACTCTACATAGAAGCTAAATAAGAAGGATGACAATATACAGCCTTGACATACTCCTTTCCCTATTTGGAACCAGTCTGTTGTTCCATGTCCAGTTCTAACTGTTGCGTCCTGACCTGCATATAGGTTTCTCAAGAGGGAGGTCAGGTGGTCTGGTATTCCAGTCTCTTTCAGAATTTTCCACAGTTGTGATCCACACAGTCAAAGGCTTTGGCATAGTCAGTAAAGCAGAAATAGATGTTTTTCTGGAACTTTCTTGCTTTTTCAATGATCTATCGGATGTTGGCAATTTGGTCTCTGGTTCCTCTGCCTTTTCTAAAACCAGCGTGAACATCTGTAAATTCACGGTTCATGTATTGCTGAAGCCTGGCTTGGAGAATTTTGAGCATTACTTTGCTAGTGTGTGAGATGAGTGCAATTGTGAGGTAGTTTAAGCATTCTTTGCCTGCCTTTCTTTGGGATTGTGATGAAAACTGACCATTTCCAGTCCTGTGGCCACTGCTGAGTTTTCTAAATTTGCTGACAGCACTTTCACAGCAGCATCTTTCAGGATTTGAAATAGCTCAACTGGAATTCCATCACCTCCACTAGCTTTGTTCATATCATGGCATCCGGTCCCATCACTTCATGGCAAATAGATGGGGAAACAGTGGAAACAGTGCCTAACTTTATTTTTTTAGGCTCCAAAATCACTGCAGATGGTGATTGCAGCCATGGAATGAAAAGACGCTTACTCCTTGGAAGGAAAGTTATGACCAACCTAGACAACATATTAAAAACCAGAGACATTACTTTGTCAACAAAGGTCTGTCTAGTCAACACTATGGCTTTTCCAGTAGTCATGTATGGATGTGAGAGTTCGAGTATAACGAAAGCTGAGCACTGAAGAATTGATGCTTTTGAACTGTGGTGTTGGAAAAAAACTTGAGAGTCCCTTGGACTGCAAGGAGATCCAACCAGGTCATCCTAAAGGAGATCAGTCCTGGGTGTTCATTGGAAGGACTGATGTTGAAGCTGAAACTCCAATACTTTGGCCACCTGATGCGAAGAACGGACTCATTTGAAGAGACCCTGATTCTGCGAAAGATTGACCTTGGGAGAAGGGGACAACAGAGGATGAGATGGTTGGATGGCATCACTGACTCAATGGACATGAGTTTGGGTGAACTCCAGGAGTTGTTAATGGACGGAGAGGCCTGGCATGCTGTGGTTCATGGGGTCGCAGAGTTGGATACGACTGAGCAACTGAACTGAAATGAACTGTACTTTCACAGCATCATCTTTTAGGGTGATGAGTCTGTTACCCTCATTTTATCCTCCCTGACAATGTATTGTGAGCACTTGTAGAATTATTCTGTATTAAATAGATGACATGTGGTTAAGGATTAAGTATGAAAGTTTTCTCTCTGATTTGAGGTTTAGAGATAGTTTTCTTTTCCCCAAAGAAGAAAAGTATAGGTGGGTAGTACCTCTGTCAAGTCTCTACAAGCAGGATTCACTATATTAGTTAGCTGCACTAGGTTTATTTGTTGTTGTTCAGTTCCTAAGTTGTGTCCAACTCTCTATGACCTATGGAGTGCAGCACACTAGGCATCTCTGACCTTCACTATCTCCCAGAGTTTGCTCAAACTTATGGCCATCAAGTCGGTGATGCCATCCAACCATCTCATCCTCTGTCGACCCCTTCTCCTCCTGCTTTCAATCTTTCCCAGCATCTGGGTCTTTTCCAGTGAATTAGCTCTTCACATCAGGTAGCTGAAGTATAGCAGCTTCAGCTTCAGTCATTCCAATGAATATTCATGGTTGATTTCCTTTAGGATTGGGGCTTCCCTGGTGGCTCAGAGGTTAAAACATCTGCTTGCAAGGCGGGAGACCCTGGTTCAACCCCAGGGTTGGGAAGATGCTCTGGAGAAGGAAATGACAACCCACTCCAGTATTCTCGCCTGGAGAATCCATGGACGAGGAGCCTGGTGGGCTACAGTCCATGGGGTCACAAAGAGTCGGCCACGACTGACAACTTCACTTTTCCTTTAGGATTAATTGGTTTGATCTCCTTGCAGTCCAAAAGACTCTAAAGAGTCTTCTCCAGCACCACAGTTCAAAAAGCGTCAATTCTTTGGTGCTCAGCCTACATTATGGTCCACTCTCACATCAATACATGAGTACTGGAAAAGCCATCACATAGCTTTGACTATATGGACCTTTGTCGGCAAAGTGATGTCTCTGCTTTTCAGAATGCTATCTAGGTTTGTCATAGCTTCTCTTCCAAGGAGCAAGTGTCTTTTAATTTTGTGGCTGCAGTCACCATTTGCATTGATTTTGAAGCCCAAGAAAGGAAACCATTACATGACTGTATATTTATTCTAAGTAAATTCATGTCAAGCTTCCAGTGTTATTGAAAATCTGACATGCTAAAAATACAGCCTATTTAGTGTTTTTATTTCTGGACAAATGTTAATCACGACAGATAAGAAAATATTTTACTTATGCCTCTTCTGCATTTTAAGAAACCACTTTCAAGAAAAAATTAATGTATTGTCATGAATAAAATAACATATTTTCTCCAAATAAACCTGTTTAGATCCTACAATCAACTGAGTATTTTGACGTCATGAATGAATAAATAATATAAAGTGTGTTTGTCTGAGTTGTTTGAGGGTTATTTTTGTTTGTTTTTGATTTTTTTAAGTGAAATTTGAATACAGCAGCACAATAATAAATAATTCAGTTGCTCAGCATTCTTCTTAAATTGAGCTAAATGAGAGGAAAAAAAGGGAAATGAGTTATAACATGTTGTACTTTGCCCATTATTGATTACAAGAGTGATAACACACCAGCACATTTTCTCCGTGAAAGTAATTAAAACCCTTTGATTTTAGGAACTGGAACGAGCGTGGAGAGAATATGATAAGTTAGAGTACGACGTAACTGTTACCAGGAACCAGATGCAAGAGCAGCTGGATCGCCTTGGTGAAGTTCAGGTACAGAATTATAATAAGTTTACTTTGTTCTAACTGGCTTTGACTGGTACTGTGCAATCCATCTTGTTGGATTCACTCACAGCTTCAGCATTTGTTGCATAATTAGCTACCTAACATCTGGATTTCGATACTTTCAATGATAGGAATCTTACTGTGTCACAAAATAGCCCAGCCCTCATTGTCTAAAAGCTCTTTATCCTGAGCCCCAGGGTGTTCTGTGCTCCTCGCTGTCACTTGCCATTGAAGTAGCAAATTATTTTATCTATTCTATTTTAAATCCCTCTCTTTTATCAAACTGTTTTAGCCCATTATCTTGACTGCTATATTAATTAGAATAGGGGAAGATGTGGCAACTTTTGGCATAAAGAATCTAATTTTGTGTATAGGTAGATAGGGAGCCAAGGTCCAGGTGTTTGTTTTCTTGTCTGTAAACTGACAATAATAATAGCTGTCTTAAAATATTACCCTGGGGAATGGAGATTATATATGTTTGAAAAAATAATAAAGTCACTTCATACTTGTGATCCTATGTAAATTTAATCATTTGCATTGGAATCCCAGTGGACTGAACAATTCAGTATAATAAATACAGTAAGGCTGACATAGAAAGTCACCTGTCTTCTATGCATGCTATCCAAAATAGAATCACTAAACCACATGTAGTTTTTAGGCCCGTCAGTGTTGCTAGTGTAGTTCTTGGGCATTTGCAGTGTTGCTAGGAATTTTTAATTATCTAAATTTAAGTAGGCAGGTGTGGTTGTGACTTCTGTTTTGTACACTGAAGTTACTAAATGCAATATTAAAAAAATGGTAAATATCTAAAATATAACCAAGGGATCAGTAAACTTTATCTGTAAAAGGCCAGATATTAAAGACTTTAGATGTTACAAGTATATACACTCTGCCACAAAATCTTTGGTACTTGGGATTTTTAATAACCCCTTAAGAGTAAGAGTATAAAGTTAATTTTTAGGCTGTAGGCCATAAAAAAGAAGCTGTGAACCGAAGCAGTTTGCAGTCCTGATTAACCTAATAAAAAAGGTTCATCACGAAAATTTAGGAGAAGGAAATGGCAACCCACTCCAGTATTCTTGCCTGTAAAATTCCATGGACAGAGGAGCCCGGCAAGCTATAGTCCATGGGGTCGCAAAGAGCTGGCCACGACTGAGCACATGAATATTTAATTAGTATAGGACGTGAGAGAAGACCTGAATAAATGGAGACGTATTAATAGTTATACTGTGTTGTCGATGACCTGATTCAGCCTTATCAGGATGAAAATTGTTCCCATAAGCATAATTCTATTCCAACCAAATTTCCAGAAAAGAAAATCACAAAATGGTTCTATATTTTTAAGGTATAATAAAGATCACAAGCATTTAGACATTTTTTAAAAAAATGAAAAACTAGGAGGCAAATCTTATGAGAAGCAGCGTTGCACGTATAACCTTAGGCCAGTTACATATGCCTCAGTTTCCACTCAGTAAAATAAAAATAATACTAGTATCTAGCCCTGTTGGGTTATTATGATGGTTAAATGTGTTGATTTTTTTTAAGCACTTAGAATAGAACCAGGCAAATAAAACATACTATATATAAAACATATATAATTATTTGTTAAATACATGAGTAAACAATGAAAACCACATAGGAAACTTGGAAAACGACATACTAGGAAGAAGTATCTTGAACCTCTAAAAATTCAACAAGTTACTTAATTAGATTTGCGGAAAACTTTTTCATTTTGGTTTGGAGAAACAGAAATGCATTAGCAAAATAGACAAAGAACGTGAATAGTTTTAATTGATAGAAAACTTAATAACACAGTTTGCTAACAAGTGTTTGAAAAGTTGGTCAGTGTAACTAGGAACCAGAGAAGTGCAAAATAAAATAAAAATGAGGTTTTCATTAAACCCCTTTCAGATACACAGAAATATGTATTATTTTAATTTATTGCAAAAATAAGACATATTCTGTATGTGCAATTGTCTGATTTGTGTAGTTTATATTCCCTCTCACAAGTCTTTATTGGTATTCACATTTCAGGGCTAGCATAATCATGACAATTTTTGTACTTATTACCTGTTTGTTTTTAAGTTATAGTCCTAAAAATTATATTTATTGTTTTACTATGTATCAATGAGTCATAGAGTTTTGTTAGAATCTTACCAATATTATCTTATTTTGGCTTCAATTAGAGTATTTAGCCTAAGGTCATGAAATGGGGTATTAGAGGTAAAAAGAAGTAGATACAACTTTAGGTTGGAATAAAAATGGCAATAATAAAATGGCAAACTGAAAATTTGTCCTGAAAATTCTTTTTAACTCTATCAGTCAAAACTCTTCAAAATATATTCTGTAAATTGCCCTTTCTTTTTTGGCATTTCTCTATGTTCTAGAACTTAGGAAGCTAAAATACTTTCCTTTTTTTCCCCCCTAAAAATGTTTTGTTTAATTTGAGGTTGGTGAGTTTCTGTTCTGTTGTGTTTTTGTGTTGTTTTGTTGGTTTTGGTTTAGGGGAAGTTCCCCATTTTTAGTCCCATGTAGTCAGTATTCCTTCCCGATTGTAAATAATGCAACACAATGCTTATTGAAAAAATGTGAAATAGTGTACCATGTAGGTCTGAAATATTAAATTTTTCTTTCTCTGCTTTATTTCTTTTATCATCGATATTGCAAAACTGAGAACACACAGATTATATTAGTCTCAAACGTAATCCACTGTGGTTCTCATTGTTTAGATATGTAATTAGTGGAATTTATAGCTGTATCTCATGATTTCTCTCCCTCTCGCCGCCCTCACGTGTGGTCTACCCATTTTTACGGATAGACTGAATCAGCAGGAATTCAGCGTGCACAAATTCAGAAAGAACTCTGGAGAATTCAGGATGTCATGGAAGGACTGAGTAAGCACAAGCAGCAGAGAGGCACTTCGGAAACAGGTACATTAGTTTCGTCTTTTATTCTGCACTAATTGACCATATTATTATATCGAAATGGAATGACATGCAGAATTGGATTTCTCTTGTTATTTTACTAGATTTTTGGCATTAGGAAACAGGTACTTTGTAATAATGAATTAGTACCCAAGTTTATATGTAATATAGAAAGCAAAAGTTCTCCCAGCCACACTCAGACAAAAATAAATCATTGTTTTGTGTTTGTAATTATAAACACACACAATATTTTGGTTTGAGTAGTTTTTTCCCCTCAATAGAAGGTGCTGTTTTCATTGGTATGCTTTTTTCTCCTTAACAACACAGTATAGTAACAGCTGTGTAAAAATACATTGTATAGGTAAACTGTAATTTATCAATTTCACTGTTGATGAACAGTGTATTTTTTTCAGTAGGTTGCTTCCAGTAGGTTGTTGGTGGGTTGGTTGAGGGTTTTTTTTTTTGTTTTTCTTTGATATAATGAACATTACTGTGTATATGATGAACATACATGCTAGTACTAATGGATTCTACAAAATGAGAAATAAGTTTACGTTTTTCATTTTGATAGGCACAGCCAAATTGCCCTCCTAAAAGATTGTATCAAATCATACTTAAACCAGTTGTATTTGAGAAAACCCATTTGCCTGTACTGTCGTTTAAATTAGATATTTCAGTTTGTATTTTTAAGGTAATGAGTTTTTAAATTTATTTTATTGAAGTATAGTGGCTTTATTTGTTAATTTCTATGGTATAGCAGTGTAATGGGTTTTAAATTCAGAAAACGTTAATAAACGGGGGGTTAGAAACTAAAGCCTTTGTTGAAATGGAATTGTTCCTTTTTTCTATAGATTTAAGAAGGTATGTTTAGTGTTAAGTAGTTATAGTTTACATTTTTTTTAATAGGTATGATAGGATCAAAGCCTTTCTCAACAGTTAAGTACAAAAATGAGGTAAGTTTGGATTGTTTCTCTAACTATAATTATTTTAATTTATAATTAAAACATGAATTAGAATTTACTCATAATAAAAATGTTTTCTAAATATATCTGTTATTGTCTTAATCTTGAAATTTCACTGGTTCAGTAATTTGGTGCTTTTAATGAGTGTGATCTTTTTCCCTTTTTTTAATGCAAAAAAATTTGAATCACCACTTTTTATCTATGTTAGAACTTTAACATTGTCATACTTTTTCTAATCTAAATAATTTGAGTATTTACTTATCATTGTTTGGTGTATTTTTTAAAGTGTATGAGATAACTGATAGTTGGCTGTGTATCATGCATACCATAAAGAAATTACAGCTATAAAGAGATACTGTCAACCTAGTTGAAAGCATCTGTTGTCTTGAATTTTGTATAAAAGTCAACCAAAAAGAAATGGCTTTTTTTCTCTCTTAAATTTACCTAAACAAAGTAGAGCAAGATTTTTAAAATTAATTCTTTTATTTTTAAAATGAAATACAGTAGTTTCATAAATTTGTTTTGATGTTGAGCTTCAGAGTAAAGCTAACCTATGGTTACCGAAAAAATGAGATGCAACCAAATTTAAAACCCAGTTATTGGCTATCATAAACATTTTCAGTTTTACTTTTTGATATGAGACTCTTGACTTGGCAGTGTCCCTTTAATTTTCTTAAAGTGAATGTAAGTTAACTTACCATTGCAAAGAATTTCGATATACTTAATTCAATATGCTTATCTAAATAAGGTGACTATTCTACAATCTTTAGGAAGAGGAAGTAGTCCCACCTCGTCCTCCACTTCCTCGGTCCTATGACTTTACAGACCAGCCTCCCATAATCCCCCCTCTGCCCAGTGATAGCAGCTCCTTGCTCTGTTATAGCAGGGGCCCAGTCCATCTGCCCGAAGAAAAGAAGATTCACCAAGTTCAAGGATATCCAAGAAATGGATCCCATTGTGTAAGTGGCTGCAATAGCCACAGAGTAATCAACTGTATATCCCCTCATTTTTCCCAACAATTTATTTTTGACTCAATCTTTTCTTTTTATTATTATCAGTATTTTTGTGTTCATATATAACATCGTCTGCGTTTTTCCTGTTTTAGTTTTATGTTGCTTATTTTGTCAATTTTCCCCCCACAATTTTAATATTTCATAGTTTGTTGCTTTTCATGAATATTTTCATCAAGTGGTTATGTTGCATGTGTTTAAGGAGCCATGTTTTAAATCTACCATTTCAGGATATTGGAGGCACAGTGATATCTTTAAATCAGAAAGATGCAAGGAAGAAAAAGATTCTTATCAGGAACGATGAAAAGGCTGGGATGTGGGCAGTTCAGTACAGGAAAACCGTTAGAGCATTTGGACATTGCCAGCGAGAGATATTACCCATGGGAACTAGAAAAAAGCTTAGAGGTTAAGTAAATGTATTAAATGTAATAAGCAAGGAGAAGAGAGCAAGAAAAAAAGAAATAGGGTTAATTGAGTTAATATGATATAATTATTTTCAGACTTTAGTTGTACTATGATAAAAATGTTCTGATGACTTTGTCCTGAAGAGGAATATTCTTAATTTTAAAACCAAAAGATATACTGGTTAAAAATCTTTCAAAGTCTTTTTTTCCCCTATCCTAATTATAACATATATATTAATTGATTTATACACAATATAGCTGACTGAGGCTTTTGATTGTTAAGAGTGTGAGTTTTTGGAGGTAAACATTTTTAAAAAGACTTTTACCTTTTTTTTTTTAATTACACATCTTTCTTTCAAGGGTCCAGATTATAGACTCTACAAGAGTGAGCCAGAATTAACAACAGTGGCAGAAGTTGATGAGTCTAATGGAGAAGAAAAATCAGAACCTGCTTCGGAAATAGAAACTTCTGTTAAAGGTCAGCATTTGCGATATGTCTTATCTCCTGTGTTTTTCACACATTTTAGAAACAAATTCAGTTTGCATGCTGACAGAGTGCATATGCGAGCCCACAGTCCCTTATTTGAAACCTGTGGAATTTGACGAGTTTCTGAATTTAGAAGTTTTCAGATATTGGGACAATAATATGACCCATAAACTGTATATTGTAAGTCACCTTCTCTGCTAGGAATCTCCCTTTTTAAACACAGTAATATTTTTGGACTATTCATCCTTTGTGGGATAAAGACTAAAAAACTTCATGTCAGTTCAGGTGAGGTTTTATTGAGAAATAAGTTTATGTCAAACTTGTGAAAAACTTTTTATTTCCTAACCTGACACTTTATTTTGTGGTTTTTACTCTTTCAAAATTATACATAGAAGAGTAGGAATAAGACAGACTGTTATACAATTTCTATAAAAGTAAATTCTATGACATAATGCTTATTTTTCTGTGTATACTGATTGTCTTTTAATACTTATTTATTTGGCTGTGCTGAGTCTTAGTTGAAGTATGTGGTATCTAATTCCCTGACCAAGGATCAAACCTGGGCCCCCTGCATTGGGAGCTCAGAGTCTTAGCCACTGGACTACCAAGGAAGTCATCTGATTATTTTTTAATGCTAGTCATTCAAGAAATCAATATTATTTTTTTAAAAAAAAGGATAGAGAGGGGGCTATTTAGGAATAAGACAGAAAAAAACAGATATAGTACAGTACTTGAACTTTGAGTTGATCATGGTCTAAAAGAAAAGCTCTAAAGACATTCTTTGGAGAATAATGGACATTTGCATAGGTTCTAGATACTGCCTAATGATGCTGTGAGACTGTGGTTATTTAGGAGATATAGTAAGTGAATTCTGAAACACTTAGGAGTAAAGTTTCTGTGACTTACTTTCAAAAATGTTTCACCAAAAAAATTTGTTAGTGAAAAATACTCTAGAATGTGGGATTTTTCAGAAAAGTAATTTCTGATCATCATTAACTTTCTGGTCAGTTTTTTTAAACCTGCTAGAGGGTCACAAAGTAAATTTTGAACAATATGAAATGGTAATATTCACATAGTTTTTTCCATAATTGGAATATTTTTCAAGGTTTTCTAATGTCAGTGTTTTTTTTTTCCCATTAGAAAAATACTGCTATCTTGAAAAGTTAATATCTATACACCTTTCTCATTCAAATCACATCTTCTCATTGGAAGTCTTTGTTAACTTTCTCTTTTCACAGACAAATTTAAGTGAAAGAGTCACAGTCTTAGTCCTTACCATGTTGTTGCATGTAGTTAAAAATATGCAGGAATTATCAGACAGCAAACAAAAGTAAATGTTTTTGGTAACTAGATATCCTGGCCAATCCTCCCACAAACAGGGATTATAAAAGCTGCTTCAGGGACTTCCCTGGTGACCCAGTAGCTCAAACTCCACAGTTCCGATGCAGGGAGCCCCAGTTCACTCCCTGGTCAGAGAACTAGATCTTACATGCCATAACAAAGAAGTTGCATGCCAAAACTGAAAAGATCCTGCATGCCACAACAAATCTTCATATCCCAAGCGCCACAACCAAGGGACTTGGTGCAGCCAAAAAAAAAGCTAGTTCAGGAACTTCCCGGTGGTCCAGTGGCTAAGACTTTGTGCTCCCAATGCAGGGAGCCTGGGTTTGATCCTTGGTCGGGGAACTGGATCCCACATGCTGCAACTGAGTTCACATACTGCCACTAAAAGATCCCGCGTGCTGCAACTAAGACCTAGCACTTTTATATAAAAGCTGGTTCATATCACTTAAATTTTTTGAGAAGCTTCAACAAGTTGAAGAAAAGTAAAGAAAGGAATGTTCAGGTGGAAAATTACGTGAAGGGTGGTTCATTAGTCTAGGCTTCCCTGGTAGCTCAGATAGTAAAGAATCCACCTGCAGTTCAGGAGACCTGGGTTCTAGCCCTGAGTGGGAAGATCACATGGCTACCCACTCCAGTATTCTTGCGTGGAGAATTCCATGGACAGAGGAGCCTCGTAGGCTAACAGTCCATGGGGTCACAGAGTCAGGCACAACTAAGTGACTAATACATGCATCATTAGTCTACTCAGACCACCGTAACAAAATACTATAGAACAAGTGCTTGTTTTGTGGGGGTTTATTTGTTTGTTGGTTTTGTTTTGCATATTTGGCTGTGTTGGGTCTTAATTAAGGCATGCAGGGTCAGTTAGCCCAAAGCATGTGGGATATTAGTTCATGGAGCAGGGATCAAACCCATGTCCTGTGCATTACAAGGCGGATCCTTAACCCCTGGACCACGAGGGGAGTCCCACCAAGAGCTTTACACAACAGACACTTGTTCTTACAGTTCTGCAGGCTGAAAGATCAAGTTCTGGGAAGGTTTTCTAACTTTTTATTTTGTATTGGGGGTGCAGTTGATTAACATACAATGTTGTGATAGTTTCAAGTGAACACAAAGGGACTCAGCCAGCCATACTCCCCTCCCACCCACGCTGCCACAGAGCACTGAGCAGAGCTCCCTGTGCTATAGAGTCCTTGTTGGGTACCCATTTTAAGTGTGGCAGAGTGTACATGCCCATCCCAAACTCCCTAGCTATTCCTTTCCGCCTCCCTTTTCCTGAGTAACCATAAGTTCATTCTCTTAAGTCTGTGAGTCATAACAACCTCCTTTTATGTCCACAACATAAAGGGGCTAGGGTTTCAGCAGGAATTTTAGGAAGACCACTTCAGTCTATAGCAAGAGGCATCCAGGAAGTTACTAAGTAGAGCATGAAAGCCAGCTTTCACTTTGTGACAGGATAAAGCTCAGAGCATGAACATATTAGTAGTCTGCTAGGAGACCCAGTCAGATAAAGTTGGGACCCTCTGAAGGGTATACTCTTAGTGAAAACTGATTAATTGGGTTTCATCAAAATTTAGAACTTTTGCCCATCAGAACAGGAGAAAAAATTACCAATACATACACCTGACAAAACCCTTGTATCCAAAATATATAAACAACCCTTGTAAATCAATAATAAACAACCCAGTGCAGGCATATAAGCCTTGGAGAGCTAACAAATAAGGTATACAAATGACCAGTAAGCACATGGAAAAGTTTACAACTTATTGATCATAAAAGAATTGCAGTTTTAATGCAAATAAAAATCACAATGCACACCATCTAAAATGACTGAACTTAAAAGACTGACTGACTACCTAGTGTTGGTTAGGATGTGGACCAGCTGAAATTCACACCTATTTCTGAGGTGGTCGAAGATAGAACAATAGTCCGGCAGCTTCTTATAAAGTTAAACATGCAGTTATCAAACTTAGGAATCCTATGTATCTACCTAAGAAAAATGAAAACATAACTCCTCACAAAGACTTATTCAAGGGTCTTTAAAGCAAGCTTTAATTCATAGTAGATGAAAACTGGAAGCAGTCACATGTCTGTCAAGAAGAGTATGGATGAACAAATTTTAATACTCTTCAGCAAAAAACTCATAGATATATTTACTCATAAAAACTGTACTGTCTGAAATATGTTCTCTCAAAGTTTTTCCTCTTTTAAAATTTGGGTTTTTTTTTTTTTAAGTGTAATCCTAAAAATAAAAAAAAATTTTAATTTAAAAAAGTGTAATAGACTCTCATCTGAATAAATTGTCTGAAGTATATAGATCAATTACAGTGTAGTTTATATTTTACCACATGACTTAAAATAGAGCTCTTAAAAATGGATTGCTGTTGTAAAGCAATTATCCTTCAATAAAAAAAAGAAATGGATCATTGACTGGCACAACAGAAAAGTCTTTTGTTTGCTTTATAAAATTACTTGTAACATAGCAGTCCAGCTCTTCACATTCTCAAATATACAATTCTCATAAACACACAGTTTCATAATATTTCACCTTGATTCAGCTGCAGATTGTTTGGTTCTTAACCTATAGGGACCGTGAATGGTTGACCACTCTCTGGTTTTAGTGGGAAAAATAAGATTTCATTTTTCTGTTGATACTTAGTTCATGACGTTAGTGAGCCCCAGAGAGTGATTTTTTTTTTTTTTCAACAAACCATCAAGATTTGATTAATTCCTTCCTTTACTTGTGTCCTCCGTGGACAACAGTGCACATCTTCTGCTTAAACAAGACAACTACGATACGAGTGAATACGTTTTCTGTTAACTGACCACTAGCTTTTATTGTTATGTTAATGATTTTGTGTGTACAGCTGTGTGTTGTTTTCTAACTATGAAAGTAGTACGTATTCATTCTAGAGATTTTCAGAAATGGGAAAGAAAAGTTAACTTCAGTTGACTATAGTTAACTCCTCTTGACATTGTTAGTAGATTCTTGATTGAAGTAGTGCAGTGTGATCGAAAGAGATCAAATGAAAATGAAGGACATTTAGGTAAATGACTACCTTTCGGCAATAACTTTGCTAATCTGCGTGAGGGGATTAGATTAAGGTACTTTCAGCCTCTGAAAATAATTGTAAATATTTCATGAAGAAGGAGAGCAACAACAGGAAAAGCAGAAACGCCAGCCATGATGCTGCTGAGCTATATGGATGTGAAGAAGTCCATTAACCCAGAAATTGCATTTCCTTTACCTTCTTGTCTTTACAGAGTTGTTGTGAAGATATATGATCCATTGAGTGTTACTAAATTTTTATAATGTTTTAATGTCATCTGTTATAGTCAGTAGAACTTTATTTCTAAATCTAACCCTAAATTTGTCTGGTTAGCTTCATTGCTGGTTTATAGATAAAATGACTAATGAAGGGTTGTTAATGTTTCCTTATCTCTTTTCAAACAATAAATTTGCATTCTAATTTTAAAAGTCTCAGAAACTGAATAGATCAGTGAGAGATAGTGTCATGTGAATATGTTTTAGAGAGAGCAGTGTCATGTGAAGATGTTTTATAGAACTTACTGCTCTTTTTACTTTTAGGTTCCCACTTTCCTGTTGGAGTAGTCCCTGCAAGAACAAAATCACCAACACCTGAATCTTCGACAATAGCCTCATATGTAACGTTAAGGAAAACTAAGAAGATGATGGATTCAAGAACGGTATTTAACTATCCATTAATTTCTAGAAGGATTCTGAAACCTATTTCTTGCCACATTTATGTACGTTTTAATTTTAGGGGATTGTTTTGGAAATTTTGTTTGGCATACCATGCAGCTTGCAGGATCTTAGTTCTCCAACCAGGGATCAAACCCATGCCCCAAGCAGTGGAAGTTCAGAGTGCTAACCACTAGACCACCAGGGAATTGCCATCAAAACTTTTTTTTTACATATTCTAAGAAAAAATTAGCAATCTTAATTTCTAAAATTCCATTCAGGGAATTAGCACCTCAGGAAGCCCTAGGGGTGCAGTGGTACCATGCGCCACCAGGCATGGCGCCTGCCCATACAGGCGATGTGGGTTCAGTCCCTGGGTTGGGAAGATCCCCTGGAGAAGGAAATGGCAACCCACTCCAGTATTCTTGCCTGGAGAATCCCATGAACAGAGGAGCCTGGCAGGCTACAGCCCATGTGGTCACAGAGTCAGACACGACTGAAGTGATTTAGCAGCCACACAAGTTGGCATCTCAGAGGACAAGCCTAATTTAGGTTTTCTTTGCTCAGACTCCACATGGAGCCTTCAGTGACCAGTTTGTGGAATCTGTTCTCAGAGAGCTGCTCTTTGACACCTCTAAGAATTTCCTTGAGAGAGTGATAAACACATTCTGTGATCAGACAAGCTGATGGATTTACAAGCCAGCCTGAGATTTCAGGGCCTTTCTGCTGTGGGAGACTTAGACTTTGCTAGTCCTCTGGTTACAATGAGAAATGTGAATTAAGAATGAGAAGGAGATCCTCTATTTTTCACACTTTCATCTAAGATCCATTTAATTCAAACTGACTTTTCACTAGTCTAACCTTGGTTTTCTTGGGAAGATTCCCAGAGGATTTAACTCACTTCCCCAAGTAGTCTCTCGAAATTTGGACTGCGAAAGGACTTTCACTTTTCACCTTTTTTTAAAACTTTTCATCTTTATAAATTATATTTATTTGGTATGAGATAACTTAAAATGATAAGAAAAGACTGAAAAGTACAACAAATGATGATGATTCTTGAAAGATACCAAAGTATAAGTACAACGTATATCCCCCAAATTCTGACAGATTTATATATAAGAAATATAATGGTTCTGTAATACTATTGTTCGTAGAGTTAGGCATTTTTTTAGATTAAAAGGGTGTTTTCTTTGAAAATAGTAATGTAAACAGGAAAAAAAAAACACCTTAAAATGCATGTTGAGAACAAACAGAAAGATATTAGTGGATTTTTATTATTCTATAACTATCTTTTTAAAAAATAATAACTAACTTAAATACTGGGGCTTCCCCAGTGACTCAGTGGTAAAGAATCTGCCCTGCCAGTAGAGGAGACGTGTGTTCCATCTCTGGGTCAGGAAGATCCCCTGGAGGAGACATGGCAACCCACTCCATTATTCTTGCCTGGAGAATCCCATGAACAGTGGAGCCTGGTGGGTTAGAGTCCATGGGATTGCAAAGAGTCAGACATGATTGAGTGACTAAACAACAACAATCATAAATGACAGAAGAAAGACATATGTAAACAAATACTGGGGTGAAAGTATAGAAGACTATAGTTATATAGTACTGTACTGGGAAGTCCTTTATAAACAATATAGATGCCAGGAGAAAATACTTGCAATATATCAGACAAGTTCCATAATATATGATGAATGAATATAAATCAGTTATTCATAGGGGTTTTTTTAATGGAAAATACACGATAGTAGTAATCCCTGGGATGGGGGAGCCTGGTGGGCCGCCGTCTATGGGGTCGCACAGAGTCAGACACGACTGAAGCAACTTAGCAGCAGCAACAGCAGCAGTAATTCACAAGTATATGAAAATGGCTCAACTCCGATGATCATTTTTAAAGTGCTGACTGAAACCCCAATGAGATACTCTTTTCTAGTTACATTGGAGAGAAAATGTAAAAATTAATAATATTTTGCATTTTAAAAAAATAAAGTAGATTTGTATAATATAATTTGGAGAAAGAAGTTTCAGTGAGACAACACTTTTTCACAAACACAGAAAACCAGGAAGAATACATGTTTGTTGTGTATAACTGAAAAACAACAGTGCTAAAATAGCCAGCATCCTAATCAGTATCTAGAATTTACTCTTTTTAAAGGGGAAGGGATAGTTAGGAAGTTTGAGATGGTCCTATGCAAACTGCTGTATTCAAAATGGATAACCAACACAGACCTATAGCACATGGAACTCTTCTCAATGTTGAGTCCAAGCCTGGATGAGAGGGGAGTTTGGGAGAGAATGGATATGAGTCCCTACATACATATACAGGAATTGAGTCCCTACACTGGTCACCTGAAACTACCACAACATTGTTAATCCAGCTATATGCCAATACAAAACAAAAAGATTAAAGTTTGATAAAAAAGAAAATACATATATATACATTTTTTCCCCACAAAAACAGATGTTTTGATTTACAAATAAATGAGAAGCGTGATCATTTTTGCACTTTCATGCTTTTCCGTTTTCATTTTCCTTTTAGTTTCTGCATGAACTCTTTAAGATATTCTCTACAGTAGAATACAGTTCTAGAGCTGTGACTGTTGCCCGGCAGACAGTTTCATTTTTATCTATTTATTTTTTGGCTGTGCTGCGTCTGCACTGCTGCACACCGGCTTTTTCTTTGCTGAGCCTGGGCTTCTCTAGTTGGGGCACGCAGGCTCTAGAGTTCACAAGCTCAGTAGTTGTGGCATACAGGCTGAGTTGCAGTATGTGGGATCTTAGTTCTCCAACCAGGGATCGAACCTGGCTCCCCTGCATTGGGAATCTGGAGTCTTATCCACTGGACTACCAGGGAAGTCCCTGCAGACACATTTAGGTTGCACTGGAGAGAAAACAATCTTGGCTGTTATCCTGATATACTGCTTCTCACTGTGTGCTTAGTTGCACATTTGTGTCCAACTCTTTGCAATGCCATGGACTGCCGGGCTCTTCAACTGCTTAGTCAAGAAATACTTAACCTCTGCCCTGGGTTCTTTCCAGAACTCTAGTAACTCCACACCAACATCCTAGTCAGTCTTCAGCAGTTGACTCCAGAGGGCACAAAACACCTGTGCACTCTCTTCTGTAGATCTTCAGTTTAGTTCAGTTCAGTTCAGTTGCTCAGTCATGTCTGACTTTTTGCAACCCCATGAACTGCAGCATGCCAGGCCTCCCTGTCTGTCACAAACTCTCGGAGTTTACCCAAACTCTTGTCCATTGAGTCAGTGATGCCATCTAACCATCTCATCCTCTGTTGTCCCCTTCTCCTCCTGTCTTCAATCTTTTCCAACATCAGGGTCTTTTCCAATGAGTCAGCTCTTCGCATCAGGTCACCAAAGTATTGGAGTTTCAGCTTCAGCATCAGTCCTTCCAATGAACACCCCAGACTGATCTCCTTCAGAATGGACTGGTTGGATCTCCTTGCAGTCCAAGGGACTCTCAAGAGTCTTCTCCAACACCTCAGTTCAAAAGCATCAATTATATATAAAATATAGCCATCTGATTTATAGAAAATAACTTCTTCCTTAGTTTTATTATTGCTCATAAGCTAAGAATGTCTTCTCTACCAGTCTTTTCACAGTAAAAAAATAATGTGTGACTTGAAACATTACATTTTTTAGTATAATAAAAGAAATTACTGAGGGACTTCCCTGGTGGTCCGCTGGCTAAGACTTCAGTCTCCCAGTGCAGGGGGCCCAGGTTTGATCCCTGGTCAGGGAACTAGAACCCACATCCCATAATGAAAATCTTGTGCAACAAAGGAAAAAAAAAAATTACTGATATTTTAAAGCCATGCCTCTTTTTTCTCCTGAGTTTTATACAGTTTCCCATTTTAGGGCTGTGAGGTAGGGTCACTTCAGAGCTTCATACCATACCATTTTTTTGTTTTTTTAACGAGCAAATACCTTCCTTAACTTCCTCTTTTCTCCCCTTCCTCCTACCTCCCACCTCTCTCACTTTCCATCACTGATCATGCATCAGTGTACTCGTAAAGTAATCTGCTTTTCTGGTGTTATGTAAATGACATCTAAACCTGCCACTTTTGGTTTTGCCAACAAAATTAATGCATTTTAAAACACTTTTTTTTTAATTAAAAATATTATGTTTATTTTTGTGCTGCATCTTCATTGCTTCTTTTTTCGAGGGCTTTTCTCTAGTTGTGGCAATAGGGAGCTACTCCTCATTGTGGTGTATGGGCTTTTCACTGTGGTGGCCTCTCTTGTTGTGGAGCCTGGGTTGTACGGCCTGCATGCTTCAGTAGTTGCAGCTCGAGGACTTTAGAGCAAAGAGTTTTGTGGCACAGTTGTTCTGTGGCATGTGGGATCTTCCCAGAACAGGGATTGAACCATGTCCCCTGCATTAATAAGCAGGTTCATATCCACTGTGCCACCAGGGAAGTCCATTTTAAACGTTTTTTTATTGTAACATACTTGTGTCCTGTATTCAGGATTCATCTGTTTATTTTCAATTTAAAGGAACGACCAAGAAGTGCAGTGGAACAGCTCTGTTTGGCTGAAAGCACTCGACCTAGGATGACTGTGGAAGAGCAAATGGAAAGAATCAGGAGGCATCAACAAGCATGCTTAAGGGAAAAGAAAAAAGGATTAAATCTTATTGGTGCTTTAGACCAGTCACCCTTACCAAGTCCTTCAAATTTAAGGGATAATCCATTCAGGATTACCCAGGTATATATATCAGTTGCTTTTACTCATTCTTGTGGGTAAATCTAATATCAGTTGAATCTTAGAATCATAGAGCTACATGGTAGATGGGTTTTTAAATATTGGCAACATAGATAGTTATATTATTTAACTCTTATGATATGCCAAGACAGCTTGGTAAAATGGAAATAGCCCTGGGATCAAAAAACCTTGGCTAAATTACTTGTTGGCTGCCCTCTTATTGTGAACTTAATCTCCTCTACTATAAATCAATAAAGATATAACCTGTCCTGTATATGTCACAGAAATACTAAGAAGATAAAATTTGCTTTCAACAAATGTAAAATGCCATGTAAGATAGTCCCCAATTCCCCTCCCAATAAAATGTGCAGTACTCTGTATCCTAATTTAGCATGACCTAAATTGTAGCAGGGGAGAGCTTCAGAATAAAACTTGTACTATGCAGCACATTTTAACTTCAGTCTTATAAAGAGACACCATTCCGTCTCTTATTATTTGTTTGTTGGTTATCCTCATTCATAAATCAGAGCAGACCAGTGAACCTTTCCAGAGGCTTCAGTCGGTCGATCCCTGTTTGTTGATGTGGACTAACTGAAAGTGCCTCCCTGTCATCATGGAAATCTCTTAGCGTAGTTGGAGAGAAGGCGTTTCTAGGAGAGGTTAACAGTGAGTGACTGTACATTCTACACATTACCAAATAGATGATTAATATATATAAGATGCTACTGTTGTTTCTCATAAGGAAACCTCGCAAATGAAGGGCCAACTTAAAAAATTAGCAGGTACTATCTAGAAACTACGCATACCTGTATAGTATGAATCTAAAAGTACTGTCTATCTGTTGAACAGGCTCGAAGAAAGGATGATAACTCTAAGGAACTGGACACTGTCATCAGAGAAAATGACATGAAGCCAAACCAGGACACTCCTTCCACAGAGACTGTTCAACTAAAAGAAGCTGAACCTCAAAATACGGATTTCAGCGAAGAGGTAGCAAGATTATTTTAGGACACAGATTCCAATGGGATAGATTTTTTAAGATGAGATCAGGTGGGAAGGTTGAAGACAGTTTTGTGTGGCATTCTGTCACAGAGGATGCTGATCTCAGTGAAAAGATAGGTTTCATGTAATTTGATCAATATATATGTTCAGCCATGTCAAAAACTGGGTTAATTGAAAACTTAAAACATTCAGTTGAGGCTGGAATAAATTACCATTACCCCAATTAAAGAATCTTTAATCCCAAAGCAGCTAGTAATGGCAGTGTACTTTTTGTCTTTCTGATGTAGGAAAGGATGTCACTGTTATTAATATACTTGATTCTAAAATATATTTCAGTAAATATTTGATATGGTATAGTGTTTAATAAGCTTTTATTTGGGAATCATTCTAGATAATTTGCTCATATAGCAAATATGGTAAAAAAAAAAAATCATTTGAAAAAATAAAATTTTCCTTCTTCCATAGTTTAAAAAAACTGAAAATGTTTTTTCTGAAACACTTTTCACACCTGAGCCAAATGGAGTGAATTCTGAGGAAGTGATGGATAAAGAAGGAGACAAAAAAGAGATGCCTGAACATGTGCCATACAGGTAATAATTAGAGAAAACAAGCAAAGGGATCATCCGCTAAATTAAATTCACGTGCTTAAAAATGGTAAACTTTATGGTCAGAGGTCTTAGATGCCACTCCCGTAATATTTACTTACAAGCTATAGGATCTTAAGCAAGTTACATAACCTTCTTAAATTCGAGTATCTCACATGTAAAAATGAGGGTAATAGTAGTAACCATCTCACAAGTGTGTTGTCAGGATTAAACAAGAAAATAAATGTGCAGCACTTAACTCTGTGCTAAACACCTAGGAAGTGATCAATAAATACCTTAAAAAAATTTTTTTTAGCTTTTTATTTTATACTGCAGTATAGCCGTTTAACAGTATTGTGATAATTCCAGGTGGACAGCAAAGGGACTCAGCCAGACATATGTGTGTATCCATTCTTCCCCAGACTCCCCTCCCATCCTGGCTGCCACATAACGTTGAGCAGAGTTCCCTGTGCTATTCAGTAGTACTTTGTTGGTAATCCGTTTTAAATATAGCAGTGTGTACATATTGATCTCAAACTTCCTAACTATCTCTAGGCACACAAGCTGTAGCAAAGTAAGCACCTTACCGTATAATGACAGATGTTGATCAACTGTCTAAGCTGTCTGATAAGCATTCCAAAAATTATAGTGATTTTCTGTTTATTTTTTAACTGTATTTGTTAACTAGGCTTTTAAAATGCATATCCTCAATCTCACCCTCCATAAAAACATTCTCAGTGCTAGAAAAGAGAAATACTGTGATTTCATGTCATAGGAGTGCCTTTATCTCTGAAATGAATAGCAGAAGTGAATCTGGGGTCTTTTAGTTTGTATTTTGTTTTATTTACTTATTTATCTTTGGCTGCACTGGGTCTTCATTGCTGCCCTGGGGCTGGCTCTAGCTGCTTTGAGCAGGGTTCCTACTGCAGTGACTTCTTACTTCGAGCTTCTTACTGCAGTGACTTCTCTTGTTAGGGAGCACAGGTTCTAGGCTTGTGGGCTCAGCAGTTGTGGTACACAGGCTTAGTTGCCCCGAGGCATGTGGGATCTCCCTGGATCAGGGATTGAACCCATGTCTCCTGCATTAGCAGGCGGGTTCTTCACCACTGAGCCAGCTGGGAAGCCTTGGGGTGGTGTGTTTTAGATTAAAGTAGACATTAAGGGACTTGTCAGGCAAATATAATCAGACTTTGTTTGGATCCTGATTTAAACAAGTAACTCTTAAGATGATGTTATAAAGCAGTTGAGATCATTTGAACACTGACTGGGTATCTGATGGTATTTACAGATTGAGTGATAGGTCCTTAATCTGCTTAAAAATAATTTGGGGAGGAGCAGGCTGAGGGTTTAGAATGAAACAAAATTGACAATATGTGGATTTAAAAAAAAACTTTGAGCAAAATGTTAGCAGTTGTGCAATATAGATGGTTGCATCATTTCTGTAAAGATTTTTCATAACACTCAGTTGGAAGAAAAAAATTGCATTCTAATGTAACAAATTTGGGGGACCTCCCTGGCAATTCAGTGGTTAAAACTCCACACTTTCAACACAGGGGGCGTGGGTTCAGTCCCTGGTTGGGAAACTGGGATTCCACACACCCTGCAGCCAAAATAATAATAATAATAAAAATAGATTAAAAAATAACAAATTTTAAAATACCTTTCTATTTTCATTAGCCCTCGAGAGGAGTCACAGATCCCAAATCATAAACCAGAAGGCCCCCCTGCAGAAGATACAAAGGACAATATTCATGAGCAGGAAGAAAATGTTCTTTCTTATGAACTAACTCCTGAGGCTTCTAGAGGAAATCAGACAATGGCAGGTAGATATTACACGTTTCCTAGTTTTCTCACCGGTGCTTCCTCTGAACCTCTGAATTTATTTGCTGTGTGGAGACTCTAGCAAGGGGGCCACTCGGGGACATCAGCTACAGACTGAGAGGTCTTTGCCTTCCCACACCTGCATGGTCAGGAAGACTGCTGCTACTCAGGATCCAGGGCCAGTCCTGTCTCAGCAACTAGAGCTGCCCTCTCTCTCCGGCTTGGATGTCACTTCCTTCTTTTGTTTGTTTTTTTGATCTTAACACGTGCCTTAAACTTTTTACAACTTGGAAATCCTACCTATTTCTCTGACATTGCATTCCTAGAGTATTCATAAACCTCTCCCCCTCTAGGAACTGTGGAAGATTGAATATCTAAACTATTAATAGTATAATGGGTTTACTTACTTAGCTCCTACCATAATCCACATCTGGGTTTTTCTCTGATAGTAAAAGATCATGAACTGTATAGCATGTGAAAGAAAAATATATTTTTGTCTATGCTATTCTTTTATACTTTCTAGATTCTTCAAAATCTTTTTTTCTTTTTTAATGATTTTTGGCAAGGGAAGGGTGTAGGAGAATGATACCACTAGTATAAATCATCAGCTTTCCTTCTCATAGCCCATAAGCAAAATCTATTTCCCTTCTCCACCTCCCACCCCCCACCCCTAGTCTTTTTGCAGAAGGGTAAGCACAATGAAATTCAATTACCTAGGACTGTTCTTAAGAGCATTTTCTGTATCTTATATACTTGTAACATGGAAATGTGTATTATCAGCCATGTTCCTTTGTAACCAATGTGAAGCACCGTCTTTTCCTTGTCTCTTATAACTTTCAAGGCAATGTGCATGGGCATTCTCATTTTTTACAAAAGATTATCATTGGTCACATCAGGTTATTCATACAGCAGGTCTGGGTTAAAGCGGGGGGGGGGGGGGGGGGGGGTGTGGTGTGTGTGTGTGCGCGTGCGCGCTCAGGCCTGTCCCACTCTTTGCAACCCCATAGACTGTAGTCTGCTAGGCTCCTCTGTCCATGGGATTTTCCAGGCAAGAATACTGGAATGGGTTACCATTTCCTACTCCAGGGGTCTTCCCGACCCAGGGATTGAATCTTGGGTCTCTTGCACTGGCAGCCGGATTCTTTACCACTGTGCCACCAGAGAAGCCCAAAGGACTATGGTGGGTGTATTTAAACCCCAACACTTAAACCATCTGTAATATTTAGCTGCGTGGAACTAGAAAAGCCTTTTAAAGTGAGAAAGGGTTAAGTCACTAAAGACATCTGAAAATTAACCTTGAAACAAAAAAACTTAAAAAGGAGAGAGAATTCTTAATTTTTTCCAGTTTCACTGCAATATAATGGGCATATAACATTATATAAGTTTAAGGTGTACAAGGAAGAATTTTTAAACTGTCTTCAAGAGACATTTCATCCTGAATAATTTAGCTGTCAGAATAGCCAAAACGCAGAAGCGAAATGCAGCTAATAAAATTCCTTCCCGACACATGTTCTTATTGTGCTGGGACCACAGCGTCAGAATTTTCTGCTCCAGAGGTGTCTCCGGGGCTTTGACCTTGTCCCATTTTCTCCGTGTGTTCCAGCGCAAAGCCTGCCTCCGTCTCCCGACTCCTCTGCGTCACCCGTCCCGTCCGCGCAGCCGCAGCTCACAGAAGGCTCCCACTTCATGTGTGTGTAGTCTCACAAGTACGTCATTTCCTTTCGATTCTGTGGTTTACCGTTCAAGTTTTCAACTTGACTTTTATTCCTCTGTTGTTTGA
The DNA here is from genome assembly GCF_023091745.1 of Budorcas taxicolor. Lineage (NCBI taxonomy): Eukaryota > Metazoa > Chordata > Mammalia > Artiodactyla > Bovidae > Budorcas > Budorcas taxicolor. Next base: position 134,152,426 of record NC_068914.1, on the reverse strand, counting down.
GTGACCAAAACCTGCAATGAATTCTGTCCTGTGTATTAGTGATGGTTGGCACGGCAAGTAGACCAAGCGCTTAAACCGTGGGCAATAAAACTTTCCAGCAGCGGCCCTTCGGTGATGCGCTCCGTGACCACATTTTCTCGTGTCTCTTCTTTCATTGTCTGTAAAAACAGCCAGACTCGGAGGGAAGGGCCTGTGCCAGGACAGGCCTCCTGGTGTTTTGCAGCTGTGTTCCCAGCTCATGGTTCTTTCCATAGTCGGGTCTGAGAATTCTGTTCAAGTCATTACATTTTGATCCAGAAATTTTTTTTTTTTACAGTCAGGGTGAGGTATCTTCCATACTGAGAGTTTGCTAATTATTTTTAAGGATAAAGAGAAGGTCATGGTACAGCCAACTAGATATGGAATCGAAAATCTTTTAAGATCCATCAGAAATTATTTCTGAAAACTTTTAAGTCAGTAAAGTAATTATCTAAAAGCCACTAGTGGGCACAGGGAGAAGGGCCCTTTCTCACCCAGTATTCCTTTGACCACAATTTAGAACTGAGAATAATTTTCTAAGGTCCTTTTTTTTCCCCTTAATTTCATGCCTTTATTTCTGGCTGTGCTGGATCTTTGTTGCTGTGTGGCTTTTCTCTAGTTCCAGCAAGTGGAGTCTGCTCTGTGTTTGTGGTGCATGGACTTCTCGTTGTGGTGGCTCCTCTTGTCCCAGAGCAGAGGCTCTAGGGCACACAGGCTCCAGTAGTTGGAGCTCCCAGGTCCTAGAGCTCAGGCTCAGCTGTTCTCACAGCATGTGGGATCTTCCCTGGATGAGGGATCTAACCCATGTCTCCTGCATTGGCAGGTGGAGTCTTTACCCATGAGCCACCAGGGAAGCCCCCTGAAGTCTTACTTTTAAACTTTATCAACAACTGGTACATTTTACAGCAATTTTGTACTCACGTACTTTATTTTTCAGAAAAACTGTGAGGTATAGAGTGAGCATTTTATGCCTTTTTCTGCACTTTTTTTTCTCTCAGTATCTTCTAATGTTTAGTGCCTTAGGATTACCACCTATTTCTGTTAAACAGTTAAAGCTATGAAAACACCTACAGATTTTTTGAGCATAATTATAAACATGTTCTTTGATTTTTGGATTCTCAAAATCAATGCCTACAGACACTAACTTGACTCAGGTTTTCATCCAGTAGTGCTCACATTTTCTAGAATCTACTTCCATTCACACCTTTTTTGGTAGAAACTGTAACCTATGTCCCTTTTTTTCAGCCAGAGGATTTATGTTTAACAGAAGGCAATGGCATCCCACTCCAGTACTCTTGCCTGGAAAATCCCATGGGCGGAGGAGCCTGGTGGGCTGCCGTCTCTGGGGTCGCACAGAGTCAGACACCACTGAAGCAACTTAGCAGCAGTCTTGTATCTAGAACTTTTATTTGAGATCATGTCTATCTGGAACCCAGAAGAGGCTTGCTTTGTTGTCATTTGGATCTCTGCAGGATTATCGTCCTTTCTGGGGTTATTTGTTACAGTCTTACCTGTGTCTTTGCTCTGTCACTTGTACGTTTAAACTTTAAAGACATTCAGAAGTGGCAGTTGCCACTAGTGACAGAATAACACCAAACACAGGGATAATAAACATCATGTTCCCTTGATGCCTCCTGTGCAAAGAATTGAGCAATGGCCTCTGTCTGTCTTGGTGGTGACATGTACTCTAAGAGCCACTCTCATTATCTTTTGGTTCAATAAACAAGTTACAACTCAATGTACTCAAGACCATTATGACAGTTAGGAATGTTCACAGTTAAAACTCGAATACATTGCCAGGTTCCTTAAGTTGTTATTATTGGATTTTGTTTTGTTTTACTTTTGTCCCAAGAACCATTGGCATTGCCTACTGGCATGAGATCCAGGGTTTGCTGGATATTTTCTAACCTTGTGGCGTGCAGTCATCACGGCCAACCAGTGGCATTCATGCTTGCGTTATTTTACAGTCCATCTTCTCGTTGCGCATGTATCATTTTCCTGAACTTTTTTTGGCAAAAGTTACGGAGGTTTCACGCAAGACAGACACACCACTATGTAGGCAGCTTAATATAATACTACATATTTTAGTAAAGTCATGCAGATCTGGCTCATTTTGTCAGTCTTTTGGATTCAGCCAGAGTTTGGGTCCTTTTTTCCATCTGAATTGCAATTTAACTGCATTATGTTTCTTTGCTTTGTGAATTAAGCTTATGGAAATGAAGAGAAGATGTCCTTCAATGGTTATTATGTTTTAAGATTTTCGTGGCCATGCTTGTCAGTTCTTTTGTTAGAGAATGTCACCCTCAGTTACTTTAGGAAAGGGTCATTCATTAACTTTGCAGATGTCAAAGTAATTTTCCTTCTCTGTATTTTTCAGCTATACTGACTTCTGTTGAAACCATTCAGAGCTGAGGACATGGACCTTTGGCAATGTGAGAAGATATTGTACAGTATATTTTAAATCTATGAAATTCATAGTTCTGATGCTTTTGGCCACAGAGCATCGTTTTATCACTTCTGGAAAATGTTTATTCCAAAACAGCTTTAATGGCCCATATGTACACTCAAGGTTCTGTAATGTAATCTCAAGGTTATTACTCTGACACCAGCTTGCTGCTATGATTTCAAAGCACATAAGTAAAGGTGCTTTTTAGTGTGCAGTCTACAGCCAGAGCTTACGTAGTTGCTGTTCTCCAGGTTTTGATGTTTCTAAAGTCTGGGTGGATTTATATTTCTTTTCATTTTTCAGTACAGAAAAGTTAGTTATTATTTCCAGTGAAGCTTGTTTTCCTTTTTTTTCTTCTTCCTCCCATTTCAGCTACTGCAATGCTTTGTTTCACACTTGATTTGTAAAAATTTTATATATATATTTAAAATGTGCCATTTTATTATTGCTAAGTGAAGTATGTCTCGTTTCCTGCTATAATTATTTCTCAGTCAGATTGCATTGTCAGCAGTTACTGCCACACTCTTGTCAGCTTAAACACAAATGTTACCGCTTACTTTTTCTTAAAAAGCAATTTAAAATGTAGGTATTTTGAAGTACTGGGCTTCTACTTCATTGGACTAGATGTGTACAGCAATAAGCAGGTTTTCAAATCCAGTACTTAGTTTGTGTACAAATGTAATTATGTTCATTGTGTATATATTATACAATGAGCACACGTAAAGTAAGTATTAAAGGCTACTTACTATTGTTTAAATGCAAATGTTCATATCTCATTTCTTTTTTATCATGTTAAATAAATGTTGATGTTCTTAAATGACTTGTGTTAGAATTTTTGCTCTTCCCATGTGCAATGGAAAGTCAGACTTTAAGAGACTTCTCAATGAAAAAGTAGTCTGTTAATCTCATTGCAGACAGCACCAGAACAGAACTGTGTCTGTCGTCCAGCTCAGCTCTCCTGTGTCGAAGCTGAGAAACTTGAAGCTGAGAGAGAGAAACTGACTTGGCCACAATCACTTTATGCTTAATGACAAAATCTGCACCAGAATAAAGTTTCTCTGATCTTTCAACACCAGTGGACAAATTTAGTTTTGTCAAGTCTTCTGTACCTACTTCCTCTTTCCGTTGGTTTTGGTGTCATAGAAAGTAGCTTCTAGCATCTGTAATCTCGCTCTACTTAGGGGATTGGACTTGGCGTGGGGGCGGGGGCAGCCAGTTACTTCTCTGACCCGGGTAACGAGAAACCATTTCATCATCATAAGCAGGACCCTCAGAGATCGTTTTCTCTTACAACACATTCTCTGCAGATGTTCACGCTCTTCAAAATCAATTACATTTCCTTCCCTGTATAACCTTTTGTTCAGGCTATATATTGTTCCCAGAGTAGAAGGAAATGTGATGCTTTGGGATTCCTATATAACACGGTTGAAACTAAATCGGCGCTGGTCACTTTTTTTTTTTCATGCTATGTTAAAACAGATTTAGATTTAATTTAAAATGCACATGTATGAGAATTCATCCAAACAGAAATACACAAAATGAAGTGCAAATAGATACAGTCTGTAATGTAGGAGGTGAATGAAAAGAGAGGTATAAACGGGAGAAGAATATGTAGCTCTGTCTGTCCATATAAACATGATTACATGTGTTACCTGTTTCTGAAGATGGCTTCTCAAAGGAAATAATAGTCAACGGATGATGATTTCCCGTTAGTCATGATACAGAGATTGTTGTCAAGTTTTTATGGGTATATTGAGGTTGAAAGTTGATGTTATTCTTTGGGTTTTGTTTGGGTATTTTTGTGTAGTGTTTGTCTTTATGTTTGACTGGTGTGTGTGGTATGTTACTTTTAATTTACTCTAAGCACATTTTTTGAACTATTGCAAGAAGGAAAAAATGTCCTATTCTGGAATATGTGGACGCTAGGGAGAATTTGAAGAAAGTAGTATAAAGTAGTTGTAACACTTCATTCTGGCTTTCAACGTTTCAGAAAGCCAGTTGAAAATCATATATTTACAAACAGTAAGTCAACACAGGTATTTGTTACAGGATATAGTAGAGGGACTATTAATACGCTTTAAAAACTTGTACTAAATCAGTACTCTCTATCTGACCTAAAGCTCACCTTTCCCAACTTTCCCCTCTTATAGGAGAGGTGCATAGAGAGCTCAGGAAGTCCCAAGGCTCACGGTAAGGAGGGCAGACAGACTGGTAAGGCCGTTACACCAAGTTGGGTGGGGGGGTTAGGGGTTACCGTAAGGGCCACCTCTCAGCCACGGAATTAAGCTTTAGAGTTCAGTGCATGGCTAGTTGGGCTGGTTTCTCAGTCATCACATCCATGTACCTTACCCATCCCCAGTGATTTGACAGTTGACAGCCATAGGGTGGTCGAAAATAAACAGGTTGGGAATTCCTTGGTGGGTTGGATTCCAAGCTTCCATCGCAGGGGGCGACAGGTTTAATCTTTGGCCAAAGGGAAAAAAGGAAATAGATAACCATAGAAAAGAGATCTGCAAATTTCTCTGGTTTGATACTTTCAAAAGTTTTTTTTATTTTTTATTTTTAATATTTAGCTTAGCTACATCAGGTCTTAGTTGTGGCACTTGGGATCTTCCATCTTCATTGCAGCATGCAGGATCTTTCTGTTTTTTTTTTTTTAGTGGCAGCATGTGAACTCCTTAGTTGTGGCATGTGGAATCTAGTTCCCTGACCAGGGATCCAGCCCAGGCCCCCTGCACTGAAAGTGCAGAGCCTTAGCCACTGAATCACCAGGGAAGTCCGCTACAAAAGTAGTTTTAATAATCATGTGCCCCTTTCTACATTTTAAGTTTGATATCCACAATTTTTCATCAGTTGGACTAGTTAAAAAGAATACAGTTTCTAGCATGCTGTAAATATTAACTTTTAAAATAAACCTGTTATCTCAATTTTTGTAAATGTACCCAACAGAGTCTACATACTATTTTGGTACATATATCTACCATTTTTAATTATACAAACCAGCCTTTTAATTTTTTTTGTTTTTGTTCTTTTGGCTGCGCCCTACAGCTTACATGACCTTAGTTCCTTAATCAGAGATTGAACTTGGACCACGGCAGTGAGAGCCCCGAGTCCTAACCACTGAACCTCCAGGGAATTCCCATAGCTAATATTAATCAAGGGCTAACTTTATCTAACTTTACAGTTTCTAAATTTACTAAGGCACTATTACTCATTATCTTGTTTGAGCAGTGCTTTTAGACTGGGCCACAGTTTATCATGTATCAGAATCACCTGAAAAGCTTGTTAAAATACAAACTGCTGAGCCCCATCCCTAAAATTTCTTATTCTCTCTGTCCAGAGTGTGATCCAAAAATGTGAATTCTAATTCTTAACAGGTTTCCAGGTGATAACTGATGCCTGTACTCCAGAGACCACACCGTGAGAACTTATGATATAGAACAAGGTTTTGTGTTGTTCATTGAGTTTTTGTTTTTGTGTTCATTGAGTTTTTGTGTTGTTCATTGAGTTACATGTGGTGGTAAAAAGGGGCTTCAGGATAAATTCAGTTTTTATTTATGAAGGTGTGCATCAGTCAGTTCAGTCGCTCAGTCGTGTCTGACTCTTTGCGACCCCATAAATCGCAGCACGCCAGGCCTCCCTGTCCGTCACCAACTCCCAGAGTTCACTCAAACTCATGTCCATTGAGTTGGTGATGCCATCCAGCCATCTCATCCTCTGTCGTCCCCTTCTCCTCCTGCCCCCAATTCCTCCCAGCATCAGAGTCTTTTCCAATAAGTCAACTCTTCACATGAGGTGGACAAAGTACTGGAGTTTCAGCTTTAGCATCATTCCTTCCAAAGAACACCCAGGGCTGATCTCCTTTAGAATGGACTGGTTGGATCTCCTTGCAGCCCAAGGGACTCTCAAGGGTCTTCTCAACACCACAGTTCAAAAGCATCAATTCTTTGGCACTCAGCTTTCTTCACAGTCCGACTCTCACATCCATACATGACCACTGGAAAAACCATAGCCTTGACTAGACAGACCTTTGTTGGCAAAGTAATGTCTCTGCTCTTCAATATGCTATCTAGGTTGATCATAACTTTCCTTCCAAGAAGGTGTGCACAGAGTGTAGAAAAACTAAGACAAATAATGTAACAACTTAGAGATGTTCTATTCCTAGGCCCAAAGGGGTAATGGAAGAAGCAGATAGAACCCATAGAAGAGAGTCATTTGAAAGAAGCCTTACTCTGAGAAACAAATGCCAGCTTCAGTAAATGCACCTTGCAAAGATGAGGTAGGGCAAGAAATTTCCGATGGCTTTGTCTTATTGCCAGGGCTCCCACTGGCTGAACCCAGTGAGATTCGGAGGTCACAAGAGTTGTGTTGGGTGTGGCTGGGAACTCCTGAGGGTTTCCTGGACCTTCTCAGAAGATCTTTGCAGTCAAAACTGCTTTCATAATAACACTAGGATTATTGTTGTTTAGTTGCTGTCGTGTCCAACTCCTTGTGACCCCACAGACTGCAGCACACAGGCTTCCCTGTCCTTCACCATGTCCTTCAGTTTGCTCAGACTCATGTCCATTATTTCGGTGATGCCATCCAACCATCTCATTCTCTGCCACCCCCCACTAAGATGGTATTTGCCTTTTTCCATTTTCATTCTCTCAGTAGTGAATAGTGGCGTTTTCCAAAGGCTATCTGTCTTGTGATATCAGCAGCTTGAGTGCAGAAGGAAATGTGAAAATCCACCTATCTGTTAATCCTGATAGAAAAGGGCATTACAATGCAAAGCAATTTTTAAGTAAAAAGTATTTATGTTAACATGTAGTGGGTTTATTACTGTAATTTTTGATGAACAAGTAAATATTTCAAACATGTTTCAGCTTTAATTTCTATTGCTATAAATTTCGATAAGATATGTCACAAAATAAACTATGTAGAGTCCTTGATAGTTGTGATAGATGTGAGAATTGTGAGACCCAAAAGTTTGAGAACCCCTTATATTGTCCATCTGTACTCATATAGAAAGGATGTGGGAGCTGGATCATAAAGAAGGCTGAGTGCTGAAGAACTGATGCTTTTGAACTGTGGTGCTGGAGAAGACTCTTAAGAGTCCTTGGACTGCAAGGAGATCCAACCAGTCCATTCTAAAGGCGATCAATCCTGAATTGGAAGGACTGATGCTGAAGTTGAAGCTCCAATACTTTGGGCCACCTGATACGAAGAGCAGACTCATTGGAAAAGACCCTGATCCTGTGAAAGATTGTAGTTAAAAAGAGAAGAGGGCAGAGGAAGATGGGATAGTTAGATAGCATCACTGACTCATGAAAATGAATCTGAGCAAAGTCTGGGAGACAGTGAAGGACAGAGGAGCCTGGTGTGCTACAGTCCATGGGGTTGCAAACAGTTGGAAACAACTTAGTGACTGAACAAAAAAACAACATATCGTCCATAGAAATCAGCCTCCTGTCGCAGGGCATAAGTTGAAAACTTTGATAGGGGAAGGAGATACCAGCCCATCTTCCCAAGGACGATGCTTCTTGCAGTCAATACTTGCAAATCATCACCAGTTGGCTCCTTGAACTGGAAGCCTCAGTGTCTATGAGTCATCTAGAGCCTGTGAGTCCCTCTTGGGCTCTGCAGGCTACAAATCATTAATGAAAAATGACTCAGAAAGCTGGCATCCTATCATAAAAAGGTGTAAAAAGGCCGAGAGTTTTTACTTTAGCCCTCTTACCCAATTCATACTTCCTTATTCTCATTAGCCTTGGGTGATTACAAAAAACATAGTTAAAATGTTTAAACAGGATTTTCCTGGTGGTCCAATGGTTAAGACTTTACCCTCCAGGGGCTGCAGGGTTTGATCCTTAGTTGGGGAACTAAGATCTCACATGCTGTGCAATGCAACTAAAAAAAAAGAATAAGTAAAATATAATTCTGTTAAATTTACAAAAAAATATTTTTTTGTAAATATAGACATGTCATTCCATGACAACATGGAGTAGCAACCATGAAAGAATCCATTACATGATCTACCCAAATGATATTATTTGCTACATGTGATTTCTGCACAGACATTTGTGTCACCTGTAAGAAATTGCTATCCTCTGACTGTTGGGGTGTCTGGTTCCACCCAACATAAGAAGATGAATGACTCAGCTCTTTGGATGACAAGTAGCAACTTAAGCTGTTCAGAAACTTGTTCAGTATATGCCTGAAAGTAGCAGATGCTCAAAGGATCCCTAACTTTTTTTTTTTTTTTTTTTGGAGACATCTCTCACCAAGGTCCTTCCCAAGGGTGCTGGGGTTGTGGAGACATTTGGACTGCCAAAGAGCAGGCCTGAAACGGAGGTCATGTCTGTAACATCCTATGGGAAAGTGACAGGGATGTAATAGAGTTGCTGGAATTTCAAACAAACTGGCTGCTAGCTGTTTCCCCCAACACTGCCCACAAGCAAGAAGGGAATCAGGCTGCTTCCAGTAACTTAGTTCCCTGATCTGACCTGAAATTTACAAAAGAAAGAATACAGGCATTCACTAAACATATGCATTATCCCTGGTAAGCCAAGATAAATTGAAACAATGAGGTATCCTTTTTTAATCTATCAGTTTGGAAATGGTGCCCCCAAAAAAGATAATGCAATCCATAATCCACATTGTGCATTTCAAAATTTGTTAAGAAGTAAACTTATACGATATTATATGTCTCTTGTCTCAATGAAGCTGGGGAAAAAATTTTTTTAGAGCCTTGTCAATGGTTTTTCTTAAGTAATCTATTTCAGTTGGAGGATAATTACAATATTGTGATGGTTTTTGCTATACATCGGAAGCTGGGAAATTTTAAAACGGCAAATCTCAGGTTAACTATTCTTAACATGCCGATGGGCTTCCCAGGGGTGCTAAGGAACTAGTGCTAAAGAACCCGCCTGCCAGTACAGAAGACATTAAGTGACTGTGGATTAGATCCCTGGATCGGGAAGATTCCCTGGAGGAGGGCATGGCAATCCACTCCAGTATTCTTTCCTGGAGAATTTCATGGACAGAGGAGCCTGGAGGGCTACAGTCCATAGGGTTGCATATAATCGGACATGCCTGAAGCGACTTAGCACGCATGCACAGCAGAGAAAGGCTATACTCAAATAGAGATAGGCTGGGACTTGGGACCCAGGGCTTACCAGGCGGTGCAGTAGTAGAGAATCTACCTGCAATGCAGGAGATCTCGGTTCGATCCCTGGGTCGGGAAGATCCCCTGGAGAAGCGAATGGCAACCCACTCCAGTATTCTTGCCTGGAGAATTCTATGGATAGAAGAGCCTGGTGGGCTGCAGTCCATAGGGCTGCAAAAAGTTGGTCATTTTGAAAGAGCACGCATGCTTGTGACCAGTGTGCTTGCACCATGTGATAGTTGGGAACCTTGGGAGCCTTTGCGGAAGTGCAGAGTGTAACCATCTCCTCGAGCCACAGAATACAAAGAAACTATAAAGGACTAAAAATAACCTCTATCCTGCAACTATGAACAGTAAGATACAAAAAGGCTACAAACCGACGGCCACTTCCGAAGTGCCGGGAGCAAAAAAAACAGGGTACTGCGCATGAGCCCTGCACACAGCACCACCAAGGGGTGGGCAGACCACCTAAGCCACGCCTTCTGCCCCACCCACCGATCTGCCCCTACCCTCACCGTATTTAAGGAGCCAGCCCGCTCTTCTCGGCACCTGTTTCTAGTTTTCAATCTCCAGTGGTTCCGCGGGAGCCTCAGGAAAGCCTTGCCTGAAATTCTCGGCTCACCTCTTGTCAGTTTCTATTGCCTGAAAAGCTCAAGGACCCAGGTCAGTAACAATTCAGGGTTGGTGGCAGTGTCCGTTGATAAAATGTTTCGAAAGTATTTGAAGACGTATCTTTAATCTATTTCTGCGAGTTTTTCTTAGAAAAAATAACCAAGCGAGTACCCAGAGGCATTTTGCAGTTTATTTTTTTAGTGGTTTAAATTAAGGCAGAATTTCCCTGGTGGCTCAGACGGTAAAGCGACTGCCTACAATGCGGGAGACCGGGGTTCGATCCCACGGTTCGGGAAGAACCCCTGGAGAAGGAAATGGCACCCCACTCCAGTACTCTTGCCTGGAAAATCCCATGGACGGAGGAGCCTGGTAGGCTGCAGTCCATGGGGTCACTAAGAGTTGGACATGACTGAGCGACTTCACTATTCACTATCTATTCATCTCATGCCCTAAGAAGCCCAACAGAGAAGTATCTAGGGGCTGGCTGGAGACTTGGGGTTGTTGTGAGGGAGCCCGGCTCCCCGCTCCCTGATGGCTGTGCCTGGGGCCACCTGTGAGGAGCAGGAAGCCTAGGAGGCAGGCAGAAAAGTGTTAATCGCTTAGCCGTGTCTGACTCTGCGACTCTTTGTGACTCCATGGACTATATAGCGAACCGGGCTCCTCTGTGCATGGGATTTTCCAAGCAAGTATACTGGAGTGGGTGTCCATTCTCTTCTCCAGGGACTCTTCCTGACCCAGGGATCGAACTGTGTCTCCTGCATCACAAGCTGATTCTTTACCGTCTGAACTACTAGGGAAGCCAACCTTAGGGGTGTCTGGAAAAGGAAGTGCTTATTTTTCCAGCTTTTGGAATTAAGGAGGGCAGTGAGAAAGGAGTTGAAGTGGGTGTTGAGTGAGTCAAAGGGCAGTACCCCACGACTTACCTGTCCGTCTTTGAACTGTTCAGATAGAGAAAATGCGTTGTAAGCAGCCATTTCTTTTGTTGTAGTTAATCTTATGAAAGCAGTTCACTGTATATTTAGTGGAAAGGGTAGTTGATAAAATAGTATGTTTCATAGGACTCTGTGTTAAAAATACATGGGTATACTATACATTTGCAGAAAACCCTGATATATCTTAATTCTGGATCCTTAAAGACTTCGACATTCTTTGAATTTTTTTTGGCAAGCATTCATGCCTTAGTTTTAGAATAAGGAACAGAAAATAGATTCACATTTTTATTTATTTTTTAAAATATTTGTTTATTTAATTTATTTTTGGCTGGACCTTCATTGCTGTTCCTGGGCTTTCTCTAGTTGTGGCCATTGGGGGCTACTCTTTGTTGTCGTGTCAGGCTTTTCACTGTGGTGGCTTCTCTTGTGGAGCGCGGGCTCTAGGGCGTGTAGACCTCAATAGTTGCTGTGCGTGGACTTAGTTGCTCCACAGCACATGGAACCTTCCAAGACCAGGGCTCAAACCCATGTCCCCTGAGTGGCAGGTGGATTCTTAAACACTGGACTACCAGGGAAACCCTCCCTAAATTTCCATTTTTAAGCTTCACACTGGACCTGAAATAGGAGATAAGCTAGTCAGTCAGTTAAAATCAGCCTGATGAGGGCTTATGAAGCCACGTGACCTCCAGATCTTAGCCATAAAACTTTCAAGATTGATTCAAGGCCAAGAATGTAAAGAGAATAAGCCATTTTAGAAAATAAAGCTCTTTGTGGTCTGTTATGTTTCACTTACATTTCCAAGAGGACAAACTCCAGCACATCCCCACTTGAGCTCAGTTGGTGAAGCCAGGTGATAATTATTTCAGGAACAGGCTCAGCTCAAAATCATGAAAAACTGATTCTGAAAGAAGACAGATCAGCATGCCAGAAAGAAACATCATGGGTCAGGATACCAAGGAAAGTTTGTTTGTAAGTTGGTCTGGTAGAATTTGATACTGTAAACAGATCATCTCCAAGGAAATCTCAGGGACAGCAATATAATTCGCAGGTTCTCCTCAGAGCTTTGACTTGGCTTGTTTAATTGTTGGTGGAATAGCTCAGAGGTAATTGAAGACATTGTAATAGATGATTTGCAGAGTCACATTTTAAAATCAAAACTAGCCCTGTTTTAAAAAATTGTTGTTACTGTTTATCGCTACGTCGTGTCCAACTCTTTGTTACCCCATGGGCTGTATCCCACCAGGCTCCTCTGTCCATGGGATTTTCCAGGCAAGAATACTGGAGTAGGTTGCCATTTCCTCCTCCAGAGGATCTTCCCAACCCAGGGGTTGAACCGGGGTTGCCTACATTGCAGGTGGATTCTTTACTGCTGAGTAATCTGGGATAGTACTGTGTAAATCTCCTATCTTGTTCAAAAGTTTTCAGGTCTGAAGAAGCATTTAGGCTTTGATTGTAACACTTCTGGAAAACTCAAGGGAGGGCTGTGATTCCTTTCAAAGTCTAGCCATCAATTCCCAAAAGATGCCGGTGGATCAACCAAATAAAGGAATCAGCACACAATACTTTGTGGGTACAGTTTATAAGCTATGATCCCTTTACCTCCTTTTATAAAAGAAAAAAGAAGTAAAAAGTAAAGAAGGTAAAATCTAGGGAGTTCCCTGGTGGTTTAGTGGTTAGGATTCCAGGGTTTCACTGAAATGCCTGGGTTCAATCCTTGGTTTAGGGAGCTGAGATTCCACAAGACTGGTGGCAAGGTTAGAAAAAAAAAAGAGAAGGTAAAAACTAGGAAACAATAGTCAATAATTGTATAAAAACATGAGAACTGGGGGCAGAGGAAGCTACCTACCACCAGAAAGTGGATCAGGTTGAAGCTAAGAGACTAATGTTGGTCAAGAGCACCCAAGGACAGTGTTCACTTAGCAGCTTCATTTGGGTCTGGTGAAACCCAGGGAATATAGTTTATATATATTTGTTTATAGTCAGATTTTAACAAGTCTGACTATCCGTGTTTCCTAAAGTATCTGCTTTTCTTAAGCCTAGCTGATCAACAGAATCATTTAGCTGCTGCTGCTAGGTCGCTTCCGTCATGTCTGACCCTTTGTGACCCCGTAGATGGCAGCCCACCAGGCTCCCCTGTCCCTGGGATTCTCCAGGCAAGAACCTGGAGTGGGTTGCCATTTCCTTCTCCAATGCATGAAAGTGAAAATGGAGTCACTCAGTCGTGTCCGACTCTTAGCGACCCCATGGACTGCAGCCCACCAGGCTCCTCCGTCCATGGGATTTTCCAGGCAAGAGTACTAGAGTGGGGTGCCATTGCCTTCTCCAGAATCATTTGGGGATTTTGTTTTAACATAAATTCTTGACCATCCTGGCTATTTATAAGTATTTATTTGCCTATGTTAGTCACTCAGTCATGTCCTACTCTTTCCAACCCCATAGACTGTAGCCTGCCAGGCTCCTCCGTCCATGAAATTCTCCAGGCAAGAATAGCAAAGTGGGTAGCCATTCCCTTCTCCAGGGGGTCTTCCCAACCCAGGGATTGAACCTGGGTCTCCTGCATTGCAGGCTGATTCTTTACTGTTTGAGCTGTTTGCCTGTGCTGAGTCTTAATTGAGGCATGTGGAATCTTTGATCTTTGTTGTGGCTTGGGAATCCTTAGTTTCAGCATGTTGCATCCAGTTCCCCGATCAGGGCTTGAACCCTGGCACCCTGCATTGGGAGCATGGAGTCTTAGCCACTGGACTACCAGGGAAGTCCCCCTCCCATCTCAGCTTTCTGATTCACTAAGTCTGGAGGGTATCCAAGAAAATGGCATTTTTTTTTAACCATTTCATTTTTTAGATGAACTGTCAGTAAGCTGTAATTTATATAAAATGCACCCATTTTAGATGTATGATTAGGTGATTTTTTTTTTTTTTTGCAAATATATATGCCCCCCCATAACCTTTACCACAATCAAGGTATAGATCATATCCATCCAACGAGGACTACTTCCCGTAAGTGACTCTAAAACTTTAGCTATAGGACTTTCTAGAATGATTCAAACCCAAATATAGTAAGAAAACCATTAATCCCAAAATGTTCCTTTGTGCCCTGGCAAATCATGCCCCCAACCCACCCCTGACAGCCTCCACCCCAAGCAACCACTGATGTACTGCTTAACCCTGTGGACCCTGTGGATTGGTTTGCTTTATCTAGAATTTTGTATAAATAGACTCGTACGGTGTTTGCTTTGGGGGTTTGGCTTCTTTGGCCTGGCATAATATTTTTGAAATTCATTCATACTGTTGCAGATATATTTAAATAGTTTATTTCTTATTAAGGGTAATAATGTTCCATTGAATGGATATACCGAATTTCTATATCCATTCATCTGTTGATGGATGTTTAAGCTGTTTCTGGTTTTTTGCTGTTACAAGTAAAGCTTCGTATACATTGATATAAAAAGTGTGGACATACATTTTCATTTTCTTGTACTAAATATATAGAAGTGGAGTTGATAGGTCATATGGTTGGGTGTATTGGAGAAGGAAATGGCAACCCACTCCAGTGTTCTTGCCTGGAGAATCCCAGGGACGGGGAAGCCTAGCGCGTGGTGTAAGTCTAACTTTAAGAAACTGGTGAATAGTTTTCCATAATGGTTAGACCACTTAACTACCAGCAACTCTGAGGGTTGCAGTTGCTCCATATCCGTATTAACACCTGGTATTATCAGTCAGTTTTAGCCATTCTGTATTTGCACGCATGCTCAGTTGCATGTGACTCTTTGCAACCCCATAGACTTTAGCCTGTTAGGCTCCTCTGTCCATGGGATTTCCTGGGCAAGAATACTAGAGCAGGTTACCGTTTCCTCCTCCAGAGGATCTTCCTAACCCAGGGACTGAACCCACATCTCCTGCATTGCAGGTGGATTCTTTACCCCTTGAGCCATCAGGGCATCCTTGATTCTGTTTAGGGTATTGTGGTATTGCACTGTACTTTTTTAGGCACTTGCTTATGTTTTATTTATTTTGGGATGCACAGGGTCTTTCATTGCTGCTCGTGGGTTTCTCGTTGTAGTGGCTTCTGTTGTTGCAGAGCACAGGCTCTAGGACAGACAAGCTTCAGTAGTTGCAGCACTGTGGGCTCTGTAATCATGGCTCAGGGGCTCAGTTGTTCTGGGGAACGTGGAATCTTCCGGACCAGGGACTGACTGCGTGTCCCTGGCATTCGCAGGAGACTCCTATCTACTGAACCACCAGGGAAGTCCTTAATGTACTTTTATTTGTTTTTTTCTCACTGTACTTTAAAATTGCTTTTCCTAATGAATATTGAGTGTGTTTTCGTGTGCTATTGGCCAAACATGTCTTCTTTTGTTAAGACTATATTCCAACTTTTTGTCATGTTATTATTGGGCTGTTTACCTACTGTTGAATTTTAAGATACATATATTCTGGATATAAAATTAAATATATGTTTTACAAATATTTTCTTAGGTTTTATGGTTTGTCTCTGTTTTCTTTACAATGTCAACAAAGAACAAGGTTTCAGTGTTAAAGTACAATTTATCAACACTGGTTTTCTGTAATCGGTGATTAGATTGTATCTCGTCTGAGAAATTTTTGCTTGTACCAGGGTTGTGATGATTTTCTCCAATATATTTTCTAGAACTTAAATATTACTAGCTTTTACTTTTATTTATATAATCTATTTTGAGTTAATATTTATAAGGATCAGTGTTCACTTTTCTCATGTAATATCCAGTGGTTCACCTTTTGTTGGAAAGACTTTTCCCATTAAATTGCCTTCACACAGTCAAAAATCAGTTGAAAAAAGAAATATATAAAGCATAGTTTATATAATGTATATCATGTTATACATTATTTTACAAATTATGTATAATACAATTATGAATTATATATGTAATTGTATGTATTATATGTGCATATATATGTATATGTGCATATATATGTATATGTACATATATATACACACACATCTGTTTCTAGACTCTGTTCTGTCTCATTGGTCTCTGTCTCTGTTATTTCCCCAGTTACTATGCGTTCGTGTGTGCTAAGTCGCTTCAGTCCTGTCTGACTCTTGCCCCATGGACTATAGCCTGCCAGGTTCCTCTGTCCATGGGATTCTCCAGGCAAGAATACAAGAGTGGGTTGTCATGCCCTCCTCCAGGGGATCTTCCCGACCAAGAGATCAAACCTGAGCTTCTTATGTCTCCTGTATAGGCTGTCGGGTTCTTTACCACTAGCGCCACCTGGAATGCCCCTGGATTACTATGTTTTAAAATGAAATGGTTTAAGTTTTCCATTTTTGTTCATTTTTAAGATTGTTTTGGCTAGTTTAGGTGCTTTACATTTCCATTTTGGGATTCAATTTGCTAATGCTTTGTTAAGGATTTTTATGTCTGTCCTTCAGGAACAACATTAATCTACCGTTTTCTTGTAATGACTTCATGTGGTTTTGGTGTTGGCAGATTATGACCTCATAAAGTAACATGTAAGAGCTTCCTCCTCTAATTTCTTGACGAGTTTGTGTATTATTTCTTCCTTAAATGTTTAATGGAATTCACCAGTGAAGCCATATAACATGGATTTTTCTTTACAGAAAGGTATTTAAATATAAATTTTATTTAATTACTAGATATAAGACTATTCCAATTTTTTTATTGTTTCTTGAAATAGTTTTAACAGTTTATGTCCTCAATGAATTCACCCATTTTATTGATTGGCATAAAATTGTTCATGCTACCTACCTCCTTATTAGCCCTTTAGTACCTTCAAGAGATGTCCCCTCTTTTATTCCTGATATTATTAGTTTCTATATCCCCTTTCTTTTTTCTTAATCAGTCTAGCTAGAGGTTTATCCATTTTATTCACTATGCTTGATGGATTGTATTTTATTTCGAATTATTTTTTAATTTCCTTTGCAACTTCTGTAACCCGTGATTTATGAGGATGTGTGTAATTTCTGTATATCTGGGCAGCTTTCCAGATAACTTTTGCAATTAATTTCCAATTTAATTCTGTAGTAGAAAGGAACATTCTACAGTTTTTCAATCATTTTGTATTTATTAAGACAGTTTATGGCTCAGAATATTATCTGTCTTGATGTTTCATGGGTACTTGAAAAGATAATATTGTTTCATGTCCCTTGTGTCCTTAGAGATGTTGTTGTGTCTTTTTGTTTTGTCAGTTGCTGAGAGATCAGCATTGAAAGCTCCAAGTAAAATTGTGACTGTGAATTTGTCTGTCTCTCCTTTTGATTCCATCTAGTTTCTTTGGTTCTGTCAGGTTTCATTTAGCATATTTTGAAATTTTGATACTAGGTACATGCATATTGAGGATGGCCTTGTCTTTTCAATGAATTGACTTTTTGGTCATTAGGAAATGCATTGCTCTTTAACGCTGGTGAAATTCCTTGTCTTTATGTCTTTTACCTGAAAACTGGATATACCTCTTGGTGGATGTTGAGCCAAAAGACAGAATTGGGAGAGGGAAGGATTTATTATTACTTGCAGCAAGTAGGGAGAACACCAAGGATCCTTCCCAAAGCAGTGTCTCCCTGGACAGCAAAATTGGGGAAGTTTTAAGCTAAGGGTTCATGCATATTCATAGTGGGATTTGGCCTTCCCCCTTGACTCAGCAGGTCAAGAATCCTCTTGCAATGAGGAAGACACTAGGGACTCTGGCTGGATTCCTGGATAGGGAAGATCCCCTAGAATAGGAAATGGCAACCCACACCAATAGTTTTGCCTGGAAAACCCCATGGACAGAGGATCCTGGCGGGCTACAGTACATGGGGTAACGAAGAGTCGGACATGGCTGAACTCATTGAGCAGTCCAGTCCAAACTTTAGTTGATTGAAGTCACTGAGAGTCAGGAAAGTCAACATCTTGGTCCCTTGGATTCCAGTTGATATGGTGGTTAAAGGGCCTGAAAGTTGGTAATAGTTGCTCAGTGTGTCCAACTCAATCATGTCCATGACCCCATGGACTGTAACCCACCAGGCTCTTCTGTCCATGGGATTCTTCAGGCAAGAATATTGGACTACAAAAAGACTGGGCTGGAAAAAAAAAAAAAATACTGGGCTGGGTAACCATTCCCTTCTCCAGGGGTTCTCCTTCACCCAAGGATATAACCCAAGTTTCCAGCATTGCAGGGAGATTGCTTACCATCTGAGCCAAAGGGCCTTAGAAGAAATTTAAATCTAAAAAACAGCTCAAGACAGTGCTTTAGGCTAGTCTTTACCATTGCAATACAACTGGGAATCTTTACAACTGATTTATTACCTTTGCTATTGTTACTTCTCTTGCTGATAACAGTCCTTTGTTTCCGCATTTTTTGTTCCCTTGTTGTTGTCACTCATGTCCCATTCTTTGTGACCCAATAGACTACAGGACGCCAGGCTTCCCTGTCGTTCACAATCTCCAAGAGTTCACGCAGACTCACATCCATTGAATTGGTGATGCCATCCAATCGTTGCATCCTCTTTGAAAGGCAAAGTGATAGGCAAGAAGTAGATTCATTAGTATAGGACGCTTGTAAGAGACGCAATCGGGCAGGTGAGGAAGCTCTGCCTGGAGGATTGAGTGGGCTACAATTAATAATGGAAAAAAGGGGATGAGAAGAGACTACCTTCTTCAGGCAGATGTAGATGCAGACGTGCATCATTAGCTCCTCCTTCACATTGTATGGCAGGAAATTGTCTGACCCTAAGCTGGGATTATCTTATTAGTACAAGGGTGGTGACCTTTCTTGTATCTAGTCACTGGGGGGGATAACTTGTGGTTCTGTTTATGGTTTTATAATTAAGCAAGCCTGATTCTTTGAATAATGTTCCAATAGCTTTCTTGAGGTATCATTGGCTTAATAATGGCCTCCCAAGGTTTCTTATGTTTCCTCCTCAGTCTAGTTAACCTATTGGGACTTCTACCACTACTTGTATAACTATCCTATTCTATCCCTATCAGTTTTATCTCGTTGCAGTTCAAGGGATTCTCAAGAGTCTTCTCCAGCACTACAGTTCAAAAGCATCAATTCTTGATGCTCAGCTTTCTTTATAGTCCAACTCTCAGATCCATACATGACTACTGGGAAAACCATAGCTTTGACTAGACGGGCCTTTGTTGGCAAAGTGATATCTATTTGCTGTGAAGTGATGGGACCAGATTCCATGATCTTCATTTTTTGAGTGTTGAGTTTTAAGCCAGCTTCTTCACTCTCCTCTTTCACCTTCATCAAGACACTCTTTAGTTCCTCTTCACTTTCTGCCATTAGGGTGGTGTCATCTACATATCTGAGGTTGTTGATATTCCTCCCAAAATCTTAATTCCAGACAAGACAGAGTGTGGGCCATCTCAGAAGGCAAGAGCAGCCCCGGAATATGAGGTTGTCAGTTTTTACAGTTCAGTTCAGTTGCTCAGTCGTTTCTGACTCTTGGTGACCCCACTAACTGCAGCACTCCAGGCTTTCCTGTTCATCACCAACTCCTGGAGCTTGCTCAAACTCATGTCCATTGAGTCAGTGATGCCGTCCAACCATCTCATCCTCTGTTGTTCCCGTCTCTTCCTGCCCTCAATCTTCCCCAGCATCAGGGTCTTCTCCAGTTAGTCAGTTCCTTGCAGCAGGTGACCAAAGTATTAGAGCTTCAGCATCAGTCCTTCCAATGAATATTCAGGACTGATTTCCTTTAGGATGAACTGGTTTGATCTCCTTGCTGTCCAAGGGACTCTCAAGTATCTTCTCCAACACCACAGTTCAAAAGCATCAGTTCTTTGGTGCTCAACTTTCTTTATGGTCCAACTCTCACGTCCATACATGGCTACTGGAAAAACCATAGCTTTGACTAGACGGGCCTTTGTCAGCAAAGTAATATTTGCTTTTTAATATGCTGTCTAGGTTTGTCTTAGCTTTTCTTCCAAGGAGCAAGTATCTTTTAATTTCATGGCAGCAGTCACCATCTGCAGTGATTTTGGAGCCCAAGAAAATAAAGTCTGTAACTGTTTCCATTGTTTCTCCATCTATTTGCCATGAAGTTATGGGACTAGATGCCATGATCTTCGTTTTCTGCATGTTGGGTTTTAAGCCAGCTTTTTCACTCTCCTCTTTCACTTTCATTAAGAGGCTCTTTAGTTCTGCTTTCTGCCATAAGGATGCTGTTTTTAGTTTTTACAGGAGTGGACAATTTTATACACTAATGAGTGGGAGGATTATTCTGTTTCAGTTAAAAGATGGGATTTCCAGGAACTGGGCCACTGCCCACCTTTTGATCTTTAATGATCCACCTTGGAACTGCCATGGTGCTGGTGGATATGTCACTTAGCTTGCTGATGTGTTACAATGAGCATTTATTAAGGCACTGAGGCTGAAGTTCAAGGGGAATTTGGACTATTTGGATTATTTGGTTCTAATCAGTTTATGTCATGTCCTCCAGGTATGTCATTCTTTTAAAGTTTGTGCCCTGTCCCCTTCCTTCCTGTTACAAAAACACTAGTTTGCTTCCCAGGTAGTGCTAGTGGTAGAGAGCCTGCCTGCCAATGCAGAAGACATGAGAGACTCAGGTTCCATCCCTGGGTCGGGAAGATTTCCTGGACCAGGAAATGGCAACCCACTCCAGTACTCTTGCCTGGAGAATCCCATGGGCAGAGGAGCGTGGTGGGCTGCAGTCCATGGGATGTCACACACGACTTAGCTCGCACACACGTCCAGTTTTCTAGTTGTTTACAGAGGTAGGCTGTATCCAGTCCCAGCCACCCACTCAGGGTTTGAAATTAAATCCTGGAATAAGTAGTGGCATAATATCTAAAACAGGCCCAAGATGGCATTGCTCATGCTGAACCCCACATCAGCAAACCAAAACTTACCTAGGTATCTCTGCTCAGCTCTCCCAGAAAAGGAAGTTGTCCGAGTCAGCACTTGCCTGCTCAGCACAAGTTATATCACCCAACTAGAGATTTTCTTTACCCCATATAAGGAAGGCAGTGCTGCTGCTTTAACCAATTAGATGATGCTTGTATAATTCCTAGATTCTTTTAGCTTTGGTCTGTAAGATCACTCATGCTGCACAGTTCTTTGGAGCTTCTTTCTATCTGCTAGATTGGATGATTCCTGATTCAAGAATTGCTGAATAAAGACTTACTGGATCAGTCCATTGTCTATGGGTTTAACAGTATTTAACAAGTTGTATCCAACTCTTTGTGACCCCATGGACTGTAGCCCTCAGGCTTCTGTCTCCATGGACTTCTTCACGCAAGAATACTGGAGTGGGTAGCCCTTTGCTTCTCCAGGGGATCTTCCTGACCTAGGGATTGAACCCAGGTTACTTGCATTGCAGGCAGATTCTTTAATATCTGAGCCACCAGGGAAGCCCAAGTTTAAGTTCAGGAAAATTAATTAGTAAAGTATATATACTAGGCAGAAAAAATTTTCCAATATTTCTTTTCCCATTCATCTAGCCAAGTTTGTTGGAAACCTACCAAGTACCAGGCACTCAGTATGGCTGCTAGAGATGTAATTGTGAGCAAAAATACATATGGCCTCTGCAGACTTTTAGTTCTGGTAGGGAAGTATGACCAGTAATTTCATCATGTAACTATTGGCTCTGGAAAGATTGTTATGAAAGCATGTAAGAGGTGATCTGACAGGTGTGGTAGAGATGGTGGGGAAGACTTTCTCACAGAAGTAAATCTGAGTTAAGATCTGAAGAGTGAGTAGGAGTTAATTAATAGGAGGGAAAGAAGCCAGAAGCTTAGGACAGACTTTGGCAGTGAAGGAGCCTGAAATCAAGCCAGACCTTGATTGTAGTCCTCAGCTTCAAGCAGTAGAAAACTGCTGAGGCATCTTGAGCAGGAGATTGACATGATTGGATTTGCCTTTTGAATAGATAACTGTGTCATTCTTGACTATGCATGCAATGAAAAGATTCCACTACACGGAAAGTAAATGGACCAGGACAACACCTTTCAGCATGAACACTTGACACTAATAAGAGTTTAAGTGAGGTAAGGGTAAGGAGCCATGGAAGGCAGAAGTGAACACATATGATGTGATTTCATCTCTATGAGGCATTAAAATATTCAAGAAAACATACAGATCCACATATGAAGACATAATGGTTGCTGCTGTTCACTCAGTCGTGTAAGCCTTTTTGCGACCCCATGGACTGCAGCACAGACTAGACTTCCCGTCCTTCACCGTCTCCCAGAGTTCGCTCAAATTCATGTCCCCAGTGAGTCAGCGGTGCCATCCAACCATCTCATCCTCTGTTACCCCCTTCTCCTCCTGCCCTCAGTCTTTCCCAGCATCAGGGTCTTTTCTAATGCGTTGGCTCTTCTCATCAGGTGGCTAAGAAGCGATACTAATGTTGTAAAAGTAAACAGATATGTGAGGAAATGATAAATAGCGCAATCAGGATAGTAGGTACATCTGTATGCAGTATTTAAATACACTTAGAGCAGAGGAGGTTTGGGTGAAGCAGAAAAGAATAGCTTTAATGCTTGCCAAGCAAATGGGGACACAGCTGGCTTCTGCCCTGAAAAGCTATGTGTCCCAACCCAGGAGGGTTTGATAGGGAGTAACAGTTCAAGGGTGGGGTTGCTGCTAAGATCAGGGTGTGTGCAGGGCCTGCACTCCTCTAATCTGGTCTGGGTAATCTTGATGAGCTGCTCTGGTTCCTGGCCTCAGGTGATTTCTTGGCTGTGTGTGCATGCTCACTCAGTCAGGTCCAACTCTTGGCAGCCCCATGGACTGTAGCCCACCAGGCTCGTCCGTGGGATTTTCCAGTCAAGAATCCTGGAGTGGATTGCCATTTCGTCCTCCAGGGAATTTTCCCAACCCAGGGATCAAACCCGTGTCTACTGTGCCTCTTGCACTGGCAGGTGAGTTCTTTACCAATGCACCACCTGGGAAGTCCAGGTTCTTGGCTGCTCCTCCTTTATTTAGCAATGGCTGGACACTGCCCTTTGGAAGTCAGAAAAGGTCACGGAGGTCAGGTTCTGTTCCCTCCAAGCAAGAGAATGGAGGACAGGCTTCCATGCCCAGGGGCCCCAGAGGATTGGTTCAGTTTTAGTTCCAGCCTTCAATGCCGCTGTGATTTTCCACCTGGATTACTACACCAGCTTAAACCAAATGCAGAATTACTTTCTACTTTCAATCTATTTTCTTTTTCTTTTTTGGTCACGCTGTGGGGCATGTGGGATTTTAGTTCCCTGACCAGGGATGGAACTCATGCCCTCTGCAGTGAAAGCAGAGTCCAAACCACTGGGCCTGCAGGGGAGCCCCTCAATCTATTTTCTGTATGTCATGTATCACTGTCTGATTTGAAACTCCTTAATGAGGACCCTAAGTGTTTTAGACAGGAGGTAAACTATGTTGATTTGGCCCTTACCCAATTAAAACAAATTGTTATAAACTATTTGGTACTAGACTGAGTTATATGGAATTACATTTCCTGTACATTGATAACCGTCAATCAACAATTTCATGTGGTTCAACCAACTCATGTCAAACACTGCCCTATACATATTAACTGAAATGTATGCATATTAGCTAAAGTTAATCCTCAGAATAACCTGGTAAAGGAGGCAGCATAAGTTTCATAGTTTTACAGATGAAGAAACTAGGGTCCAGAGAAGCTAAGGCCTTGCTTGTCAAGGCTTTACAACTGGTGAGTGGTAGAACTAGGATTAAAAAGCAAATGGCTCTGGCAAGATGTGGAGAAATTGGAACCCTCACACAGTGTTGGTGAGAATGTTAAATGGTGCAGCCCCTCTAAGAAAACAGTTGGGTAGATCCTCAATAAATTAAAGATGACTGGATTATTCTTGTATACACCCAAAAGAACTGGCATTCAAACAGAAACTTATTTCACAAGGCCAACGGATGGAAACAACCAAAAAGCCCATCAGTGGACATAAACAAGTGGTGGAATATCCATACAATGGAACATCACTCTGCCATAAAAAGGAATGAAGTACCGATACATGCTTCCACATGAGTGAATCTCAAAGCGTTACATTAAGTCAAAGAAGGCCACATATTATATAAATCTGTTGATGTGAGCTATCTACAATAGGCAAATCCATGGAGACAAAATTCCATGGACAGAGAAGCCCGGTGGGCTACAGTCCAAGGGGTCACAGAGAGTCAGACATAACTGAGCACATACATATGAAGAGAGAAAGCAGATTAATATTTACCAGGGACTGCAAAGAGGTGGGGAAACTGAGAAATGACTGCTTCATGGGTATGGGACTTGGGGTGTTGAAAAGGTTTTGTAACTAGATAGTGGTGCTGTTTTTACTCAAGATACTGTGAATGTACTTAATGCCACTGAATTGCACACTTTAACATAGTAAAAATGGTAAATTTTATCTTATGTGTATTTTACCACAATTAAAAAAAAAAAGAGCTTCAGAGACAGGACACGTAATGTTTTCATTACCCTGTCTCCTCAAAGGGCTTCCCTGGTAGCCCAGCTGGTAAAAAATACACCTGCAATGCAAGAGACCCCAGTTCCGATTCCTGAATCACGAAGATCCCCTGGAGAACTTGAGCCCACTCAAGTCTTGGGTTTCCCTGGTGGCTCAGATGGTAAAGAATCCGCCTGCAATGCAGGAGACCTGGGTTTGATCCTGGGTTGGGAAGATCCCCTGGGGAAGGAAATGGCAACCCACTCCAGTATTCTTGCCTGGAGAATCCTATGGACAGAGTCTCGCAGGCTACAGTCAGTGGGGTTGCGAAGAGTCGAACAGAACTGAGCGACTAAGCACAGTCCCTTCCAAGTTAACTGCTTGCTCAAGCTTCTTGGAATGTAGAGATCTGGTGTGTGTATGTATGTTAGTTGCTCAGTTGTGTCCAACTCTTGAGACCCCAGGACTATAGCCAGCCAGGCTCCTCTGTTGAATGGGGTTCTCCAGGCAAGAATACTGGAGTAGGTTACCGTTTCCTTCTTCAGGGAATCTTCCCAACCCAGGGATCGAGCCTGGTCTCGTGCATTGAAGGCATTCTTTACCGTCTGATCCACCAGGGAAGCCCAGAAAACCCTGTCCATTCAAAGCTGACTGCTTGCTTATGTTTCATGGAATGTAGAGATCCAGATAAACTGCAAAGACAGGTCATTCCCTCTGCTGGAGACCATCCCTCTGCAGGCATGCAAGCACATTCTGCCCTTATCTCAGAAATGCCTGCTTACCTTTGAGCCAGCTTAGACCTCATTCTTCTAGAAGCCCTCCTGGATTGTGTCACCCCTCGTGGAGTGAAACTCTCATCTTGTGTATTCTCACAGCTTTAGCATCTCCCTATTACAGCACTTAGTAACAGTTGAGGTCAGTAACTGGATGTGTGTATCATTGCTGTAGTCCCGCCACTTAGCAGAGTGCTTTGCACATAGTAAATCGTCACTGAATGAATAAGTATGTCATAAATGTTTGCTGTTTTTTAATACCAGCATAAATTGTTTTATTAAGCTTTGCTTTATTGTGCTTTGCAGATTTTTTTTTTTTTTTTTGAGAAATTGAGGGTTTGGGGCAGTCCCCAGGTGGCACTAGTGGTAAAGAACACGCCTGCCAATGCAGGAGACATGAGAGACACAGGTTCAGTCCCTGAATCGGGAAGATCCCCTGGAGGAGGAAATGGCAGTCCATTCCAGTATCCTTGCCAGGAGAATCCCACGGACAGAGGAGCCTGGCGGGCTATGGTCCATAGGGTCACACAGAGTCAGACATGACTGAAGCGACTTAACCCGGATGCACATCAAGCAAGTCTGTCAGCACTGTTTTCCCAACAGCATTTGCTCACTTCATATCTCAGTGTCACATTTTGGTAATTCTTGGAATGTTTCAAATATTTTCACTATTATTATATTTGTGATGGTGATCAGTGATCTTTGATGTTGCTGTTATGTAACTCACTGAAGGCTCAGATGATGTTTAGCAATTTTTTAGCAATAATTTTTAATTATGATATGCACACTTTCAAAACAATTTTTACTTATATATTTTTTGGCTGTGTTGGTTCTTTTTGGCCACGTGGGTTTTTCTTTAGTTTCGGGAAAGGGGCGTTACTCTAGGGGCAGTGTTGAGCCTTCTCATTGCGGTGGCTTCTCTTGTGGAGCACAGACAGGCTCTAGGGCGTGTGGACTGGAGTGGTTGTGATTCTTGGGCTTCACAGCACAGGCTCAGTAGTTGTGGCACACGGGCTTAGTTGCTCGTCGGCATGTGGATCATCCCGAACCAGGAGTCGCATCCATGTCTGCTGCATTGGCAGGCAGATTCTTTACCACTGAGCCACCTGGGAAGCCTGAGAACTGTTTTTTTAGATGTAATGCTATTGCACACTTCACAGAACTACATTAGAGTTTAAATATAGCTTTCACGTGCACTAGAAACAAAAAATTGTGTCACTCATTTTATTGAAATATTCACTTTATTGTTGTGGTCTGGAACTGAGTCTGCAGTGTCTCCCAAGTATGCCCAGTAATCAAATTTTGTTATCTCTCTGTCCACCCTCCCCTCCCCACCCAAGGCTACAGGAATGTAGGCTCTCACCACAGATAGGAAAAGAGAATAACAGGAAGTGCATTAGCTCTCTAAAAGTCTGACTTTGGCTTTCAAAGAGCAACAAATTCAAGTGGGAAAGTGAGACATCCCCCCTCGCCCATCTCTTCATGGCCCAGGTAGGTCACTTTGTCCAAAGCCTTCAAGATAATTGCACTTGGCTTTTTCCAGTCCACACAAGAAGGTTAAAGGACTCCGCTGGTGGTCCATTGGATAAGACTTCACACTTCCAATGCGGGGGCATTGGTTTGATCCTTGGTTGGGGAACTAAGATCCCACATGCCTCTTGGCATGATGGAGAAAAATAAATAAAATAACAGTGTGTGTTAAGTGACTGCAGCCATGAAATTAAAAGACGCTTACTCCTTGGAAGAAAAGTTATGATCAACCTAGACAGCATATTCAAAAGCAGAGACATTACTTTGCCGACTAAGGTCCGTCTAGTCAAGGCTATGGTTTTTCCTGTGGTCATGTATGGATGTAAGAGTTGGACTGTGAAGAAGGCTGAGCGCCAAAGAATTGATGCTTTTGAGCTGTGATGTTGGAGAAGACTCTTGAGAGTCCCTTGGACTGCAAGGAGATCCAACCAGTCCATTCTGAAGGAGATCAACCCTAGGATTTCTTTGGAAGGAATGATGCCAAAGCTGAAACTCCAGTACTTTGGCCACCTCATGCGAAGAGTTGACTCATTGGAAAAGACTCTGATGCTGGAAGGGATTGGGGGCAGGAGGAGAAGGGGGCGACCGAGGATGAGATGGCTGGATGGCACCACCGACTCGATGGACATGAGTTTGAGTGAACTCCGGGAGTTGGTGATGGACAGGGAGGCCTGGCGTGCTGCGATTCATGGGGTTGCAAAGAGTCGGACACGACTGAGCGACTGAACTGAACTGAAGTTGCTTCAGTTGTGTCCAACTTTGCGAGCCTATGAACTATAGCCTGCCAGGCTCTTCTATCCATGGGCTTTTCCAGGCAAGATACTGGAATGGGTTGCCTTGCTCTCCTCCTACTACCTTTTAATTAAGACTAAGACACTAGTGGGACTTCCCTGATGCTCCATTGGTTAAAACTCCATGCTCCTAGGGTAAGGGGCACATGTTCAATCACTGGTCTGGGAACAGGATCCCATCTGCCATAGGGTGTGGCCAAGAAAGAAGAGTTAGAGGACTTCCCTGGCAGTCCAGTAATTAAGAGTGCGCCTTGCAGTGCAGGGGACATAGATTCAATCCCTGGTTTGGGAAGATCCCACATACCTCGGAGCTACTGAGCCTGTGCTCTGCAATAAAAGAAGTCATACAGAAAAAATTTTTTTTGTTAAAAGCAAAAACTGATACTAGCCAAATCCTGAGCTGTTAATGTGATATAAATAACAATAGAGTTTTCACTGGGTTTACAGTGAGAGCTCACAACCCAGCCCTTGCTCATGTCATTATAATCCAGCAATAGTGTTTATCTGTCTGAGGAAATGGACTCAGATGATGACCAAAATCTGTTTTCAGCAGTAATGTAAAATGACATTGAACATATGCTTTCGGGGTTTTTTGTTTATTATCATTACTATTATTGCTTTTCATTTTGTTTTTGTTTTGGATGTACTACATGGCATGTGTAATTTCCCCGATCAGGGATCAAACCCATGCCCCCGGTAGTGGAACTGAGAAGTCTTGACTCCTGGACCACCAGTAAAGCCCTAAACATATACTTTAAAGGATGATAATGTGATTTAGTTCCAGAACCCTCTTTTGAGGATCTACCATATTTCTGGCATTGTGCTGAGTACGATGGCTGCATGAAACATAGTTACGGCACAGAGGAACACTCTGTTGTTAATAGCACTGCCCAAGAGGACACCCGCAACTTCTTTGCTTTTCTGCTCTACCTGCTCTAGTTGAATGACAATGAGCCCTCCTTTTCTCCCTTCCTACCAGGGAACCACTTCTTCAGAAGTTTCTAGAGGTGGTGGCATGAACCAAACTATGTTCCCTGCTTATGGCCTACCCAGCCATCTGCCTATATTCAGACACCCTCGCTTTTCCCTAAGTTTCCCCTTTGTATATAAAGGAAGTTGAGGAATTTCCCAGTCCTATATTTGGCACTAAGGAGATGCTCAAAAAATTCTAGTTCCCTTGGCCGCCTCTCCATTCTCCCAGGGGCTGTAAAAGAAGGGCTGTGTGTTCTGGAAGCCCAGCTCCAAGTCCAACCGTTTGATAGACCAGAAGTATTCGTAGTAAAAGAGAAACTAGGGACTTAGGAAAAAACACCTTTTTGTAGAGACATGGCTTTTAAGTTGTTTGTTAATGATATCTAGGTTCAGTGGAACTATAATGATTAGAGAATCAAATCTCTAAACCTCTTCAGACCAGAAGACAATGAGACTTTTCTAGAGAAAAAGGCCTTTAAAAGATGCTTTCTCTTCCAAATTCTTGTTTTCCCCTCCAAAGATTTCACCCCAACTCAGATACCCTGTCTTTGCTAGCTGTTTCTCCTACCTGTTGCATTTTGTCTACAAAGATGACAAACAGATTACACATTAATGAAGCCCAGTCTTGCTGGCAGGTTGGATGAGAAGGCTTTCAATATGAGAAGTTGCTCAGAAACCATCCTGGAGGGTAACATGGGTTATAATATGGCTTTAAAACTCTGAATGTTATACTTCCCTGGTGGCTCAGATGGTAAAGCCTCTGTCTACAATGCAGGAGACCCGGGTTCGAGCCCTGGGTTGGGAAGGTCCCCTGGAGAAGGAAACAGCAATCCACTCCAGTACTATTGCCTAGAAAATCCTATGGAAAGAGGAGCCTGGAAGGCTGCAGTCTATGGGGTCGCAAAGAGTTGGACACGACTGAGTGACTTCCCTTCACTTCACATATATATATATGTCTATGTTATATGTACATCTCAGATCAATCACTGAATGTTCAGCAGTTCCCAGTGGTGACCCCTTGTTACAGCAAGGAAACAAACTCATTAATGTGTAGACAGATTCAAAAATGAGGGGAGGATTTCCCTGATGGTACAGTGGATAAGAACACCTGCCAATGCAGGGGACATGGGTTCCGTTTGTGGTCCGGGAAGATCCCACATCCTGCAGAGCCTGTGCTCTGCAACAAGAGAAGCCATAGAGTGAGAAGGCTGTGCACTGAGACTAGAGAGCAGTCCCCACTCGCTGCAGCTAGAGAAGGCCCAGGCACAGCAATGAAGAGCCAGCGCAGTCAGAACCAAGTAAAAACCAAAACCTTCAGTTCAGTTCAGTTGCTCAGTCGTGTCCGACTCTTTGCGACCCCATGAATCACAGCACGCCAGGCCTCCCTGTCCATCACCAACTCCCGGAGTTCACTCAGACTCACGTTCATCAAGTCGGTGATGCCATCCAGCCATCTCATCCTCTGTTGTCCCCTTCTCCTCCTGCCCCCAATCCCTTCCAGCATCAGAGTCTTTTCCAATGAGTCAGCTCTTCACATGAGGTGGCCAAAGGACTGGAGTTTCAGCTTTAGCATCATTCCTTCCAAAGAAATCCCAGGGCTGATCTCCTTCAGAATGGGCTGGTTGGATCTCCTTGCAGTCCAAGGGACTCTCAAGAGTCTTCTCCAACACCACAGTTCAAAAGCATCAATTCTTCGGCGCTCAGCCTTCTTCACAGTCCAACTCTCACATCCATACATGACTACTGGAAAAACTATAGCCTTGACTAGACAGACCTTTGTTGGCAAAGTAATGTCTCTGCTTTTCAAAACAAAACCTTAGAGACGGGTGGGGGGAAAAAAGGAGCTAGTTTAGCTTGCAACTCGTAACCGTGCAAGTGTTTTTCCCTGAGACAACCATTAATACTTGGGTATACAACAGAAACGCTTTAAGTACATATATCTCCCATTTCATCACACAGAATATTGAAATGCTGTGGAAAGAAAGATCATTGAAGGAATGAAAGATTCAATTATCTTTTATTGTTTCATCAAAGGGAAGCCATTGCAGTGAGAAACCCGTGCACCACAACTAGAGAAAGTCCATGCGT
This sequence comes from Budorcas taxicolor, assembly GCF_023091745.1. Classification (NCBI taxonomy): domain Eukaryota; kingdom Metazoa; phylum Chordata; class Mammalia; order Artiodactyla; family Bovidae; genus Budorcas; species Budorcas taxicolor. Next base: position 134,121,709 of record NC_068914.1, on the reverse strand, counting down.
AGCAATGAAGACCCAGTGCAACCAAAAAGTAAATTAATAATAACTTTTAAAAAAGAAATGAGAGAAACACAAGGGTTATTTTTCTACCCCTAGCATCTCACTTAAAACAAACAGCTGTGAAATAATTGCATTTAAACGAAGAATCCAACCCACTCAGCATGTTGAACTTTGATGCCAAGGAGACCAAAGACTTCCCCCAAGGGAAACAGGAGATTCAAAACACAGGCACATTTTCTTCCATTATCACCACCCCCTAATCCTGCTGTGTCACCTCAGAGAACAATGCTGTACATTCCCAAGGAATTTGAAAGAGGCAGTGTAGACAGAACATTTTCAACACTCCTAGGGAAAGTGTGTCTTTATATTTTCTTTCATGTATCAGTAGCATCCTCTTCCCAAGGTCCTGCCAGATCGTAAAAAATAAACTTGACAAACTTACATTAAGTTTCTAATGTTGAAGTTCATGTCCAAGGTCAGCTTGCCTCTTGACAAAGGAGACTTGGACACGTAAGAGCCTCACATTTGTAAGTGGTTTAGATCCTGATTTCCTTCTCGGTCACAGGTCTTTCCCTTGCCAGCCTCATACATAATGCAGTGGTATCTGCTTTTGGTGAAAGCTTGATTGATTCCTCCTCTTTGAAAAGCAATCACAAGAATGAAGCAATTAAACGTAATAACTCAGAGTAGAAGTAAAACAGCTCTGTTTGTGTTGCAGTCTTACCTCAGGAAGATCATGTGGCTTTTGCATAATTTTAAAGAATTTTATGACAGTAGTTGTATGGGTTTTTTTTTTTTTTGGTATACTCTTAATTGAATCAACCTGTCCAAACAGCTCCCAGTTTATGAAGTTGAAGTGTTCTTAAGTAATTGGATAGGAGGTTTCTTAGTAGGATATTAAAGGGCGTTTCAAGTGAATAAGGATGGCATTGTAGACATAATTTACGACTTGGGCTCATCTTACAAATAGGCAGCCACGAGTGACCTAATGTACTGTTCCTTCCCAAATGATACAGAGTAACACTAATGTGTCATTTATTTTAATCAGCAAATATTAATAAACTCCTCAAAGTGTTCCTTTAAATTTTTAATTAACTTCTTCATTTAGATTTCCCTCCTAATCAGCATGTAGGTATACTCAGTAATTATTGATACTTCCTCCTTGTTCTTACTAATCTCCCAAAGTGAAGTTCCTCCTTTGTGTCCAACTCATTCCAACCCCATGGACTGTAGTCTGCCAGGCTCTTCTGTCCATGGGATTTCCCAGGGAAGACGACTGGAGTGGATTGTCATTTCCTTCTCCAGGGGATCTTCCTGACTCAGGAATCGAACCCAGTTCTCCTACATTGCAGGCAGACTCTTTACCATCTGAGCCACCAGGGAAGCCCAGTCTCCCAAAGTTATGCTTTTTATGAAAATATAGCAAATGCTTTTTATAAACTGATTGGGACTAAATAAATTAAAGCTGCATTTTCTAATCTAATTTTCACAAAGTTTTAGAAGTTTGTATTTGAGACTTTCCTAAAAGGGAAATCACTGAGTAATTCTAAGTTCTGAGGTACTTCACATCTCCTTACCAGTAAATATAATCTGTCCATTTAGGTGGAAAAGATAAAAACTTTTAAAAGATACTGGCTGTTCTAATAGGTGTGTGGTCGTGCTATCAGAACTCTCATTCATTGTTGGTGGGAATGCAAAATGGTACAACCACTTTGGAAGATGGCTTGTTAGTTTCTGAGAAAACTAAATATAATCTTTCTGTACAATCCAGCAGTCACATTCTTTGGTATTTACCCAAATGAACTGAAAATTTCTGTTCACACAAAAAGCATGCACACATATTTATAGCAGCTTCATTTGTAATTGCTGAAACTTGGAAGCAACTGAATTGTCCTTCAAGAGGTAGATGAATAAGTAAATTGTGGCACATCCAGACAATGAAATATTATTCAGCACTAAAAAGAAATGAGCTGTTAAGCCATGAGAAGACATAGGAGAATTTAAAAACCATATTAACTACATGAAACAAGCCATTCTGGGAAGGCCACATACTGTATGATTTCAACTAGACAGCATTCTAGAAAAGGCAAAAGACTATAGTTCTAATGAGGTGGTTGAACCTAAAGCCTACTATACAGAGTGAAATGAGCTAGAAGTTGTTGTTTAGTCTCTCAGTCATGTACGACTCTTCTGTGACCCCATGGACTATAGCCTGCCAGGATCCTCTGTCCATGGACTTCTCCAGGCAAGAATACTAGATTAGGTTGCTATTCCCTTCTCCAGGGGATCTTCCTGATCCAGGGATCAAACCTGGGTCTCCTGCATTGCAGGCAGATTCTTTACCGTCTAAGCTGCCAGGGGAGAGAGAGAAAGACAAATATCGTATATTAACGCATATATATGGAATCTACAAAGATGGTACCAATGGTCCTACAGGTAGGGGAGCAAAGGAGACACAGACGTAAAGAACAGACTCTTGGACTCAGTTTGGGGGGGAGGTTGAAGGTAGGATGATTTGAGAGAATAGCGTTGAAACTTACGCATTACCATATGTAAAAAGATAGCTGGTGGGAGTTTGGTGTATGATGCAGGGGACCCAAAGTCTGCACTCTGTGACAGACTGGAGGGATGGAGTGGGGAGGGGGTGGGAGGGGGGCTCAGGAAGGAGGGGACATGTATATACCTGTGGCGGATTCATGTTGATGTGTGGCAGAACCCATCACAATATTGTAAAGTACTTATCCTCCAATTAAAGTAAATTAAAGAAATTTAAAAAGAGAGAGAGGAAAAAAAAGGCAAGACTATGGAGACAGTAAAAAAAATGATTGGTTACCAGGAGTTAGGAGAGAGGGAAGAACGGGAAGAATACAGAGGATTTTTTGTGCAGGAAACTATTCTGTATGATACTACAATGATGGATATGTGTCATTATGCATTTGTCCAAGTGGTAGAAATTGGAACAGCAAGAGTGAACCCTAACATGCACTATGGACTTCGGGTGATTATGATGCGTCATTGTAGGTTCATCCATTGTATCGCGTACACCAGCACACTGATGCTAGATCGTGGGAGAAGCTGTGTGTGTGCAGGAATGGAGGAATATGGAACTCTGTACTTTCTGCTCCATTTTGCTGGGGACCTGAAACAGCTCTAAAAAACGCAGCTTATTTATTTATTTTTAAATATTTCTTTATTTGGCTCCGCCATGTCTTAGTTGCAGCATGTGGGATCTAGTTCCCTGACCAGGGATCAAACCCAGGCCCTTGCATTGGGAGTTTGGAGTCTCAGCCACTGGACCCCCAGGGGAGCCCCTAAAGTTTATTGATTTAAAAAAGAAATGTGCTGGGCAGTTCCTACTTTGAGCTCAGCAGTGTTTTAGAGATACAAAGAAAAAATGGATTCTGACAACATATCTGCTAGAACTCACAGTCTTGCAGAGTGACAGACCAGTAACAAAAAACGCGTGATGCTCTAATGGAATGACGCGAGTTGCTCTCATGAAAGTATATCTTCCGTATTTGTTGTTGTTCAGTCACTAAGTCATGTCCAGCTCTTGGCGACCCCATGAACTGCAGCACACCAGGCTTCCCTGTCCTTCACTATCTATTGGAGCTTGCTCAAACTCATGTCCATTGAATCAGTGATGCCATCCAACCATCTCATCCTCTGTCGCCCCCTTCTCCTCCTGCCCTCAATCTTTTTTATAGGGAGATCCAAAGATAAGCTTTTCTCCTGTGGGATGTGGAGGACAAGGAAAGGATTTCCCAGAGGAAATGGCAGTGAGGTTTGGTAAAGGATGGTGGTTAGAGTTCTGTTGTCCTGTGCTACAACCAGACACTAAGAAGTGACCCTTAGTGGGGCTTCTCTGGTGGCTCAGTGGTAAAGAATCTGCCTGGCAATGCAGGAGACACTGGTTCAGTCCCTGATCTGGGAAGATCCCACGTGCTTCAGGGCCACTAAGCGCAATGTGCCACAACTATTGAGCCTGTGCTACAACTATTGAGCCTGTGCTCTAATGGTTTCAGGAGCCCCAACTACTGAGCCCCCATGCTGTAGCTCTTGAAGCCCATGCGGCCTGGAGCCCGAGCTCCACAACCAGAGAAGTCACAGTGAGAAGCCCGCTTGCTGCAGCTAGAGCAAAGCCATGCAGCAGCTGAGGCCCAGCACAGCCAAAAATAAATAAATAAGAATGATGCTTAGTGTTGCCTTCTTTCCACTCCCTGAAAAATGTGTAACTGAGTAAGGGAAGGAGGTGTATCAACTGAAGTTTTACTTGCTCTTCCGACCAGCCCAGGATGAGGTCTAAATAATCATTGAAAAATATTAAAAGATTCTATTCTTTAAGCATCGATTCTGTACTTACTAGAAACCAAATGATGAGTGGAAGAAGAGAATTTGGTCAAGTTCATGAACTATGTTGTTTCAGCCTCCAGCCTTTCTCACTTTATATTTTGTCCCCAAGTGATCTCAGAATGAACTGCAAACAGAAATATCTGGAAGCACATCACCTTCTCAGGCAAATATCTCCAGCTGCTTGTCTGACATCTCTACTAGAATGTCTCTAAAGCATCTTTAATGCGATGTGCTGAAAGCTGAATTCACACACTTCGCTCTAAACCTAGTCCTCCTCCAGGTCTGACCTCATGGTTGGCATCACTCTCCGTCCAGCTGCATAGACGGACCCCAAGGAGATATCACTGTCAAGCTCTTCCTGCCTTGCCTCCGACATCTGCCTCCCAGTCCTGCTGTTGGGTCTTTGTATTCTTCAGATGTATGCTCTTCTCTTCAACTCTTCCTTCATCTCCCAGATCAAACCACCATCAACACTCACTTTATCACTCTCCCAGTCCACTTTCCACCGTGCGCAGAGATATTTTCAAAAATGGAAAGTTGAGCACATCCTGCAAGTGGAACTTAAAATCTGTAGTATCATAAATAATAAAGATTTAGGGGAATTCCTTGGTGGTTTGCGCTTGCACTATAGGGAACATGATCCCTGGTCAGGATATTAAGATCCCAAAAGCTGCACGTGTGTTAGTCGCTCAGTTGTGTTCGACTGTTTGCGACCCCATGGGCTGTAGCCCACTAGGCTTCTCTGTCCATGGGATTCTCCAAGTAAGAATACTGGAGTGGGTTGCCATTCCCTTCTGTAAGAGATCTTCCTGACATGGGTATCGAACCCCAGTCTCCTGCATTGCAGGCGCCACCGGGGAAGCCCTAAAAGCCACATGGCCAAGTAAGAAGAAAAAGAAACATTTAGTCTCTGCCCTCGGTTCCATCTATGTCCCTGGCATATAGCTCCTAAAACCCTTAGAGTCTCTGCAGTGGTAAGATTGTCTTTTCTGGGGATTCCCTGAAGGTCCAGTGGTTAGGATTCAACATTTTAACTGCCAGGGACCAGCTTCGGTCCCTCGTTGGGGGAACTAAGATCCTGGAAACCATGGCACAGCCAAAACACAGAAACATGTTTTAAAAAAAAAAAAACAAGAATTAACTGATTCCTTCACATGGAGCTCCATGAAATAAAAAGTTGTCACATAGCAGGATGCTAATGTCATGGATTACTATAGAAACACTCAAAATTATCTTTTCAAATCTGGAATATAGAGAATGAATAAAAAAAGGAATTTTTAAAAAAGAATGTCCATTGAAGGAACACATTCACAGACAGACTGTGGGCCGTCATAGAGGGTGAATGTGGCCTCAAAATGTCATGTGGTTAGCTTTTATGGGCTAATGAGTGGGAGGATTAGTCCAACTGTTTTGGGGAAGGGGCGAATATTTCCAGGAATTGGGCTACCACCCACTTTTTGGTCTTTGATGGTCAGGCTTGGAACTGACATGGCAACTCTGGGTGTGTCATTTAGCTTGCTGATGTGTTACGGTGAGCATATACTGAGGATCAAGGTCCAATTGAAGTTGACTCATCTGCCATTTTGGCCCCATTTGATTCTAATCAGGTTATCTTGGGTCCTTGGGCTAAGTTATTCTTTCAAAGGTTGTATAGCCCTGCCCCCTTCCCTCTTGTTTCAAAAGCTCTAAGCCCCTTCCCTCATATCCTGCCCTTCTCATCTTTTCCCCTGGCTGTTCCTGAGCTCTATCTTATATAATAAACCAGTAACAGCAGGAAAACTTCCCTGGTGGCTCAGATGCTAAAGAATCTACCCACAATGCAGAAGACCCAGGTTCGATCCCTGGGTTGGGAAGGTGCCTTGGAGAAGGGAATGGCTACCCGCTCCAGTATTCTTGCCTGAAAAATTCCATGGATAGAGTAGCTTGGCAGGTCATAGTCCATGGAGTTGAAAAGAGTCAGACATGAGGACTGAGTGACCATCAACTTCACGTTTCAACAGCAAGGAAAGCACTTTGCTGAGCTCTGTGAGTCATAGCCACTTCTCAAATCTAAGAAGATGGTTGTGAGAACCCCTAGTTTATAATTAAGTAGCTTGTCCGACTCTTGCAACCTATGGGGTGTAGACCATCAGGCTCCTCTGTCCATCGGATTTTCCAGGCAAGAATACTGGGGGGGTGTTGCCATTTCCTTCTCCAGGGCATCTTCCCAACCCAGGGATCAAACTTGGGTCTTCTGCATTGTAGGCAGATTCTTTACAGGCTGAGGCACCAAGGCTAATATTTAACTTAAAGGCAGAGTACCTCTTGCAAAACGCTGGGTTGGATGAAGCACAAGCTGGAATCAAGATTGCCAGGAGAAATATCAATAACCTCAGATATGCAGATGACATCACCCTTATGGCAGAAAACAAAGAGGAACTAAAGAGCCTCTTGATGAAGGTGAAAGAGGAGAGTGAAAAAGCTGGCTTGAAACTCAACAATTTCATGTCAGTGTATGGCAAAACCAATACAGTATTGTAAGGTAAAATAAATAAATAAATAATGAAAAATAAAATAAAGCCGGGGCGGGGTGGGGGCGGGGGGAAGCTAAGATCATGGCATCTGGTCCCATCACTTCATGACAAATAGATGGGGACACAGTGAGAGACTTCATTTATTTTGGGGGGCTCCAGAATCAGGGCAGATGGTGACTGTAGCTATGAAGTTAAAAAACATTTGCTCCTTGGAAGAAAAGCTATGACAAACCTAGACAGCATAGTAAAAAGCAGAGACATTACTTTGCTGACAAAGGTCTGTCTAGTCAAAGCTATAGTTTTTCCAGTAGTCACATATGGGTGTGAGAGTTCGACCTTACAGAAGGCTGAATACAGAATTGATGCTTTTGAACTGTGGTGTTGGAGAAAACTCTTGAGAGTGCCTTGGACTGCAAGGAGATCCAACCAGTCCATCCTAAAGGAGATCAGTCCTGGGTGTTCATTGGAAGGACTGATGTTGAAGCTGAAGCTCCAATACTTTGGCCACCTGATGTGAAGAACTGACTCATTGGAAAAGACCCTGATGCTGGGAAAGATTGAAGGCAGGAGAAAAAGGGGACGATAGAAGATGAGATGGTTGTATGCCATCACGGAGTCAAAGGACATGCGTTTGAGTGAACTCTAAGAGATAGTGAAGGACAGGAAAACCTGGCTTGCTGTCGTCTATGGGATCACAAAGGGTCAGACACGACAGAGCAACTGAACAAAAATACAAGTTATAGTTGGTCATTCAGTAGTAAGTGTCCTGGAATTATAGTTGGTGTCTGAGGTAAGAGCAGTCTTGTGATACTGAGCCCTTTAATCTGTGAGGTCTTACTCTCACTTCAGATAGTGTCAGAAATGAATTGTTGCACATTTCATTGACGTCAGAGATCCTGGTCCAGGAAGATTCCACACACTGCAGAGCAACTAAACCTGTGTGCCACAAGTACTGATGCCTGGGCACCTAGGGCCGAAGAGTCACAACTACTGTTGAGCCCCTATGCCACAGCTACCAAAGCCCACGTGCCCAGACCCCGTGCTCCGCAACAAGAGAAGCCACTGCAGTGAGAAGCCCAAGCACTGCAACGGAGTAGCCCCTGCTCACCACAGAGAAAGCCCATGCAGAGCAATGAAGACCAGCACAGCCAAGAATACATACATACATTTTTTTAATTAAAAAAGAAATGGTGAAGTGAAAAAATGCCCAAAATCCTTCTAAGGGTTTCCATTGTTTTGGACCAAAAACCAAAATTCTTTAATGTCCCACAAAGTGCTGAGTGCTCTCTGGCTGATAGCTACTCCTTCTTCAGCCCAGTTATCACCTGTCCTCCTCGGTCACAAGTGCTCCAGGCACCCCAGAGTCGTCATCTTGGGCCCTTGAGTATGCCTTCTCTGTCCCCCCTTTCTGCAGCTCTTGCTGCAGATGTTACTTCCTGAGGGATTTTTGTTTTCAATACCCTCCCCTCAACACACATCAGAACTAAACCCACTGCCCTGTTACGGGCTCTCAGAGCTATGTACTTTCCCATCAGAACAATTATCCCAGTTCATCAGTATAAATTTAGGCTGTGCTGTGCTCAGTTGCGCCCAACTCTATGCAACCCTATGGACTGTAGCCTGCCAGGCTCCTCTGTCCATGGGGTTCTCCAGGCAGGAATATCAGAGCAGGTTGCCATTTCCTCCAGGGGATCTTCCCGACCCAGGGATTGAATCTGTTCCTGAATTGGCAGGCAGATTCTTTACCACTGTGCCACGTGGGAAGCCCCAATATAAGTTTGGATGACTATTAACGTCTGTCTCACACATAGAATAAAGTCTCCCATAGGTACAGAGACCATAGCTGTTTTGTTCATCATTGTAACTTAGCTCTTAGGATAGTGTCTGTTCTGTAACAAATGGCAGTAAATATTAAAGTAATAGTGGTTTATAGGGACTTCCCTGGTGGTTCGGTGGCTAAAGACTCTGTGCTCCCAAGACAGGGGGCCCAGGTTCAATCCCTGGTCAGGGAACTAGATCCTGCATGACACACCGAAGAGATTCCAGGTGCTGCAACTACGGCCTGGTGCAGTCAAAATTAACTCATTTTTAAAAAAGAAAAAAAAGTGGTTTATGGTAGAGTGAGGAGAAAGTACTGCTAAGCACTTTTCATGAGAGGAGAGCACTTTAAGATGCTGGAATGAAAAGAGGCCACTGTGCCATTTTCTAAAAGTCCAAGGAAGATAAGTTTCTCCGCAAAAGAACTTCATGGGTTAACTATGATGTCAAGTTATTTGCTTTGAGCGAAAGGAGATGTGTCAGTATGGTATTTCTGATGCATCACCCTCACCAGAAGCTCTGATTACAAGATTTATTTACCTTCAACTAAAAATCAGATGAAGCGATGTATAAGTAATGCAGATTTGTAGATAATAGAAGGTGTGGCGAAGGAGTAATAGAAAGTTGGTCAGCTTGAAATACCAGTAATAACCAGATTGGTTATTATTATTGTTGTTGTTGTTGTTGTTATTGGTGCTAGTGGTAAAGAACCTACCCGCCAATGCAGGAGATGTAAGAGATGTGGGTTCAATCCCTGGGTCAGGAAGATCCGCTGGAGAAGGAAATGGCAACCCACTCCAGTACTCTTGCCTGCAAAATTCCAGGGACGGAGGAGCCTAGTAGGCTCCAGTCCATGGGGTCACAAAGAGTCAGACATGACTGAGAGACTTAACCTTCACCTTCATGGCCTCATGGTTAAGAGGAAGGTCTCTGGGGAGACTTCCTTGGCAGTCCAGTGGTTAAAACTCCACATTGTCACTGAAGGGGGCTTGGATTTGATCCCTGGTCAGGGAATTGCTGACAGCAGTTGTCCCAAGGAGATCAAACCAGTCAATCCTAAATGAAACCAACCCTGAATATTCACTGGAAGGACTGATGCTGAAGCTGAAGCTCCAGTACTTTGGCCACCTGATGCAAAGAGCCAACTCACTGGAGAAGACCCTGATGCTGGGAAAAGATTGAGGGCAGGAGGGGAAGGGGACAACAGAGGATGAGATAGTTGGATGGCATCACCGACTCAATGAACATGAATTTAAGCAAACTTCAGGAGCTAGTGAAGAACAGGGAAGCCTGGCTTGCTGCAGTCCATAGGGTCACAAAGAGTCGGACGCAACTTAGCCACTGAACAGCAACAGCAGGTAATTGAGATCCTGCATGCGAAGTGGCATGGCCAAAAAAGAAAAAGAAGAAGGTCTCTGGAGCCAACTTCCTTGCCATCTGTATATCTTCTCTGTTCAAGTCCAGTCCATTTTTCTTTTCTCGTTGGCCATGCCACATAGCTTGTGGGATCTTGGTTCCCTGACCAGAGCTTGAACCCCAGGGCTCTGGTAGCGAAAGCACTGAGTCTTAACCCTTAGACACCCGGGAAATTCCCATCCAGTGCATTTTTAATCAGGTTGTTTGTTCGTGATCTTTTTTTTTTTTGTTGTTGTTGTTGTTGTTGTTGTTAGGCTTTTCCCCTCCAGACATGAACTACATGGTGTCTTTTCATCAAATATGTGGTATCTTTTCCAGCATTATCAGTTTTCTGACACCAGTGGGGCACCCAACTATTCCATTCATTCTGACACTGTCTACCTGGAGTTAGCATCAGATCCCACATGTTGAAGGGCTCGGGCTCAAAAGACTGCCCCTCTTCAGATGCCAACTGCTGATGAAGTATCCAGGCTATCTACACTTTTACCTGATGAATGACAAATTCAGGGCTTCTCACGAACCACTCTGGTGTTCAGTAATTTGCTACAGTGGCTCAAGAAACTCAGGAAAATGCTTAATTATGTTCCCCCATTATTAGAAAGGATACACTTCATGAACAATCAGAGGGAGGGATTCATAAGGTCAAGAGTAGGGGTAGGAAGTCACAAAGCTTCCACACCCACTCTGTAGGCAGCACCCTCCTAGCACTGTTTAAAAAAGATACTTACTTAATTTTTATTATTTACTTGGCAGCTCTGGGTCTTAGTGGTGGCATATAGAATCCACATGAGGAATCTTTCAGTTGCAGGGTATGAACTCTTACTTGGTGGCACATGGCATCTAGTTCCCTGACCAGGGATTGAACCCTGGTCTCCCTACGTTGGAATCAGGGAGTCTTAGCCACTGGACCTCCAAGGAAGTTCCCCTCGTAGCACTTGAATAGTTTTATCAACTCTCCCACAGCTCAGTCTCTTTCTTCCCTTCCCCTCCCGAGGTTGGTGGGTAGGGCTGAAAGCTACGACCCTCTAATCCTTAGGTCTAGGTTATCTAAGAGCCCCTCTATGAGCCCCTCATTAGCATAAACTCATTGTAGTGAAAGGTGCTCATTATAAATAGAAAGATACTCTTATTACTGAAAAGATCCCTAGAGTTTTAGGAATTCTGTGTCGGGAACTGGGGGCAAAGACCAAATATATTTTCATGATTCCCACTTAATTGTTAAGTTTTAAGAGTTCTTCATATTTTTTGGATAACAGTCCGTCACCAGATATCATCTTTTGCAAATATTTTCTCCCAGTCTGTGGCTTGTTTTTTCATTCTTTTGGCAATGTGTTTCGTTGAGCAGAAGTTTTTTTATTTTAATGAAAAAGAGCTCATCAGCTTTTTCTTTTAGGGATCGTTTTTACAGTGTTGTATTGAAAAAGGCATCCACTGGCAATCTGGTGGTTAAGACTCCCTAATTTCACAGCAGGGGCGTGGTTTTGATCCCTGGTCAGGGAAGGAAGATCCCTCAAGCTTGAAGGCACTGCCAAATAAATAAATAAAAAGGCACTCACCATACTCATGGTTATTTGGGTTTTCTTCTAAGTTATCTTCTAGAATTTTGACACTGTTGGGAAGAGCTGACTCATTTGAAAAGACCCTGATGCTGGGAAAGATTGAAGGCAGGAGGAGAAGGGGACGACAGAGGATGAGATGGTTGGATGGCATCACCAACTCAGTGGACATGAGTTTGAGTAAACTCTGGGAGTTGGTGATGGACAGGGAGGCCTGTCAGGCTGTGGTCCATGGAGTCACGAAGAGTCAGGCATGACTGAGCAACTGAACTGATTTTACATTTAGGTCTTTGATCCATTTTGAGTTAACTTTTGTGACAGATGGAAAGTCTGTGTCTAGATTCTTGTCATTTGGATGTTGTTGCAGACTTAGTGTCTTTGTCAAATGTATATCAAGTTTAAAAATAAAAGGCACAGATTTAATATTTTGCTGTGCTACCGTTTGTATAAACGCAAGTACGTGAACATGTTTGTCACTCGGTCGTGTCTGACTCTTTGTGACCCCATGGACTGTAGCCTGCCAGGCTCCTCTGTCCATGGGATTCTCCAGGCAAGAATACTGGAGTGGGCTGTCATTTCCTTCTCTAGGGGATCTTCCCCACCCAGGGATCGAACCCAGGTCTCCTGCATTGGGCCACCAGGGGAGCCCATATAAATGTAAAGATTGGGAAAATTCCCTGTGGTCTGCTGGCTAAGACTTAGTGCTCTCACTGCTGTAGCACACGTCCAATCGCTGGTCAGGGAACTAAGATCCTGTAAGCTGCACAGCACAGCCAAAAAAAAGCAAAAGTTTTTTGTTGTTTGTTTCTCTTCTGTAACATATATTTTGTGTATATAGAAGCAAGTGTGTATTTATCTACCTGGAATAGAGTTTGGCTCAGGATAGGCAATAGACAAGGGACGAAAGGCATTCCGGAAATACTCCAACTTGACTACAATAGCTAGCAGTCTTCAACTGGTGATGTTTTTTAAGAAAAGCTTTATGAGGAATAGTTTATTTACAATTTGTGTTTAGTTTCTGCTGTAGCGCGAAGTAACTCAGTTACACACATATTCTTTTTCATATTCTTTTCCATTATGGCTTATCACAAGATACTGAACAGAGTTCCCTGTGTTATACAATAGGACTTTGTTGTTTATCTCCCCCACCTTTTTTTTTTTTTTGCTGCACTGCACAGCAGGCAGGATCTTAGTTCCACCAGGGATCAAACCTGCACACCATGCAGTGGAAGTGTGGAATCTTAAGCACTGCAGTGCCAGCGAAGTCGTATCCAATCTGGATATAATAGTTTGCATCTGCTAATCCCAAATTCCCACTCCATCCTTTCCCCACTCCCCTTCCTCTTTGGCAACCGCAAATCTGGTCTCTATGTCTGTGAGTCTGTTTCGTAGATACGTTCATTTGGGTCATATTTTATATTCCACATACAAGTGCTACAATATGGCATTTGTCTGTCTCTTTCTGACTGACTTCGCTTATAGGACCATTCCTAGGTCCATCCCTGTTGCTGCACACGACATTGCCTCACTCTTTTAAGTGACTGAGGAATATTCCGCCGTATAATTGTGCCACATCTTTTTTAGCTACTCATCTGTCTGTGGACACTTGAGTTGCTTTCATGTCTTGGCTGTTGTAAACAGTGCTGCTGTCAACGTAGGGGTGCATGTATTTTTTCAAAGTAGAGTTTTGTCTGGGTGTGGGATTGCTGGATAATATAACAACTCTATTTTTAGTTTTCTTTGAGGAAACTGCATACTGTTTTCCGTAGTGGTTGCATCAACTAGTGGTTTTGAATTAGCTTATTTAATTCTGCAATACCAAAGCCAAAAAAAAAGCTTTCTGCATCATGTAACGTACCTGCGTTGATATTTCCCCGGCAGGTGGCTGCAGAATCACAATAGTTCAATTATAGAATTTTGCATTGTATTAGGCACAACTATTTCCCTTGGGTCCTCGTTACATAAGGTTAAATCAACTTTCTGCCTACAGCATTTGCGCTTAAAAAAAGAAAAATCCAAAAAAACGCCATTGCATTATTCTGTATACCCTTAGAGAAATAAAAAAAGATAAAAAAAAAAACACTTCTCTCAAAGGGTTAAATTCAGAATTTTTTTCTTAAAACTCACTGGAAAATGGCTTCCACATTCCAAAGGATAAGGAAGGAAAGCTATGAAATCATTTTGAATGGATTTTTTCAGCAGGGGAAGAACTGGCTCATTTTCCATGTGGACTGCCAAGTTCGCCAGTCTTGGGGAAGAGGGGGGAGGGGGAATGGTTTTACTCTTTCTTACTTCACATGCATTTTTAAACTGCAGTCGTATGGAATCGAAAATCCCATTTGGAGATCAGATTCTTCAGATGGATTTAATTTATATACCATTTGACCAAGTCAATCAGGCCAGGCTTAGTAGATGGCTTTTTTCATTACAGTGTTGTGAGCTCTGCTGAAGAATCCTGTTTTCTAAGTTACAGAAAGTTGATTTAGCAAGTATTGCAGCTCATTTAGGTTTTGTAGCTAATTATCTTTGGGCTGCATGAAAATTTTCTTCTGAGCGATAATTACATGGCCTCTCCTTAAAAGCAAACTTTCTGAATTATTGTCTTCTAAAATCTAGTTTCTTCCAGATTCCCTGGTAGCTGAATATGGTCAAGGGAACTGAGTTCAACCTGTCGCTTGTTTGTGTACAGTGTCAAAAATGTACAAGAAAGGAGCAGAGCAGAGTGAGAAAACAGCGAAGCATCTCTTCCAAGAGATGAGGCTTCGTCTCATTCTAAGAAAGAGCCCAGTGTTCACACTTTGCTGTGAGCCTCCTTTTTCTTATTGTTTGAAAATATCAGTGAGTTGGCTGAAGCCCATTGGGTTTAAGAGACGATTGCATTAAGAGCGAGTGCACCCACACGAAAATGTGTGCCCTGGGATTAACGGAAGCGACTTTAGTCACTCTTCTCTCCCTTCACGGGAAACTGGAGTAAAGCATGCCTCCTGCCACTTCATTATGTCAGAGGTTTGTGTCTCCTGTTAGCAAATCCACAGAGAGCAGGGACTTCCTGCCAGCCAAATGGTGTTGATGGAATAGATTCAAATATTTGAGACAGAACCTGCATTGTGTCGTGCTTTCACAGACATTTTCTCTAGCCGAGGGAGTCCCTGCAAGTGCCCTGCTCTTTCCACAGCCTTCCCATGCCTCTAGGAATTGCTTCTCTGCTGTTTCTAGGCTTTCTCCATCCCCTATTCCACCCTGAAGACGATTTCTGAATTCTCTGCCAGACTCGACAAATCCTGGCACATTGTTGGTGTTTGGTCAATATTTGCTGAATAAGTAAAAATACCGATTTATGATATATGTGACCTGTTTGCCGGAAGGCTGGAAGTGATCAAAACTCTTTCTGTCAACATGGATCTTGATAGCGGAGAATTCTGAGGCTGGAAGCATTTTAAAAGACCTTTCATTGCTTTGAGTTTGAAGAGATCCATCAGTGATTACATTAACAATGTAAAAAGCTGCATGGGAGGCAGTGGAGAAAAGGCAGGAGACGCTTTACAAGTGCTAAAATGCATCATTTGTTTTGGGTAAACTGACTTTTGTTCCTTAAAGTGCATTTCCATATCAGTGGTGCAAAGAAGTTGATGACAGAAATGACTAGGTTCACTGAAAGTTCTCAGGGATGCTGAAGACGTGAAACACACACCCATTTATGAAACACACCCATTTTGCTGACAGATGAAGAGCTGGCAAGACTTTTGGCAAATGATTGAAAGTCAGCATGTGGGAACTTGGACTACAAATTGGGAGTGGATCTTCTGAAACTGCAGTAAACAAGCAATCTCTTCTCTTTTATAAAGCACAAAGGCAATCATCTAAGCTAGCTCCAGTGTTATAAGAACAGCACAACTTGTGTGATAATTCACAATATCAGTATTTCACTGGTCAAAGGAGAGGATGTTCATGCTGGAGGTCCAAGCATGATACCCGCCTGGGCAGGCAGTGTGTATACCCTGACCTCTCTGCCACAGGCCAGGTAAGGAGGCCCAGCTTGGACAGATATCCACATGGACTAGAGAGAAAAAACAAAGAGAATTTCCTCTTCTGCCTTTAGTTTTTAGCTCTTAATGAGCAAGAGGAGCCTCAGGACTGGAGAGGATCATTTGCATCTCTACACCAGGATTTTACGAATTACTACCTCATATGGTCGGGAGGATTAAATGAGTTAGTGAGTGAGTGAAACTTGCTTAGTCGTGTCCAACTCTTTGTGACCCCATGGACATCCATGGAATTCTCCAGGCCAGAATACTGGAGTGGGTAGCCTTTCCCTTCTCCAGGGGATCTTCCCAACTCAGGGGTCTAACCCGGTCTCCTGCATTGCAAGTGGATTCTTTACCAGCTGAGCCACAAGGGAAGCCCAAGAGTACTGAAGTGGGTAGCCTATCCCTTCTCCAGAGGATATTCCTGACCCAGGAATCGAATGGGGCTCTCCTGCATTGCAGGCGAACTCTACCAACTGAGCCACAAGGGAAGCCCCTCTTTTCCTAGAACAGTATCTGGCAGAAGCAAAGACACTAAATTCTCCTTCCTCTCCGTCACCGTTTCCCTCCTCTTCACCTTTGCCCTGTTTACCAGCCCTTCCTCTTCCCTTCCCCTTCCTCCTTAGTATTATTTTTATTTTCATCATCATCTCAGGTCCTGGCAGGTCTCAGACCTGCACTACTGGTGGAACCAGATGTGTTAACTTTCTATTGAGCTCTTCTAGAGAAATTAGCATTCAATGAGCACCGCCTATGGTAAAGAATCCGCCTGCCAATGCAGGAGATGAAAGAGATGCAGGTTCGATTCCCTGCATCCGGAAGATCCCCAGGAGGGGGAAATGGCAACCCGCTCCAGTATTCTTGCCTGGGGAATCCTGTGGACTGAGGAGCCTTGTGGGCTACAGTCCATGGGGTTCCAAAGAGTTGGACGTGACAGCACGCACATGCCCACACACACAGCTATGTTACAGACAGAAAGTGCTTTCCAGATGACTCTTTTACTCCTTAACAATAACACTAAAGAAATAATGATGATTACTCACATTTTAGAAATGAGGAAACTGGCATGACCGAGTCAGATGAAGCCCAAAGTTTCCTGGCAAATGTCTTGGGTGAATTAGAAAAGGTCTCTCCAGTACCCATTTCATCACCCACGTCCGAGGTACAGATCACAGATCCCTGCCATTTGGGAGGAGCAGTTTCTGTGCTTCCCCAGGCCACTGCCTGTCCAGTGAGTACCCTCTACAGAGTCTTGTCCTGACAAAGCACCTTTCTGAAGTCACACATAGGCTTTCTCTGGACTCTCAGAGGCCCTGGGAGTCTCAAATCTTAAGGTGCCGAAATTCAAGTAACCTACAAACAGTTGCTGGGAATGCCTGCTTTGATTTCCAAAGTCTTTATAAGAGGGAATCTCAGACTCAGTGTGTTTTCAGGATTTGCTGACATTGTTTGTACAGATGAGGTGCCTGAGGTCTCAGGGTAGGGCCTAGGGCGAGGTGAGGGAGGTAGTTTAAGGACACAAAATTTAAGGAGGCTTCATGCAAACATGGGCTTTGCAAGTGGCTCAGTAGTAAAGAATCTGCCTTCCGATGCAGGAGACTCAGGAGATGCAGGTTCAGTCCCTGGGTTGGGAAGATCTCCTGGAAGAGGAAATGGCAACCCACTCTAGTACTCTTGCCTGGGAAATCCCTTGGACAGAGGAGCCTGGTGGGCTACAGTCCATGGGGTAGCAAAGAGTCAGACACGACTTAGCGGCTGGGCACATGCAAGCGCAGGCATGGCATTGTCCTGTCCCAGTCATTTTCTGCGACTGTACTAGAAAATCTCTCTTTGCCCTTGTCCCTGGCTGTCGACAACACTGAATAGATCTGGGCACCTATGTATGGACAAAAGGCAGTGGAAAAGTGGTTTGAGGCCAAATCTTAGCCTTCAAGAACCATAACTGAGAGTTTGCATGTTACACCACCAGCCACCGTTTCTCCACGTGTGGTGTTGAAATCATCTGTTCTCTTAACTTCAGAATTCTCAGATTGAATTGGAAAGGCAGATACCTCTTTTCTTCAGATGGTGCATGTTAGCCTGGTTCAGTCTTTTGTAAAACTGCTTCCTTTTGGGGGAAGGGATAAATGAGATGATGTTGATAAAACATCTAGTAATGTCATTATGAGGTCTGTGATTTTCTTTAACATATTTTAACACATAAATTCTGTTGTTACGTGTGCACCATTTAGATTAAGCAGTGATTTAGATGCTACCAGCATTCTAATCTAGACGGTACAAGCCAGTAACAGCCAAATGCAAGGCAAGATCCTCACTGGGTCTGATTTTTAAAAATCAAATGTAAAAGACATTGTGGGGACACATGTGGAAATCTGAGTACAGATTGAGCATGAGAGGATATCGGGGATTTTGTTAATTTTATTCAGTGCGATGTGGTATTGTGATCATGGGGAAATGTATTAGGTTGTTAGATATGGATCATTAAGAATTTGAGGGTGAAAATAACACGATGCTTATAATCAACTATAATATACTTGAGTAAATATGATAAGATGTTAAGAATTATTATGAAAGATGATAAGAATTATTAGGTCTAGATGATGAGTATATGGGTGTTCATTATGCTATTCTCTCTACTTTTCTGTGTGTTCATAATGAACATACAAAAATTGTTCATAATGAAAAGCTAAATAATAATAATAATGACACACAGTCCACGAAGGGTAGTTTTCTGGCTTTTGTAACCACTTCTGTTACCAGTATCTTGACTAAACCATGACACTTTATCGCTTGCTGGGATTTCCCTGGTGGTCCAGTGGTTAAGACTCTGCACTTCCTGTGCAGGGGGTGCAGATTTGATCCCTGGCTGGGGAACTAAGATTCCTCATACTGCGTGGTTCAGCCAAGAAAAAAAAAGTGTAATTTGTCAACTAAACATGAGAAATGGGTTTTACTGGTAAAACCAATGGCCTATGGGACAGTATAAAAATATTCAAGATATCTTGAATGATTTTTCTTTCCTTTTGTGGCCATGCTGTGCAGACTGCTGGATCTTAGTTCCCCCACCATGGAATGAATCTGTGCCCCCTGCATTGGAGGGATGGAGTCTTAACCACTGGACTACCAGGGAAGTCCTTGCTATGTGATTTTTTTCTAAAAATATTCCCTCCCATTGTCTAAGTAGGGTGTACAAGAGGCTTGTAGTCTCTACCCTTAGCAATGATGTGTGTACCTGTGTGCTAGTCACTTGGTCTTCTAAACTCTTTGTGACCCCATGGGGTGTAGCCCGCCAGGCTTCTCTGTCCATGGGATTCTCCAGGCAAGGATGGGTTGGAGTGGGTTGCTGTGCCCTTCTCCTGGAGGCTCTTCCTTACCCTACTCCAAGGATCGGAACTGCAGAATTGTCTTCTGCATTGCAGGCAGATTCTTTACCATCTGAGCCACCAGGGAAGCCCCCTTAGCAATGATGCCCTAGGCTAAATCCTTCAAGGAGTCTCTCACCAAGAACACTGGAGGATTCTGGGTGTCTGATCAAATTCTCCCTTTGGAATCTTGGCTTTTACTGGAAGATGATTTTTTTTTTTGGCTGATTGTACCAACTACAAAGAACCTAGAGGTTGCACATGTTCAAACTGACTCAGGTTCATTTTTAAGAATAGGACTTGCACATAGTAGATTTTCAGTATTTGCTCACTACTTCCACCTCCCAGTTTTGAACTTCTGTTGCTGTAAATAATCTGGGGTACATGTTGTCTTCTTAGCTGTCTTTACAAAACATCAATGTTCGACAGCTCTGTTTCACTTACTATGCATTCCACCTAAGCTGATTATTCAACTATTAGCTAGATCTTTTCAATTCAGCTTTCCTTCCATTGAAATGAAATGGACATAATGTAAACACCAATGAACAACACGATACCCTTGAAAATCCAGTCTCTCTGTAGTCTGCAGAGGTTGAGGTCAAGGATGCGTTTTACTTACCCTGTTATTGTTAAGTGTCTAAGAAAATCACGCTGTGTTTTCCTTTCACACTCAGGATACTTCTGACTCTAACCACCTGTAGGGTGTCCTACAATTCAGTTCAATTCTGACACAATCGCCTGGAGTTAGCTCACAAGGTAAAGTCTCAATCCCATGAGACTGATCCACTTCAGACTCCAGTTGAAAATCCCAAGTTTTGAGCCACTGGCTATCAATCAGGCTCCCATGACCCCCTCCTCAGGTTTAATAGTTTGCTAGAATAGCTCACAGAAATCAAAACATTTACATTTAGCAGTTTATTATATAATAAAGGATATAATCACAGACACAGATGAACATCTTGATGAAGAGATATACAGTGTAAACCAGAAGGGTTTTCTCTCCCCTAGGAGCTGGGAAACACCACCCTTTTGACTCAAGTATGTGTTCATGAACCTGGAGGCATCTGAAACCCCATATCTTGGCGATTTTTATGGAGGTGTAATCACATACACATGGTAGACTATTAACTCAAGCTCAAGCCCCTCTCCCTTCCCTGAAAGAGGGGAATGGGCCAAAAATTCCAAGCTTCTTATCAGGGCTTGGTTTTTTGCTGACAGGCCCCCATCCTGAATTTATCCAAAAAGGCCTCCAAGAGTTGCATCTTTAGAACAAAAGAAGTTTCTGTCATCCAGGATATTCCACATGGTTTATAGCTCTGAGTCAGGAGCTGAAATTTTAAATATTAAAACAAAATATGCTCCTAACAGCTTTATTGCTTGTTGTTGGTGTTTAGTCTCTAAGTCATATCTGACTCATCGCAACCCCATGGACTGCAGCATGTCAGGCCTCCCTGTCCCTCACCATCTCCTGGAATTTGCCCAAGTTCACATCCGTTGAATCAGTGATGCCATCCAGCCATCTCATCCTGTGTCACCCTCTTCTCCTTCTGCCTTCAACTGTTCCTAGCATCAGGGTCTTTTGCAATGAGCTGGCTCTTTGCATAGGGTGGCCAAAGTATTGGAGCTTCAGTTTCAAGATCAGTCCTTCCAATGACTATTCAGAGTTGACTTCCTTTAGGACTGACTAGTTTGATCTCCTTGTTGTCCAGTGTATTCTCAAGAATCTTTATTGCTTAAGAAATGATAATAGTTTTAGGAGCTTTGGCCAATAGTCAGGCAGACGCATCAAAATATATGTTCTTATTATGTCACAATATCACAATAAGACACTGCTCACACTCTCAGGCCATCTGTGGAACTACATATATGTATTAATATGCATAGCCCAGAACCTATAGCATTTTGAGTATACATTGTTATCTTTTTTGATACAAATAAAATTCAGTATTTTATTAAATTTTTTTAAATTAAAAAAATATTTCTGTATTTATTCATTTGTTTTGGCTGTGTCAAGTGTTAGTTGCAGGGTGCAGGCTTAGTTGCCCCTCAGCATGTGGCGTTTCGGTTCTCTGACCAGGGATTGAACTAAGTCCCCTGCATTGGAAGGCAGATTCTTAACCACTGGACCACCAGGGAAATCCCTCAATATTTCATTGATATAAAGTTAAAATACTATAACCAGTTTAATAAAGTCCTGCTTTTATTTCCTTTTCTATCCACTTGCATTCTGTTATCCATTCTCCTGCTTATATCTTCAACACCTTTGGGTTTTTGTCCTTTTGACTTGCCCTCCTAGCAGACCAGTGACTCTGGAGCAATCCAGTGGACCTGTGTTGGACTCCTGCACAAGATCTGCAAGCATCCCCATCATCCTACCCAAGGACATCCTACCTAAATGTCCTGTGACCTGGCCACTGCCAATCAACTTGGGTATGGATCCCAGGACCAAACTGGGAAGATTATAACTCCTTCCCTAAGGTATTTGGGATGAGATTCAGAGAGTCTTGTTAAAGTCTTCATGGCTGAAGATTTGAGCATGAGTGCTATATAAAATATTCAGTGAATTCATTTGTATCATTTCTTTTTATATTCCACATATAAGGATGTCATACAATACTTCTCTTTCTCTGTCTGACTTACTTCACTTAATAGGACACTCTCTAGGTCCATCCATGTGGCTGCAAATGGCATTATTTCATTCTTTTTAATGACTGAGTAATACTCCATTGTATATATGCACCACATCTTCTTTACCCATCCCTCTGTTGATGGACATGTAGGTTGCTTCCATGTCTTGGCTGTTGTAAACAGTGCTGCAATGACTTACAGAACTGAAACATACTCAAAGATAGAAAGCAAACTCATGGTTGGCTAGGGGAGGAGAAAGTTAGGGACTTTGGAAAGGTCCTGTGCACACTCTACATGCTTCCTTGGTGGCTCAGCTGGTAAAGAATCTGCCTGCAGCGCAGGAGACCTGGGTTCAATCCCTGGGTTGGAAAGATCTGGACAAGGGAAGGGCCTGGAGAATTTCATGGATTATATAGTCCATGGGGTCTCAAAGAGTCAAACATGACTGAGCAACTTTCACTTTCACTGTACACACTTCATTTCACTTCAGTTGCTCAGTTGTGTCCGACTCTTTGTGACCCCATGGACTGCAGCACACCAGGCCTCCCTGTCCATCACCAACTCCCAGAGCCTACCCAAACTCATGTCCATTCAGTTGGTGATGCCATCCAACTATCTCATCCTCTGTTGTTCCTTCTCCTCCCACCCTCAGTCTTGCCCAGCATCAGGGTCTTTTCAAATGAGTCAGCTCTTCACATCAGGTGGCCAAAGTATTGAAGTTTCAGCTTCAACATCAGTCCTTCCAAAGAACTCCCACTGATGTCCTTTAGGATGGGCTGGTAGGATCTCCTTGCAGTCCAGGGGACTCTCAAGAGTCCTCTCCAACACCATAGTTCAAAAGCATCAATTCTTCGGCACTCAGCTTTCTTTATAGTCCAACTCTCACATCCATACATGACTATTGGAAAAACCATAGCTTTGACTAGACGAGCCTTTGTTGGCAAAGTAATGTCTCTGCTTTTTAATATGCTGTCTAGTTTGGTCATAACTTGCCTTCCAAGGAGTAAGCATCTTTTAATTTCATGGCTGCAATCACCATCTGCAGTGATTTTGGAGCCCCCAAAAATAAAGTCTGCTACTGTTTCCACTGTTTCCCATCGATTTGTCATGAAGTGATGGGACTGGATGCCATGATCTTTGTTTTCTGAATGTTGAGCTTTAAGCCAACTTTTTCACTCTCCACTTTCACTTTTGTCAAGAGGCCCTTTAGTTCTTCACTTTCTGCCATAAGGGTGATGTCATCTGCATATCTGAGGTTATTGATATTTCTCCTGGCAATCTTGATTCCAGCTTGTGCTTCTTCCAGGCCAGCATTTCTCATGATGTACTCTGCATAGACGTCAAATAAGCAGGGTGACAATATACAGCCTTGACATACTCCTTTTCCTATTGGGAACCAGTCTGTTGTTCCATGTCCAGTTCTAACTGTTGTTTCTTGACCTGCACACAGGTTTCTCAAGAGGCAGGTCAGGTGGTCTGGTATTTCCATCTCTTTCAGAATTTTCCACAGTTTATTGTGATCCACACAGTCACAGGCTTTGGCATAGTCAAGAAAGCAGAAATAAATGTTTTTCTGAAACTCTCTTGCTTTCTCGATGATCCAGCTGATGTTGGCAATTTGATCTCTGGTTCCTTTGCCTTTTCTAAAACCAGCTTAAACATTGAAAGTTCACGATTTATGTATTGCTGAAGCTGCTTGGAGAATTTTGAGCATTACTTAACTAGGATGTGAGATGAGTGCAGTTGCGTGGTAGTTTGAGCATTCTTTGGCATTGCCTTTCTTTGGTTTAGGATTGAAATGAAAACTGACCTTTCCAAGTCCTTTGGCCACTGCTGAGTTTTCCAAATTTGCTGACATATTGAGTGCAGCACTTTCACAGCATCGTCTTTTAGGATTTGAAATAACTCAACTGGGATTCCATCACCTCCACTAGCTTTGTTCGTAGTGATGCTTTCTAAGGCCCACTTGGCTTCACAGTCCATCCAGGATGTCTGGCTCTAGGTGAGTTATCACACCATCGTGATTAACTGGGTCGTAAAGATCTTTTTTGTACAGTTCTGTGTATTCTTGCCGCCACTTCTTAATATCTTCTGCTTCTGTCAGGTCCATACCAATTCTGTCCTTTATTGAGCCCATCTTTGCATGAAATGTTCCCTTGGTATCTCTCATTTTCTTGAAGAGATCTCTTAGTCTTTCCCATTTTATTGATTTCCTCTATTTCTTTGCGTTGATCACTGAGGAAGGCTTTGTTATCTATCTTGCCTTGCTATTCTTTGGAACTCTGCATTTAGATGCTTATGTCTTTCCTTTTCTCCTTTGCTTTTCGCTTCTCTTCTTTTCACAGCTATTTCTAAGGCCTCCTGAGGCAACCATTTTGCTTTTTTGCATTTCTTTTTCTTGGGGATGGTCTTGATCCCTGTCTGCTGTACAGTGTCATGAACCTCCATCCATAGTTCATCAGGCACCCTGTCTATCAGATCGAGGCCCTGAAATCTATTTCTCACTTCCACTGTATAATCATAAGGGATTTGATTTAGGTCATACCTGAATGGTTTATTGGTTTTCCCCACTTTCTTCAATTTAAGTTTGAATTTGGCAATAAGAAGTTCATGATCTCAGCCAGAGTTCACTCTTGGTCTTGTTTTTGCTGACTGTATAGAGCTTCTCCATCTTTGGCTGCAAAGAATATAATCAATCTGATTTCGATATTGGCCATCTGGTTGTGTCCATGTGTAGAGTCTTCTCTTGTGTTTTTGGAAGAGAGTGTTTGCTATGACCAGTGGGTTCTCTTGGTAAAACTCTTCTAATGTTTGCCCTGCTTCATTCTGTACTCCAAGGCCAAATTTGCCTGTTTTTCCAGGTGTTTCTTGACTTCCCACTTTTGCATTCCAGTCCCCTATAATGAAAAGGATATCTTTTTTGAGTATTAGTTCTAAACGGTCTTATAGGTCTTCATAGAACCGTTAAACTTCAGCTCCTTCAGCGTTACTGGTCAGGGCACAGACTCGGATTGCCATGATATTGAATGGTTTGCCTTGGAAACGAACAGAGATCATTCTGTACACACTACTATATTTAAAATGGATAATCAACAAAGACCTGTTGTATAACACATGAAACTGTGCTCAATGTTACGTGCCAGCCTGAATGGGAGGGGAATTTGGGAGAGAACATATACATGCATATGTATGGCTGAGTCTCTGCTTTTCACCTGAAACTACCACAACAATGTTAATTGGCTATACCCCAATGCAAAATGTTTTTGGTGTTAAATATATATATATTTCTTAGACAAAAAAAGAAAAAAATGATTTGAATTGTGTGGGTGCTGGCCATTCAAGATGAGTACAAAGCACAGGACAGTAGGCGAGGCCTGGCGACTCCTGATGCCTTTTTATGACCCTGTAGTTGCTGGATCCTGAGGAGGATCTGGGAGTCTAGGGAGGTAACATGCTTCAGAATTTTAAAAGCTCTGTGTGAAACTTGGGAGTTCTGAGCAACCACGCTTCCTGCCATGTTGTCGTATTGCCTCTGTAATAATTTACTTTAAAATACTTCCTTCTAAACAGTGTAATGTACTTGTGTGTAAATTAACTCTAATCTACACTCTAGGGGAGGTTAGTTATCATTAGAGTTAACCTATTAGGAATTCACACTCCAGAGGTGGTTAGTTATCATCTGAAGTGCCCTAATCAGGAATCCATACTCCCCAGGTGGCTACTTAAGCCTTTCAAGGATCTTTATTGAAATTTATATCAGAAGGTTCATTAATTAGCATAAGGGATGTTAGAAATACATTTTCATTGGTGAAATGAATGGTGTTCCTGATATATGGCTGACCAGAAAGACTTCAGAGCCCTGTCATACTTGTGAGAATAAGGTACAAGAACACCTGATCAGAGTTAAGTTCCAGGAAAGCAGGAATTTTTCTTGGATTTAGCCCCCCATAGCTCTGTATCAGTGCTGAGAACAGTGCCTGACACATAGGATATGCTCATAGATCCAATATATGGTGAATAAGTACTAGAAAGCCCAGCAACCTACTGCCTTCCCAATCGAAATTCTATATGATTCTGTGCTGTTTACCTCTCCCCAGTGCCTTCTGTTCAGTTTTTAAAAAAATAGTGTCTTTTGTTTACTTTATTCTTTTATTTTTTTAATTTAATTGAAGTTGATTTATAGTGTTGTATTATTAATAGTTTGATATACAGCAAAGTGATGCAGTTACATACATTTGTGTGTGTGTGTGTGTGTGTGTGTGTGTGTGTATGTATTGAATTACTCAGTTGTGTTCAGCTTTTCGACCCCATGGACTGTAGCCTGCCAGGCTCCTCTGTCCTTGGGATTTCCCAGGCAAAAATACTGGAGTGGGTTGCCGTTTCTTCCTCCAGGAGGTCTTCCCGAACCAGAGATTGAACCCACATATCCTGTATTGGCAAGTGGATTTTTTTATCGTTGAGCTTCCTGGGAAGCATACACACACACATATATATTCTTTTTCAGATTCTTTTCCATTATACTTTATAACAAGATATTGAACATAGTTCCTTGTGCTGTATAGTAGGTCATTGTCATGTATGGATGTGAGAGTTGGACTGTGAAGAAAGCTGAGCGCTGAAGAATTGATGCTTTTGAACTGTGGTGTTGGAGAAGACTCTTGAGAGTCCCTTGGACTGCAGGGAGATCCAACCAGTCCATTCTGAAGGAAATCAGTTCTGGATGTTCATTGGAAGGACTGATGCTAAAGCTGAAACTCCAATACTTTGGCCACCTCACGCGAAGAGTTGACTCATTGGAAAAGACTGATGCTGGGAGGGATTGGGGGCAGAAGGAGAAGGGGATGACAGAGGATGAGATGGCTGGATGGCATCACTGACTCGATGGACGTGAGTCTGAGTAAACTCCTGGAGTTGGTGATGGACAGGGAGGCCTGGCGTGCTGCGATTCATGGGGTCGCAAGGAGTTGGACTCAACTGAGCGACTGAACTGCACTGTTGTTTATCTACTGTATATATAGTAGTTGTTTCTGCTAATCCCAAACTCCTAATTTTTCCCCTCCCTACTTCCCCTTTGGTACCCATAAATTAATTTTTTATTTCTGTGAGCCTGTTTCTATTTTATAAATAAGTTCATTTGTATCATTTTGTTAAGATTGCACATATAAGTGATATCATGTGATACCTGTCTGTCTTTGTCTGGCTTGCTTCACTTAGTATGATAATGTCTAGGTCCACCTGCTATTCAATTCTTGGAGGTGTCTCTTGATGGACGGAGTAGAAAGTTGGCTGACTCTGCTGTTTGGACATTGCTCAACCCACGTCAGAGTGAGCCTCTCATACAAGATGCTTTAGGCATGCCTTAGGACAGAGAGTGAGGATTTCCTTTACTTTAACTGGGCACATATGACTTTGTTTTTGTCCACTTCCAAATAAAAATTTATACATTTCGAAGAATTTGCCCTAAGGCTTGTTTGCCTTGTAATCTACCATCTGATGTGAATGTTGGGTGGGGGAAGGGGCTTGCATAGCTTCCTCCTGATTCGATTAGTTGCCTCTGTTGATGTTCACTCAGAGAGCCTGACAGTTCCTGAAGGACACAAAAAACCTGCAGTCAGTTGGTAATACATGAGGAAACTGTGGGACAGACACACATACAATTTTTTCTACTGGTGCCGTATAAATGAAGGATCCGCTGTGTTAGGGAGGCATTGGTGCTCTCCAGCCATGTAGAGAATGAATCTGAGAGATTCTTGAGATTCATCATCAAGGCATCAGAATAAGGACACTGGATGTTATTTACCAGGAAAACTGTCAAATAAGAAGAAAGTTGGCTAAGGATATAGACTTGGGAACCAACATTTAAAGAACAGGAGAACAAAAAGAAATGATGAAGGGTATTGGCAATCTAGATGAGTGTCAGTTCAGTTCAGTCACTCAGTGTGTCTGACCGTTTGCAACCCTATGGACTGCAGCACTCCAGGCCTCCCTGTCCATCACCAACTCCCAGAGTTCACCCAAATCCATGTCCATGGAGTCAGTGATGCCATCCAACCATCTCATCCTCTGTCATCCCCTTCTCCTCCTGCCCTCAGTCTTTCCTAGCATCAATGTCTTTTCAAATGAGTCAGCTCTTCACATCTGGTGGCCAAAGATTGGAGTTTCAGCTTCAACATCAGTCCTTCCAATGAACACCCAGGACTGATCTCCTTCAGAATGGACTGGTTGGATCTCCTTGCAGTTCAAGGGACTCTCAAGAGTCTTCTCCAACACCACAGGTCAAAAGCATCAATTCTTTGGCACTCAGCTTTCTTCACAGTCCAACTCTCATATCCATATATGACTGCTGGAAAAACCATAGCCTTGATGAGACGGACCTTTGTTGACAAAGTAATGTCTCCGGTTTTTAATATGCTGTCTAGGTTGATCATAACTTTCCTTCCAAGGAGTAAGCGTCTTTTCATTTCATGGCTGCAATCACCATCTGCAGTGATTTTGGAGCCCCCCAAAATAAAACCTGCCACTGTTTTCACTGTTCTCCCATCTATTTGCCATGAAGTGATGGGACTGGATGCCATGATTTTTGTTTTCTGAACGTTGAGCCAGCTTTTTCACTCTCCTCTTTCACTTTCATCAAGAAGGTCTTTAGTTCTTCACTTTCTGCCATAAGGGTGGTGTCATCTGCATATCTGAGGTTACTGATATTTCTCCGAGCAGTCTTGATTCTAGCTTGTGCTTCCTCCAGCCTAGAGTTTCTCATAACGTACTCTGGATATAAGTTAAATAAGCAGGGTGACAATATACAGCCTTGACATACTCCTTTGTGGCATCAAAGAAATCAAGAGAGAAGAGGAAGATACTCTGCAAAGTGCATGCACAATGCAGAGTTTGATCTGAGACTTATTCTCATCATGATGTGATAGCAAATTTGTAAGGTCAGAACTGGATGGGCAATTAATGATTCTACTGAGTAGTTTATGAACATGTAGAGGGATCAGACATCATTTTTCAGTGGTGGTTTTGTCGCTAAGTTGTGTCCAACTCTTGTGATTCCATGGACAGAGGATCCTGGCAGGCTACAGTCCGTGGGATTTCCCAGGCAAAAACACTGGAGTGGGTTGCCATGCCCTCCTCCAGAGTATCTTCCCAACCCAGGGATCAGACCCAGGTCTCCTGCATTGCAGAAGATTCTTCACCAACCAAGTTAACAGGGAAGCCCATTACTGTGCAGTAGGGAGACAATATATGGGAGGTGAAAGAGTGAACAAGCAAGTGCAGTTCACATTTTTAGATGTTTAGATGAAAGTGGAATCAGTACTTTATATCCACAAAAGTACCTGATCATGTTTATGAACTGAAAAAAAGAATAAAAAAGGATGTGATTGAATACTCAGAAGAGGAAATGGAAGCTAATGGGTTAAGTTGTAAATGTTTGTTAAGTTCAGTGAAGGCTAAGTTGCCATTTTAAAAAAAGTCACCACAGGACTTCCCTGGTGGTCCAGTGGTTAAGAATCTGCCTGCCAATGCAAGGGACTTTTTTTTTTTTTGAATAGCTACAAAGACATGGCATATTTTATTTGTAAAATCATCTCTCCATAAAAATTGTACGCAGATATCTTATCATAGGAAAACTCATAAGGGCTACATTGCCACTTGTTGAAAAGGAACAAAGAAGATCACAAGTGCCATGGGGCAACTGTGCCCATGTGCTGCAGCTACTCAAGCCCATGCATCCTACACCCTGTGCTCCACAATAAGAGAAGCCACCACAATGGGAAGCCTGCAGATTGCAACTAGAGAGAGGAACTCTGCCCACTGCAACTAGAGAAAGTCCTTGCGCAGCAATGAAGACCCAGTAGAACAACAACAACAACAACAAAAGTCACTCTAAAATAGAGTAGCTTAAATAGAAGCTTTTTTCTCTGACAACATATAGCAGTCTGGTAAGTCTGGATAGGCATGAAGCTTTGCACCATGAAATCAGTCAGGGGTTCATATTCCTTTCATCTAGTTGCTTCGCCATCATGGCATGTTGAAGTTGGGTCGATGGCACAGCCCTGTTCAAGCACATGGGAAAGAAAGTCAAGGACGCTTCAGGTGGAGGTTGTACTCATCACCTCTGCTCATATTTTCCTGGTGAGGATTTAGTCATGGAACTACCACTCACTGATAACATTTCTGTAATTCACTTAAAAATACTGTATTTCAGTATAGTTAGTGTGATGTTATATATATCTGCCAGCAATGTAAGCTTTAATTCTGTAAAGGGTGAGCTTATGCTTAAAGAAACACTCAATTCAGTAGTCCTCTGCCAGCATTAGATCAGAAACGGACACACGCCAGAGCTTGCTGATAACACATTCTTCTATGATGAATACCTCCATAAGCCTTGCTAATTGGCATACTGACTATAAAAATGGG
The DNA here is from genome assembly GCF_023091745.1 of Budorcas taxicolor. Classification (NCBI taxonomy): domain Eukaryota; kingdom Metazoa; phylum Chordata; class Mammalia; order Artiodactyla; family Bovidae; genus Budorcas; species Budorcas taxicolor. Next base: position 134,091,623 of record NC_068914.1, on the reverse strand, counting down.
TTTGGTATTGGTGAAGCTGGTGATTTGTTAAATAGAATGTGAATGTTAGAGTGAAATTAAAGTTACTCAAGGTATGAGGATTATCTGTAATGGTTAGGAAACTTATGCTTACAAGAACAGTAACTTTGTTCTCTGATGCCCTTAGCAGTAACTCCTAAGCCATTCTCTGTTGAGCCAGGATTTCTGATTTCATCATAATAGCTCAAGGGCATAGAATCCTGCTCCTTAAATGTTTCTGTATCTGAAGTCACTGTTCATTTGGCAAGTAACTTTTGTCCTAAAAGTACAAAGGGAGCTAGATTTTCACCTGAGGTTATAGAACTGGTTATATTCGCATATCTTTGGTAGCTGCTCCTCTCTACCCCAAAGAATCCACTGCTTGGATTGACCACATATGCTTAGGTTTATAAACTGGGTGTAAGGGAGCATAAAGGATGCTGGAGAAGCATGATCTCCACCTGAGCTGCTGTGTGCCCAAGAAGTGGAAGAAAAGATACATGTGGTCTTTTTTTTTTTTTTTTAAAGATATCTAAGACTCTGCAATAGTATAAACCTTGATTAGGATCGGGACAGAAAAATGAGTGAGGATATAAATGAGTTTATAGATGGAGAGGCAGGAAATTGAAGGATTTTACTAACCAGAGCCTCAAATTGCTAGAAAACAGGAAAGTATGTTTGTCTGTTTATTTCACCTGCATTAATTAAGATATTGATTTGGCCAGTTTAGAAATGACAAACTAAATAAAAGATTTCTTTCTCTTTTACAAGGAAGTCTGAGTTGTTAATCCATGGGGGTGAGTGGCACTGAAGTCATGCCATGATGTCATCTGCAGGCTGGGGCCCTGTCATCCTAGGGTGTGGTCCTGGTAGGCATGGTGGAGGCTGGCTCAGCCCCACCACCATGTGTGTGTTCTAATCTAAGGATGGGGGCCAGGAAGAGTGAAATGTTGTTGTTCAGTCTCTAAGTTGTGTCCAATCCCATGAAATACAGCACACCTGACTTCCCTGTCTTTTACCATCTCCCTGAGTTTGCTCAAACTCACGTCCATTGAGTCAGTGATACCATCCAACCGTCTCATCCTTTGTCGCCCCCTTCTTCTCTTGCCCTCAGTCTTTCCCAGCATCAGGGTCTTTTCCAGTGAGTCAGCTCTTGGCATCAGGTGGACAAAATATTAGAACTTCAGCTTAAGCATCAGTCTTTCCAATGAATATTCAGGGTTGATATCCTTTAGGATTGACTGGTTTGATCTCCTTGAGTCTTCTCCAGCATCACAATTTGAAAGCATCAATTCTTTGGCACTCTACCTTTTTTGTGGTCCAGCTCTCACATGCGTATGTGACTGCTGGAAAAACTATAGCTTTGACTATAAGAATCTTTGTTGGCAAAGTGATGTCTCTGCTTTTTACTACACTGTGTATGTTTGTCAGAGCTTTTCTTATAAGGAGCAAAGAGTGAAATAAGGGAGGGCAAGCAGCTTCCTTGGGAGTTCGTGATCCCTTCTGCTTATATATACAGCTCGTTGGCCAGAACTTAGTCACATAGCCAAACTGAGTTGTCTGTGATGCTGGGCGGTTAGATGCCCAGCAGATCCACATGGTGGGAGTGAGGAGGGAGGAGGCTTAGTAGGTTCTACAAAAACAAAACCAGAATAACTCAGTCAAATTCACTTGAGAAAATAATTTAACAAGATATATAAGGACTGTAAAGTAGATAAGAGCAAGCAATGAAATAAGAGAGAAACGGAAGAGGAAGGAGAAAAAGAGGGTGAGTAAGATTAGTAGTCAAAACAGGAAAGGAAGAGGTGGGTTGCCTTTTTTTGGTTTGTTTTTATTTTGACTTCAAACAGGCTGTTTATCCAAACTGCTGATACGCTGTTTTTTTAAAACAAGCTCAAGGCTGCCTTTTTTTTTTTTTTTTTGGCCATGCCCCTTGGCTTGTAGGAGCCTTGTTCCCCAACCAGGGATTGAATCCAACCCTGGGGTGGCAGTGAAAGTTAAGAGTCCTAACCACTGGATTGCCAGGGAATTTCCAGCTTTCTGCCTTCTTAGAGATTTGATGCATAAAGTGCTAACTAGTATTGCTACTTGTATGTTACAGTAACTAATCCATCAAGTTCAGGTTCAGTAACTGAGAGACTTTTGGATGTTGAAGAAAAGTTACTTGAAACATTGTAAATTGATAATACTTCAATAAAGAGTTTTTAAAAAGTTATTGGTTAGCAAGTTAGATATAAATTACATGAAAGGTCAAAACCATGGTGTTTGTTATTTACTTTTCATACTTTTCCTATCCTTTCACTACTAGTTTACAGGAAAAGCATTTTACTAAATTAACAATGAGAAACTATTCAAAAATAGCAGACATGTATATGATCTCCTTATGGTAGAAAATTACCACCCAAAAAGCAGTTACATCTTTAAATGGTCCTACCGACGAAAGAACCTTAAAAAAAACTTTAATTGTGGGCTTTCCTGGTAGCTCAGCAGGTAAAGAATCTACCTGCAATGCAGGAGACCTGAGTTTGATCTCTGGGTCGAGAAGATTTCCTGGAGAAGGGAAAGGCTACCCCCTCCAGTATTCTGGCCTGGTGAATTCCGTGGGAATTCTGTATAGTCCATGGGATCGCAGAGTCAGACACGACTGAGTGACTTTTAGTCACTTTCCATCTGCAACATAGGAGATCCAGGTTCGATCCCTGATGCGGGAAGATTCCATATGCCTGGGAGCAACTAAGCCCATGCGCCACGACTATTGAGCCTGTAATCTAAAGCCCATGGGCCGCAGCAGGAGAAGCCGTGCAATGAGAAACTCGCGCACTGCAAATGGCAAAAAGCCTGTGCAGCAAGAATATGCAGCACAACCATAGGTCAATAAAATCATTAAAAAAAAAACAACCCTATAATCCTCAAGATGATGATAATGATAGTAACTAACATGTATTCTTTTGAGCCCCTCATGGATACTCAACTTTTGATCTTCACAACAGCCCTCAAGGAAGTACTCTTTTACACCTCCTTTTACAGGTCAGAAAACAAGTAAGTTGCCCAAGGTCACAAGTAATAACTGGAAGAAACACAATTTGAACCCAGGCAGTTTGGTTGCAAAGCTCACGCTTTTAGCATCATGCCACACAGCTTTTCCAGTTTCATGAGATAAGGGATGCTACAAAGCTTTACAAACTAGAAAGTGCTACAGTAAATGTAAGATACTTCTATAAAAGCAATAACTATAATCATTATTTGGTTGTATTTTGGTGGATGACAATCTACAAATTGGAGAAGCTTTCATCAGATTTTGAGTTATTTTCAGCTTTAGCGTGTTCGTCATTCAGTTGTGTCTGATGTAGCCTGTCAGGCTCCTCTTTGCATGGGATTCTCCAGGCAAGAGTACTGGAATGTGTAGCCATTCCCTTCTCCAGGGGATCTTTCTGACCCAGTGATGAAACCTGCATCTCCTGCATGGGCAGGCAGATTCTTTACATCTGAGCCACCAGGGAAGATCTAATCATTCCATCTTCCAATAAGATATTGTCTCTTTTCACATATACTTTCTTTAGATGTCAAGTCAATCAGAGAGTGAAGTCATTACACTGTTACTGATTCTGCTCATCATGACATTGTTAACAAGAATGAGGAACCTTGAATAAAGACGCACAACCTGCTCTGGCTGTGTATTTTAGAGAATTTTTCAGAAATATGTTACGTGTGATGTAGGAATCTCAGCCTGACTCTAAGCTGGGTGTGCTGCTGAGGTTCAAGCTTGTCTGGGCATGTCTGGGAACTGCTCAGGTAGGGCTGAAAGAAGCCTGCTGACCTGGGGGTGAAACTGCTTCCTCGAACAGGACTCATGTTCATGGAAGAGAATTAGAGAAGCCCTAGAAGAAAGACTTAATCATTGGATGGGGAGTAATAAATACAGCTGGGAGAAGCTGTTAGTCAACTCTGTCGCCAATCTAGGTTCATGAAAGCATGTCTGGGTTCCTAAGAGAGACAGATCTCTGAGTAAAAACATAAAGAACTGTTTCATTGAAAACCCTGTGGGCCGAGCAGTCTGCTCCAGGGTTCCCCTAAAAGAGGTCAACACAGTGATCTCCATTTCTTCAGGCTACACCGTGGCTTTGGCTGTTTTGCTTGTATTACAGGTCCAGGCAGTAATACCATTTACCTCAGACTGGGACCTGATCCCGTGTGCTGGGACTCAAACCCAGCCAAAAGCCTAGTTTGAGACTCGAATCCACGTGGCCAGGACTTGAACCCAGTCAACCCTGCCTGTGATTTGAGCCCACATGGCTGGAACTCAAACCCAGCCAAGACTCATGGTCTTCCAACTGAGATCATAGACCTGGTTTTAGGACCTAATGAAGCTCAGGTTCTTGATGTCTCATCACAGAAAGAATTCAGTGAGGGACAAAGTGTTGGGTAAGAACTGGATTTATTCAGAGAGAAGCACACTCTGCAGATAAGAGTATGGGCCATCTCAGAGGGTGAGTGCGGTGTGAAGAAGTGGTTAGTTTTTGCGGACTGGGTGAATTTAATAGGCTAATGAATAGAATTATTTGAACTATTTGGGGAAAGGGGTGGAGATTTCCAGGAATTGGAAATCCACTGCCCACATTTTGGTTTTTTGACAGTGCCTTGGAACTGCCCTGGCACCTCTTGGTATGTCATTTAGCTTGCTGATTGAAGATCAAGGTCTAGTCCAAGTTGACTTGTCTGCCATCTTGGACCCATTTGGTTCTAATCAGTTTATGTTGTGCCCTTGGACTATGTCATTCTTTCAGAAGTTGTGCCCTGCTCCCTTCCCTCTTGTTTCAGTAGGAATCTGCAGTTCCTGAAGGAGCAGAACTGGGGAGGGAGCCATTGGGTGAGCAGGGTGTGAGCAGAGGAGAGATTCCCCCATCCCAGGGGCTCCCAGAAAACTAGGGGTGAGCTGCCTATGTTAGTAGGCTTGGTAGGTGGAAGTGCCAGTGAAATTCAAGTTATCATTGTTAATTTAACCCCATTAGTACTGTGGTTGGTGAGTTTGAATACTATTCCTAATCAAATAGCTCTTATGCAATGGTGTGTTATTGGGTAACGTAATTACAGGTAGAATCAGTCTCTAGGCAAGCAGGTGGGAAATACACAGCAGTGATTCTCAGTCTATGAAGGACAGTGTTTTACTTTCCAGGGGACTGATACTTTTGGAAAATTACCAGATTAAGAAAATAAAAAATAAACTGACGACATAATAAAAAATAAAAGCCTCTTTTTGATGATTAGGTTTGGCAGATATAAAGTAACTCTGCCAAGTTATTATAGAAGTTCCCTGGGACTTTCCTGGTGGTTCAGTGGCTAAGACTTGGCACTCCTGATGTTCAGTCCCTGGTGAGGGGACTAGATCCCATATGCTACAACTAAAAATCCCATATGTCCCAGCTAAGACCTGATGTAGCCAAAAAAATAAACAAACACAAAAAGTTTCCTGAAGCTAATTTCCTGTAGCTAGCTGCAGGCTGGTAAGGACCAGGGAGTGGAAGGGCACTGGTCTACAGACCATGGTACTTTCATTTCATCCAGCCTCTCACCTGAAACCACCTGAAAAAATTCTATCACCCAGAGGACTGCCTCTGTCCAAACACTTCATGAATGCCTCAGTGACATTGTGACCTAGTTCTAAGGAGATGCTTGCAGAGTAATTAATCTGCAATTAAACCAAAAGAAAGAAAGAAACAGAGACAGAGGGACACAGACTGCACAAATGTGGCAAAATACTAGTGATGATGAATGTTGTCAGGTTTATGGGCTTCCCTGGTGGCTCAGATGGTAAAGATTCTGCCTGCAATGCAGGAGACCCAGGTTTGATCCCTGGGTCAGGAAGATCCCCTGGAGAAAGGAATAGCTACCCACTCCAGTGTTCTTCCCTGGAGAATCCCAGGGACGGGGGAGCCTGGTGGGCTAAGAGCTGGACACAATTGAGCAAGTAACACACATGCACACACACATACACACACAGGCAAGCAGGTGTACAAGTATTTATTATTATCCAATTCTTTCAATTTTTCAAAAAATTTGCAATTAAAAAAAAAACACTCCAGTGATGAGAAATAAGAGCCGTTTTCTTTTTTTCCAGAAAGCCAGTTCTAAGATAGTTTGTTTTTGTCTTCAAGTAGAAATACTGCAGTCAGAGCATTCATTTGTGGGTTTGATACCTGCCATTTCCACTTACCTAATTGCCATGCACCTTTCCATCCTTTCACGTTTTTCTCCATATCACCTGTAACATTAGATAACCTTATAACATAACTTAATCATATCACACCTTAAAAAAATTTTCTGACTACAAACACACACACACACACTCACTCACTCTGTCATCTTTCAAAGTCAACCTTTTTTTACTTAGCGTTTTCTGTGATCTCATCTTGAAGTCTTTTTCACTTTTGTAGCTTCATTTTCTCATGCTTAACAGTCACAAATTAAATTTTTATGCTTTTCCAATGTCTCAGTCTTAGAATTCCCCCTCACACAGATTTCTGTCTATTCAATCTTCAAGATCTGGCTCCATCGTAAATGTATTGTATGTTATGTACACAACTGTTCAAATCCTACATTCTTCATGATGCTTTCCTTTAGTACGTCTGCCAAACGCAGCCAAAATCTCTAGGGCTTAATACAGTGCTTGGCACATACACTTAATACACGCTTTTCAGTTAAACTATGATAGTTTTTAACTGACAACACAGGAGGATGAAAATACTTTCCCAGTCTATCTCAAAGAGTGGCTTTGAGGTTGAAATGTTTGTGGTTAGCATTTTGCCTTGTATGAGCATTGTGAAGGTATCTGCGAGCCATAATGCCCCATGGTATTATTTATTATTTTTATTTTTGCTTTCTTTTGAGGCAACATACGGAACAAAGCTGTCCAAAGGCCTAAGGCTGTAGACATAATGCTGGGGTATTCATGATGTATGAAGACTTTCTAAGATGTGTTTGAGCGCAGAGCCTGTTTTAAGGCAATCAGTTCTCTGATTCTCCCTTCTCTTACACCTAGAATTGATCTGTCTGAAAATGTGCCGCAGGGTCAGATGTGAGGTGGGCTCCTTTCCAGCTTCCCTTATCCCAAGTGACCCTTCACTGCTTCACAAAAGAAAGGCATAACTCTGCCTCACCCATCTTCCTAACCTACCTAGCAGGGTATGCAAAATCCTCCAAGACACCAGAAAAAGGAACAATCGAGTGGTGAATGAGAATGAGTAACACATCTTTTTACAAGTCAGGTGGTGTTCAGTTACTTGCTTTCAACAAAGTTGAAAGAGAACCTAGTCAGAGTTGTCAACGGATAGATCATTAAAAGTATTTTTTTCTTGTTGGATCTTTATGTGATTTTTTGGGGGACATATAATTTAGAGTTCAAAGAATCGAATTGCATTGCTCTGACAAAACTCCATTCATTCTCATGTACTTATTAATGTGAACAAGTTTTTTCAGTGTTTACATTCAAGGAATTAAAAGTTTGTAACTGAATGGAATCATCTCATTTTCATTCTAGAAATACTCGTCCACTGATACATAATCTAGCTTTTAAAAAAGTATTCAATTCCATCTCTGTAAGATGCATTGTCAACAAAATTCCAATTTGGGGGTTTAGTATCTATTTGTAAATATTTGAAATATATTTGTTTTGATCAGTTGAAACAAGTGTTGAGTGTTACGACCTCAGGAGATTTAGAAACAACCCTTGAATTTCAATTTCGATACACATTTTTTGTGTATATAAGATGTATACAGGAAATATATAAGATGAACAATAAAACAGTTCAAATATAAAATATTAGGATAAAATTCTGGAGATGTAAAATGTAAATGAGCTCCAGAGCATAAAGGATGGAAATTACCCAAGTATAAACGAGATTGTATTTTAAAAGATATTGGTGGGTATTAAATCCGTATGGAATTTAGGACTCATTGGTTGACTACGTTTACAAAAGTGTGACAGTCGTAAATTATGAGGCTGGGAAAAAATGTGGATGTCACTTTAAACATGTGGATGTACGAAGATGTACAAAATCGTTTCAGAGGGCTCAGGAGCTAAAAAGTTTGAAGATCTTGCACACAGATGTTTGCTCTCAGACTGTGATTTAACCAGTCCTCGGGGTATTCGAACGTAGGTTAGATTAAAAACCTGTGGCTCTGCGTCGCGCGTATGGGTTCAGTACCTAGCATTGTATTATTTATTTTTACTCATTTTCCTCGCCTCTCCTCTTAGACTGTCAGCTCTCAGGAGCCCAGGGACTTGTTCGATTCTTGGCTCAGCGCCCGCGCGCCGGGGACGCTCCCCAAACACTCCCGGAATGAATGACTCGATCGTGAGCCCTCGGGGCGGGGGCTGTTAGAATCCCCGCCCGGCGCCCAGCTTTTCGTTCCGCGTGTTCCGCCCGCCGCGCGGCCGGGGAAGGCGTGGGCAGGCCCCGCGGAAACTCTGAGTCCCGGCGGGTCGGGGCGGGGGCCCAGAGGGGGCGCGGCCGGGGGCGCGGGCGCGGAGCCGGCGGCCGAGGGGAGGCGCCACCGCGTGCCGCCGCGCAGGCGCGCAGCCGTGCAGCCGTCTCCGCGTGAGTGCGCGCAGTGGCGCGCCTGTCCCCGCGCGGGTTCCGTAGCGCGTGTGCAGGCTGACGCAGCTCGCGGGCCCTCCTCCTCTGCCGCGGCGTCGGCCGAGTTTGGAGCGTTTGGGAGGGGGGCGAGGGAGCGAGAGTCGAGAGAGGGAGGCGGCGGCGGCGGCGGGGAGGCGGAGGAGCCGGAGGAGGAGGAGGAGGAGCAGGCGCCGCCATGGCCGCCGCTCTCACCGACATGGCCGACCTGGAGGAGCTCTCCCGCCTGAGCCCTCTGCCCCCCGGCAGCCCCGGGCCGGCGGCGCGGGGCCGGGCTGAGCCCCCGGAGGAGGAGGAGGAGGAGGAAGAAGAGGAGGAGGAGGCGGAGGCCGAGGCGGTGGCGGCGCTGCTGCTGAACGGCGGCGGGGGCGGCGGCGGAGTGGGGGGCGGCGAGGCGGAGACGATGTCGGAGCCGAGCCCCGAGAGCGCCAGCCAGGCCGGGGAGGACGACGACGAGGAGGAGGACGACGACGAGGAGGAGGAGGACGAGAGCAGCAGCGGCGGGGGCGAGGAGGAGAGCAGCGCCGAGAGCCTGGTGGGCAGCAGCAGCGGCGGGAGCAGCAGCGACGAGACGCGCTCGCTGAGCCCCGGCGCCGCCAGCAGCAGCAGCGGGGATGGGGACGGCAAGGAGGGCCTGGAGGAGCCCAAGGGACCGCGGGGCAGCCAGGGCGGCGGCGGGGGCGGCAGCAGCAGCAGCAGCGTCGTCTCCAGCGGCGGCGACGAGGGCTACGGGACCGGGGGAGGCGGAAGCAGCGCGACCTCCGGGGGCCGGCGAGGCAGCTTGGAGATGTCGTCCGATGGGGAACCCCTGAGCCGCATGGACTCGGAGGACAGGTCAGTGCCCCGAAGCGTGCCTCCGCTTCCCTTCCTCCTCTGGCGCTCCTGGGCCCCTCCAAGGGGGACTTTTCTGCTGAGAGTCCCCCCTGTTCCCCGAATCCTCGGCCCCTCCCCCTTCCCCCCGGCTCTCAACTCGGAAACCTCTCCCTGCCGCCGCGCCCCTCTCGCTGCGGATAGCGGCTTCCAACTCTTCAAAACCCTTTTCCCCCCAACTCTCCTTTCCCCGCCCTCTTTCCCCCTCGGCTCTGCGCTCCGTTCGGACCGAAGGACGGCTCCAACTCGGAAACCATCCCCAAAGTAGGCCCAGAACCTCCGGCGGAGCCGAAGAGGGCCTTGATGTACACACCTCGGTACACAAGGTTAGCTTCCCCGGGCGATGTTGGCGAAGACTTGTCACAACTGTAACTGACAAGTGTTTTCCAACATGGCTGGTCTCGCCTGGATGTAAGAGAACTTCCTTGTTCAGGGAGGGGGACCCCAAGCATCACTTTTCTTTTACTTAAAAAAAAAAAGACTATTCTATTTGACTAGCGCTTCCAGAATTCCTCATATCTTCCTTAACCTGGTCTCCAAAATGATTTTAATAATCTCTCTTTATTTGGTTGGTGGTCAAACTGGGGAGAAAGTTCTCAAACTGTACACATCGTTGTGTAAGAGAATAATGAGTTGGTGTCGTTTAAGGTAACTTTACCGAGCCGAAGAGAGTTGCAGTGGTAACAAAATGCAGTCTTAAGGTACAACATGTTAGTATGCGTTTTAAAATCTGTGTACACTAATGGTTCAACATGAGTCGTGATTTTAGGTGATAATATTTAAAGTCATGTTTTGGCGAGATTTCTGAAGAGATTAGTAGTAGTTTCCTAAAGCTTTTTAGAAAGAGTGTGGAGACTGACAAAAATGCGCTTCATTTTCCGGGGGCTTTAAGATACTCATTGTTACGGTATGTTTCAGATGTTATTGTCATTATTTTTTATCTCCAGAAGATTTCATATTTTAACTAATTGGTTGTTAATGTATTTTATTTTGATAGAACAGAACCACGTCATGCGTATTGTACTGCATCTAAAGTATGTTAGCAATTATTTTGACCGTCTGGTAATGTTTGGATGAGCAGTAGAATTTTAACCATCGGTATTGGATTTGAAAGTTTAAGTATTCTAAAGTTCTAGGAATTCTATTGTTAACTGATAAAAATGAACACCTTGGCTTATATTTAGTATTATGAGGAATTCACAGCCCTAAATATTTTGAAAATACAGCATCAAATTCTATCTGACATTTATTTTAATATCTAAGGAAATAACCTTGAATGGGGTGAAATAGACTGCAAACCTTGAAAAAATTGTCCTGAACTATGTAGGCAGGATAGGAAGGAGAATGTCTTTAAGAAAATTAAAAGATTGGTGTGAACTGCCTAACGAAGCATGTTATTTGTCGTTTTACTGTATACGCCTTCGTTGGTACCAGTAGATATTTAAAAGTTGACATTAGTTCATACAATTCGGCGTCTTCCACAGTTGTTCCATTTACCTAGCATACACATGTACTTACCTAGTAGCACTGAAGGATTTAAATGTGCCAATCATGTCATTTTCACAACTCTGGTGCAAGACTTAAAAACAGAGAAGAAGCAAGTTAAGTGTCTTACTCAAAACAGTAACTATGGAATGAAAGTGGTGGAGCTGGATCTGAACAAAGGTTCTCAAGTCCCCTGCTAGTTCGACTTCACCAGAGTTAGAATTATTCTCTTTAAATAAGCTACAAGCAGTATGTGCCAGGTTTTTGTTTTCTTCGTTTTTTAAATTTAATGTCTATCTACTATGTCATTTTAGGAGACTATGAGTAGTTGGTCCAGTAATACTTCAGCAAGTGGAGTTTTGACGTAATTTTTATTAGATACTCACTTGAATAAGTAATTCTTACTCGTTTCAGAGTAAGGAGTAAGATACTGGTGCCACAAGTCCAAATAAGGTTAAAATTTGATTAAAAAAAAAAAGCATGCTTGCTTTTCTGGATGCTTAAAGATTAGAGACTACAAAATACTATAATCTTTTTCCTATTACAGGGTAATGAATTTATCACGTATGAAAAAACCTTTATTGCTAGTGAAACTGTTTGTGATCTTGATAATATTAACTTGGAAATGCCCCCCTCCTTTGCCTTTCAGTTTCTTTTTTTTTGAGAGTTATTTTAAGTTTGCAAAGGATTCATAATTCTTATAAATTGATGCAGATTACATCAATCTGTGGATTTTATAGGTTGATTTCATGGTAGGAAGTCTTTATATTTGTAACTGATGGAAGGATATCGTGGTTTTAAAGTGCTTTTTAAAAACGGGAGGCATTCCTGTTGCAAAGATTTTATTATCCTTAGAATTTACTCTTTTGTTAGAATGTCTATTGAGCTTTCACCTTGAAATGAGATTATACTTTTGAGTTGATGTAACATTCTTTAGAACATGTTGAAATATCTTAAATATTTTTAACTTTAATTGCTTCTTTTGAAGAAAGAACTAACTGTAAAGATTAGGATATAAAGCTTGAGATCAAGGAGTCAGTTTACAACACATATTTTAAGTGTTGTGCAAGTGATTAACTTATAAAATGATTAAGTCACACAATTCCGAAAACATTGTTTTCCCCCAGGAGAAAGTTATTCAAAACCAGCTTTAAGTGTACTGATGTTTATTTTGGTAAGATTAGGAAACCTTAAAGTTGCTACATAGTTTATAACCTTACTTCGGTTATAAAGATAATGGAATTTTCTTTGGGGAGAATATTTAGCCATGTGAGGCCACTAAAAACTAGCTTTTATTTTACTTTGAATCTAAGCTTAAGTACTTTTTAAAAAGTTACCACCTTTTAAGTTAATTTCAGAGCCTAAGTTGACTTTTAAATAGAATTTTAGAACTTGAAATGCCTCTGAAATTTTTTTTTTAGTGTAAAAGTTAGTTTATATTTTTAGTTGCTTGTCTATATAAGTGAATTGATAATAACAGCCTGTATTTTATGGTTATTTGTCTCTTTTTTGTATTATGGTTTTTCCTCCCCAGCTAGAATATAAGGTATGACTTAGTTTGAAAAAGCCACTTTTATCAGCCTTTCTAGGTAAATTCAGATGTCAAGTGATGGGTCCATATAGGGAAGGGCATTTAGTGTGAAGCTTAATGATCAGCATAGACTGACTACAGGCCCTTACAGTTTTGAGAATTAACATTTGGATTCCCAGCCTTATGGGTTGCAAACTTCAAGGTATAATTAAAATCGTTTTGACACTGGGAAAACAGGGTTATGTTGCCCACTTTCCCAGTAGTATGATTGGGAAGATTTTTTTCCTAGTATGGAGGCTAAACTTTTAAATTGGATTAATACTAGAAAGCTTCATCAAGATATATTAAGGCTCTGATATGGTTGAGACAATCAAATACTGATAAAAGTATTTTGCTCATACTTCATGATGGAATTGCTTTTCACTATTTACCTTTCAACTCTGAAGCAGCTGCTCATAGTCTCTCCGGAACCACTTTTAGTTTTGACTAAATTTAGAGAAGAGCTGCTAACAAGTCTCAGTTTTCATTGATTATGTATTGTAATTCTCAGTTAAGGAAGATATGGCTCTGTGCTAAAAATAAAAAGTAAACAATAAAACTACAGCTTTCAGGATTGAACTTATATGGAAAGATTCAAGGGAACCATTTTACTTTTAAGAAACTTTGAGGCTATTTCATTGGGTCAGTTAGGAAATCTTGTGTGTCTGCTAGTTGGTTACCAAGCTTAGATGATTACTATGTGCAGGAAGGACTCGATTGGATATGGTGAGAGAGAGACAAAAAGCTTCCCTCTCATCCATCTTGCGTATTGCTCTGAAACTTTTAATTAGCACAAACTTTGATGCCAAACAAAGTTAGCCATTTCACACCTTGACTATTGTGTTAGCTATTTATTGCTGTCTAACAGATATGCTCCAGATTTAGCAACTTAAAGAAACAAACATTTATTATCATGTTTATAAAAGTCAAGAATGGAGCTACTTAGCTGGGTGGTTCTAGCTTAGTCTCCTATTGCAGCGAAAGTGTTGGCCAGCACTGCAGTCATCTGAAGGCTTAACTGGGGCTGGAAACCATCTCACTTATATAGCTTTGGCAGGAGGCCTCAGTTATTCACCAAGTCAGTATCTCTATAAGGCTACTTGTGTGTTCTTAGCAGAGCAAGTCTTCTGAGAGAAAGAGAGCCAAGGATTTTATGACCGAAATGTACCTGCTTACATTTTCTTCATACATTTTCACTTAGCAGATAACATTTTCCCCACTTTTTTTTTATTCATACTATGATAGAAAATAATTGCTTCAAATTTCTGTTGATGGAGACAGCCTTTCAAAACCCATCAAAATACCGTGACAAATTGTTTCCAGGTTTTTTTAAACGATACTAATTTCTTCTTCCTTTTAATGAAAAGGAAATATGCTCTTCCTTTTAGTTAAAAGAAAATATGGTCTTTTAATTAAAAGGAAATATGGTATTGCTTTTAGTACCATATTTGTATTTCTTCCTTGCTTTTTCAACCCAGTTTGTGGCTCTGTTCTATATAGACGGAAGAATGTAGAATATTGCAACATGAATAGCCTATAATCAAGAGTCAAAGGATAAGATTCAAATCTTAGTATTGCTAACATCTTTGACCCTTAATTCCTTAACTGTAAGACCAGGTTAGGTTTTCCCATGAAGGTGTTTATTAAGGTTTACATGAATTTCTATTAAGGGGCCCTGTCGACTATTCTGAAGAAGACCTCTTATTTGGATGCTTTGCTTCATCCTTTTTGTTGTAACATGGTAGTTTTGAGAGCAGGGACAGTTTAGCTCATTTCCATCTTTGTAGTATCTAACAGTACGTGCTTACGGTGTGTACTTAGTTATTAGAATTAAACTGAAATACCAGCAGTAGAATTTGTATAAGGAAGACTATGAAGTGAGGGCCAGGAATTGATGCCTTTGGTTGGATTATTGTATTTGGTATAGTGATTTAAGGCCAACTTTTCTCTCGGGGCATACTCTAGTAAGGTCAGTGAGATTGAATGGAAAATTTTATGTGGACGTTTCTCTGAGAAGATGTCAGTAGTTTTTATCAGTCTCAGAAATGTCTGGTCTAAGCTAAGAACTGTCAGTTTAGAAGCAATCCAGAGGTGCCTAATAAATACTTTTTAAGTGATTGGAAACTCTGTAAATTTCTGTATAGAGCATATTTACAAAATAAGTTGATAGAAAAATCTAAAATGGATAGGCACTTGGGGTTTTTTGTTTTTATTTTAACCACTCTTTAGAAGCATTTATAGTAGAAAAATGCCCAATGTTTTACCAAAGGCGGATGGAAAATTTGAAGTTAATGAGAGAAGGATAGCGAGAGAAGTGGTTAAAAGTACACTATGAGTCAGAATACTTGGATTTGAATTCTGGCTGTTGTCACTGAAGCTCGGTGACCGTGGGACAGTCATTTAGATTATTTAACATCTTAATACTACTTCAAGTTTTTTATCTGCAGAAGAGGGACATTAATAGTTCCTTTCCTGTAAGGTGGTTGTGGTGATTACATGTGCAGTATTTGGCACACACTTTACTAAGCATTTATTACGTGATAGGTAGGTATTTAGTCCACAGATGTATGCAGAAGCCCCATTATGTGGGTAATGGGTATTCTAGGTGTTGGGTACACATGGCAGTGACTGAAACAAAGCACTTGACCTCACAGGCGGGGGCACAAACTGCGTTTGAGCCAATTGTAGCTAAGCTAACATTGGTCTCTTGTTGAAGCAGTTTAAGATCTGAAATGCCAAAAAATACTATGCTGTTGTTCAGTTGATCAGTTGTGTCTGACTCTTTGCAACCTCATAGCCTGTAGCCCGCCAGGCTCCTCTCTCCATGGGATTTTCAGGCAAGAAGACTGGAGTGGGTTGCCATTTCCTTCTCCAGGGGATGTTTCCCAGCCAGGGATCAAACCCGCATCTAAGGAGGATTTTCCTTTTTTTCTTTTTTTTTAACCACTGAGCCACCTGGGAAGCCACATCTAATTATGTGCGGTTCTCAGTTGCATCAGACTTTTTGCATCCCTTTGGCTCCTCTGTCCTTGGAATATTTCAGGCAAGAATACTGGAGTGGGTTGCCATTTCCTCCTCCAGGAGATCTTCCTAAGCCAGGGATGGAACTTGGGTCTTTTCTTACATTGGCAGGTGCATTCTTTATCATTGAGCCATCTGGGAAGCCCCCAAAAGTACTAAACAAGCTGTTAAATATGTGGCATGTTATCTGTAAATGAATGCTTCAGAAACTTGCAAAAGAATATGCCATATCAAAATATTTTATTACAAAATCTGCATCTTAATCATTTACTTTAACATATATGGTTGACCTAAAAGGCTTCTTAATGCCTTTCATTTTTAATAGTTTTTGGTATGTAACACTGCTGATCTATTACTAAAGGGTTTTGGGATTCGTTTTCTAGTAATGGTGATGGGTTTGCAATTAATTTTACCACAGGTTGAGTTCATTTTTGTGACCGATAGTATACATTTGTGGAAATAATAATGACATTGACCTTAGAACTAACTGAACAGTTTTGGGCATGGATAGGAGATCAGGTGGATGTTTGGATGTTTAAAAAATCTTTGTTGAGCATTGAATGATGGTTGGCATTGAACCCTGTTTAGTGATAAGAAATAAACATGTGTTGTCTTCCCATTTGGTTAGTTTTTAAGGAGACTAAAAAGACAATTCCATCATTTTCTAGTTTTTCTGTAAATTGTGACCCAGTATATTAAAGTTAAAGCTGTAGAGGACTTCCCTGGTGGTACAGTGTTTAAGAATCTGCCTGCCAGTGCAGGGAACAAGGGTTTGATACCTGGTCTGGGAAGATACCACATGCTGCGGAGCAACTAAGCTCATTCGCCACAAGCAACAGTAGCTTCTGCTCACTGCAACTAGAGAAAGCCCTTGCACAGCAAGAGATCCAGGGCAACCAAAAATAAATAAAACAATGATTTTTAAAAGAAAAAAGCCAGTACTGTAGAGTATTACAGTCGATGACTAAAGTTTTGATGAGAGAAACGGACTGGATTTTAGGGTTAGTTGAGTAGTTGAGTGATGAAAATTTCTAGAAAGCTTAAATGAAACATAGGAAGGAAAGAGCCTAGCATATTCAGGAAACTTCCTGCTGAGAGAAGAGGTTCCACATTGAAAACTGGGAAATAATTAATGGGAAAAGTGTGGCCCTTTGTGCCAACACAGGTGTGCCCATCTTTCTCAATGTAGGTTGGTGAATTGGTTTGTTTGGCTCTCCCCGACTTCTGTTTTTGTAACTCCCAATCATGATCAGGTTTTACCTTGAACATTTGCTCAAACAGCCTCTCCATGATTCTTCGTTAGACACACAGTGCTAGCACTTCAAGTTCTGCATTGCCTTTATCACAATTTGAGTGATGATTTACTGCTCATTGCTCTTGGGAGAATGTGTGCCGCTTGAGAATGGGAACCACGTCTGTTTTGATCATTGCTCTATCTGCATTACCTGGCACAGTGCCTAATGCTTATTTTAGGTATTTTAAAATGTATTTTGAACGAGTGATGAAACTTTGCGTTACAGGAAAATTAATCACACGAGGCAAAGGTAGAGAAAGAAAGCTTGGGAGCTGGGAGACCAATTAGGAGGTAGAAGGCATAGTACAGGTGCGAAGTGAAGAGACTTTGAGCGGGGGTCAAGTTGGGGAAAAAGTCCCACTTGGGAAATTGACTTAAAGGAAAGAAAAGCTAATCTCTGGAGTGATGAATAGGAGAAATAGTGTTACTATTTCTGAGTAAAAAGTTTTTTCCTTGAGGATTTTATTGGAACAATACCTTACTGTATTTTTGTAGACACGTCTATCACTGAAACAATGAAAGGAACATTGGGTAGTGAAAGAGCATGAACCCGTTAAGTCAGAAAGCCTTGGTCTTATGATTTATCTTCTCAGAAGTTGTTTCCTTACCTTTCGAAACAGGAGACATACCTTAGTGTTATGATTAAGTGAGATGGAATATGTAAAGGGCCTAGGGCTGTGATTAATTCATACTGTCAGTTACCGTCCCATTTCTCATGTGTAAAATGTGGAAAGAATACTCTAGTGAGAATAATCAGTATTGTAGCTCTGGCGTTACTAGAGACTGCCTGCAGGAAATCTGGCAGTGGATTTCATTTCTCTGAACTTCAGTTTGACTCTCTTTCTTGGAAGTGAGGGTTTTGGATTAAACAATAAAAAGTGGTTTGGAACTCAGATATGATTTGGCAAGTGCTCTAAATGGAAGTCAGGAGATAAACATAGTAACTCCTATCTTGATTAGGACTTATCTTGAACAATTTCTCAGGCAAACTATCCCCAGTACTCTGTTAGACTCATTGTCCATTTCAAATTCTGCATTAGCCCTATCACAATTGGAGTAATTATTTACTGTTCATCTCTTGTTAGAATGTGTGCTGAGAATAGGAAACTGTTAATATATCCTCAGTGTGTCTGTATTTCCTGTCCTTTAGATAAACCCAGAATATTGTAGGTTGTGTCTTTGCTATTTCCAAGATCTCAAAGATACTTCAGGTTCTTCTGGGTTCAAAAGTCACTGTAATTCTAATTCATATTTATGGTGTTGTTTTGAAGTATCCATTTGTGTTTGTCTTCTGTAGGCTATAATATTTTAAAATCAGGTCCTATTTATACTTCCAGCACTTAGCTATACTACACTGACATGTTACACTCTCTGTGTAAAGTAACTCATTAATTGAATTCAGCTGATTGTGGATGATGATTAGTCGCTAAGCCGTTTCTGACTCTATGACCCCATGGACTGTAGCCTGCCAGGTTCCTTTGTCCACAGGGTTTCCCAGGCAAGAATACTGGAGTGGGTTGCCATTTCCTTCTTCAAGGGAGCTTCCCCACCCAGGAATCGAACCTGCGTCTCTGAAGGTGGATTCTTTACTGCTGAGCCAGCAGGGAAGCCCAACCGTGGGTGTAGATATTTCTTCTCTCTTGCTGTCATTTGTGTGGCTGCAGGAAACGAGGAGAAGAACCATTCTGTGCTGTATGTCTTCCCCTAGTTCCTTTTAATCAAGTCAGTTCCGTCACTCAGTCATGTTCGACTCTTTGTGACCCCATGGACTGCAGCACTCAGGCCAGACTTCCCTGTCCATCACCAACTCCTAGAGCTTGCTCAAACTCATGTCCATCGAGTCAGTGATGCCATCCAACCATCTCATCCTCTTGTCCCCTTCTCCTCCTGTCTTCAATCTTTCCAGAATCAGGTCCTTTTCCAAAGAGTTGGCTGTTTGCATCAGGTGGCCAAAGTATTGGAGCTTCAGCATCAGTCCTTCCAATGAATATTCAGTTCCTTTTAATAGCATAAGCAGAAACAGTATTTGAAAAAAGTTGTGATTATTTGAATAGTTTTAAAAAGCAGGATTCCCAAACTTACATTTTGTTTCTCAGGAGAAAAAAAATAGATCGACACACTATTTTAGAAAACCACTATTGATTGTCTAGTTTGCTTAAGAATCTGGGGCTTGAGCTTATTGAAAGGATTTGATGAAGTTCACTGCATCCACATAGTTCACTGAAGCTGTGATTAAGTTCATAGCTTCCCTGGTGGCTCAGATGGTAAAGCGTCTGCCTGCAGTGCAGGAGATCTGAGTTCAGTCTGGGTCAGGAAGATCCCCTGGAGAAGGAAATGGCAACCCACTCCAGTACTCTTGCCTGGAAAATTCCATGGACCAAGGAGCCTGGTAGGCTACAGTCCATGGGGTCGCAAAGAGTCGGACACGACTGAGCAGCTTCACTTACTTTCTTTCATAACTGCATCCACATAACCAGTGAGGTGAGAAAGTACACACAGACTGTATCCTGCCCAAAGTCACACAGCCCCTGCAGAAGGCTGGCGGTCCTGGCTCTGGGTGGGGTCTTAGCTGTTAACACTGCCGGTAGGACTGTTTTAACAGCTTTGACCAGGGAAGCTTAACTAAAATTTATTGGCTGTTTTAATATTCATCCTGTCTTTTTTGCAGAGTGTCTTCTGTGCTTGAGCTCATTTACATTTCTGGGCTTTAGTCTCTGTTTGTAATTGTGTAGTTAGACTTTGTAACCTAGATTCCTTTTAAGACTATGAAATACAGGAGTTAATTTTTTTGAAGTATTGTAGTTATACTCAGTTTTTAGGGGAATAGTGTCTTTATTGACGTTTTTTCTTTAATTGTAACACTTTTCAAAGTCCTTGACTTGTTTTCTGGTTTTGATTTATATTTCGAGTTTCTAGAAAGATAAAATATTAAACCAATTAGAGAAAACAAAGATTTTAGATGGGTATTAGTATTTCTTAGTAAATACACTTACTAGTTCATTTCTTTCTTTACTTTTATTAACATTTCTCTTTTATGTAGTTATTATTTATTTACACCTGTGCTGGTTCTTCTCTGGTTGAGGCGGGCAGTGGCTGCTCCGTAGTTGCGGTGCACAGCTTCTCATTGTGGTGGCTCCAGTAGTTGGGGCATGTGGGCTCGGTGGTTGCAGCATGTAGGCTTAGGAGCACAGGCTCGGTTGTGTGGTGCAGGGGCTTAGCTGCTCCTCGGTGTGTGGGATCTTCCCAGACCAGGGATCAAACCCATGCCTCCTGCTTTGGCCAGTGGATTGTTTATTACTCGGCCACCAGGGAAGCCCACTAACTAGTTCATTTCTAAGTTATAAAATGTTTGTCATTACTTTTTATAAATACTTGTTAAAGTACTGAGGGTGGGATGAATGAGCAGTAGGCTTTTTAGTGATTAAAATTGCTGTGAGCGGTCATTCAAACATGTCTTTTGAGGTGTTGGATTCTACTGTAGTCGTTCTTAGGCTGAAGTCATCTGATAAAATCATTTTCATGATTTAACACTTAAACACAAAATGAATATGTGATTGCTTCTGTGTAAAATGAGTATTGTTTTTCATAGCAGATTTTTATATCATTGTGTATAGATATTTTTTTGGAAACCTTTTTAAGAAGGTAAAAGATAACTCTTAGTGTAATTTTACTGAAGTAGAAATGTTTCTAATATTACAGTTTTTCTGAAGATAATTGCTTGCTGATGTCTTAAGCTGGGTGAAAAATGTGGGTGGAGTAATCTTAAAGGGCAGTAGACCTAGAGATGAGAAACAGTTGGAAATAATGTGCACAGTGCATGGTGGTGATACAAGATGTAATGTCTTGTTTTCCATGAACTATATTTCATCATCGTTGCATAAAGTCCCTTTTGGCCAATTTGGTGAATACTGCTGAATCTTGGGGAAAAATCTTTTGTCTTTATTCAGAGAAATAATTGTGGGGATAGAGAGTAGTCTTTTTCTTGATTAGAAAAATCCATTTAGCTTTTTAAATTACAGTCATAATAGCTTGTAATTACAGTAATAATAGTAATAATAATATCTTGGTGTTGGCCAATGATTTTGTGTGCCTCTAATTAATTTTTATGATTATCTCAGTGTGACAAAGCCATATATTTTACTTGCCTTAGAACGCCTACTTAAATTTATCACTAAAATGTGAGCATTTCCCTTGTGCAAGGCACCAGCCAGGTTTAGGAGTTCAACCTGAATAAGAGGTTTATAGGTGACTGACTCATTGTATACAAATCAACTGGATCTTCCATCTTAGATGAGTAGGAAAGACCTTAGGGAAGTTTGACCTGAGCATATATAGCATTAAAATAAAAATGAGGCACTTACCTTTACTTTTTTCCCCTTACTTGCTTCTGAGTTTAAAGCTCTGAAAGCCTACAGGACCCTGGCAGTTTGGAAGGCAAAACCAAGCAGTCTTAGATAAATTAGATGTGGTCTAAATTCCTCAATTCTGGTTAAGACTAATCTCAAAACTTACTGTTTGTTTTTCATATGTGAAAACTAAAGTGACCGCTTGCTTCCTTGTCCCTGGAGCAAGTATTTTGGAGTTGAATTTTACACTGATATTGTTAGGTTCATGATCTGGTTCCGTGGGCTACGACCTAAATTTGGGACAAGTTCTATGTGAGAATAGTGTTGCTTTCTATGACTGACCTTGAGTTAATTTTTTTATGAAACTAATTGACTTGTAGAAATCAAATTTAATGCATCATCTTGTTAGTAAAACCATCTGTTCAAGCGAGGCAAATTACGTGTAGATGCTAAATATCTTCTGTGTGTATGTATGCATTGTAGATACAAAAGCAGAGAAATAGTTTCCTATGAGTACACACCAGCTGAAACTGTGTCGCCTTATCGTGATGTGTAATATAGGCAACATTTTCACTATTTCTAAAAGCAGTAATTGACACATTTGTCCTTCATATAAATGGGACAGATTGTTTGGCATTAGTGCTTTAGACAAGTCACATAATTTTTGTGTCCCTTCTATCTGCTCAGTCTTTTTGCTCAGCCTCTTTTATCTGTAAGATGAGGCTACTCATACTTGAATATTAGTAAATAGTGATTACCTCATGTGGCTGTTGTAAGCATTACATGAGTTAATACACCTCAGGCATTGTTCCAGTTACTAGGGCTGCATGACAAGCAACTCCAGCGTTTAGTGGTTTTAAAACATTACTTTGCTTACAAATACCCTGTCCGAGCAGGGCTTGACATGATTAGATCATTCCTGCTCCGCTTGGTGTCAGCTTGGAGGAACATAGAGTCTGGGGACACCAGTCGCCAGAAAACTCGCTCACGAAGCTGTCCCATGTGTGGGGCCTGGACCCAGAAGGCTCAGACAGCTGGAGCTGGAACAGCCAGGGCTCTGGCATCTCTAGCCCTGTGTACTTTCTTCCTGGGATCTCTTTAGCATAGTGGCTTCAGGAGAGCCAGGCTTCTCTCCTGGGTGAGTGAGTGTGGTTCAGGGCTCCCACGCTGTGTCCCAAGAGCTAGACTGCCTTTGATGGCCCAGCCTAGGAAGTTCTGCAGTGTCACTTCTACAAGAGTGGTAGGCTTGCTGAGATGAAGAGGAGGTAGGCTAGACACCCCTCCCCTCAGTCCCCCATTTCTTGATGCCATGTTGTAAGAACAGGATGTGGGAAGCTGCGAGCATGGGGTGGACATCTTGGAAAATACAGTCTGACACAGTGCACAGAAAAGTGCAGGGCATGCAGCAAGCAAGGCAGGGCGTATGGTAGTGCTCGTTCACTGTTGTGATCAAGAGTGGGAAGTCGTCTAAAAATAGCAGAGCCTGCCTTTTGTGAGACAAATTTTGATATAGTAAGTTTCATAATCTCCTTTTTCCTTAGGATAAAGTCATAAAATGTAATAGGCAGAGGCAGTTCATAGTTTTCTTGAAATACCTATTTCTTTTAACTGGTTCAGTTTTAGCTTTTAATTTCTGTCAATTCCTGGAATAAAGAGCAGGGCACAAAATGAGAGTCTCTTCCAACAAAAGGAGGCGAGGAGTGGTATTAATAACTGAAGTAAAGATATGTAATGTCTTAAAGTTGTGTAATATCAGGCATACAACTTCAGACTTCTCAAAAATACAGGATTGTCATTGATTGACCAGCAACTGGAACAGTTTGACATCAATATGGACTTACCATCCCCTCCACATGTGTCCTAGTTTGCCTAAAACAGAAAATATGGTCTTTGTTTTAATTAAATTAATTAAAATCAATTTATTTGAATTAAAAATAAAATATCTTAAATATTTTGTACTGTTTTGAATTTTAATTTTTAATAATTTGATTACAGGTATGGGGGAGACAGTCATCTTTGTAGTAGTGAGTGGCAGTTTTATTATGGATGAAAGGAGCATGGATCATCTTTTAACTAAACACTAGTTTACCTTGTTATATGATTAGATAAGGAATTCCCTGTGTGTAGTTAACATTTACCTACAATTTGATAAGTACTTTGAAAGCTAATTTCTACCCAAAGTTTATTACCAATAACAAAATTAAACAAGGTTTATAATTTTTGTCCCTGTTTAAGTGTTCCTTAGAGTAATTGAATTTTTGTCTAACTCATCACTTTCTTCAGTCCATATAGGGAACAATATTTCATTCTTAGTGAAGTACATTTATAGAATAAAAGTTAAAATTACAGAATATTTCTTTTGAAATAATTCAGATACAATGAGCTGAAGACATCCTAAAGATTATGTATTTTCACTTATAGAACAAAAATAAAACAGCCTTGATCCTTAGAGATTAAAGGGGGTTCTTTGTGTAACTTCCATGAGTAACTTCCAAATCTTGAAGAAAGTGGCTGGATGCCTTGATCATTCTGTTTTCCTCCTCCATTTTTTAAAGTTTATAACACTCGATCTGTATATAATAGAGCTCAGTGGTTTTTAACCTTTTTATAAAAGTTAGTAGTTTGGCAGTTTTGAGGTCTGTTGTTACAGATTTTTATCTGGAACCCCAATGCATAAGATACATTAAAATGGTGTTTTGTTACTATTTATTTGTAAGTTCAAAAATTTGACAATTTGTCAAGTCGATTAAGACAGGAAAGTTTTCTGAGATGAACTTAAATTTCATGTTAGGTTTGTGGGTGATACAAGTTGATGTCAGTTTTTAGCATCCAGTTTTTTCCTTACTCTGTTTGGGCTGCATAGCTGTGAAAATGTGACTTATGGACAAGGGCACTTTGTCTTTAGCCTGCATTTACACTTTAATTCTCCTGGCAGAGAGCTATGACAGGGATTTGCCAGTAGGGAAATCTTGTTTGGAAGAGGCCATGAGTTAGTGGTTGGTCTTAATAGTCTTTACTTCATATCACAAATACAACAGTGATCAGAATCTTAAATTTAAACAATAAAGAATATTGTTTCATGACAGCTCTTTCATTTGTTAGCAGCCACCTGGCCAGTCCTCTAGCAGAAGAGAGCATTCAGCAAGTAATTGAGTCTTGGGGAGACATTTAATTGGGTAAAGCATAAAGTGTATGATTCACAGACCTAACTTTTTATCAGAGTGGACAAGTGGAGACCTAAGTTAGCGTTGGAGAAGCATCAGTGCAGAGCTGCGGCTTTGCTAATCAATGTTATAGAAAATTCTGAAATTCCTTTATTTTAGTTTTTTGATAAGAATAAAATACATTTGATTTCATGTTATACACTTACATATCATGTTATACATTTGATATATATATCAAGTGTGTGTGTATATATATACATAATCATAATGACACCTCATCCTCAACCCTCTTGTAAAGTTACACATTTCAGTAGCCTAGAAAAAGGAGAAGGACCCAGATTTAATAAGGAAAATTCATACCCAGATGAGTTTCCTCACAGATAAGTGGAAAGAAGACTGTAGATAAGACTGCCCCCATCCGTGTGACCTCAAACTGAATTTCAGATTCAGCAGTTAACCCTAGAATAAAATCAGGATATTCCAGGTCAGAAACATACTCTTTCCAAGCTATTTCAGAGAGACCTTGAAACTTTGCTTTAAATACAGTCTGGATCAGTGGTTCTCAAACATTTTGCTCTTAAGGACCTCTTTGCTTTCTGAAGTATGGAGAAATACAAATTATATATCTCAGTAAAGCTGTTAAAAAAGTTATTGAAAAAACCAAAGAGCTTGTTTATGTAGAGTACAGTTACCACTATTACAGGGTCAAAAATAAAAACTGAGAACATTAAAAACATTTGTTAATTTTAAAATAAGCCAATTAAAAGTAATTTTTTAAAATAAACTACTTTTCAGTTAAAAAAATAGAAGAGTGACATTGTTTTATGCTTAATGTCTGCTGCTGCTGGTGCTGCTGCTAAATCACTTCAGTCGTGTCCAACTCTTTGTGACCCCATAGACGGCAGCCCACCAGGCTCCCCCGTCCCTGGGATTCTCCAGGCAAGAACACTGGAGTGGGTTGCCATTTCCTTCTCCAATGCATGAAAGTGAAAAGTGAGAGTGAAGTCACTCAGTCGTGTCCGACTCTCAGTGACCCCCATGGATTGCAGCCCACCAGGCTCCTCCGTCCATGGGATTTTTCAGGCAAGAGTACTGGAGGCTCAATGTCTGGCTGAACAACTATTTCTCATGTCTGCTTCTGCATTCAGCCTGATGCAGTGAAGTGATTTGGTTGAGCCATATGAAGAAAATCTGGCTTCATGCAGATATTTAGTTGGAAAAAGAAGTATTTTAATAGACTTTTTAAGTTAATTGTGTGGCAGTTTGATAATTTGCCAGAACTTAACAGTTCGTTTGTTTTTTAAGAGACTGTTTGCAGTGTAGAATCTGAAAGCATGTCAACAAACTTCTCTTACTCTGTTACTTTGAGACCACTGTCTCATCCTTCTCCATAATGATAAGGTAGCATCCATGTATTACTTCCTCTGCTCCTGTATCTTGGCATTTAGCAAGCTGATCTTCTCAGTATTGACAGCCCTATTGGCAGTGGTCGTGTCTGCCAAACATGTTTTGCTTGGAAGTAGTTTGAGTTATCAAAGAAGAGGCTACTCTTATATGTAAGTGTGAGTTGGCCCTTGAATTTCCAAAGGAAACCATTTTCATAAAATCCATGTAGTTGGTTACTCTAAATGTTAGAGTCTGATCTGCCAGATAGTTTCTTAACAGGGCCCATTGGAAAAAAAGGAAAAAGGGAATGTTGTTATGTTAAAAATAGCTTGTAGAAGTGAAGTGAAAGTTGCTCAGTCGTGTCCCGACTCTTTGCAACCCTGAACTGTAGCTCACCAGGCTCCTCCTTCCATGGGGATTCTTCAGGCAAGAATATTGGGGTAGGTTGCCATGCCCTCCTCCAGCTTATCTTCCCAACCCAGGGATCGAACCCAGGTCTCCGGATTGCAGGCAGATTCTTTACCATCTGAGCCACCAGGGCAGCCCCAAAATGGCTTATGCCCTTCCCTAAATATTGCATAGGAATCTTTAGTAATGCGTGTGTGTTTTAACTTAAGGATTTTCGCTTGTCATGGTGTATGTGTGTTTGCTTTAGCTTACTATTCTACAGTAAGAGACAATTCTTAGTTGGGTCAGTTTCAGTTGGGTAATAATAATGAGAGATCTTTTAGAGTCTTGCTACTTAAAATGTTGTAGCAGCATCATCAATAAGTAGGCTCTTGTTAAAAACACAGTATGTCAGGTTTTACCCCAAATCCACTGAATCAGAATCTGCAGTTAATAAGACCACAGATGTTCATATACATATTAGTTTGAAAAGCACTGCTTTAAGTTACTGAAACTATCTGAATAGACTGAGTGCTTTTTCTGGCTCAGATTTTCTTCCATATCCCAGGCTGCTTTTGTTCACATCTTACAGAATCAGTAAGTGTTCACTGGGAAAGAGAACTGACTGAATGAAGGATTTTAATATATGCTTGAACTTAGACATAAGATTGGGTGGAAGTAGTCAGTTTTTAGTTCTGATCATATTGTTATACTATAGGAAGAAGGACACTGCTTTCTATGAAATCTGTGTCTATCCTGTCAAGATTATAAATTACTTAGAATTTGTCTCCTTTGCTCTCCTGTATTAAAACTGTTGTCTTTATCAATCTTGAGACTGGAGGGATCCAGTGATTCTGGCGTGAATCTGGGACCAAAAGAGCCTGGAGATTTAGGATTGGACTCTTTCTAGCAGTTGGAGGTGCCAAGCAGGGGTCATGTGGCAGGACTCCACTTTGCCCTGCTGGGCAACGGGAGGCTTTGTGGGGATGCCGCCCGAATGTAGAGTGTCTCTCAATCTTTCAGGGCAGAGAACGTGCGCCTTACCTCCTGCACTATTGCATTTGCCAATGGTAGGCAGAGTTCATGGGCTTTAATACCTGCATTATGCTCTCCTTTCATGAGCATCTGTATCCACATGCAGTACTGGTTTTCAAGTGAGTAATATTGCATGTGAGCAATATTTCACTATTGCTTAGTGTTCATGGCTATTTGGACTCAGAAGGCTCTCCTTCTGGGGTGAAGTTCATAAGCATAACATGTTAGGCACTGCGTAGATGGACACTATTGCTAGTTGAATTTAGCGCAAGGGTGTGAGTCTCTTGACGTTGCTCTACTTTGTTCAATTTAAAGCAAATTAATTTGGTTTCATTTTCAGCTAATTTTGGACTTTCAAGTAAAAGCAATGGAGATATGTGGTTAAAGTAATACAGAAGTTTATTTATAGTTAAAGTCTGTCTTGCTTTTCCCACCCGCCCCAACAGAGACAGCACTTTGTGTATCCTTGAAAAGAGGTTTGCCTTTGGGGGGTGGCTGTATCTCTGTGTCTCCCTCCACTCAGGTATGCAGAGTGGAACAGTACTACCCTGCACTTCCGTGGCTCCTTTTTTTTTTTTAACTTGGAGGTTGTACCATAGTAGGTCATTGAGATTTATCTGTTTTCTGAGGTTGTTTATAAATTGAGCGTGCTGGATTGCTCATTTAAAATTACTATTTATTTGCCTTTGGACTTAATCAGTATGGTTTATGAAAGTATGAACTTTACAGGGAAAATGTTTTAAAATATATGAAGCAAGTGTCAAGGAAAATAGGGGCCTCATGAAACTTGGAATTTCTGGGGCTCAAGTAAAAATTTGTATTTTAGTATAAACTATACTTACGGTTTATTTCTGCAGAAACAATATACAAATGAAATTTCATATATTCAAGAGTTGATTCACATTTAAGAGTTTTCTAGAGATTATGGAGTTTTAGAATGAGGGTTAGAGCTGAAATTTAGAATCTGTAGATAGACTGGGAGATACTTAGCCAGATGAACTTAAATACGTGAATATCCTTTAAAGAGAAATCTTGAGTCATTTTTCCTATCTTTTAAAAATCTTTATTTATTTGTCTGTGCCATGTCTTAGTTGCACCGTTAGGGGATCTGGTCCACACATCGGTGGTGTGGACTCTCAACCACTGGACCACCAGGGAAGTTCCTATTTTTCATATCTGAACCATCCTAAAAACATTTTTGTTATCTTTGAAAAATGAATGCATTTGATTTTAGACAGTGCTGCTGCTGCTAACTCACTTCAGTCATGTCCAATTCTGCCACCCCATACACAGCAGCCCACCAGGCTCCCCCGTCCCTGGGATTCTTCAGGCAAGAACACTGGAGTGGGTTGCCATTTCCTTCTCCAATGCGTGAAAGTGAAGTCGCTCAGTCGTGTCCGACTCTTAGCGAACCCATGGACTGCAGCCTACCAGGGTCCTCTGTTGTTGGGAGTTTCCAGGCAAGAGTACTGGAGTGGGGTGAATTTTAGACAATATATAAGTAAAATTTCAGATGTTCAAGAATTGATTCACATTTGAGAGTTTTCTAGAGATTATGGAGTTTTAGAATGAAGTGTTAGAGCTGAAATTTAGACTCTGTAGGTTGACTGGGAAATAGTTGTCCAGAGGACTTCAGTTCAGTTCACTAGCTCAGTTGTGTCTGACTCTTTGTGACCCCATGGACTGCAGCACTCCAGGTCTCCCTGTCTATCACCAACTCACAGAGTTTACTCAGACACATGTCCATTGAGTCAGTGATGCCATCCAACCATCTCATCCTCTGTCGTCCCCTTCTCCGCCTGCTCTCAATCTTTCCTAACATCAGGGTCTTTCAAATGAGTCAGCTCTTCGCATCAGGTGGCCAAAGTATTGAAGTTTCAGCTTCAACATTAGTCTTTCCAGTGAACATTCAGAAATGATTTTCTTTAGGATGGACTGGGACTTGGGATGGAAAGTCCAAGGGACTTTCAAGAGTCTTCTCCTACACCACAGTTGAAAAACATCAATTCTTTGGTGCTCAGCTTTCTTTATAGTCCAACTCTCACATCCATACATGACCACTGGAAAAACCATAGCCTTGACTAGATGGATCTTTGTTGGCAAAGTAATGTCTCTGCTTTTTAATATGCGTCTAGGTTGGTCATAACTTTCCTTCCAAGGAGCAGAAGGACTTAAGTATGTGAATATCCTTTAAAGAGAAATCTGAGACATTATTAAGCTTACTTAAGAAGTTAAAATTCAGTCTTAAGTCTTAGGTGTGAACAAATAAGGTTGCAGTGGTTAAAGATGAATGTTCTTATTTTTAGAAGGGATGTGCTGAAATAATTGTGGTTGAAGTATCATGTTTGCAACCTGTGGATGATTGAGAAAGACAAATTATATGTAACAAACAGGACAGTGTTAATATTGAGTTCAGATTTAATTATTCTTATTGTGATATAGTTGATGGTACAATATTATATATTTCAGGTGTGCAGCATAGTGATTCATAATTTTTAAAGGTTATGAAGATATCCTCTGCCCGCCTTTTGTCTGTAGAAAAAACTTTAGTCAAAGAAAAAGTTTAATCAGAAATCTGAAAATGGAGAAACAACGGAAAACAGAGAACACCAAATAATGTAGTCAAGGACCTTTAATTCCTTCTCAAGGGCTGTAGGTAATCCTCTGAGCCATATCCTGTGAGCAGTCTTAGATACTGAAACCCCCACCAGGTAGAGAAGTTAACGTACGTGATAACCAGACTGTGGCCATGACATAAGCTGTCACAATTCTGACAAGTGGCCTCAGGAAATGGAAACAAACGGACCCTGGAACTGAACTGAACTGTACTTAAAACAATCAAGATGACTCTGATGAGACCACAGATGACCAATTTCTGTATGACTGTCAGGGCTGACTGTACTGTTTCTACATGTAACCCCCCCCCCTCAGCCTATAAAAGGTCTTGCCCACTGATGGTCATTGGAAGATGTCGGCCCTTTGGACAGGTTCCCTCCCATTCCCCCCTCTCCGCCCCCATCCAAAAGAAAGCAAACTTGACTTTCCACCAGCCTGGCCTCTTTAATGATTGCTTTTGAGCAGCAAGCAAAGCAGCTGGACCCCACTTTTGATTACAGGTATATTCCATTTATTAGTTATATTCCCTGTGTTGTATAGTATATGCTGCTAAGTCACTTCAGTCGTGTCCTTCTCTGTGCGACCCCAGAGACGGCAGCCCACCAGGCTCCCCCATCCCTGGGATTTTCCAGACAAGAACACTGGAGTGGGTTGCCATTTCCTTCTCCAATGCATGAAAGTGAAAAGTGACAGTGAAGTCACTCAGTCGTGTCCGACCCTCAGTGACCCCATGGACTGCAGCCTACCAGGCTCCTCCGTCCATGGGATTTTCCAGGCAGGAGTACTGGAGTGGGGTGCCATTGCCTTCTCCTAGCCTGTTTATTTTATACACAGTAGCTTGTACCTTTTCATTCCTCCCCTTTGTCTTTACTTCCCCACTACCTGCTCCCTGCTGGTAACCATGAGTTTGTAGTCTGTATCTGAGTTCGGGTTTAGATATATTTTTTTGTGTTTTTGAAATTTTCTATAATAAAAACTTAGTGGAATGGGGAAGCATGCCCCTTAAAAGTTAATGTGAATTGTATAGTTTACTGGTACTTAAATTAAGTATAGGCAGTTATAGATTTTAATAGGTTTTAGAATCTGAAGCATTCTTACTGTTGGTCCTTCTGTGATTGATGCTACTTCCATGTAATTTTTCTATTGAGAAGATAGGAAGAAAGGAAATAAAGTGAATTGCTCTTAAGATGAAGGCAAAATGTGTTACAATTTTTATGATGTGAAATTCTTAACATTAAAAATTATTCATTTTTATTACTGACTTATCACTAATATTTTTTAGTAAATAAAAAATTACTAGTATATAATACTTTGTTTATTAAATAAAAAGTAAAAGGGTTTGAGGTGCCTAAGACTTTGAAAAAAATTGAGGACCAGCAAAGTACTTTTTGGACTTTGGTAAAATCAGAGAAACTTTTCTTGCACTTAGTTCTCTCTTTTGCTTTTTTATTAAGAGGGAAAATACAGCAAAATTTCCCAACTGCTTTGCGATGGAAAGAGGTAGGATGTGGTAGTAGTTGTCTTCTCAGGTTAGTGAATGGAAGAAAAGACCAACAAGTGATTTGCAACACTGTAAAGATAATCTTTTGAATTTAAATTATTTGCAGCTGGAAACTTTATTATTTTATCATGCTTCTTAGAACTCTTGAAGGGGTGGAATGTGGTGAGCTGTGTATGTGTGTTGGTTTGTTTTCTGTGGGGTATGGTGTTGGGGACTTCATGTCTGCCAAAAGTTGCTTAAATTATTCCATGGCTAGTTTGAGGTACTAGTTTTTCTTTGCCTTGATTTGCAATTTATTGCAAATAGTATTTATTTGAAATTTAGTTTTAGAGAATAATTATTTGAAACTAATTTTAAAGCATATTGTTTTCTGGTGGAAAATATGGGTCATATGCTTTATGGGGCAGAATGTCAAGTGGTAATCTTAATTATTTATAAGATCATATTCATGTTAGTGAACTTCTAGGAATAACACAGCCTTTTTTCTTCTTTTGTAGCATAAGCAGTACTATAATGGATGTAGACAGCACAATTTCCAGTGGGCGTTCAACTCCAGCAATGATGAATGGACAAGGAAGCACTACTTCTTCAAGCAAAAATATTGCCTATAATTGTTGTTGGGACCAGTGCCAGGCTTGCTTCACCTCTAGTCCAGATCTGGCAGATCACATCCGTTCCATACATGTAGATGGTCAGCGAGGAGGGGTTGGTTTTGTCATTTCTTTTTTTCACTCCCTGTTTTCATTAGTTTTTATTAATTTGTATTTGCTAGTTAGGCTTTTTTTTTCTAAGTAGTTTTGAAAAATTTTTATTTTTCAAATGTTTTATTTTTTCAAATGTTTTTTCCCTTTTATTTACTTTCCACATATTTGATTGAATCAAATTAAATAGAACATATTATGTGTTGGATTTTAATTTGCTCTTAGGTGTATTACTTTGAAGAAATTAGACTT